>NC_142473.1:43615000-44255000 GCF_049115385.1 Moschus berezovskii
TTGGATCTCCTTGCAGTCCAAGGGACTCTCAACAGTCTTCTTCACCACCACAGTTCAAAAGCATTAATTCTTTGGCGCTCAGCTTTCTTCACAGTCCAACTCTTACATCCATACATGACCACTGGAAAAACCATAGCCTTGACTAGACAGACTGTTGTTGGCAAATGTCAGAATAGTCAGAATGGTCATCATCAAAAAATCTCTCCATTCTTCTCACCCTTTCCTTCCCCTTTGTGTCCACAAATCTGTTCTCTATGTCTGCATCTCCACTGTTGCCCTGAAAATAGGTTCATCAGTACCATCTTTCTAGACTCCATATATATGCATTAATATACAACATTTGTTTTTCTCTTTCTGACTCACTTTACTGTGTATTACGGGCTCTAGTTTCATCTACCTCATCAGAATTGACTCAAATGTGTTCCTTTTTATGGTTGAGTAATATTCCATTATACATGGAATATATATATCTTTATCTACAACTTCTTTATCCATTCATCTGTTGATGGACATCTAGGTTGCTTCCATGTCCTAGTTCCCTTTTCTTCACACTCTCTCCAGCATTTATTGTTTATAGAATCTGCCTGCCAATGCAGGAGAGACAAGAAATGCAAGTTTGATTCCTGGGTCAGGAAGATTCCCTGGAGTAGGAAATGGCAACCCACTCCAGTATTCTTGCCTGGAAAATTCCATGGATAGAGGAGTCTGGAGGGCTACAGTCAATGGGGTCACAAAGAGTGGAACATGATTCAGCAACTGAACAACAGCAACCTTTAATCCTGGTACTCTTCTCTCCATCACCAATGACATCTCTCATGACTGCTTAACACTGATGGGTCACCTCCTGACCCCTGGTGACAATCTAAAGGCAATTCCTCTATGTAACACTGGTTTCTTATGGTTCACTGATGGTTCTATGTGCTGCATAGTCTATTGCAACTCCTTTTGATACTGATGAGGCAACATCTAGACCTATGACTACTTTGGCCCAACAGTCTGAATTGTACAGTTACACAGGCTTGTGCTTTATTCAAGGGCAAAACTTCTAATACTTATACTGATAACAGATATGCTCTCAGAATAGCTCATAGCTTTGGAATGTTTTGGAAGCAACATGCCTTCCATACTTCCAGTAGATATGAAATGTTAAATGGTCCCTTTGTTCAGGAATTGTTGGATATAATACTTTTACCTGCCACGTTTGCTACTATTGAGATTTCAGGACATTCTAAACTTGACTCTCTGGACGCTAAGGAAAATCACTTTGCTGACATTTCCATAAGAAATGCTGCCCTTAAAGGAACCAAGAGCAATCAAATCTCTGTCACGATCCAGAGGGATATTTCCCCAAATATTGTCAGATTAGGCAACTGACTAGAGAAGCTCAATAGTTGGCCTCAGAAAAGAAAAAACAAGATTGAAAATACACAGTTTTTGGTTTGAAAAAAAGAGAAATCTCTGATTCGAACTAAATAACATCCTAGTCCTGCCAGAAACTCTAAAATTCCCACTGCTAACCACTATACATGCATTAAACGATTGGTCTATTCACAAAATGATAGCATTCATGCATCAGTGTTGGTGAAGAAACATTAACAAAGCCAAAAAGAAGTCCCTACCCTACTTGTCCCACTTGCTCTAAATACAACCCAGGAAAGTCTGGTTACGGTTGAGTAATATTCCATTCTCAATTTGTAGCTCCTAGACATTTTAAACTGCCTAATGGACCATTTGAGTTCTGGCTAATGGATTTAATACAGCTTCCTCCATCTCATGGATATACATGTTTTAGTAATGGTCTATATGTTTTTCACACTGGACTGATGGACTACTGCCTGTTCTGTGGCTAAAGTCCTTTTGGATAGGATTATCCCTACCTAGGGAACTGCTCTTGAGCTTCATAGTAATCTAGGAACCCATTTTACTGTTCAGGTACTTCTACCAGTCTGCTCTGTTTGGCTGGTTTTGTGACAGTTTCCTTGCGCTCAATCTTCTCGTTTGGTTTAATGTACACAGTGTTATTAAGATTCAATTGACAGGGACTTCTCTGGTAGTCCAGTGGTTAAGACTCCAGGCTTCCACTGAAGGGGGGTATGAATTTAATCCCTGGTTGGGGAACTAAGATTCCACATGCCACCCTCACTCCCAATTCAACTGACAAAATTTGTAGAGGTCCTCCAAATACCTTGGCCAAAAGCATTGCTGGTGGTCCTTCTAAATCTCAGATCCACCCTTTTAGGAACACATCAAATCTCACCCTTTGGGACAGTCACAGAATGCCCAATGCATTTGGCTCCTGCCTCTTTTGACCCACCACTGATGAAAGGAAAGATACTCCAATATTGCAAAGATCTAGTTGCTTCTATTACAAATAATCATAGAGCATTCTTTTCACCACACATTCCTGGAAGAGGAAGACCTTAAGCATCATACTTTGCCAACTGGAGATTTTGCCTATTGGAAAAGGCACCTCCACGAAGACTCTCTTTAACCTTGCTGGAAAGGCCCCTATCAGATACTGCAAACCAATCTTTGTGATGCCAAACTCCAGGGAAAAGACTTGGAGATTCATGTGACACATCTAAAGAAAGCACTGACTGGACCTGCACATTATCTAGTAATCTGAAAGTAAAGATTCCTGGAATTGAAGCAGACAACTTTTGATGAGGTAGTTTTCCAAAGCTATCTGGACCATGCCTGTTGGAAGTCTGCCTGCCAAACTTGATGATGAAATAATGCTTCAGATGATCTCCAATGCCTAATATCTTGATAATATATAAACTTCAGAGAAAAAGTGCCTGAAAGTCCTCTCATTTACATTCCCTATTACTCAAATGTGACTTCAATAGGTTTCCAATTTGTTTACTTTTTCTGAGGTGAGACACTACACTCAGGAAAAGTCTTTCCTGACACTGAAGGACAGGGAGCTGATAAAATCAGAAAACCTGACCCTTGATCAATGATTCACAGAGAGATCAAGATTAGAAGAGGAAAATGTAAAAAAATTAATAAACAAAAACGTCAAATCATCAGGAGACCAGAAGGGGGAGCTCTAATGCCCTGCTTCCAAAGCAAAGCCTAACTGGCAGATCTTTTCTACCGTGCCAACAACTTGGCCAATGAAAATTTCTGGACTATTTATTATAGTTCTCCCAACTTCCGTCTCCCTTCTGTGAAAGGGTTCTCCTTCCCTTGTGTGTGAAGACTTACATGTTGCTCACCATGGTTGCAGATTCTGAACTGTAATTCTTTTTTTTTTTTTTTTCTGGAGAAATGCCTAACAGTTTATTTATTTTACGTCAACACCTTAAACTATGAACCTCTTGGGTTTAATTCAGCTTCATCTCAAACAAAACCCAGTATTTAGAATTAAATTAGGTTTTAAAATCAATTATTTTGTTTTTGCAATTCTTATCCTAAGGCTTCATTTTCTATTTTAAAAAAAAAGATAATTTTTCAATCATATAAACTCACAATAATATCAAAAGAGTTTGGGGGCATATGATCCATTAGTTTCACACTATACACTTTTCTTTTGGGATAAGAAAGGACTATGGCCAAATTTTAACATTTGTAGCTTTCTTGGCACAAATCTTCACATGTTGCATGTTTTCTCCCTCTCTTGATCCCAGGGGAAAAGGATGGGCACAGGAGGCTCCAAGGTAAGACATATTTGTGAAGATGTATAAATGAGAACCATTAGAGGCATTGAAGAATAAAATGGCGTTCAGGTTCCAGTCCAGAAAAATCCCCATCTTTAAGTTTGAGCTCACATGGAGAATAGTCCTGGTTTCTGTACTGGCAGCGACTTAATGTCTCTGTCTGGGGCCCACAACTCAGAATCCCAGACCTGATGACACTAGGAAAGGTCATTCATGATACGCAGATTCCCTGCAAACAACCACAGCCAATTTCAGCATTTATTCACCTTCCACCTCCTAATAATGGCAGCCAGAAGTGAAGTAGAACAACCCCTGGATACAAGCAGTCAGAGATATATGTTTTGGCATCCACTGGTGGTCTTGTCTGAAACTACCTCTTTCAATGCTCTGCAGGTCATTAAGAGAATAAGAGGAAGTTACTGTGTATAGCCAAATTTAGAGTCATTTTCACATAGAATCTCAGCACAGGCATCACCGCTTTGATCTCAGTCATCAGTTTCCTCAAGGCCATATTGGTCTGGATCCTCTGGATCCTGGAGATGTCCAGACACTGGAGTCAAGAGAGCAGGCTGTCCTGATTCCCCCCGTCCAAGTGCCTAAGGCAGGTGAGGCATAAGTTCTGTTTGTGGAATGTCAAACAGGGATCTTGTCTTTTTTGAGTTTTTTTCTGCCACAGCCACATTTCAATATAGCTGTTATTGACTTTGTGCTTCTCTTGGGTACTGAGAGCTTCCTTGGTGACTCAGCTGGAAAAGAATCTGCCTGCAATGTGGGAGACCTGGGTTTGATTCCTGAGTTGGGAAGATACCCTGGAGGAAGGTATGGCAACCCACACCAGTATTCTTGTCTGGAGAATCCCTTTGGACAGAGAAGCCTGGCAGGCTGCACTCCATAGGGTAGCAAGGAGTTGGACACAACTGAGCAACTAAGCCAGGGTACTGCAACTTCTTAACTGGATCCTAGACTTCTCATAAAGATACTTAGCTCCATATACTACTGCTAAATCAGTGTTTCTGTGAGGAACCAAGGGCTAGGACTTTCTATTCCACCATATTGTTGACTTTGCTAACAGAGGTTTACTTATTTATGTATTAAAGACATGTGTATTTATTTATTTACAGCTGCACTGGGTCTTCGTTGCTGCACGTGAGCTTTCTTTAGTTGCATGGGCTTCTTGTGCTGTGGCTTCTCTTGTTGTGGAACGTGAGTTCTAGGACATGTGGGCTCAGTAGCTGTGGTGCACAGGCTCCAGTGGCATGTGGAATCTTCCTGGACCAGTGATCAAGTACATGTTCCCTGCATTGGCAGGTGCATTCTTAACAAATGGACCACCAGGAAAGTCCAACATAGGTTTGTTTTTGAATTCTATGTATTTGTTGTTATATTGATGTATTTGCCTGTTCCTGCGTACTTTATGTACACACACACACACACACATATCCTTCTTTATAAACCTCTATTTTACCATTCAATATTTACACTGAGTTTGAGTTCTCTTCTAAAAAATCCAGCTGCAGTTTTATCTGGATTGTATTAAAATTAAATGTTAATTTTAAGAAGAATTGTCACTTTATTATATTGTCCTATTCATCAACACAGTAAACCTTTTCACTCATTCTAATCTACTTTGGTGGTGGTTTAGTTGCTAAGTCGTGTCCAACTCTTGTAACTCCATGGACTGTAGCCCCCCAGGCTCCTCTGTCCTTTTGATACTGTTCATGGGGTTCTCAAAGCAAGTATACTGAAGTGGTTTGCCATTCCCTTCTCCAGTGGACCACATTCTGTCAGACCTCTCCACCATGACCCGTCCATCTTGGGTGGCCCCACACGGCATGGCTTAGTTTCATTGAGCGGGAGTTGGTGATGGACAGGGAGGCCTGGTGTGCTGTGATTCATGGGGTCGCAAAGAGTCGGTCACGACTGAGCGACTGAACTGAACTGAAATGAATTTAAACATATTTTTTGTAGAAAAATCTTATGTATCCTTTGTTAATTGCTAAATTCTATATGGTTAATGTGAAAGGTATCTAAATGTTTATTATATTTTCTAATTGGTTAATTTTGGTATAGAGAAACATTGTCATTTTTCTAATTTTCTTTTATTACCAAGAAACTTGCTGAACTGTCTTATTAATTCTAATATCTTATTTACATTTGCTATTCTATGTAGATGATCATATAATCTCAAAAAATGACACTTTTCTCTCTTTTCTCCCTGTGATTACACCTATTTTTCTTTTTTTAATAGTACTATCTAGTACTTCAATACCATGTTAATGAGTGACGTGCTTCCTTATCATATTCTGGACTTTAATAGGAGTACACATATAATTTCTCAACAAGATGATGGCCTTTAAATATTGATGACATTCCCTTATGTAACTAGTTTTCTAACGGTTTTTTTTGAAATTATAAAAGAACCTTATAAAATATTGTTTCTCAAAAATATGTAACTTTTCACCTTTCGTTCATTAATGTAATAAATATTTTTGCATGCCTGGAATAAAATATACTTTATATTGATGTGTTTTTACTTTTTAAAATAGTAAAATTTATTGTACATACAAAATTTATTGTACATATATATATAGATTTTTAGGAAAAAAAACATTTACTCACTATTTAGATCATGAAAGAGAATATTGTTACTACCTCAGAAATTCCTTGTAAGCCCTTCCTAGATCACATTCCCTTCATCCTCACTTTATCATTATTCCTTTGCTCTTCTTTATAGAAAATCAATATCCCTTGATTAGATTGGAGGGTCTAATAAATATTTTTCATATTTATGCTCTGCATAGCAAAGGTTCTATTTTTCTAGCCTGTGGTGTCTATTTTCTCACTATCCATTATGGCTAAGCCCTTGCTCCTTAACAATATGGAGCAAGGGCTTTTTACCAGTCAACTTTTTATCCATTTAAAGGTACTCATCTCTGAATTGGTTTGGGTGAGCAAATTGCTCTAATAGATCCCAAATATATACCCACCTAAATTAAATAGAAGTTTCTTATGCACATAATATTACTGGAATGTTATACTACCAGGCAGGTGAACAATTCAATAGGATAGACAGGAACTCAACTTCTACCACGGTAGCCCTAAAGGTCACCTGACCAGATAAGTGGAAGTGAAAAAGGTAGGAATGCCATGTGGGAAGTTTTTACTGGTCAAGCCTGGGAAGGTGACATCATCTCTTCATATTTCACTGATTATAATACAGTCATGGAACCATACTTAATATTGTAAAGAAGGGTGGGACAGCTGAAAAATTAAGTCTCTGACTGGCTAGATGCTTCCCAGTAACGACTCTTTATTTTCTGTATAGTATGGTAAGTCTATATTTAACTCAAAAATCTACCGAAATTTTTGCAAAGTGACTGTAATATAATTATGTTCATGCCAGGACGGGGGACCCTGGTGGGCTTCTGTCTATGGGGTCACACAAAGTCGGACATGACTGAAGTGATGCAGCAGCAGCAGCAGCAGCACTGTGTAAGGACTCTTCTCCCTATTTTCATCCATACTTGTGTCTGATATGTTATTATATGCATTCCAGTGGGGAGGTAGTATATTTCATTGTGGTTTTGATTTACATTTACTTAATGACTAATGGAGAAGGCAATGGCAACCCACTCCAGTACTCTTGCCTGGAAAATTCCATGAGCGGAAGAGCCTGGGCTGCAGTCCATGGGGTCGCTGAGTTGGACACGACTGAGTGACTTCACTTTCACTTTTCCCTTTCATGCATTGGAGAAGGAAATGGCAACCCACTCCAGTGTTCTTGCCTGGAGAATCCCAGGGACGGGGGAGCCTGGTGGGCTGCCGTCTATGGGGTCACACAGAGTCGAACACGACTGAAGCGACTTAGCAGCACCAGCAACAGCAATGACTAATGACATTTAGCACTCTTTTCTGTGTTAATTAGCTATTTGTATGTCTGCATATAAATCTTTGCAAGTCTTTGCCATTTTAAAATTGGGTTGCCTTATTTATTAGTGAGTTGTAAGAGTTCTTTATATATTATGAGGTCACATCCTTTGTATGATTTGCAAACATTTTCTCTCAGTCTATGGTTTGTCTTTTCATCCTCTTAATACATTGGAGGGACCAATGCTAAAGCTGAAACTGCAATACTTTGGCCACCTCATGCAACGAGTTGACTCACTGGAAAAGGCTCTGATGCTGGGAAAGGTTGGGGGCGGGAGGAGAAGGGGACGACGGAGAATGAGATGGCTGGATGGCATCACCGACTCTGTGGACATGAGTTTGAGTGAACTCCGGGAGTTGGTGATGGACAGGGAGGCCTGGCGTGCTGTGATTCATGGGGTCGTGAAGAGTCGGACACGACTGAGCGACTGAATTGAACTGAACTGAACTGAACTATCTTTTGAAGGATAAACAAATTCTATTTTCAGTTCAGTTTTAGTGAAGCCCAATTTCAATTATTTCTTTTATGCTTTGTGATTTTGGTATCCTATCTAGGAATTCTTTGCCTAAACCAAATTGATCAAGATTTTCCCTCTAATTTCTTTTAGCAAATTTATAGTTTTTATATTTAGGTCCATGTTCCATTTAAAGTTAATTTCTTTTTGAGATAAGGATCTAAGTTTTTGTTTGTTTTAGCTTTTTTTTTTAATACAGATATCTAACTGTCCTGGCATCAAACACCATGATTTTAAAAAGACTATCTTTTCCTCATTGAAGTGAATGGTCTTGGCACATTTGCTGAAAATCAATCAACCATAAATGTAAGGATTCATTTCTGGACTCTCAGTTCTATTCCATTTATGTATTTGGTTAGCTCATTGCCAATACCACATCTTAAAAAAATTTTTTTATTGTAATACAGTTGATTTACAATGTTGAATATCACACTGTCTTGATTCCTATAGCATTGTAGTAAGTTTTGAAATCTTGAAGTGTTAAATTCTTCAGCTTTGTACTTTTTCATAATTCTTTTGGCTATTCTAGAACTTTTACATTTATACATAAATTTTTGGATTAGCTTGTCAATTTCCACAAAGAAAGTCTGAAAGCATTTGTCAAAAACTGTGAAAGATCTGAGATTTCACTCTATCACCAGCTAACAAGTTACAGAAAAAGTTAGCAAACTCTTACACTTAACCGAACATTCCAAGGTCTTTTTGTCCCAATTTCAATCTTCTTATTCTTTTTAATTGCTACTGTTCTCCCTACATAAGGGCTTCCCTGATGGCTTGATAGCTTGGCAGTAAAGAATCTGCCTGCAATGCAGGAGAGGAGGGTTCGATCCCTGAGTGGGGAAGATCCTCTGGAGGAGGGTGTGGCAATCCACTTCAGTATTCTTGCCTGGGAAATCCCATGGACAGAAAAGCCTGGTGGGCTGTGGTCCATGGATCACAAAGAGTCGGTCATGGCTAAAGCATGCATGCGACTAAGCACCCTACAGAATATTGAGTTTAGCAATTTATATGCCTTTGTTGATCTTTCCATAGGAATGCCCTTTCCTACCATAGCTTCAAGCCAGACTCCTATGTATTCTTTACAACCTCTAAGACAAACATTCTTTTCCTCCCCTTTTCTGCACCTTCTTCATACTTTCAGTTGGAAGTCATCTTTCCTATTTCTGACCTCCCATAGTGCAATGTCTCTCTGTATGACTCACCTTGTTTTTCTTTTGTTATTTAATTACACATTTCATTTTTTTTCAGTAGAACCTGTATATTGATAATGTCTGTTATCTCCCCTTACATTCTTACACACGGTCTTGAATCAATAAATATATTTGCTGAATAGAGATACAGATATTTTTTTGTGTGTATGATTTTCCTGTTCCTGATGTTAGGTGACTAGATGGACCTTTGTTGGCAAAGTAATGTCTCTGCTTTTTAATATACTATTATATTTGCTGAATAGAGATACAGATATTTTTTTGTGTGTATGATTTTCCTGTTCCTGATGTTAGGTGACTAGATGGACCTTTGTTGGCAAAGTAATGTCTCTGCTTTTTAATATACTATCAAGGTTGGTCATAACTTTCCTTCCAAGGAGTAAGCGTCTTTTAATTTCATGGCTGCAATCAGCATCTGCAGTGATTTTGGAGCCCCAAAAAATAAAGTCTGACACTGTTTCCACTGTTTTTCCATCTATTTCCCATGAAGTGATGGGACCAGATGCCGTGATCTTTGTTTTCTGAATGTTGAGCTTCAAGCCAACCTTTTCACTCTTCTCTTTCACTTTCCTCAAGAGGCTTTTGAGTTCCTCTTCACTTTCTGCCATAAGGGTAGTGTCATCTGCATATCTGAGGTTATTGATATTTCTCCCAGCAATCTTGATTCCAGCTTGTGCTTCTTCCAGCCCAGCATTCCTCATGGTCCGTCTAGTCAAGGCTATGGTTTTTCCCGTGGTCATGTATGGATGTGAGAGTTGGACTGTGAAGAAAGCTGATCGCCGAAGAATTGATGCTTTTAAACTGTGGTGTTGGAGAAGACTCTTGAGAGTCCCTTGTACTGCAAGGAGATCCAACCAGTCCATTATAGAGGAGATCAATCCTGGGTGTTCATTGGAAGGACTGATGCTAAAGCTGAAACTGCAATACTTTGGCCACCTCATGCGACGAGTTGACTCACTGGAAAAGACTCTGATGCTGGGAAAGGTTGGGGGCGGGAGGAGAAGGGGACGACAGAGAATGAGATGGATGGATGGCATCACCGACTCTGTGGACATGAGTTTGAGTGAACTCCGGGAGTTGGTGATGGACAGGGAGGCCTGGCGTGCTGTGATTCATGGGGTCGTAGAGAGTCGGACAGGACTGAGCGACTGGAACTGAACTGAACTGAACTGATGTTAGGTGACAGTGCTTAAGTAGTACAAAGAAATCCGAGGCTTTAAAGTTAAATAGGATTCTGGGTATGTGGCTTTTCATTCGATCTCTGAACAAATATTCAACCAGAGGTCTACCTTATCTGCCTTGGAAACAACCTTGTGTTAGCATGCTATGAGGTACGATAATATTGGCAACTGAAAAAACTTGTCTGTTCATTGTTTGTCTATGAAACTTTCTATTTCTGTTTTGACCTCTTTGATATATAGATTGATATTGCAGAAAGAAGACTTGTATAAAGGGTCTGAACCTTAGTTCATTCATTCAGCTAGCATTTATAAATTATTGTACAAAAGTTTTTGATCAATAGCATTATCCACTAGATGTAAAGCTGCTACTATGCCCCCAAATTAATATATAAAAAGTTGCTTTTTTAAAAAAAAAAAGTGATAGCTTTATTAGATTTTCTTTTCTTTTAAAAAAATAATAGAATAAAATGAACTGTAGGTCCCTCAAAGTAAGGTACAATAACTTGACCTGATTCTAAAATGGAATAAAAGTTCCATACTTCATCTGAATGAAATCTTTCACTAATTCTTCCAATGTTCCCTGGAAAATTCCTAGAATTTGGAATTGTTACTGTTTCAGTCACCAAGTCGTGTCTGCCTCTTTGTGACTCCGTGGAAACCAGGCCTCCCAGTCCCTCACCATCTCCCGGAGTTTGCCCAAGTTCATATTTGCTGAAGTGGTGATGCCATCCAACCATCTCATCCTCTGTCACCCTCTTCTCCTTCTGCCTTCAATCTTTCCTAGCATCAGGGTCTTTTCCAATGAGTCAGCTCTTTGCATGAAGTGGCCAAAGTATTGATGCTTCAGCTTCAGTCCTTCCCATGAGTATTCAGGGTTGATATCCTTTAGGACTGACTGGTTTGATCTCCTTGCTGTCAAAGGGACTCTCAAGAACTGTGTGAATTATGCTAAGCAGAGTACCTGACTGGCACACAAAACAGTTTGAAGTACTTTTTCTAAAATTTTTAATTAAAAAAGTTGAGGTATAATTTACATTATTTTCAGGTGTATAACATAATAACTCAGTATTTGTTTATGACTTTTAATTTTCCTTTTGTTAGGCTTATTTGTATGGAGAGTTCAGTTCAGTTCAGTTCAGTCGCTCAGTTGTGTCCGACTCTCTGTGACCCCATGAATCACAGCACGCCAGGCCTCCCTGTCCATCACCAACTCCCAGAGTTCACCCAAACTCATGTCCATAGAGTCAGTGATGTCATCCAGCCATCTCATCCTCTGTCGTCCCCTTCTCCTCCCGCCCCCAACCTTTCCCAGCATCAGAGTCTTTTCCAGTGAGTCAACTCGTCGCATGAGGTGGCCAAAATATTGCAGTTTCAGCTTTAGCATCAGTCCTTCCAATGAACACCCAGGATTGATCTCCTCTATAATGGACTGGTTGGATCTCCTTGCAGTCCAAGGGACTCTCAAGAGTCTTCTCCAGAACCACAGTTCAAAAGCATCAATTCTTCAGCGATCAGCCTTCTTCATAGTCCAACTCTCACATCCATACATGACCACGGGAAAAACCATAGCCTTGACTAGACGGACCTTTGTTGGCAAAGTAATGTCTCTGCTTTTTAATATACTATCTAGGTTGGTCATAACTTTCCTTTCAAGGAGTAAGCGTCTTTTAATTTCATGGCTGCAATCAGCATCTGCAGTGATTTTGGAGCCCCCAAAAATAAAGTCTGACACTATCTCCACTGTTTTTCCATCTATTTCCCATGAAGTGATGACCAGATGCCATGATCTTTGTTTTCTGAATGTTGAGCTTCAAGCCAACCTTTTCACTCTCCTCTTTCACTTTCATCAAGAGGCTTTTGAGTTCCTCTTCACTTTCTGCCATAAGGGTGGTGTCATCTGCATATCTGAGGTTACTGATATTTCTCCCAGTAATCTTGATTCCAGCTTGTGCTTCTTCCAACCCAGCGTTCCTCATGATGTCCTCTGCATATAAGTTAAATAAGCAGGGTGACAATATACAGCCTTGACGTACTCCTTTTCCTATTTGGAACCAGTCTGTATGGAGAGTAGGGTGAGACAAATGTATGTATAGTATACATATACATGTGTGTGTGCTTAGTCGCTCAGTTGTGTCCGACTCTTTGTGACTCCATGGACTATAGCCCACCAGGCCCCTCTGTCCACAGAATTTTCCAGGCAAGAATACTGGAGTGGGTTGCTATTTCCTTCTCCAGGGTATCTTCCCCACCCAGGAATCCAACCCATATCTACTGCTTTGCAGGCAAATTCTTTAACCTGCTGCACCACCTGGGAAGGTTGGATAGTAGGAAAATAATGTCTAAAGGGAGATTGGCAGAAATACTATAGTAGAATATCAGGGTCTCTCTTTGGGAAATAAAAAGTGAAAACTGTTCAGTCATATCTGACTCTCTGTGATCCCATGAACTGTAAACCTGTCTGGCTTCTCTGTCCATGAAATTCTCCAGGCAAGAATATTGGAGTGGGCAGTTATTTTGTTCTCCAGGGTATCTTACTGACCCAGGGATCTGACCCAAGGATCTAACCCAGGTCTCCTGCACTGCAGGCAGATTGATTATCATCTGAGCCACCAAGGAAGCCCCTCTTTAGGCAATAATAGCTTTTATTTTGATACAGGGAAATAATTCCTGTTTGACAGATCTCACGAACCTTAACTTCGACTGTAGAATTTCTTCTCTTGATCTTGCCTTACAGAAGAAAGCCATGATAATACATAAAGGTCAATGGGGTGTTTGTTGTTGTTTTGTTGCCTGAGGGTTTTCTTGAAGTTTCTCCATGAGATATACCTGTATCACAAAACTATTAGATTTTCTTTCTTAGAAATTTTTGAAGATTTCCACATTAGCAGAATATGGCAATGATAATTTGGTGTACTATGACAATAACCTGTTTCCCTGGTGGCTCAGATGGTAAAGAATCTGCCTGCAATGCAGGAGACAGGGGTTTCATCCCTGGGTTGGGAAGATCCCCTGGAATAGGGACTGGCTACCCACTGCAGTCAGAGAAGGCAATGGCACCCCACTTCAGTACTCTTGCCTGGAAAATCCTATGGATGGAGGAGCCTGGTGGGCTACAGTCCATGGGGTCACTAAGAGTCTGGCACGACTGAGCGATTTCACTTTCACTTTCATGTATTGGAGAAGGCAATGGCAACCCACTCCAGTGTTCTTGCCTTGAGAATCCCAGGGACAGGGGAGCCTGGTGAGCTATCGTCTACGGGGTCGCATAGAGTCGGACACGACTGAAGCGACTTAGCAGCAGCAGCAGCAGCACCAGCACCCACTCCAGTATTCTTTCCTGGAGAATTCCATGGACAGAGGAGCCTGGAGGGTTACAGTTCATGGGGTCCCAAAGAGTGGAACACGACTGGGAGACTAACACAAATATGACAATAACCTGTTTCCCTTAGGTCTCTCATATGTAGGTGGCCTGAGATGTGGACAAGGATGTGCACTATCCTCTACTGCACAGGTCAACTGCTCATCTCCATAAACACTCGTTTGAAAAAAACATTTTTGTTATCACATGTAGGAGTCACGGAGTTTTCTCTTCCCAACTAAACAGTGATTAACAGATTTTCAATAAAGTTCTTTCCGCAAAATCTGTTTTCATAGCAAATTACTCAAACCCGGTCCTCTCCCTCTTCGCTTCCTCTGGGGAACGAAAGACCCTCCCACTCTTCTCAGAACTGGGGAACTCTTACCTAAGCTTCAAGTTTCAGCTCAAATGTCATTCCCTGGTGGAGATTTCCTCAACATGGCAGGCCAAGTCGGTTCCTTCCTCTCACAGCTTATAACTTGGCCTTTATCACAGTTTCCCTTTTTACTTCCCTGGTGGCTCAGACGGTAAAGCGTCTACCTACAATGCGGGAGACCCGGGTTCAAACCCTGGGTCGTGAAGATCTCCGGGAGAAGGAAATGGTAACCCACTCCAGTATTCTTGCCTGGAAAATCCCATGGATGGAAGAGCCTGGTAGGCTACAGTCCATGGGGTCGCAAAGAGTCGGACACGACTGAGAGACTTCACTTTCTTTACCACAGTTAACAGGATTATCTGTTTCAGGGTGGGTCTCGCTCCCAGGGCGTGAGCTTTGAGATCGGAGACCTTCTTTCATTTTTTCCATTTGTGTAGTCCAGCATGTGACAGACAGTGAAGATGAGTGACCGACACCCTATGACTGGCAACCTGTCGCAAGGAGCAATATCTCACCCACGTTGCTATCGATGTTCCAGAGGCCCAGCTGCACAAGTTCCAGCTGGTACACGGATTCCCGCTTACCCAGTGTTTAAAAACAAACAACTGCGGACGGTAGGAAATAGAGGATGACTCTGACGAAAACCGCTTTTCCTGAACTCAGACGGGTTAATAACCGCCCGCTGAGCCGGCAAAGGAGTTCGGAGTTCACCGAGTTGAGGAAAACGCTTTCCTTGAGTAAACTAAGCGTCCTTAAGGTATTTCTCCAACTCTGGGATGTCCGCTTTTTTCTAACGGTAACAAGAAATCAAGGGAAAATGTGGTATTCAAAGATTTGGAGGTGACAGCTCGCAGCCACTCAGGCTCGAGGATCGCTGTAGATTCCGAGCTGACGTTTGTGGACACAAGCGCTTCCCCTGTTGTGGCACCAGCCCCCAGGCTGAACGCCCACCCCAGGCTGCCACTCCCTCAACCGCCGGCACCCTCTGCGCCCCGCCCAACTACTGGGCGGTGAGGCTCCATTCTCGCGACGACTCAGCTAATCTCGCCTCTTCGATCTGAGGGATCTCGCGAGAAGCAGCCTGGAGCCGGCCTGTAACCCGCTGGGGCGGCTTTAGTAGCCGCAGCCGCTCGAGCGGCCGTAGCCGCAGACACCTCTCTGGAGGATCTAGTTGGGGAGGAAGCGGAGGTGTCGCTGGCCCTGGCCTGTGCCTGGACACTCAAAGGGGACTACAGGTTCGAGGGTGACTGGACTCAGTTGGGGAACTCAGTGGGGGCGGCGCCGGAGCCTGGGCTTGGTCGGGGCGAAGGAGGAAGGGGGCGGAGGGCGAATCTGGGCTCCAGAGCTCAGCTGCTGTGGCGGTGGTCTGGGCGTCCCAGATCCTGCTGGGGGACCGTGGGTGGGGTTCTGGGCTCCGGCCGCTGGCTCCCAGTTCGGAGAGGCAGCGAAGGGACTTGGGTTTCGGGGATGCTGTTTTTGGGTTGGAAGTTCTGAGGCCTTTCCCCAGAGATGAAGGCGATACCCTCAACCCTCTTTCCCAGGGCAGGGGAGCCCTGTGCCCCGCCCCTTTTCTGTCATTCTGGGTTAACGCCGCGACATCCTTAGGAGGGCGCATCACAATAGGGGCTAAGTTGGCCCCAGTCTCTCTTTGGGTGAAGAGGAGTGAGACCCCAATAAGGTGTTGCTTGGTTTTATGCTGTAACGATATTACGTGCGGTAAAGCTTTGTTTTCCCAAAATTTGCACAGAAAAGCTGCTTTTTTTTTCTTCTTCAGATACAAGTCTCTTGACACCCTTTATCCTCTTGAATGGGGTGCAGGGAGGTTAGACATCACGTAACTTGTTAGTGTGGGGGCAGCGTGACCATCATTTGGCCGCAGATATTTCCTGCTAATTTTTCTCCTTAGTACTTTGAGTCCGTGATGAAAAGTCACTAGTCCAGACATGCTAGAGCATCAGTCTCTTGTCACTTTATGCATTTAGCATATACAGTTTATTTAAACTTTTTTTTTTTTACTCTTTAAGAGTCTTCATGCCTTTTATTTAAATTAACATCAGAGAAAAATAACAGTATATTGATTTTCTTTGTACAACTGGTATCCCCACCCCCGTACACAAATTTGATCAAGACTTTTTAGAGAGGGGGTTATAGATAAATTTTGAATGAAATAGACTGTAGAAATTGGAATAAGAGATATAATGAGTGCAACTGTAAGGGCCAAAAAGGTTTGTATACTGGAGAACCCTTCTAGGACTGAAGCCCAGTCTTTGAAAGTGAGGACTATAGTCATTAGGATACAAAGCAGAAAGCCATAGAAATAACTTGGGAGAGGATTTGATGGTGGACAAAGACTATTAAAAAAGTGTGTGAGAAGAATTGTTTTTGAAGGTGTCTATGTGTTTTCATAAATTTCTCTAACATCTCTCAGAATTTATGGCCTAACTGCTATTGTTATACATGAAGAGAAAGTGGGAAGGGAGGTTCTGAAGCTTGGAGTGTGACAAGGAAGTGGAGTAACATAGGTTCAATCAGGAAAACTTTCAGTGTCTTGACAAATGTTTTTGAATTTTCACCTTTTTTTTTTCTCCTAGAAAAACTTTCAGGTGGGCTTTTTACATTCTGTATGTTACCCTTCCACCAGTGTGAATTTTTTTCTTTCTCAACCTTCTAAGTCTTGTAAAAAAATTTTTTTTATTATTAACTATGAAGTTGCAAACCAATATGTCCTGCTTTGTGCGTTTATACATTAGGTGACTTGTTGAAGTGATCTGGAAAATATGCACCTTTCAGCAAACTTGCATGCTTCAGATACTAGGCATATGAAAATAAAAATGAGTGAAATACACTAGAGAGCTTATGCCTAATGTAAAGAGGACTATCAAGTTCTCAGGTTCACTTGATTAGCACAGTAATGAATTTGGGCCCAGTCTTCAACCTTCTCAAGAGAACACAGGAAATCTAGATTTTTGCTTGCCATTCTCCTGACTTTTAAAAATATTGACAACTACTTGAAACAGTTAAAAATAACTTCATGTGGCTCAACCAAACCAAACCTGTCAGTTATTGTATCCTGCTCTCTAGGTTTGGAGCTCTGTTATAAGTAAAAATTAATAATTGTACAACTGAAAAAGATTTTAAAGCAAGTATGCCAATTAGTTTGCAGTTTCAAAACTAGGAGTACTTGGGGGGAAAATACCAGTTCTAACTGAAAGCAGTTAAGTTTAATAGCCTTTAAATGTGGTTGGGCAAATTGAACTGATGCTTAGTAATATTTTAAATAATTTAAATTTTTAAATATTTTAAAAGGTATTTCCTTGTGTGGAAATAAGAGAAGGGAGATACTCTCAGTATATATGATTTAATAACTCAGGGTTTTGAGCAAAGCTGATTTGTAGGTTTCTTGAATTGATATATTGAGAAGCTTTTTATTGTACTTGTGATTAGTACTTAAAATCTAGGAGACCCTCATCTGTGGTTTTGAATGTTTATTGTTTCTACCATCACTTGTTGTCTTCCCAGTCACTGACTTTTACTGGAAGCATTATTGATTCCTGGAGGATGGGGTAGGGAGAAGGGGCACTGAGATGTGAAGAAATGGGAAGAGAAGAGTGTGAGGTGAAGCATGCACTCACATGCTTCTCTTTTACACTGTCCATTACAAGATTGATTTAATTAGTTTTCTTGTAAGAAGAATAGGTACTTTGATTAAGCACATGGCGCCTTGTATGTAGTAGAGCTTAATGATATTTGTGGAGTTGAACCCTGTGGATTAAACCACATTTACCCGTTAGAGGGAAGTACTTTAATCACATAATCTGATTCATACTTAGTTGGACTGTGGGGAATGGGAGTTTAGAGGTCAGTTCTAAGAAAGAAGTGAACCTTAGACATATAGAGGGCAAGGTGAAGGTCTTTGGAGGGAGTAAGGTTGAGAAAGGCTAGGTGAGGGAAAGAGTTTTAAAAAGGAAGATAAAAAAAATGGTCAAGTACTACATCTGTGCAGCTTTACAAAGAGCTCTGCCTTTTACAAGGCAGAGTTACTTGTCATAATTTATGCATAGATTATTGGTTTTCAATCAGGTCTACTTTGGGAATTGGCAGACTTAGTTTTCTTTCTTTAGCCCAGTCTTTTTAGGTCAAGTTAGTCTAACACCTCTTTGCCCAATCCCTGCCTCTCTCTGGTGTGGGAAGTGAAACAGGAGAAGATGGTATGTTTTCCATGAGGCGTTGCTCTTTGAGAGTTTAAAAAACATCCTGAAGAATCTGTTATGTGTTTTTGGAGATAATGTTTGTTGAAGGAGGAACCATCATTTTCCTCTCCCCATGTATCTACATGACTTGTAAAGTGAGGCAGTTCTCTCTTGGAAGTATTTTTCTCCTGTCTTTCAGTTCCTTGAGTGAGATGCCTTCCCAAGGGAAGATTAGATGAGGCCTGTGAAGCAATTGAATGTGCTTTTGCTCAGTGCCTTCTGGTTCTATTTTTAGAGCTTTCAATTCTTAGGGCATAACATTCTCTACTCCTCTGTATGGTAGACGCATCTGAGCAGGCTGGACCCTATGAGGGAGAAGGAAACAAAACATCTACAGTTCTAATTTAATTTACAATGAAGTAATAGGAAGCTTTTTCAGCCACTCATTTCAGCTGTATTTTTATCTTTGACTCTTTTTTTGTTTGTTTTTTGTTGGTTATCAACCTACAATAAGGGAGAAAGATGCTCATTAATGGAGGAAGAACTACTTTGAAATGTTTTCTCCTCTTGGTTAGAATGTTTATTAGGGCTTAAGTTAATGTTGTGTTTCCCTCCTATGGCTTGCTCTTGTTTACTTTGTCATAAACTGAGTCTTGGCTTGTTAAGGAAGCAGGAATCTAGAGCTCAGCTATGGAAGGTAAGCAATCAGAAGTCAAAAAGATGCTCTTTGGGAGAGGATTAAGAAGTTGGTAAATGTTCCATGTAGAAATAATAGAAACTTGACATTAAAGGGGAAAGATTTTATGTGGAATATGTGACCTTATGTCACAGATATTTGAAGATTTGTAAAATGCTAAAAGTATGTCAATAAAATAAAGCATCTTTATTTATCCTAATAGTTTAATTATATATTTCTGTTTAAAAACTGTAAGATATCTGATTGCTGCTGCTGCTGCTGCTAAGTTGCTTCAGTCGTGTCCAACTCTCTGCGACCCCATAGACAGCAGCCCACCAGGCTCCCCTGTCCCTGGGATTCTCCAGGCAAGAACACTGGAGTGGGTTGCCATTACCTTCTCCAATAAGATATCTGATTACATGGTACTTGTTTTTATTTTTTTGTAGTTGAAATGAATGACCTATTAGTACTTTTGGTAACTAACTGAAATTAACATTTTTGATACTTGGTTGAGGGTGAGAGTCTGTCATAGTGAAATCACTAACTGAAATACTTGATTAGAAACTATTAATAACACTTTTCTAAGCTCATTTAACATTGTAATCATACTTTTCTACTTGGAATACCTTATTTGGGATCATTTAGATCTGTGTTTAAAGCTGACTGTTAGGTCTATGACTCTGAGACTTTGTTGGCTCACATGAAAAATGGAGGTTGAACATAATTGTCAGGAGTTTAATTATGAGATAAATTATGTAAAAGTGCTGTGTACATAGTAAAGGGAATATAACTTGTTAACACTTTGTACTGTGTTTATGCTCAGAAAATAACATACCTTCTGGTAACCTTAAGACCCATCAGGGAAATTTACATTTACATCTAGCTGTCTCATTTGTAGGGAACAAATTCAAATGGCTATTTACAGCCTTGGCAATATGACACTTCCACGAGAAATTACAGACTTTTTTTTTCTTTATTCTAGTCTACATTGAACAGCAGGATTCTCTTTCTTTTCATGTTGGCATCTGTTGACTGATATCTGGTATTTTAAGTGAAAAATTGGAGTATAGTTAATTTCAGGTATACTACATGATGATTTGACATTTGCATACATTGTGAAATGACCATGATAAATCCAGTAACTCTTTGTCCTCATATATTGACCATATCCTTATGCTATATATTACATCCCCATGGCTTATTTGTTTTGTAACTGGAGGACTGTACCTGTTAATCTCCTTCACTTATTTCAGCTTCCCACCACACTCTCCTCTAGATACCACCTGTTTGTTCTCTGTATCTGTGAGTCTGTTTTCATTTTGTTTTTTAGATTTCACATATAAGTGAGATCATGTGGTATTTGACGTATTTCACTTAGTATTAGATTCTCTAGATCTACTCATGTTGTTGCAAATGGCAAGGTTTTCTTTTTTTTAATGGCTGAAAAATGTTTCATTGTATTTATAGACCATATCTTCTTTATCCTTTCATCTATCGATGGGCACTTAGGTTGCTTCCAAATCTTGGCTATTGTAAATAACTCTGCAGTGAACATAGGGTGCACATATCTTTTCAAATTGATGTTTTTGTTTTCGTAAGGTGAATACCTAGAAGTCAAATTACTGGATGATATGGCAGTTCTCTTTTTAATTTTTTGAGAAGCTTCTATACTGTTGTCCATAGTGGTTGCACCAGTTTACATTCCTACCAACAATGCAACTTCACTGAAATTATTTGTTTAGTAGGTTTTAGTAGTGTTTTTAGGATTTTTGTACTTAGTATCATATAATCTGTAAATGGGGACAGTTTTACTTCTTCCTATTTTAGATTTTTTAAATTTCTTTTTCTTGTCTGGTTACTAGGGCTAGGACTGCCCAACACTATGTTGAATAAAAGTGCAAGAGTGGGCATCCTTGTCTTATTTCTGATTTTAGAGGAAATGCTTTCAGTTTTTCACTGTTGAGTATGCTGTTGGTTGTGGTTTTGTAATGTGTGGCCTTATTTATTCTTCAGCTTGCCAGTGTGGTATATCACTTTGATTTGCAGATAGTGAAAAATCCTTGCATACCTGGGATAAATCCCTCTTGATAATGGTGTGTGATCCTTTTTATGTATTGTTGAATTTAGTTTGTTTGTGTTTTGTTGAAGATTTTGCATCTGTGTTCATCAGTGATATTGGCCTGTAATTTTCTTTTTTTGTGGTATTTGTCTGGTTTTGATATCAAGGTGATGCAGGCCTTGTATAATGAGTTAAGAGGCATTCCTGTCTCTTCAGTATTTTGTAATAGTTTAAGAAGGATGAGTGTTAGCTCTTCTTTAAATGTTTTGAAGAATCTACCTGTAAAGTCTGTAAAATCTGCCTGTAAAATCTGGTCCTGGACTTTTGTTTTTGGGAATTTTTTTTTAATTGATTCAATTTTATTATTGGTAATTGGTCTACTCATATTTTTTTACTTCTTCTTGATTCAGTTTTTGAAGATTGCATGTTTCTAGGAATTTATCCGTTTCTTCTAGGTTGTCCATTTTACTGGAATATATTTGTTCTTAGTAACATGATCCTTTGTGTTTCTGTGGTGTCATTTCTATTTTGTTTCTTTTCATTTCTGATTTTATTTATTTGGGCTCTCTTTTTTTCTTGATGAGTCCGATTAAAGGTTTATTAATTTTGTTTATCCTTTCAAAGAATTACTAATAATTTTATTGGTCATTATTTTTTTTAAAGGCTCTTTCATTTACTTCTGCTCTAATCTTTATTATTTCTTTCCTTCTACTAATTTTGGATTTGTTTTTTCTTTTTCTGGTTCCTTTCGGTATAACGTTAGGTTGTTTGAGATTTTCCTTGTTTCCTGAGGTAGGCCTGTATCACTGTAAACTTCCCTCAGAGGGAGAGAACTGCTTTTGATGTGCCCCATTAGATTTGGATTGTTGTATTTCCATATTCATTTGTCTTCAGGTATTTTTTTATTTCCTCTCTTGATTTCTCCAATAAACCATTGATTGTTTAGTAGCGTTTTTTTAATCCTTCACATTTTTGTCTTTTATAGCTTTTTTCCCTGTAGTTCATTTCTAGTTTCATGCTGTTTTCAGAAAAGATACTTATACTTTTACTAAGAAAAGATACTTATAATTTCAGTATTCTTAATTTTATTGAGAATTGTTCTGTGGTTGAACTTTTGATCTACCCATTTGTCCTGAAAAGGATGTGTATATTCTGCTGGTTTTGGGTGAAGTGTTCTGTATATATGTATTAAATCATCTGCTCTAATGTATTATATAAGACCAGTGTTTCGTTATTGATTTTCCATCTGGATGATCTGTCCACTGACATAAGTTAGGTTTTAAAGTTTGCTAGCGGTTACTGTATTACTATCAGTTTCTCCCTTTATGTTTGTTAATATGTCTTATATATTTAGGTGCTCCTACGTTGAGTGCATGTATATTTATAACTTTGTATCTTCTTATTGGATTGATTCCTTTATCATTATGTAATGGCCTTCTTTTGTTACAGTCTTTGTTCTAAAGTCTGTGTTTTGTCTGCTATAAGTATTGGTATACCAGCTTTCTTTTCATTTCCGCTTACATGGAATACCTTTTTCTATCCCCTCATTTCGTTTTGTGTATATCTTTAAATCTGAAGTGACTTTCTTATGTGAGCTTATAAAGTTAAAGTGTTAGTCTCTCAGTTGTGTCTGAATCTTTGCGACCCCATGGACTGTAGCCTGCCAGGCTCCTCCATCCGTGGGGATTCTCCAGGTAGGAGTACTGGAATGGGTTGTTATTTCCTTCTTCATGGGATCTTTCTGATCCAGGGATCTAACCCAGGTCTCCTGCATTGCAGGCAGACTTTACAGTCTGAGCCACCAGGGAAGAGCATAGGAGCATATATATGGGTCTTTTTTTAAAAAAATCTATTCAGCCACTCTCTTTTCTTTGGAACATTCAGTCCATTTACATTAATTATTGATAGGTTTATACTTTGCCATTTAAATTATTTGTTGATTGCTCTTGTAGTATTTGTAGTTCTTTTGCTCTCTTCCCTTGTGATTTGATGACTGTCTTTAGTGTTATGCTTGAATTTCTTTCTCTTTTTTTGTGTATGTATCTATTGCAGAGTTTTGGTTTGTGGTTATGATGAGGTTAATAAATATATGTATACACACATATATGGTTGTTTTAAATTGATAGATCTCTTAATTTTGAACAAATTCTAACCACCCTACATTTTTATCCCACACATATTTATTATTTTTGACATCATATTTAAAATCTTTTTGTATTTATTATGGCCATACATTATTTTATTACCTTTGTCTTCAGCCTTCCTGCTACTTTATAATGGTTGCTGCTGCTGCAGCTAAGTCACTTCAGTCATGTCTGACTCTGTGCAACCCCATAGACGGCAGCCTACCAGGCTCCTCTTTCCCTGGGATTCTCCAGGCAAGAACACTGGAGTGGGTTACCATTTTTTTCTCCAATGTGTGAAAGTGAAGTCGTTCAGTCATGTCCAACTCTTTGCGACTCCATGGACTGCAGCCTACCAGGCTCCTCCGTCCATGGGATTTTCCAGGCAAGAGTACTGGAGTGGGTTATAATGGTTGATCTGTTTACCTTTACTGTATGTTTACCGTTCCAAGTTGTTTTTTTCCTTTTATAATTTTCATATTTCTAGCGGTGGACCTTTCTTTTCTACTTACAGAAGTTCTTTCAACATTTCCTGTAAAGCTGGTTTAGTGAGTGATGCTGACCTCTTTTAGGTTTTGCTGATCTCTAAAGTCTGTTTCCCCTTCAAATCTGAACAATAACCTTGTTGGGTAGAGTATTCTTGGTTGTAGGTTTTTTTCTTTCTTCACTTTGAATATGTCATTCCACTCCCTTCTGGTCTGCAGCTTCTTCTGAAAAATCAGCTGATGGTCTTTCGGGAGTTCCTTGTGTGTGACTAGTTAGCTTTTCTTTCACTGCTTTTAAGATTCTCTTATCTTTAACTTTTGCCACTTTAATTGTAATTTGTTTTGGTGTGATTTAAAAAAAAAAAAAGACCCATATATATACGCTCCTATGCTCTTCCTGGTGGCTCAGACCGTAAAGACTCTGCCTGCAATGTGGGAGACCCGGGTTTGATCTTTGGGTCAGGAAGATCCCATGGAGAAGGAAATGGCAAACCACTCCAGTGTTCTTACCTGGAGTGGATGTTCCATGCTTCCTGAACCTGAATGTCTTTTCTTTTCCTGGGTTAGGAAAGTTTTCAGCTATGATGTCTTCAAGTAAGTTCTCTGCCGCCTTTCTTACTCTGTCTTCTCCTTCTGGGACCCCTATAATGTTAGTATGCTTGATGTTGTCCCAGAGGATACTTAAACTATATCCTCATTTTAAAATTTTCCATTGTTTTTTTCTGTTCAGCTCAGGTGATTTACAGTACTCTGTCTTCCAGATTGCTGATTGGTTCCACTGTATTTTGTATTTCACTTATTCTATATGCTTTGTTGTTCTTTGTATTTCTAGCTGTTAAACTTCTCACCGTGTTTATTCATTCTTCTGAGTTCATTGAGTATCTTTATGATCACTACCTTGAACTTTTTTTTCAGGTAGATTGCGTATCTTCATTTAGTTATTTTTCTCAGATTATGTCTTATTCATTCATTTGGAATATAGTCTTCTATCTCCTTATTTGGCCAAATCTTTGTATTTCTTTCAGTGTCTTAGGTGGGTTATTTATGTTTCCTTATCTTGAAGTGGCCTCATGTAGGAGATGTCCTTTGGGGCCCAGCAGCACACTCCACTCTGGTTACCCGAGCTGTGTGCTCTAAAGGTGCCTTTTATGTGAGCTGCCTGAACCATTATGTTATTCTGGGGCTGAGTACTGTGAGTGTGCTTCTAGGCAAGACTGTCTTCTGTCCAGTTTAGCTGTGCCTTATGTGGTGACTGCAAGCCTCCTGGAGGGCAGGATAGGCTTCTTGTATGGCTCTTTGCAGGGCCTGGTGGGCACAGGGCTGCTGCTGGCTCACTGGAGGGTTGTATTGGGTCCCTGGCATTAATAGACTAGAGGGAACATTCCAGAATGGAGATTGCCTGTACTGGCATTAGCATAGTAGGACAAGCTCCCCCAAACAGCTATTACCATCATTTTCTCCCCCAAGGACTGTCCCATTTGCCTCCTGTCTCCCTGGGAGGCTCTCTAAGATCAGCAAGTGGGTCTTGCCAAAGCTCCTTTCAAACTGTTGCCTCTGCTTGGGACTTGGAGCATGTTGAGATTTTGTGTGCTCCCTTTAAGAGCAGAATCTCAGTTTCCTAACACCCCCTCCACGCCTCTCAGGCTCCCAAACATAAGCTTTCCTGTTTTCAAAGCTAGACGTTTTGGGGACTTGTTTCCTGGTACACAAAACCCCATGGACTGGGAAACCTGATGTGAGGCTTAAACCCTTTTCCTTGGGGATGACCAGTTGTGATATTTCTCCTATTTGTGGGTTGCTAAGCAAGTGATGACCAACCTTGATAGTATATTAAAAAGCAGAGACATTACTTTGCCAACCAAGGTCCGTCTAGTCAAGGCAATGGTTTTTCCCGTGGTCATGTATGGATGTGAGAGTTGGACTGTGAAGAAGGCTGATTGCCGAAGAATCAATGCTTTTGAACTGTGGTGTTGGAGAAGACTCTTGAGAGTCCCTTATACTGCAAGGAGATCCAACCAGTCCATTCTAAAGGAGATCAATCCTGGATGTTCATTGGAGGGACTGATGCTAAAGCTGAAGCTGCAATACTTTGGCCACCTCATGCGACGAGTTGACTCACTGGAAAAGACTCTGATGCTGGGAAAGGTTGGGGATGGGAGGAGAAGGGGACGACGGAGAATGAGATGGCTGGATGGCATCACCGACTCTGTGGACATGAGTTTGAGTGTACTCCGGGATTTGGTGATGGACAGGGAGGCCTGGCGTGCTGTGATTCATGGGGTCGCGGAGAGTCGGACACGACTGAGCGACTGAACTGAACTGAAGCAAGTGATGAGGGTCCTGACAATACAGTGTCTCCACCCTTCCTACCTTTCTCATGTGGTTCCTTTATGTCTTTAGCTGAGGAAAATCTTTTCTGCAGCAAGTTTCCTGCAGCAATCTAATCTTCAAGTTGTTCCTTTAGATAGTTGCTATGTAAGTAGTAATTTTGATGTGTCTGTGGATGGAGGTGAGTTCAAGGTCTTCCTACTCCACCATCTTGGCCATCTCCTCTATTTTCTGTAATGTGAATGCCAGGTGGAAGAGTAGAGAAAAGGGAAAAGAGAATATACTGTAGAGAAAAATGGCATGACATTTTAAAAATCATCTCTTTATTGACTACATTAAAAGTGAATTTTAAAGCTCAGATATCTAAGGAAGTATTTCAGGTGCATAATCGTGATCATATTATTCAGGAAGCCATTCTGATACTTAGTGGTCATTGCTTATTATTCTATCATAGATGGTAGTTACAGCTACATTAGTTCAGTCGCTCAGTCGTGTCCAACTCTTTGTGACACCGTGGACTGTAGCATGCGAGGCTTCCCTGTCCATTACCAACTTCTGGAGCTTATTCAAACTCATGTCCATTGAGTCAGTGATGCCATCCAACCATCTCATCCTCTGTGTTCCCCTTCTCCCCCTGCCTTTCCTAGCATCAGGGTCTTTTCTAGTGAGTCAGTTCTTTGCACCTGGTGTCCCAAGTGTTGGAGTTTCAGCTTCAGCATCAGTCCTTCCAATGAATATTCAGGACTGATTTCCTTTAGGATTGACTGGTTGGATCTCCTTTCAGTCCAAGAGACTCTCAAGAGTCTTCTCCAACACAGTTCAAAAACATCAATTCTTCGGTTCTCAGCTCAGCCACAGATTGCTATTCAAATTTAAATGAATTAAAATGGAAAATTAAAAGTTCATTTTATTGGTCGTACAGCTCAAGTGTTTTATAGCCACATGTGGCTAGTGGCTACTTTTTGGACAGTGCAGACATAGAACATTTTCATTATCACACAAAGTTCTGTTGGGCAATACCGAAGTCTAGAGCTT
This sequence comes from Moschus berezovskii, assembly GCF_049115385.1. NCBI lineage: Eukaryota > Metazoa > Chordata > Mammalia > Artiodactyla > Moschidae > Moschus > Moschus berezovskii. The sequence goes on from NC_142473.1 coordinate 43,642,124, forward strand.
GAATCATGCATAGGGCCTTTTCTGTCATATTCAATTGAGGGCAGTTAAATAAGCAAAAATCTGAAAGGAATGGAAGGTAATGGGATAAGGAATGGCTCAAAATGCAACAGCATAGTAAAAGTTATATGAAAAATATCATGTAACTTATTTTTAAGACCTCTCAGAGGGGAAAAAGAAGACATTGTTTAAAAGTCCGACTTTGTTTAAAGGATCATGGAGGAAAAAATAGAACATTGCTCTAGTCTGCCTTTGTTTAAAGGGTGCTGGTTCTTAAGGAATTGAATATAATCTCCTTTGATTTAGGCACTTCATCAGCTTATTGGAGATTTGCCTATATTAAATTTTATGTCAAGGTGATTTGTTTCAACTGAGATGTTTCTGGTTTTGAAGGCAATACTATTTAGTCATAGAAGAAAAGGAAAAATAGGGACACACACATAGAAAATAAAACATTGATACCTTTTTTAGAAAATTAAAAAATATCATATATGCCTTTCAGTGAGTTTTAAGAATTTAGCACTGTAAACAGAATCTAGTTCATTATAATGCTAATTATGTAATGTAGGCATTTAGAAAATGCCTAAGATAGAGAAAGATTTTTCAAACATTGATTGAGCTGTTAAAGATGGGAAAAAAATAAATGGTTCTTGAAGTGTTAATGTCTTAAACAAGAAGTTAGCAGAATTTCAATAGAAATTCTGTAAAAGTGATAAAATCAATTAACTCAGAGATTTTATCTGCAGGTCACCTCTGGAAGTTCAAGGAGTGACTATGAGCTGACTTTGGAAGTCTTACATTTTGGTGGATTTGATAAAGAAGTCTTTCAAATAGACAAAGTACCCTACTTTTAATGGAAAATTCATGTAATTTTATTAAATCTGCTTGTTAGGGTATTCCTGCTGCTGCTAAGTCGCTTTAGTCGTGTCCGACTCTGTGCGACCCCATAGACGGCAGCCCACCAGGCTCCCCCATCCCAGTTTGCTAATGCCAGGAAAGATACTGAGTACTCAATGAATAGATTTTTAATGAAAACATAAGTCAGTTGAGTTTGATATCCTGGAACTATTTACATAAAATTTAGTCAGATATAATCTAGTATAAAAGTGCCCGAATAAAATTCTCAGTTTTATTTACTTGCTTTATTTTAATTGCATCAAATAAAAAAAAAAATCCAAGTCTTGACAGTTGAAAGTGCTTCTGTGAGATTTAGAAAGGCAGCTTTGAGGAATCTTTTGGGGAATATTAGGGGTCATTTGATAATATCTTTAAAAATGTTTATAGGAATGTTTGTTATGTTCTGTCCTCTGACACCACTTTCTTAGTGTATAGTTCCTAAAAGTGAGTATTGGCATCAGGTAGTTTTTGCTCATTTGAGGGTAAAATTGTCAAGAGTGGTGGGTATGATTGTACAATACAATTCTTTTCAAAGATAAGCAACTAAGTTAAGCTAAGTTAAAGTGAAAGTCGCTCAGTCATGTCCGACTCTTTGCGACCCCATGGACTGTAAAGTCCATGGGAATTCTCCAGGCCAGAATACTGGAGTGGGTAGCCTTTCCCTTCTCCAGGGGACCTTCCCAACCCAGGGATCGAATCCAGGTCTCCCGCATTGCAGGCGGATTCTTTACCATCTGAGCCACAAGGGAACCCCAAGAATACTGTAGCCTATTCCTTCCCCAGTGGATCTTCCCTACCCAGGAATCAGACCGGAGTCTCCTGCATTGCTGGAGAAGGCAATGGTACCCCACTCCATCACTCTTGCCTGGAAAATCCCATGGATGGAGGAGCCTGGTAGGCTGCAGTTCGTGGAGTCGCGAAGAGTCGGACACGACTGAGTGACTTCACTTTCACTTTTCACTTTCATGCATTGGAGAAGGAAATGGCAACGCACTCCAGTGTTCTTGCCTGGAGAATCCCAGGGATGGGGGAGCCTGGTGGGCTGCCGGCTATGGGGTCGCACAGAGTCGGACACTACTGAAGCGACTTAGCAGCAACAGCAGCAGCTCCTGCATTGCAGGCGGATTCTTTACTAACTGAGCTCTCAGGGAAGCCCAAACTAAGTTAAACTTCCTTTAAATCTTCATAGTAGTTCAGTTCAGTTCAGTCGCTCAGTCATGTCCGACTCTCCGCGACCCCATGAATCACAGCACACCAGGCCTCCCTGTCCATCACCAACTCCCGGAGTTCACCCAAACTCATGTCCATAGAGTCGGTGATGCCATCGTGTTAAATGAAAAGCTCTTTAGCTTCCTTTTATCTTAATTTTATTCATTATTTTGTAAAAGCTTACATACAACATGTACTAAGCTGTGGGAACACAACTTCAAGGAGTCTTACAGTTTAAGGGAAGATGTGGCAGAAATATACTCTACCAATGGGTAATGATGGGGTTCAGAACATGCTACCCATAGTATGGAACCTTCATATATGGAATATTTTAAGCAGTAGGAATGAAAGCAACAGCATATGCTGGAGGACGTTTCTGACCTGCCTCTAAAGCAGGTTATAAAGTCCTCAAGAGAAGTTTCTTTCCTACGCCCAGAGGAAAGGAGCATCTTTAGCTCCAAAGGTGAAGGAACATAGAAATCTGAACAACAGCTAATACTAGTAAGTGCACTGTACTCAGCTCATCCTCTTTGCCCTGTTGTATCTTTCCACGATTTTCTGCTTTTCATCAAACTTGTCATGAGAATACTCAGGTTTAATTGTTTCTTCAGGTATTCTTTTCCTTATGAAGGCTCCAGTGTCAAGTATTGGGTTGGCCAAAAAGTTTGTTTGGGTTATTTGTAAGATCTTATAGAAAGAAAAAAAGGATGAACCTTCTGGCCAACCCAGTAAAACTTATATTAAATAAATTTGTATGCTTTTCTCTTGTTAATCTGTCTTTGCTCTTGAGAGCTGCAGGGAGCCTAAAACTGTCAGGAAGCTCTTGGCTGATATGCAGAAGCACTCTAGTTGGGATCCTGCATACCCTGCATTAGGCTGATGGTGCCTGTTTCTCTCTGTGCGTTTCTTAAACATTGCAGACAAGCAACAACATCACCAAGTACCCAACTGCTCTTCCCTTTCATCTGACAGAGTTCTCAGTGCTCTACTCTAGACCTAGGAATTTTGGAGACAACTGGGCCCATCCTCCTCTCTAAGATATCCTGAGACCTAGTCTGAATTGAAATGCAATACTACAGGAAAGGCCAGCAAAGCGCCCAGTCATGTCTGACACACTCCCTCAGCCTGCTCCTTTATGGGAAGCAACGCTGTGAGCTAGGAAAGCCTTTTCAATCTCAAAAAGTGTCAGAGAGATGCAGGCCTCGGACCCGGAAATATCTGTTCTTTGAGCAAATCTCAGTGTCTCCCAGTGTCAAAGCGGACTCCTCTCTGCCAAATACAGCTTTGCAAACGCAGGCCGGTAGGCTGCCTCTGCATCCGTGAAGGAAGCTCTCTTATCCCGCTTCCTGCGAAATCTGCTTCTCAGCCTGAGTGAAAAGCAGTTGGAGAGGTCAGTTGGAGAGGTCTTTCCTCTGGGGCAGTTTCTGAAAACTTAGGAAGGGTAGGGGAAAAAGATTTTTCCTCCCCTACAATAATATTGACCATATTTAAGCAGTCAGAAACAAAAACAGAATTATAGGCAAGCAGTAAAATTAAACAAGGAAGAGAATTTCTGTAACAAAGTCATCTGCAAATACTTAATCACCACTTACCCAGTTTTGAAAACAATGTGTGATATTGTCAAATAGTGTAAGAAGTACAATGAAAAGTGAAGTGTTAGTTGCTCAGTCGTGTCTGACTCTTTGTGACCCCATGAAGCGTAGCCTGTCAGGCCCCTCTGTCCATGAAATTCTCCAGGCGGGAATACTGGAATGGGTAGCCATTTCCTTTTCCAGGGAACTTCCTGACCCAGGGATTAAACCTGGGTCTCCTTAATTGCAGACAGATCTCTACCGTCCGAGTCACTAAGTCTCACTTCAGCCTTTCCTCAGAGGCAACTAATCATAAGTTTTATGTGATACCGCTAGACATTTTAAAAATATAAAAACATAAGTGAGTGTTTGCATACATATTTTAAGGCTATATTGGAGTACACAATATTTATCTGTACCATGCTTTTTATTTTATTCATTTTTAAAAGGATTTTTAAAAAGATTTATTTTATTTATGGCTACGCTGGGTCTTCGTTGTTGCACATTGGGCTTTCTCTAGTTGTGCTTCATAGACTTCTTATTACAGTGGTTTCTCTTGTTGCAGAACATGGGCTCTAGGATGCTTGAGCTCAGTAATTATGGCTCATGGACTCTAGTACCGGTTCAATAGTCGTGGTGCATTGGCTTAGTTGTTCTGTGGCATGTGGAATCTTCCTGGACCACAGAATGAACCTATGTCCTTTACAGTTGCAGATGGATTCTTTACTGATGAGCCACCAGGGAAGCACTGTTCTGTGCTTTTTAGTATAACATTATATCTTAGAATATTTTTCTTATCAGTTTCTATCTCATTTTTGCTGGCTTCATGATATTGTGCAGATTTTAACCAGTTCATTTCTGATGGACATTTAGATCAATTCTAGATTTTTGTTATGATAAATAATGCTGTGAAGTCAAGGAGATAAAAGAATGTGTTTTGTGTTAGTATAGTGATATTATAGTTCAGTCAGTTCAGTTCAGTTGCTGAGTTGTGTCCAACTCTTTGTGACCCTATGGACTGCAGCATGCCAGGCCTCCGTGTCCATCACCCAACTCCCGGAGCTTGCTCACACTCATGTCCATCAAGTTGGTGATACCATCCAACCATCTCATCCTCTGTCATCGCCTTCTCCTCCTGCCTTCAATCATTCCCAGCATCATGGTCTTTTCCAGTGAGTCAGTTCTTTGCATCAGGTGGCCAGAGTCAGAGTATTAGAGCTTCAACTTCAGCATTAGTCCTTCCAATGAATATTCAGGACTGAAAATTATTATAGTTAGCACTATACTAACACACGTACACACAAAGCACATACATTTCTTTTATCTCCTTGACTTCACAGCACTGTTTGTCACAGCAAAAAGTGGTAGGTATGTATAATTAGAGTACTTCCCAGGTGGCTCAGTGGTAAAGAATCTGCTTGCCAATGCAAGAGACTCCAGAGACATGGGTTCAATCCCTGCGTTTGGAAGATCCCTTGGCATGGGCATTGGCAAGCCACTCCAGTATTCTTGCCTGGAAAATTCCCTGGACAGAGGAGCCTGGCAGACTTCAGTCATGAGGTCACAGAGAGTTGGTCACAACTGTGCACACATACACGTGTAATTAGAACAAGGTAGAATGTGTTGGACAATATGGTGACAGACCCTAAGGTAATTCCATAAGCCCTGCCTCCTGGTGTTTGTGCCTTTGTATAATCCCCTTCCCTAAAGAGTGAGCAGAATTTGTGACTTCTAACCAAAAGAATATGCTAAAGGTAATGTAATCACTGACTCAATGGACATGAGTTTGAGTACACTCTGGGAGTTGGTGATGGACAGGGAAGCCTGGTGTGCTGCAGTCCATGGGGTTGCAAAGAGTTGGACACGACTGAATGACTGACTGTAAAGCTACTTCCCTAATTATGTTACATAAGACTCCATTTTACTAGCAGACTTCCTATCTCTACATCATTGGCTTTGAATCCTCATGCCATCAGGAAATGAATTTGTTACAATCTCAGTAACCTTGGAAGTGGATCATTCCCCAGTTGAACCTCTGAATGAAAATTTAGTTATATTGACACCTTGGGTTGTAGCCTTGTAGGAGACCCCGCTAAACTATACTGGATTCCTAATCCACAGAAGCTAAGATGGTGTTGCAAGCCACTGGATTTGTGATAATTTGTTATGTAGCAAGGAGGCTGTTACATCCCAGGGAGAGAAAGCATTAAAAAAATTTTAAGCTTCTTGGATACAGCAAGAATATTCTGATTAAAAATAACTGAAGGAATTTTCACAGAGGTTAGAAACTATGATGATTGGTCTATTCTTCCAGAGATGACAATGTGCTTTTTTAAGCTAAGAGTGAAATATTTGTTTTACATCATAGTTACTGTAGGAACGATGTAAGGTTTTGATTTAGCTCCTAAACTGTTAACAACTATGATATCATATTCATCTTTTTATTCCAACTATCTAGCACATTACAGGTGCTCAATAAATGCTTAGCAGCTGTCTGGGAATTCTCGTTTCCAGTGATCTCAAAAGGCAAATAGAAAGTCATGAATGAACTAATGAAATATTATGCAAAATTTGTAATAGGTAGTCTACAAGAGAAATTCAGCAAAGTACCAGCACTGTGTTACTATATAAGGTGTCCTATCTCATTTTCTTTATAATAATCTGATTGGCGGTTATGTTAGCAATAGATAAAATGATGGTAGTGAGAATTGTATTTTAATCATTTCAGATTTAAGGAAGTTGAGGTCTTAGAGGTTAAGAAGCTTGTACCAAGTCATATAACTTAGTTTTATCTGATTCTAAAACCTTTTTTGTAAGTCACTTATTACTATGGCAGAGGTAGAAAAATTCTCACTAGTGTTTATGATTGAAAATTTGTATGTGTCTTCTATGGCAGTGGGAAGGTGGTAAGAGAGGCAGTATGATGTGGGGATTTTGATCAAAAAGCAGTTTAATTATGTCATGCTAATATATTTGATGCTTGCATTAGTTAAACATCTCTGCTGCTGTTTTTTTCTCTTTAAATTTACATACAATAAAATTCTGGTGTGCAGTTCTTAGGAGTTTTGACAAAGGCATACAATTGTGTAACTGCCACCACCACAATTCAGATACAGAATAGTTCCATCACCCCCCAAAATTACTTTGTGCTATCCCTGTGTAGTTCCCTCAACTCTAACTTCTGGCTGTTTTATCTGTAATCCCTACAGTTTTGTCTTTCTGTGTTACATAAATGAAATCATATGGTATAGAACCTTTAAGTCTTGCTTTTTTCACTTACCATAATGATTTTGAGATTCCATTTTGTTGAGTGTATTAGTAGTGACTCTAGTGACTTCTATGCTGTCTCATTAGATGCTGTCTCATCTGTGTTTGCAGAGCTGTTTTTCTTTAATCTTTCTGTTCTATGGGTGGAGTGATTTCTGATGCTCTGTTTTCAGGTTTCCTGAATTTTTTGTTGTTCATTCCATTTGCTGTTGTGCCCATCTATTAGATTTTTCATTTTAGTTTCTTTTCAGCTAGAGCTGAATTTTTGTTTTGTTTTGTTTTCACTTCTCTTATATTAAGTTTACCTTTCTGCCACTCTGGGCCATTTTCTTATTCTGTACTTTGAATATACTTTCCTTAAATTGTTTAAATTTATTTATAACATATGCTTTGAAAAGTCTTTATTTGCTAAATCCTACCTCTAGACCTGATCTTGGAGAGGCAGCAGTGAGCAGTGGCATGAAGTAACATCTTAATTCCCTGGCCAGAAATTGAACCTAGGTAGCCTGGATGCTGGTGGGCTTCCATCTATGGGGTCACACAGAGTCGGACACGACTGAAGTGACTTAGCAGCAGCAGCAGCAGCAGCAGCAGCAGCCTGGATGAAAACCAGGAATCCTAGCCACCACACCATAGTGCTAGAGGCTAGAAACTGTTTTTCCCTGGCTCTTGCTCCCAGTGAAAAATAGATTTCTCACAGAGGCAAAAACCATAATTGCAGGTACAAAGTTTATTATTAGAAACATAGCATAACAACAAATGGCAGAGCACACAGAAACTGTTAAGATAGGAACAAGGCAGAGATGCACATCCGGAAAGAAAAAGTGTGCACATCTTTCCTAATGAAGAGTGCAGGACTGAGGTGGTTAAATCATTTATATAGAGCAGTTCTTCTGGGTCTTTGCCTTTGGCCAATTATCTGGTTTCTTTTTTCACACCTGCCCTTGCCCTAGGACCCTCCCCAGCGCGTGTGTGCAACTTTTTTCCAAGATAAATTCTAGCCCAGAGGCCTATGGGACAATCTTAGCATCACATATTATGGATTTTATGGGGTGGTGCTCCCTCCCAGCTTTTTGACCCCCAAGGAGGCTTTCTGCACGTGCAGTGTCTCCCTTACCCAAGAGTGTTCCGGAAGTATATGGCATCTTGATCCTTTACTCAAACAAGGTTTCCGTTCCGTCGCTCAGTCGTGTCCAACTCTTTGCGACTCCGTGGACTGTAGCCTAACCAGGCTTCTCTGTCCGTGGGATTCTCCAGGCAAGAATACTGGAGTGGGTTACCGTTTCCTTGTCCAGGGGATCTTCCCAACCCAGGGATCGAACCCGGGTCTCCCGCATTAGAGGCAGACGCATTAACCTCTGAGCCACCAGGGAAGCCCCTCTCTATTCCTACCATGACTGTTATCTTAAGGTATCCACAGGAGATAAAAGCCTGGCTATTTTCACTGTTTCTGTTGTTGCTTTCATTTCGGAGGGCAAACAGGAGGCTGATTATCTATGCCTAACCTGGAGCCCACCTGTCTCAGAAAATGTGAACAAGAGGCTAGTTGGATGTGTCCAGCCTGAAGCCCTTCTTTCTCTTGCCCTTAGAAATGTCAACACGAGGTCAGTTGTAAATGCCTAGCCTGGGGCCCAACTATCTCCTGCCTCAGACACACTTGAAGTCAGTTTCTATTGACTGCCTTTTTACTGCCTTGTTTCCTTGGATCTCATAATTTCAGGTTGAAATATTTGGTGTTTTGTGAGGATTGTTGGGTTTTTTGGTTCTAGTGGACCATTAACTTGCCTGGACTCAATGTGCAAATTTTGTTTCCTACTCAGTGTGAAAGGGAAAGTGTTAGTGGCTCAGTTGTGTCCCAACTCTGTACTCAAGGATTGAACCCATGTCTCCTGCATTGCAGGCAGACTCTTTATGGTATGCACCATTGAGAAAGCTCACATTGTGTGAGACAGCTGGTACCTGTGCTCAGTTCTTTCAACTACTTGTTTTTTTAGTTTGGTCTCCTGGGGAGTAGGGTAAGGGTAGGGTTCTCTGTACCTGTGTAATTTGGTGGTCAGCCAAAAATTTGGGCAGAGTTTATAGTCAAATTTTGGAGCTCACCTGCCCTGTGGTTCCCTACTTCTGGGAATTTCCTCCTAATACCTATTTTGTCTGCCAGTAGTAATCTCTGTCCTCTGACACCTCCAAGCCAGTAAGGGCTTCAGCTTTCTGCTGCTTGGGCTGTGTATGGTTGGGGAATGCATTTGGTTTAAAAAGCATCAAACTTATATAGATCTTACGCCATGCAGCTTTCAATTCTTCTGTGGTCTACCTTAGAGACTACCTGGGGTTTCCTCCCCACCCCACCCCCATTCATGCGTAATTTAACTGAGCAGAGTTTATGCTCAGATTTTTATGCTCTCGTGGTTCTTCCATACCTGGTACGTCTACCTTAAATTTCCAGCTGCACTTCGAGCCCTGAACTATTTTGTCTACCACTTTGAGCTTTGTGACTGCCTTCACCTTATCTGTCAGGAGATAGGAAGGGCCCTTAATAGAAAATCTTCAAGTTGATCTCATGATTCTGTTCCCTTCCAGTTGGAGTTTTTCAGGAGTAAACTCTTCTTTTACTACTGTGTATTTTGGGACATTTTTCAAAAAATGCTTTAAAACAAAAAAAAATTTTATCCAGGTTTAATTGTTATTTGCAGGAGACTTGCATGATCATTTCTCTCAACTGTGTTTGTAGGAAGTTCCTTTTCATCCCTCTATTTCCTTTTCTTTTAACAGTTGCTTCCACCTGTTCTTTTTCTTTATACAGTTACATCTATATTATGTATTTTGTTCCTTTAAGATGATACAGTCTCTCTTTTATGCCTGTAAGAGGGAATCTCATCAAATGATACCTCAAGTTTCTGACCCTTCAGAAATTGTTCCTACATCTAGATCCCTCTGAATATGTCAGTGTTTAGGTGTTTGCTCTTTCAGTCTGCCAATCTCAAATGACTCATTTGCCCTGTGGGGCTATCACTCCTTTTGATCTTTTCCGCATAGGAAAGGTTATCTTAGGACATTTTACTAGCTCAGGTGCCTTCTCGACTGCCTTTTGGTCAGTCTTTCCCACCATACCTCTGGATATTTGGCTTTCTGTGCAGCTGAAGACAGTTCTTGGTGACTGCCCCTGGTATCACTGTGTGATTCTGTTCTCTTCACTGGTTTCTTTCTCTTTAAGGTCTTTCTCTCCAATAAACACCTCACTTGAATTACGTTGTTTGCAAAGTTTGAGAGATAAAAACAATTTCACTTAACAGAAAAGCTCTTGTTTAGTGACCCTATTTAGAGTGAGATCTCAGTAGTTTGGGAAAAGTCACAAGATGGCTGCTGTTAAAAAGCTACATCTGGTAGCAGTAAGGAGCAAATATATGAACTTCTGTGCACTTCGCTTATTATGTTGGAAAGAACATGGGCTTTCAGTTAGGCTGGGATTCTCATCTTAGCCCTAACATTTCCTCACCTATGAAACAGGGAAGTAATATTGGGTTGTTTTGAGCTTTAAATAGAAAGTATATAAACTTCCTAGCACATTGATAATAGTAAGGACAGAATAAATTGTATCCATATACTATCATGATTTTTTTTTAAAAAAACTCTTCTGTGGGTCATTGCCATCAAATAATACTACCTGGAAGTAGTGTCCTAGGGAGTACTTACTTATGATACTATGGTTGTAAAGATTCTGGTTCCCTCACAACTTTTTATTTTTAAAGGTAGTAATATCCAAGAGGAGAAGCAATTGAATCACTCTTTTTCACAATTGACTTTTGGCAGTGTCCTGAATGCATGTCTTTAGCCAGTAGGCCCGGCTGATCCATCCTCTGTACAGATTATTTCTAGATTATTTAGAGTTTACATTATTTCTGTCATACCTAAAAATAGTAATGAATTGTTCAGTTCAGTTCAGTCGCTCAGTCGTGTCCGACTCTCCTCGACCCCATGAATCACAGCACGCCAGGCCTCCTTGTCCATCACCCCCTCCCAGAGTTACATTTTGTCTATTTGTTTCTAATAACCTAGTAATTATTTTTTGATGAATACAAGATCCCAATAAGATCTTTATTTTGCCTAATATGAAGTAGACATTGGGGATGCAAGTGTCAGATTTTAAAGAACTTTTTATGGTAAAGAATTTAGATCAGGAAATAAAGAGCCATGAAAAGTTTTTAGAAAGATAATTGTGATTACAGCAGAGCAAATGTGGAATTAAATGAGATAAAGAAGTCAACTAAGAGGTTTATTGATAGATGTTAAGGAACATCTTTAAATGAAGGCAACAGCCTTATGATTGGTAAGAGAGAGAAGGAGTCAAAAGAAGAATTTGAAGTTAGATTTGATGGTAGGAAAGGAGAGGTCAAGGATGACTTCTGGATTTTTGATTCAGTATATGTTGTGTGTAAAACCTGGTGTTTTCAAGGATTTGATTCTTATTTCTTTGTCTGCTGTCTTCTTGGACCTAGCAGATGAAGATGGAATCCCAAAGAACATCCAAGATTTAATGAGGTTGAAGAATTGGGGTGATGGCACAAGACTAGTCAGGTAGGAGAGGTACAGAAGGGGTATCGAGCTGTTAGTGGAGTCTTTTTCCCATACTACCATGATTTTTTGAGCACAAGAACAGAGTCCAAGGGACTTCCCTGGTGGTCCAGTGGTTGGGAGTCTTCCTGCCAATGCAGGGTCCTTGGGTTCAATCCCTGGTCTGGGAAGATCCCATATGTGGTGAAGCAGCTGGGCCTGTGCACCACAACTCCTGAGCCAAAAGTAAATAAATAAAATTTAAAAAAGAAAAAAAAAAAGAACAACATCCAACTTGCTTTAGCATCTGTAAATTTCTTATCATATTATATTAGGTGTTCAGTAAGTGCATGAATGAATAAATGAAATAAGATAAATATAACTTCACTGAGTATAGCACAGAGATTGGTTAAAATATAAAAGATTAGCATTTGAATATCGGAGAAGGCAATGGCACCCCATTCCAGTACTCTTGCCTGGAAAATCCCATGGATGGAGGAGCCTGGTAGGCTGCAATCCATGGGGTCGCTAAGAGTCGGACACGACTAAGCGACTTCACTTTCACTTTTCATTTTCATGCATTGGAGAAGGAAATGGCAACCCACTCCAGTGTTCTTGCCTGGAGAATCCCAGGGATGGGGGAGCCTGGTGGGCTTCCGTCTATGGGGTTGCACAGAGTCGGACACTACTGAAGCGACTTGGCAGCAGAAACATTTGAAAATATTAATAGTATATAATGTGTCATTTGCTTTTTTTTAATGTATTTCTAGTTAAATCTGTAGCATTTAAACATATGCTAACATGTGTAGGCCGGAGAAGGCAATGGCAAGCCACTCCAGTACTCTTGCCTAGAAAATCCCATGGATGGAGGAGCCTGGTAGGCTGCAGTCCGTGGGGTCGCTAAGGGTCGGACACAACTGAGCGACTTCACTTTCACTTTTCACTTTCACACATTGGAGAAGGAAATGGCAACCCACTCCAGTGTTCTTGCCTGGAGAATCCCAGGGACGGGAGAGCCTGGTGGGCTTCCGTCTATGGGGTCGCACAGAGTTGGACACGACTGAAGTGACTTAGCAGCAACATGTGTAGGCAAACACAGGCATATTATTTTCCAACTTCATTTATATGTTTGTACCCTTACTATTGGACTTCCCTGGTGGCTCAGAGGTTAAAGCATCTGCCTCCAATGCGGGAGACCCGGGTTCGATCCCTGGGTCGGGAAAATCCCCTGGAGAAGGAAACGGTAACCCACTCCAGTATTCTTGCCTGGAGAATCCCATGGACGGAGAAGCCTGGTAGGCTGCAGTCCATGGGGTTGCAAAGAGTCGGACACGACTGAGCGACAGAACGGAACGGAACCCTTACTATTGGGAATGAGAAGTGGGAGTGAAATCCTTCACATGGTGATACTCAAGTTTTATTAACAAATGAAATGTAAATATGATTTTTCAATTGACTTTTTCAGTAGTCCTCATATGAACATTCTTTCCTTTCTTGTGGCTGGTGGCAATATACATGTTGTTAATTTCAGTAGGATTGATTAGGAATACATACTGATATTTTCTTGCTACTAGATATCTGCTGCTGCTGCTGCTAAGTTTCTACAGTCATGTCTGACTCTGTGCTACCCCATAGACAGTAGCCTACTAGGCTCCTCCGTCCCTGGGATTCTCCAGGCAAGAACACTGGAGTGGATTGCTGTTTCCTTTTCCAATAGATATGTGCTACCCACTATAAAATAGTGGAAAGTATGAGTCAAAATTTACCTTATTCATTCCTTGGGGTTGTGTTTTTTAATCAGTGTCTCCATGGCTTAGGATTGTTCTTTTTGTTTGTTTGCTCTGCCATGTGGCATGTAGGATCTTAGTTCCCCTGCACTGGGAGCATGGAGTCTTAACCACTGGCCCCCCAGGGAAGTCCAGGCTTATTATTACTTTATGCAGTGGCCTTCTGTGGGTTTCCAGAAGGGTGTGTCTTATAGTTAAGGGTTAGAAGCTAATGTGCCCCTTGAAGGAAATGCTAATAGCTGAAATAGCTTCCGAGAGAACCTATCCATCCAGTAAGGAGAAAAAGCTCTAAATCTCATTCTACAGATCGTGCTAAGCCTCTACATCTTTCTTTCCCCCTCTATCAGTTTTCCCTACTTTTCTACCTTTTGGGTCTCATTTGATCTGTGGCCATTGTTTCCTATCTGAATTTCTCTTTTATCTGATTCATTCTTTTTTACATTTCTCTTTTGCCTCATCTTTTCAGTACAGTTACCTAACTATAATACCAAATTGAAGTTTAGAAAAGTTTATTTAGTGAATACATTTTAATTTTTCTGATTAAAAAATCAAATGAGTTTTTTTTGTTTTCATAACAATTTTGTGGTTTTTATATTCATATATGACTGATTTTTAATCATTCAGCAATCTTTCAGAAAACATTTTCTTTTCCAGAAGTATTAAGCAAATAAACTATGTGTCATTTGCTGAGGAATTTGAATTAGCCATTGAATAATTTTCTTCCTTCCCCCTTTACTATTTTTGTTTCACTGTTTGAGCTCCTTATTTGCATATTTATTATATTAACATGTTCATGTATTATTAGATTTTTCAATTATTTTGGAAAGAAAGTACTAGGTAACTATGCAGAAGAAAATTAAAACATAGCAAAATAGTTTCTTTAAAATTATTTCTTTTAATGAGCTCTGAGATAGGCCTAACACTTTTCATGAGTTTATCTTTGGCATTTTTGGTGAAATTGTACTGGAATAACCTGTACAATTCCGTGAGGTATAGTATTTCCCCAATTCTGGATTCTCTTTGCCTTTGTTTGTTTGATGGAGAATGTGGGCATCCATCCCACTACTCTTCCTCCCTTTGTCTTTTATGCATAACTCCCTCCTCACTTCCCTCTGTCAAATCCGACTTAGAAAAGTATATACAAAGCATACGGGAGTGGGTGTCTGGAAACCTGGATTCTAATCCAGTTTATATGACTTGTTTCAAATTGTTTAATCTTGTTTGTTTTTTTGGTATTTGTGCAATCTTTGAAAATCAAATGTGACCTACTATTTTTAAACAAAATACTCCAGTCTGAGCGTTTTTCCATCTTTCAAGATCAAGACTTTATTCTGTGTAGTAATACATTCTCATTGTTCTTTAGAATCCTGCCATTTACCAGCATTGTGACCTTTGGCAAAGTTACTAAATGCTTTTCTCTTCTGTATATGGGGAGTATAATGCCACCTTTGTAAGTTGATTGTGAAGATTAAATTGGATAGTGAATATACTTTAAAGTGCTTAGTTCAGGTATTTTGTAAAGCTGTTGTTAAATGAGTTCTCTTATAATTTCGGATGACTGTAGTAGCACTAACAGTCATAAGCCTTACATGTGAAAAGGCATAAAATATATGAATCATATTGATAAAATGTTTTTTGATAATTGCACTGTAAGGAAACATTAGGATGTTTACATACTTTTAGTTTTGAACAAATATTAAATTTCTATTCATGGTCTTTAACTTGGTTTAGGAAATAACAACATTGTCATCTTACTAGGTGTTTTGTTAAGCATCTTAAACTTTAAGTAATTAAGGAATATATTCCAGATGAAATTTTGTCTAAAAGAATCATTCTTTTGTGGAATTGTTTTTGTCTTTTTGGTTCTATATTAATGTTTGGAAACATGAGGCATAAGGTACTCAAATGGCAGTTAAGTATATTTGCTAAATTCAAACGGCATATTATTAAAATGTACAGGAATTACACGTTTAATCAGATAATCAAATGAAAAGTACCTAAAAAGATGTCTTGGGTTTATTTGAATCTGATTTATGACATTTTGTGTGTCTGATGTTTAATAATCCTGTTTATCACTTTTTAAAAAATCACAACATCAGAAAATATATACAATTCTGTGACTATTTCATTCTGCATGGAATAGATTTAAAGGTCAACACTACTCTTTTATGTAGGTTATGGGTGCTACATGTGTGCTTTCAGAGCAGTAGTGTGAGGAAGCTTGAAGTGGGATGGCAGGACGGCCTCATCCCTATGACAGTAACTCCAGTGATCCAGAGAATTGGGATCGGAAATTGCATAGTAGACCTCGTAAACTTTATAAACATTCAAGGTAGGTAGAAAATATGTATTTCAAATATCAGAACTCTGCTAAAATTGATTTTTATGAAGAACCAAGCTGTGTTTGGTTGTGGCAAAGCCTGTCAGAGGATGGGGGCCAATTTACAAAATACTTTGAATATTTGCATTTCTTTTTAAATAGCTTTTAGGGAAACATCTTCCTTTTAATTTTCTTATTTATGTTTATTTAATTCTTATTTGTATTTTTATGAATTTTTGTTTCTGTTTCTAAATAATGTTAAAATATCCTTAGTTGACCCCATGAATCAATGCTGTAGTTAATTTAATTGGGAACTCTGGCAAGACAGATTAATTCTTTGTATTTAAAACTCTCTAATGGAAATTTATTTTGTGCTTTAAATATATTGTGTATGATAATTTATAGGCTTTTGTCAGTCTTTGCCTCTACATTTTTAACTGTGTGTATTTATATTGGGTTATCATCCTGATCCTAGTGGTAAAATCAGTGTATCTGCTGTGACTCACCTGGTTCATTTAAAGTTTGATGCGTTAAGTGAAACTCAGTTCAAAAGTTTCAGCCCTTTTATATATTATTTTTAAAGCTTTCTTTTTGTGCTGTGTGACTTAATGAGGAACAGTTCGTTTAGAACACTTTATGATCTGATATTTTAAGGTGTTAACAGCTCATAAACCTCACATAATGCAGGTATGTAAACATTGTTTTCATAAAGAGTTGTGCTTTATGAATATTTACTTGGGGGATATTATTGAATATTTAACTTACTTGAGTGTAAAATTCTCCTGATTAGGATAACTAACACCACCTTTCTTAAAGAATAAAACTTGCAGTGATATTGAAATCCTTTTTGTAATTTTAAAGAAATGATGCAGCTACTTTTAAACCATATACATGGCTAGAAAATACGAGTGATGAGTACTGTTCAAGTCTCCTGACAAGATGTATTTTTTATTGTGGACTTTTAATGTGGTGAGGTCTAAAATGAAGATGTTGAAGGTGTTGAGTTGATTTTAATTGTAAAGTTCACACCAATGGTGTGAGTGTTTTTTGGTTTGTTTTTTGTGTGTGTGTCCTTCAGTTGGTGCTCTAGTTTTCTTTCTGTTTACATGGATATTTATTTTGTCTTTGAGGTAAAGAGATACTTGTTTTATCTCATTAAATGTGGGGCTGTATTTATATCTGATATGTTGTTTGCATTTTTTCAGGTGATTTTCAACTTATCCTTGCTAGTTCTTAATATTTTTCTGGTGTATAAGACTGCATTGTATATTAAGTGATGACAAGGTAAAAATAAGATATTGTTTGCTTTATAAAAAGCAAATGTGCAAACAGTGGGAAAGATTTATTAAAAACAGTAGTTTTAAAATTGCTGTTATTTAACTTCAGTAACAAATATAGCTCTTCCTGATTTCTATAACATCAATACCTTTTTGATGCTCTTTTTAAATACGATTGCAATAATATTGGTTGCTTATGTGAATACAAATTTATTGATTTTTTTTTTTTAATGGAAAGATGAGGAAATCCTTTGACCTTATTTTAACTTCATTCTTGGAAAATCTGCCCATGGGAAAACAGTTTACTTTTGGGAGCTTTTGTTCCTGTGTACTTATAAACATATAACTTAGGCTGCTCTAAAAAATAATTCAGTTTGACTTTTTAAAAGTGGTAGTTTTTTAATTAGTTGTAAATTCATTGAGCAGTATTAAAAACTAATAGTACAAGTATTGTTGAGAACCTGTGCTCAGTTCAGGGAAGATTGAGCAGTTTGTCACAGTACCATCATGGAAGACTTTAATATCCAGGTATGGAATAATTAGAGGACAAAAGGGCAATAAATTGTGGTAATGAGTTGTAGTAAAATAAGAATTCAGAGAAGAAATCAGTGCCAGCCTGAGAAGGTAAAAAGGAGATTTGACCTAATCCTTGGATAATTGGATAGATGGAGGGCATTCCTGCCAAGGACCTTCTGGAAATTACCTTGACTAAATCTGAAGGTTGAACTCTATGAATAGTATTACTGTCTCCAATTAACAGATGGAAAAAATGAGGTTAATAAACTTGTCTAAGACTATCCAACTTGTAAATTACAAAGCTAGAATTTATAAACAAGCTGCTTATTTTTATTTTTAAAAATTTTCAGTAACTTATTTTGGTGCATTAAAAAATACATATAAGAGAAAACAGTTATAATGAACCCCTATGTACTCACCCCAGCTTCAAGTTATCATTTCTTGGCTAATTTTGTTTCATCTGTCCTTCTACATATTTTTGCATCCTTTTTTTTTTTTTTAAATCTTGTGTATTTTATTTAGGGATATTTGAGTAAAAGAAAGCCAGAGTAAACACTGGCTTAAGTTAGGGGGTTATTTTTTTTTGTACACAAAAGTCCACAGGGAGGCATCACCTGATGTAGACTTAGTGGCTTAATATTCTTAAGTATATTAAGGTCAAAGATCTTTGATTTTTCTCTTGTTGTTTCCTCATGATCACAAAATGGCTTACTATACAGTTCCAGCCATCATGTCCACCCTCCAGACGAGGAGGAATTGAGACAGGGATAATGGGAAAGAGGTTTCATTTATATCAGGAAATTAAATTTCTCAAAAATTTCTAGCAGGCATCTGCTTATAAATTATTGGCTAGAACTATGTCATATGGTCATCTCTAGATCATGGAGACTGAGAAGTATAAGTGCTCTCATTGCCACCTCAAACAGAATTGGGGATTTAAATCTACAAAAACTAAATGGCTCAGTCTGTTAGGGCTGCTATAACAGAATACCATAAACTGGGTGACTATATTATAAAAAGCAGAAATTTGTTTCACATAGTTGTGGAGGCTAGGACGTCCAAAATCAAAACGCTGGCGCGTTTGGTGTCTGGTAAGGGCTTGCCTCCTGCTTCAGACAGACTTTTTTGGTCCCTGTGTTCTCACGTGGTGTAGAAAGGGATCTCTTTTGTAAAGGTATTAGTCCCATTCATGAGTGCTCTTCCCTCATGAGCTAATTACCTCCCCTACAAGTATCGTATCAGTATGTGAATTTTTGAACTAAAAACACTTAGACTTTAACAATAAAGAAATAAGCATATTTATTGATTCAGTTTTTGCAGCTTTTCTAAAAAGTTATCTTTTCACATATAGGAATAGCCTGCTTTCTGAAATCCTTTTCCTTTGATTTTTTTTTCCCCTATACTTTTCCTAACTGGCAAGGTTAAAAATACATTTCTTGAATTATAGAAGTAGTGATAGTAATTACTATATTAATATGCTTATGTTGGAGGTTTGAGGGTTTGGTGAATATTGAATTATGATTTCTCTTTTACCTAATACAATTAATAATGCCTAATAATGCTTTTCTTTTGTGATGTTTCTTTGAATGTAGATTTCATAGGTATAACACTGATATAAAAGACAAGACAGGGAAACTGATCTGGACATGGATGAAATTCAGGGTCCCTATGATTCCTCTGCAAGTGCATACAAATGAATTAGTTGAAAAATTACTCAACTTTTCTTTCTGACTAGTAGTTGTATAGTTATTACTTATATTGAAGAGTTTGGTACCTTGCTGAGAAGTTAAAGATCGTTTCAGTTGAAGTTTATTTGGCCTGAATTGTGACACCTTTCTTTAAATGATAAATTAGAGGAGTTTTTGCTATTTAAAAAGGAAAAAGAGCATCTTTTCTATATAACTAATGTTAAAATGCCCTAGAGTGAAACATGCTAAAAGCTCTTGCATACTTGAATTGGGTCGAATACAGCTATTTAAAACTCAGATCTGCAGTCTGCTCAGGTTACTAAAGATAAATGCATCATACATTCAATATCAGACTTTGCCGCAAGGATTCATTCCCACATAGAAGTACGCATGCTCCTTTCTTCTGCATGAAGATTGAGCTTTCCAGTTTTCTTTTTAAGTCGCTCTTTAGTCCTAGCAGCAGTTTAGAAATGGAAAAGTTGGGTTGCTTTAAACAGTAGTTCTTTTAGTGAGTCCTTAAAGTACAGATAATATTTTCTCTTTGGTTTTAAAGAGAAGCTTTATTGCCCAGAAAAGGTACACAATAAAATATTGAAAGGAAAAAAGAAAATTAGATGCATCCTAGTTTTTTAAAACCTGGCAAGCTGGCAGAGCTAGAATTAGCTTTACAGATGGTTTTTGGCAACATATCTACATATCACTAACCCTCATCTCCTGAGTTTTCTTCATCCTGTCTATCAATTACAATATCCAATCACTGCACAAAGATGGAGAAATGGGATGATCACAGCTCACACGATGCTGTTTGGTTAGAAACGTCAGTGCTGCACAACCCACGGCTGAGTCAGTGTCTGTGAGAAAATGAACTGAATTAATACAGAGCGGGGGTTGTATCTCTGAATATTTAAGGCCAAAATAACTGCAATAGCATTATTACACAGTAGAGGGAGGAAAGCTAAAGGAAGTCTGTAGACAGGTGAGGTAGGGGACTGGGAAATTTTTTCATTGTTCAGAGGAATTCTGAAGATGATGGAAATATCAGATGTGCTAAAGTTTCCTAGTAATGCCCAAGGATGCTGACCTGGCTTTCAGTGCTGCATTGTTTGAAAAAGCAGAGTCCCTTTATACTCTGATTTCAAAATTTTTTTCTTGTTTTTGTGTGTCTGCCTTGGCATATACTAAAGTAAGGTGTGTATTCATTTATTACATGATAATATGCTGGGTTATAATTCTATAGATTTATAAATATGAGAGAGGTGGAGAGAGATATGTTTGGCTTTTGTTTCATTATGATCATTTATGTTTTTGAATGTTAAAGATCATATGTCTTGATTGTCAGTTTAATGGCACGTTATTTAAAATAGTATGTGTTTTTGTTATTTTCATGGATTTGAGGCTTTGTTTCCTATTTCATTTAAAGTCTTAGTAGAATCATCATGTAACTTGAGAATGCATTATGTTTGATCTTGTTTCTTATGAATGTCATACAAAATTTTATTTAAGGAAAAGCTAATTTTGAAATAATATTTTTTATATATTTGAAAATAAAATTCAAGATAAGTGAAATAATTGAAATAATTTCCTAAAGAAGAAGGTGAATGTAGTTTTACTTTTGGGTGAATTAAGGATTAGTTGATCCATTTTGTATCTATTTTACAGAACTGAATGTATTTGAATGATAAAGTTTTAACTGGTGAAAATGACATTTTTCCCTAGTCTTTTAGAACACAGACTCTTAGTAGATGATCTAAATACTGCCATTGAAAGAGTAAATCAGATAAGTTTTCGGATTATTGCAAATTGATTTTCAATGAGAAAAACCTTCCTAAATAAAGACAGTTATTCTTCCTGTAAGATTTTAAGTCTTTACAGGTGACAGTGCTTACTTTATTCGGAAATTCTGGCACAATTTAAAATAATTTGATTAATGGTATTTTTCCTTTTGTCTTCATTATCCCTATCCTACTGAGTCTTCATTTTGTAGGGATTTGGGAGGATATACAACATTTTAAAATTATTTTAAATGTTATTAAGTAGTTTGTAACATTCTTTTACTTGAAATGTGAGGAAGTTCTTGTGACTTTCCCCATTTAATTTCTAAAAATGTGAATGATCGTTACAACTTGTTTGTTTAGTTAGACTAACTGGTGGTATCTTGTTTCGGCCTTTTTTTTTTTCCTGGTTTGGTGTCCAGAAATGTTTTTCTAAGCTTGCTTAAGTATAAAGTTATAAAGGCAGATGTCTCATGTTAGACTTTTTTGTCTTACACTTTATAGAATATTTTTTTCTCTAGTTTGGCTGATTTTAAAAAAATAATGCCTGTGTTATTATAAGAGTAATACATATTTATTACATAAATTTGATAGATAAAGAAAAGCACATAGAATAAAATAAAAATGTTATCAAAAGAAAAACTTTAAATATTTTTGTATATAAACTTTTTTTCCTGTGTATATATAAAAATGTAAATTCACAGGTATACACTTAAAAATGCTTTAGGGATATTACTAAATGTACCGTTATATAACCCTTTTTTAATGAAAAGCAAACTTAATCACGAACATCCCTGTGTCATGGGATAGTCTTCTATAGCATAATTCTTAAGAATTGCATAGTGTTTTTCTGTATATATGTTTTGTAATTTATTGAATTTGAGTTTTTCTGGTTCTTGATAAAAGATCAGTTTGATTTCACAGCATAAATTTCCCTAAAAAAGAAGAA
Organism: Moschus berezovskii; assembly: GCF_049115385.1. Lineage (NCBI taxonomy): Eukaryota > Metazoa > Chordata > Mammalia > Artiodactyla > Moschidae > Moschus > Moschus berezovskii. The sequence goes on from NC_142473.1 coordinate 43,663,922, forward strand.
TATCTTAAGGAGTTCAGTAAAAATACAATTTTGATACTTTTCAGAAGGAAAAAGCTCCTTAATGTGATTATACAATGAATTCTAAAGATATGCACATTACTTTTAAAAAAGAGCAAATAAGATTGCCATAATAAAGTATAGAAAAAAGTTTTTAAACATCAGGGAAACAAGAGCTCAGATGAGCTGAGACTTTTAAAAAATGCTGCTGCCAGCCAAAAGAGTTTCTTATGTTACACTTTCAAAAGGTTATCAGTGAAAGTGTAATAATAGTGAATGGGAATGAGAGAAGAAAAAAAAATCTATCAACTCTTATTTAGGAGCTTCTTTGGCAGAAAGAAAGAGCAAACTACCACCATCATCAATAATAATAGCAAAGACATTTCTAGTAAAGAATGAAACCACCATTAATATAGAGATAAGAATGCATCTGGCTAAATGAATTGTCTTCTGGAACATCTTATAGTTAAAAAAGAACCTGACTGTAAAATCTTAAAATTATTGATATTATTTGTAGTCTTTAAAAGGCTTCAGGAGAATACAAGAAGTACTAAAAGATGGGAGATCCTAGGCCTGATTTTGAAAAAGATAGGAGATTTTAGAGCAAAAAACAAAAGACTAAAGATAGTTTATGACTAACTTTAAGTAAAAAACAAGTTAAAGATTATCCAGAATGGGTTTGCTAAAAACAGATTGTCAGAACAACTTTAATTTTTCTCTGATGCAGTTGGTAGTTTAGTAGCAATATATATTTGTACTTCAACTTCATTTTAACTTAGTTTTTGGTGACGTCTTTATATATATATCTCCCCTTGGGTGAAGAAAAATGTTAACCATTAGTGGATTGTGTTAATCAACACAGTTTTCATTTTGAAGGACCCTGTTCAGAGGTTATTGATCTTAGAAGGTGGCTCTGTTCATTACTTTGTCTTATTGCTTATGGAGAAGGAAAATTCTTAAATTTATAGGTAACAGTGAAGAAAGGATAGTAAATAAAAAGCTGATAATCCAAAGTGATTTCCAAATCTGATTTGTTGAACTAAATTGAAATTAACTTTTTGAAGAATATAGGTAATAACTGAAACGCAAATATATATTGTTAGCATGACTTTATAGCATAACATATGGAAAAGACTTGAGGGGTAGTTGTTGGCAATAAACTTGATATAAAATAAAAGTACAGTATGGCTGCCATCATCCCATCTTTCCTTCTAGCACCATCCCCCTTAGAAACCATCATAATGAATGGGAATGAAGGTTAGAGCCACTTCATTACACCAAAGTATTGTCTTTAGTTCTGTGTAAATTCACAAGGAAGGATGTGAGTAAATTGGATAAATTCCTTATCAGCTTAGGAAACTGAAAATTCAGAGGTCTTGGGGGCAACTGTGATAGATGTTAAGGAATCTCACAATACGAGCTGTGTGTGTCTCCAATATGTTAAGTTGTCTTCAAATAAGTGAAGAATTGTCATTTGGAAAAGAAACTAGACTCATGTTTGAGTCAGACTTGTTCAAGGTTAAAAGCATGAACTCTAAAGTTGTGCTCCTTAGGTCACATCTCAGACCTGCCGCTTGCTTAGCTACATGATTTTAGGTAAGTTGTTTAGCCTCTAAACTGTTATTTTCTCAACTGTGAAAAGAGGATGGTTTTGCGGATTAAATGAAAATATGTGTAAAGTGCTCACTGTTGTGCCTGACATATTATAAATGCTCAAATGTTAGCATTGTTGTTGTTATTTGGTCCTAGAATATAGAATAAAGACAGTGGTTGTCAACCAGAGGGTTAATTCTGCCCCTCATTGAGCATTTGGTTTGATCTTTATCAATCTAATTGCAGTGTAGTTCAGATTTTTAATTTTAATTCTTTTAATACTTAAAAATTTTAGTATGAAACATAGAAGGATTGAATTTAATGGAACAAGTTAGTTTGTGTTTTCAAAAGGCCATTTGGGGGACTTCCCTGGTGGTCTGGTGGTAAAGACTCCATGCTTCTAGTGCAGGGGGTGTGAGTTTGATCCCTGGTCAAGGAACTAAGATCTCACATGCTGTACAGCCCCCATCCCCCCAAAAAAAGGCCATTTGAAAATTATTGATTGTGGGATTGCTTTGATTTCTCTCTAGAATCTTGGTTTGTGAAAGTAAGCTTTGTTAAAATATTCATGGTCATGTGATAAATATTTCTAAAACTAAGTATTGTATTTGTACTTCATGTATTTTTTCTGTTGGTTTTACTTTTTAGTAGAAAAAGATGCTCCCAAGGTCTTAAAAAAGGAACTCTTTCCCTCCTCTTTTCTGCAACTGAAAGACATGCATGATCTTAGTTCCACAGTCAGAGATCTGACCTGTGTCCCCTTCTATTTGCCATGACGTGATGGGACCAGATGCCATGATGTTAGTATTGTGAGTGCTGAGCTTCAAGCCAGCTTTTCACTCTCCTCTCTTACCCTCATCAAGAGGCTGTTTAGTTCCTCTTCATTTTCAATCATTAGAGTGGTATCATCTGCATATTTGAGGTTGTTGATATTTCTCCTGGTAGTCTTGACTCCAGCTTGTGGTTCATCCAGCCTAGCATTTCAAATGATGTACTCTGCATAGAAGTTAGATAAATTGGGTGACAATACACAGCCTTGTTGTACTCCTTTCCCAATTTTGAACCAGTTCAGTTCCATATCTGGTTTTAACTGTTGCTTCTTGACTTGCATACAGGCTTCTCAGGAGATCGGTAAGGTGGTCTGGTATTCCCATCTCTTGAAGAATTTTCCAGTTTGTTGTCATCCACAACAGTCGAAGACTTTAGCATAGTCAGTAAAGCAGACTTTTTTTTCTGGAATTCCCTTGCTTTCTCTACAATCCAACGAATGTAGGTAATTTGATCTCTGGTACCTGTGCATTTTCTGAATTCAGCTTGTACATCTGGAGGTTCTTGGTTAACATACTACTGAAGCCTGCCTTGAAGGATTTTGAGCATATCCTTACTCGCATGTGAAATGAGCACAGTTGTATAATAGTTTGAACATTTTTTGGCATAACCCTTCTTTGGGATTGGAATGAAAACTGACCATTTCCATTTCTGTGACCACTGCTGTATTTCCAAATTTGCTGGCATATTGAATGCGGCACTTTAACAGCATCATCTTTTAGGATTTTAAATAGCTTAGTGGGAATTCCATCACCTCAACTAGCTTTGACTTCACACTCCAGGATGTCTGGCTCTAGGTGAGTGGCCACACCATCATGGTTATGTGGGTCATTAAGACTGATGCTAAAGCTGAAACTCCAATACTTTGGCCACCTCATGCAACGAGTTGACTCACTGGAGAAGAGTCTGATGCTGGGAGGGATTGGAAGTGGGAGGAGACGGGGACGACAGAATGAGATGGCTGGATGGCATCACCGACTCAATGGACATGTGTTTGAGTGAACTCCAGGAGTTGGTGATGGACAGGGAGGCCTGGTGTGCTGTGATTCATGGGGTCGCAAAGAGTCGGACACGACTGAGCGACTGAACTGAACTGAACTGAAGACGTTTTTTGTACAGTTCTTCTGTGTATTCTTGCCATCTCTTCTTAATCTCTTCTGCTTGGTGCTTGCTATTTCTGTCCTTTACCGTGCCCATTCTTACATGAAATGTTCCCTTGATATCTCCAGTTTTCTTGAAGAGATCTCTAGTCTTTTCCTTTCTATTGTTTTCTTCTATTTCTTTGCATTGTTCGTTTAAGAAGGCCTTCTTATCTCTCCTTGCTATTCTCTAGAATTCTGCATTCAGTTGAGTATATCTTTTCCTTTTTCCTTTGCGTTTTGCTTCTCTTCTTTTCGCAGCTATTTGTAAAGGCTCCTCAAACAACCATTTTGCCTTGTTACATTTCTTTTTCTTTGGGATGGTTTTGGTCACTGCCTCCTGTACAATATTGGGAACCTCCTTCTATAGTTTTTCAGGCACTCTGTCTACCAGATCTAATCCCTTGAATCTATTGTTTCTTCACCTCCGCTGTATAATCATAGGGATTTGATTTAGGTCATACCTTAATAGCCTAGTGGTTTTCGCTTCTTTTTCCAATTTAAGCCTGAATTTTTCAAAAAGGAACTCATGATCTGAACCAGTCACCTCCAGGTCTTGTTTTTGTTGACTGTATAGGGCTTCTCCATCTTTGGCTGCAAAGAACATGATCAATCTGATTTCAGTATTGATCATCTGGTGATGTCCATGTGTAGAGTCATCTCTTGTGTTGTTGGAAAAGAATGTTTGCTATGACCACCATGTTCTCTTGACAAAACTCTTGTTAGCCTTTGCCCTACTTCATTTTGTACTCCAAGGCCAGACTTTCACCACCAGACATATCCACAGCTGAATGTCGTTTTCACTTTGGCCCAGCCTCTTCATTCTTTCTGGAGCTGTTAGTAATTGCCCTCTGCTCTTCCCCAGTAGCATGTTGGATACCCTTCCAACCTGGGGGGCTCATCTTCTGGTGTCATATCTTTTGCTTTTTCATACTGTTCATGGGGTTCTCACGGCAAGAATACTGAAGTGGTTTGCCATTCCCTCCTCCAGTGGACTGTATTTTGTCAGAACCCTTCAGTATGACCTGTCTGTCTTGGGTGGCCCCACATGGCATGGCTCATAGCTTCATAGAGTTATGCGAGCCTCTTTGCATGACAAGTCTGTGATCATAGTGATTATCAATTTTTCAGAAATATTTTATAATTTTCTGTGGTAGGGCTTGAGAATAACAAAGTATATAATGGTTTTTAATTCCCCAATTTTTATCTCTAACCTGGACTTTTCCTTGTACTTAAGGTGTATCTAAGTCCATATTTGATATATCCACTTGGATGTCTAATAAGCATTTCAGTGTTAATGTGTGTAAAAAGCATTTATACTTTTCAAACCTAATCCTCCCATTGTTATTCTAACATGGGAGAATGATAAGTCAGAATCTGAAATGTTTCAGGCCAAAATCAGAGTCATCCTTGATTCCTCTGTCTTACCTCTTACTTTTAATCTATCAAATTCCAAAGTCTTACTCTTCAGAATATAGTCCAGTGTTTACCATGTACACTGCTATAACCCTGGTCCAAGTCACTTTGGCTGTCGCCTGGATTATTTGTAGTAGCCTCCAAAATGGTTACTGATCCTACTGTTACCTTCTTTCTTTTGTTGTCTGCTTCATCTAACATAAGTTAGATCATGTAATTCAAGTTTTATCGGTACCTATTTCACTCAGATCAAAAACAAAAAAGCTTTGAACATTCTTTGAAGGTCTTTCATAATCTGGCCCTAGTCTTATCTCTGAGCTCGTCTTTTAACACTGTCCTTCTTGCTATCTGTGCTCCAGCCGTAGCCTTCTTGAATGCCTTGAAAAAGCCAAGGATTACTTTTGGCACAGGATCTTTTTTATCTACCCTTCCCTCAGTCTCACAGTTTTGTTTCACTTTGTCTTTGCTCAGACATCTTCTCCTCTGAGAGTCCTGCTTTGACCACTGTGTGAAATAGAACCTCTCACCTGAAAATGATGACTCTGTCCTCTTAACTCTGCTTTATTTTTCCTCATAGCACTTACCAGCATATGATATTTAATAATTATATATGTTCTGTGTTCTTGTACACTTGAATGTATAAATTTTAAGGGCAGAGACTTTCTGATTTATATCCACCAGGGCTAGAATAATAAGTAGCATATTATAGATATTCAGTGAATATTTGGTAGAATGACTGCATGATAAAAGTTAAAAGCATTGCTAGAGGAGAGGGTAAGAATAATTTTGTTATTATGGGGTATAATTATCATATGTTGCAAGCACCTAATGCTTTATTGATGAATTAAAACCATGATTATTTTTTAGAAGTAAAAAAATTAGCAATGTGACAATTAGATAACTTCTTTTCAGAGACTCATCATTTTGGAGAGGTTCTTTCCTAGCAACATCTTCATTTATTAAAAAAGTTCAAAATCTGAGAAACCTCTGTCAAAAGAAACCTTTATATTAAAGTCAAAAGAAACCTCTGTCACTGTCTGCATGAAAATAATTTTTGTCAGTTAGGAAAGTTGACAGTTACCTTGATAGTGAAGTGTTAAGTGTTCGACCAATAAGAATTCCTTTTCTGTCAAAATTCTTAGGATCTAGGTCTTCATTTCACGTCAAAGAAAACATACTCTCAGAGTGGTCATACAACAGTGTATAAGGCTCCCTTCCTATTGCTACTGCTTCTGTCTCACTAGAGTTGCTGACGTGTCTGACAGTGAGATTCTAAGAAGAGAAAGACTAGTATTAAAACTATTCTTGAGCTATATTTCTTGTCTTTTGGCGGCAGGGGAGGAGGGGAGAATCTGGGACTTAAGTATGGTTTAAAATGTTTATGGACAGGATTCATCAAACAACATATTAACAGATGGCCTTTTAGAGCATAGCCCCTTCTTCAGTTGAGGACTGCCTTTTCAGTGATTAGCTTTTGTTTCTTGGGAAACTGACCATAAATTAAGAAGAACAAAAAGCTTATAGAAAAGGTTGAAAAAAAGGGAAAAGAAGGGAGAGAAATTTGCATTAAACCTGTTGAAAATAGGTTTAAAAGTTTAATTGCATTTCTTATGTCATCTCAGTTGCTGACATTTAAGGATCAGCAAACAATTTTCTGTAAAAGGCAGGATAGTGAATGTTTTTGGCCATGTGGGCTACAGATTCTGTCAAAATCACTCAGTTTTGCCATTATGAAATGAGAGCAGCCATAAGCAATATGTAAAATAGTGGGCATGGTTGTGTTCTATTAAAACTTTATTTATAAAATGAGATAATGGGTTGAATTTGGCTTTGCAACCTAACATATTAAAAATGCTTGTAAAAATCATATGCAAATTGATTGCTTAAAATATATAAATATAAGATCACTTAAATGGTTTAGTTAATAAATCTAAAACATAATACATAGAAGAACATAGTAATAGAAATACCTTTTTTTCCCTCAAAATAGTATTGCTTCTTTAATATGGACAGACTAATTAAAAAATGGATGGGAACATCTAATATGAAATTTACACAGATGCTTACCTTGTTTTTAAGAAAGATGTTGCATTTTTAAAAGATTAAATGTTTAAAACACCTCATAAACTGTAAAGCTTCATATCTCTATCTCTACAGACACAAATACATACACATGGAAATATTTGACAAGGAAAAAGCAGTTGACCTGGGAAATGCTTAGATGTTATATATCCTGAAATTTCAGCTAAATTCAGCAAACATTAATAAGGTGCACCAGGATATGATGTTGCTGGAAGTACTCAAAACAGGAAAGTGATATCATGTGAGGTTGTATTTCCCATGTGTATACTACATAAGGGGGCCATACATAAGTGAGTACCACTCACTTTGTAGATATTTTAGTTTTGTGTATTTGTTACAATAATTTTCTAGCAGCAGTGCTGGTAATTTTTTGTGTATCATTTCTTGGATAACCCCCTCTTTTCTCTGTTCTGTGTGGAACATATATTATTTGAATATTGAGTGCCGCCTCTAATTTTCTCATCCTTTCACTTTCATTTTTTAGTTCTTTTATTACCAGTTTTTTCTTTCAGCCTTCTTCTAACCTTTAAAAATAGCTAAGAACTCTTTTTCATTCTCTTAATTAAAAAATTCCTGTCCTTGTTTTATGGATGTGGGTGCTCAGTCACTCAGTTGTGTCCAACTCTTGCGGCCCCATAGACTGTAGCCTGACAGGCTCCATGGGATTCTCATTTTTTAATAGCACTGAGTTTATTGATTATAGGTTTTGGTGGGTTTTTTTCTGTCTCTACATTGTCTTTTGCCTTTTTGTTTATGTTTATTAAACTTGTTGTGAAAATTTTTTATTTTATAAGAAGTTAAAAAAAATTGTACCGTGAGTTCCTGAGTACTCTTCATCCAGCTTCCCTCTATGATAACATCTCACTTAAGTGTATCAAACTAGGAAAATGATATTGATACAATTCTGTAACTGACTTAGTGAAGTGAAGTTGCTCAGTCGTGTCCGACTCTTTGCGACCCCATGGACTGTATCCTACCAGGTTCCACCATCCATGGGATTTTCCAGGCAAGAATACTGGAGTGGGTAGCCATTTCCTTCTCCAGGAGATCTTCCCAACCCAGGGATTGAACCCGGGTCTCCTGCACTGTAGGCAGACGCTTTACCGTATGAGCACATCAGTTTTTATATGTACTCTTTTTCTGGTATATATTCTGTGATGTTTTTATCATATACAGATTTGTGTAACTACCACCACAGTCAAGCTGCAGAACTTTTGTATCACCATGAAGAAACTTTTATGCTACTCCTTTAGAGTCTTACCCTTTCCCCATCCCTAACTTCTGGCAACCTCTGATTTGTTTTCCATCACTGTAATTTTGCTATTTTGAGAATAATATGTAAATGAAATCAGATAGTATGCAAACTCTGGGGTTTGGGTTTTTTCATTCAGCATAATGCCTTTGAGATATCTACCACATTGTTGAACGTGTCACTAGTTAATTTTTTTTTTTTTTGAGTAGTATTCCATTGTATGTATGTGTCACACATTATCCATTCTGAGAGTGGCATGGGTTTTGTTATAAACTTTGCAATATTGTTGGATTTAAAAATTTCTATCTATATATTACTTTAGTTTTATTACCCCCAACCCCTGTAGGAATCCATCATTTCACTGTACAAAATGATAGAGACCCTAAAATTTCTCTTTGTTAGGAACTTGCCTATCTGATTGGAAGTTGTATATATATATATAGAGAGAGAGAATTTTTTAACACATTAGGTGGCAAAGTCACATGTGGAAATTCATATGAAATTAATGTTCTGAAGTTTGATATAAATAGATACTTGCTTTTGAGGGTGACTATTTTAGTAAGATTTAAAAACTTTTGGAGAGATTTACTGCCTGTTAATTTTGATGTTAAGTGAAAGTTGGTATAAGATGAACTCAGAAGCTCATAAAATTGTAAATTTTAAAAATGAAACTTTTTTTTTTTTGGCAAAAAATAATAGGGTTTGTATTTAAGATGGGCCTTTTTTACATATCTAGAGGTGCTGGAAGCATTCTTTTTTTAAAAAATTTATTTATTTTTATGGATGCACTGGGTCTTCGTTGCTGCACGTAGGCTATCTCTAGTTGTGATGAGGGGGGTAACTGTCTAGTTGTGCATGGTCTTCTCATTGCCATGACTTCTCTTGTTGTGGAGCATGGACTCTCGGCTGGAAGCATTATTTCTTATAAAAATTGTGATCTTAGAGGATTCATGATTAAGCATTCTTATTTGAGTTTTATATTAACATTATTGATAATAAATTTGATCTGTGAAATTTTCAAGTGGTAATCAGTTGGAGATGGTAGTTGTTTTTTTAGTCTGATGGTAGAAAAACTTCTGGTTTCATGAGAACATGAACCATTTTAAGAGGGGGATGCAAGAATCTATGTAGTTTAGTGAAAGATAATTTATAATTTAATAGGAGAAGAAAGGCATGACTTTTATTACTTGTGTGTAATTGAAATGATTAAGTAGCAACTTCCTAGAAGAGTAGCCTTAATTGGGCTGTGTTTGGCCAAGAGGCCAGATTTGGTGTATAGTTTGTTAAGTTTTGATGTATGTTTGCACTTATGAAACCTCATCACAATCAGGGTAGTGAACAAATCCATCACACGCAAGTTTTCTTGGGGTTCTTTGTAAGCTTTTCCTCCTCCTCCTTCTTCCAACTCCCACACTCCATGCCTGGACAACCACTAATCTGTTTGCTGACACATGACATTAGTTTGTATTGCCTAGAATTTGATACAAATGTACCGTATTTGGGGAAGGAAGGGTATTTCTCTTCTTTCACTGAGCTTAATAATTTTGTACTTGATCCATGTTATAACTTGCATCAGTAGTTCATACTTACTGTTGTTGAGTAGTATTCCGTGGTATCAGTTCAGTTCAGTCGCTCAGTCGTGTCAGATTCTTTGCGACCCCATGAATCACAGCACGCCAGGCCTCCCTGTCCATCACCAACTCCCGGAGTTCACTCAAACTCATGTCCATTGAGTCGTTGATGCCATCCAGCCATCTCATTCTCTGTCGTCCCCTTCTCCTCCTGTCCCCAATCCCTCCCAGCATCAGAGTCTTTTCCAGTGAGTCAACCCGTCGCATGAGGTGGCCAAAGTATTGCCGTTTCAGCTGTAGCATCAGTCCTTCCAATGAACACCCAGGATTGATCTCCTTTAGAATGGACTGGTTGGATCTCCTTGCAGTCCAAGGGACTCTCAAGAGTCTTCTCCAACACCACAGTTCAAAAGCATCAATTCTTCGGCGATCAGCTTTCTTCACAGTCCAACTCTCAAATCCATACATGACCACTGGAAAAACCATAGCCTTGACTAGATGGACCTTTGTCGGCAAAGTAATGTCTCTGCTTTTTAATATACTGTCTAGGTTGGTCATAACTTTCCTTCCAAGGAGTAAGCGTCTTTTGATTTCATGGCTGCAATCACAAATCGTTTATCTAGTCACCTGTTCATAAACATTTAGGTCATTTCAAGTTTTGCTTTTTTAAATGATGTTGTTTTTAAAATTTAGATTTCTGATTGTTGTTGCTAGTATATAGGAATATTGTCTACTTTTGAATATTGATCTTCTGTGACCATAGTAAACTCACTCTTTAGTTCTAGTAACTTTTTGTACTAGAGTCTTTAATAGATGATTATCTTTTCTGTAGATTAGGACAGTTTTGCTTCTTTTTATAATCTGGATGCCTTCTGTATCTTTTTCTTGCCATATTTCTCAGGCTAGACTCTTCAGTTGGAGAAGGCAATGGCAACCCACTCAGTACTCTTGCCTGGAAAATCCCATGGACGGAGGAGCCTGGTAGGCTGCGGTCCATGGTGTCACTAGGAGTCAGACGCGACTGAGCGGCTTCACTTTCACTTTTCACTTTCATGCATTGGAGAAGGAAATGGCAACCCACTCCAGTGTTCTTGCCTGGAGAATCCCAGGGATGGGGGAGCCTGGTGAGCTGCCGTCTATGGGATCGCACAGGGTCGGACATGACTGAAGTGACTTAGCAGCAGCAGCAGCAGACTCTTCAGTACGCGGGTGAAGAGAAATGGTACAAGTGAACATTCTTGTCTTGTTCCTGGTCTTAGGTGAAGAGCATTTGGTCTTTGACCACTAAATATAATGCTGGTTGTAGGTTTTCCATGGATATCTTTTATCCAGCTGATGAAATTCCATTGTATTCCTACTTTATTGAAAGTTTTTGTTATTGTTTTTTTTCTGAAATCAGGAATGGATTTTGGAATTTGTTAAGTATATTTTCTTTGCATATTGAGATACAAGTTTTTCATTAATGTGTTAATATGGTGAATTATATTGATTGATGTTTGAATATTTAACCAATCTTGCGTTTTGGATACAAAAATCTATAGATCATGATGTATATTGTTGTATTCAAATTCCTAAAATTTTGTTGAGAGTATTTGAATCTATGTTCTGAGGGTTGTAGGTTTTTAGTTCTCTTGTAATATCTTTCTCTGGTTTTGGTATCTCGGTAATGCTGGCTTCATAACATGAGTTAAGAAATATTATCTATTCTTTAGTTTCTAGAGGATTTTGTGTAAGATTGATCTTATTTCTATCTTAAATGCTTGGTAGAATTATCAGTGAAGCCATTTCAGCCTGGAGTTTTCTTAGAAGGAAAGTTCTTAACTACAAATTCAAATTCTTTAATAGACATTGAACTGTTCATTCCATCTATTTCTTTTGGAGTGCAGCCCTATGAAACTGTAGCCCACCAGCTTCTCTGTCCATGGAATTCTCCAGGCAAGAAGACTGGAGTGGGTAGCCTTTCCCTTCTTCAGGGAATCTTCCTGATTCAGGGATCGAACCCAGGTTTCTTGCATTGCAGACAGATTCTTTACCCTCTGAGCCACCAGGGAAGCCCAGTTTGGCTAGATATTTTATCAATTTTATTGACCTTTTCAAAGAACTAGCCTTTGTTTTCATTGTTTTTCCCCCCAATTCTTTTTCTATTATTTTGATTTCCACTCTGATCTTTAATGATTTTTTCTGCTTTCTTTAGGTTTATTTTGTTCTTTGTCTAGTTTCTTTTTTTAAAATATTTTTTCAACTACTTTGGGTCTGGGTCTTAGTTGTGGCATGTCTAGCTGTGACTTGCAGGCTCGGTAGTTACCGCATGTTGCCTTTCTAATTGTGGCTTTAGGACCTAGTTGCTCCACTGCATGTGGGATCTTAGTTCCCTCACCAGGGATCAAACCTGTGTCCCCTGTACTGCAAGGTGAATTCTTAACCACTGGACCACCAGGGAAATCCCTGTCCAGTTCCTTAAGGTAGAAACTGAGGTAATTTTTCTTAGACCTTTCTTATTTTCTGTCATCGGCATTTAAAGATATAATTTGCTTCCTAACTACTGCTGTAATATCATGCCATTCCACAAATTTTGATTCATTGCGCTATTTCACTTCAAAATTTTCTCTTTTCCTTTCTGATTTCTTTTTTGCTCCATGGGTTATTTACAAAGATGTTATCTAATTGTCAATATTTGGGAATTTTCCAGGTATCTTTCTGTTACTGAATTTTAATTCACTTGTAATCAGAGAACATATTTTGTATGAATTTTTTTGAAATGTATTAAGACTTGTTTTATTGCCCAGAATATGGTCTGTCTTGATAAATGTTCTATGTGCATATCAAAAGAATGAGTTTTCTGTTCTTGTTGGGTGAAATGTTCTATAAATGTCAGTTAGGTTAAGCCAGTTGATAGTGCTGTTCAAATCTTACTCATCTTTACTGATTTTCTGTCTGCTTGTTCTGTTAAATATTTTAAGAGGGATGTTGAAATCTGTGACAATAATTGCAGAGTTCTCCTTGTAATTTTATTCCTTTTTTTGCTTCGTGTATTATGAAGCTCTGTTACAAGACAGAAGAACTTTGGGGATTGTTAAGTGCTCTTAGTTAAGTGGCTCAGCTGGTAAAGAATCTGCCTGCAGTGCAGGAGACCCCAGTGAATTTACCCTTTTATTTTTATAAACTGCCTAGGTAATATTCTTTGTATTGAGGTTTACTTGGTCTAATATTAATATACCACTCTTGTTTTCTTTTAACTAGTGTTAGCGTAATTTGTCTTTCCTTAGCCTTTTATATTGAACCTCTTTGTACCTTTGTATTTAAAGTGTGCTTCTTGTAGATGGGGCATACTGTCTCTTGGGTCTGGTTTTTACATCCAGTGTGATAATCTCTACCTTTTATGGCTTAGACCATGTACATTTAATGTGATTATAGGTATGAAATGAAAGTCACTCAGTTGTGTCCGACTCTTTGCGACTCCATGGATGATAGTCCATGGAATTCTCCAGGCCAGAATACTGGAGTGGGTAGCCTTTCCCTTCTCCAGGGGATCTTCCCAACCCAGGGATCGAACCCAGGTCTTCCGCATTGCGGGCAGATTCTTTACCAGCTGAGCTACAAGGGAAGCCCCTGATTATAGGTATGGTTAAGGTTAAGTCTGTCATCTTGCTATTTATTTTCTGTTTGTCCCATTTGTTCCTGTTTTCCTATCCTCACCTCACCTTTTGCCCTCTTTTGGATTGTGTCTTTTTTTATGATTTCATTTTATCCCCTTTATTGGCTTATTAACTATAAGTCTTTGTTTCTGTACTTCAGTGGTTGCTTTAAAGCTTTTAATATGCATCTTTAGTTTATCAGTATTTACCTTCATTATATTAAATAATTCTTGTGTCATATGAGAGCCTTATAATATTGTACTTCTGTTTCTCTCCTCTCAAACTTTGTGCTATTTCCAGTATTCTTAATTCCTTTGTGTAGGCTCAGATGGTAAGGAATCTGCTAGCAATCCCTGGGTTGGGAAGATCCCCTGGAGGAGGGCACAACAACCCACTCCAGTATTCTTGCCTGGAGAATCCCATGGACGGAGAAGCCTGTCCATCCATGGGCTACTGTCCATGGGGTTGCAAAGAGTTGGACATGACTGAACGGTTAACACTTCCATATTTTCACCTGGTGTTATTTTTTTCTTCTGCCTAAAGGATGTTCTTTAAATTTTCTTACAGTGCAGATTTGTTTATGATGAATTCATTCATCTTTTTCTGTGTGTGTGTCTAACAATGCATTTCCTTTTTATTTTTGAGAGATATTTTTACAGGATATAACAGTCGTAGGTTGCCAGCAGTTATCATTTTGGGTTTTATTTTTTATTAAAATGTGTTCGGGATTTGTTGTGCATGTTGCATCTGTGGGTTTGTAGTTTTAATTACATTTCAAGACATTTCTTCAAATGTTTTTTCTTCACCTTTCTTCCTTTATGGACTCCATTTATACCTATATTAGGGCTCTTAAAGTTGACCCATAGCTCACTTAATTTACCCTTCTATAATGAATAGTGTATTCATTTGGGTATTTCCTACTGTAGTCTTCAAATTCATGAATCTTCTGTATAATCTTCCATTAATTCAAGGTGAATGTATTTTTCATCTCAGATACCATTTTTGTCTCTAGAAGTCTGATTTGTATATATTTAATATTCTGTATTTCTACATAACTTTTTGGAGGAATATCGTTATAATGACTCTAAATGTTTTTGTTTCTAATTTTAAGATGTGTGTCTAATTTTAAAATTTTCTTAAGATATTTGGGTTTGTTTTAGTTGAGTTTTTTTCCTGCCTTTTTGCTTGCCTGGTAATTTTTAACTGGATGCCATATATTGTGAATTTACCTTGTTTGGCTGATGGATAGTTTTGTACTCCTATAAATTTTCTTGAGCTTTGTTTTAGGATTTAGTTTACTTACTTGGAACCAATTTGATTCTTTCACATCTTGCTATTAGCATTCATTGGATGTGACTAGGACAATACTCAGTTTAGGTTTAATTATTTCCCACTTCAGAGCCAAGACCCTTTCGATTCCCCCTCTAGTGCCCTTTTATGAGGTTTTCCAGCCTCACTGTGGGGAGAGAGGGACAGGCCCTTTTCCTGGCTCTGTATGAGTCCTGGGCAGTGTTTTTTCTAATTCTCTGAGTCAGTTGTTTCTCCAGCTTCATTAATGAGGTTTCATCATGTGTGTGTTGATGGGTACTAGACTCTGCAGATTGATGAGGTTTTCTCTGTGCTGCTCTTCCTTCTCTGGTATACTCTTTCCTTAGAACTCTGCCACCTATTGTCCCCGACCTCTCAGCTCCTCATCCTTAACTCAGAGTCCATCAGCTTCTGCCTGGGTTTTGCCTCTCTGTGTTTTGCTTGAGAAACTCTTCTCAAGGTAGTAATTTGGGGCAGTGGTTGGCCTTTGTTGTTGTTGTTGTTTAGTCGCTAAGTCGTGTCCAACTCTTTGCCACCTCATAGACTGTAGACTTCAGACACCTCTGTCCATGGGATTTCCCAGGCTAGAATACTGGAGTGCGTTGCCATTTCCTTCTCCAGTGGATCTTCCTGACCCAGGGATTGAACTCATGTCTGCTGCATTGGCAGGCAGATTCTTTACCACTGAGCCACCAAGGAAGCCCATGTTTAGCCTTATCTGATTTGTTTTTTCATCTTCCAGGGATTATTCTCTTTTTCAAATGTGCTATGTCTTATCATTGTTTCATATATTTTGCTTTTGGGTAGTTTCAGACAGGAAGGTAAATTTAGTCTTTGTTTCTCTGTCTTGACTAGAAGCAGGTGTTGGGGCTGATATACTTTTCGTCTCCTTTCTGTTCTCAATTCATGTATCCCACACTCTTAGATGCACCATGAAGCAGAGTTATCCTCTATGAACTTGCTTGTCCTCATTTTCATTTGCACTTGTTAATTATGTTTGCCCTTAGAGTGCTTTCCTGATCTAAAATTATTTAATTAAATAGAGTAGGACATAATTAGTCTTCCATGACATCTGATTTTGAAGGTCTCATTCAGAGTACATTCCATTTGAGAGTGAAAAAAAGAAACAGGAATATATTATGACACCTTTTGCATTTGCTTAATCTCTAAACAGTTTAGAAATGAAGCCAGTATTTAAGCAAAATACTTAGCGGTATTTAATCTTTCAGCTATAAAGATGTCTAGTTGAAATCCTTTTTCAGTTAATCAGTTGGCTTGGCCCTTACTAAACATTTATCCTTTATTTGCCTTAGTTGTAATTGTGTTTGTATCTTATCTGTTATCAATTAGATTCATATTTAGAAAATGTGTTTATTAGTACATTTAAAACTTAGCTAGAATAATTTGAGGGTTTTTTCCAGGATATAATGGTTATTCTATTATTGTGGATTCCTTTCTTTTTCCTACTTTAGGAGATGAGTCAAAAATTCCATTGTTCCTATTGTAAGGTTTTTAACTTAAAAGTAGGATCTTTTGATTTGTTCTATTTAAAGAAAAAAATTACGTTCCAATGATGTGATCCTACTCTGATCTTTTTCACTGGAAGGAAGGTGGGAATAGAGGGTTGTTTTGTTCCTTTTTTCTTTCTGTAGGTTTATGAGAGACAGATGACTGATAAAAACTGATCGGTTGCCTTTATTTCCTTAGAAGTCACTCTTAGGGTAGATACAGAATCAGCCTTATTTATTGTCTTTTTAGTCTGTTATAGTGAGATGATAACGATCTTCATCATGAAAGAAACCACTAAAATAACAGTGTTACAGCTAATAAATCAGAGGAGATGATCCCTGAGCACTGTTGGACTTAAAACTGATTCATCAAGATTAAATTTTTAAATAATGTGGTTTTGGTGACAGTAGGGTAACATCATAGAAGAAGCACTGGAATGAATTGAAAGGATTAGGTTACAGTGTTATGAGCACATCTACTAAAATTCCCTGTGACTCTGAGCAAAATCTTGTGATTTTGAACTTTAATGTCCTCACCTGTTAAAACTAAATAAAGTAACATTTAGTGGGTGATTCTGTTATGCCAGGCACATTATTGATCAGTTTACTGATTATACTTCATTTAATCCTCATATTAAACTTAGAAAGTCGGTAGGATCTACAGTTTACAGATGAGGAAACTAAGGTTCCAAAATGTTAAGTTAGCATTCAACATGTTGAGCAATTAAGTATTAAAAGACAATTTTAAGTCTTTATTACTCTGAAGCCGTGAAGTTCCTTCTATTCCTGTCTTTTTCCTGTTTCTGAAAAGCACTTTAATATTTTTAAATGATGAACTATGTTGTTTGCTAATAAGATGGTAAATTTTCACCTGCCTTAGGTTAGGCTCTTTCATTTTTGTTCCTATCAGTTTTCTTACTTGCAGTGTACTTTGATTATTAAAATCTTAGCTATTTGTTAGTGCCAGGTTCACCAGCGGTTTACAGTAATATCTTCTTATAAGATCTTAGAGGATTTATTATCTGTCATTCATTTATTAATTGTATTTGAGATACATTTAATTATTTCATATTTTAAATTTGGGATAACATTTGAATTGTTTCCATTGTTTAAGTGTAACAATTCATGTATAACTGCTGCACTTAAATCATAAGCATTCTAAGGAAGCTGCTTCTATCCTGGCATGTAATAGCATTGTGCACATAGTACATATAACTTAATAAATAATTGTGTGAATGAATGCTGTCAACTAGAATACCTTAATCATCCTCAGTTATTCACTTCCCATGGGCAAATTTGTTCTATGTAAGATGTTTTAAAATTTTAAATTCTGTAACTTTAGTCAGTGCTATTAGCTTTTTAGAAAAATGCTTTTCAAAAATTTTCAAGAGAGTTCAACCAAAATGAATTGATTGGAATTAGCATGTATTCTTTTTTTTTTTTTTAATTACTTTTTGACAATGTTTCATGGCATGTAAGATCTTAGTCTCATGCCCCCTGCATTGGACTTGGGGGGAGTCTTAACCACTGGACTACCAGGGAAGTCCCTAGCATGTATTCTTATTTTATTTGGCAGCAAGAGCAATTACTTTGTCCCATACCTCAGTGTTTTTGAGTTCCAGAAGCTGATGCTCACTCTCTCCTTTTCCCTTACAGTCAGAAAAACCAGGAGAACACTTAAGTTATATTTAAGAGATTTGGATGGTCTCCACTGCCAGTACTACTACTGCTAACTACAACTGCTCCCTCTTCTACTATGCTACTAACTCAACAGAAAGTTAACCTTTCTGGGCTTTAGTTTTCTCATCCTTAAAAAAACTGAATTAGAATATGTGATCATTAAAGACATAGTGTTCTGGAATTTATAAAACCTGCAAGTTTAAAATAAATTAGGTTTCAGAATTGTTAAGTAGAGTAGCATTTGACTGTTGCACTTCAGAATATTAGTAATTTTATATTAATTGGGAGTTTTTTTGGAGAGCGTTTGCAATTTCATGTTCTACTTTTATGGTGAATTTTCTTTTCTAATTTATCAGCACTCCCTCACGTGTTGCTAAAGGAGCTGTCGACCACACCAAAATGAGTCTACATGGTGCTAGTGGGGGACATGAGAGATCAAGAGATAGACGAAGGTCAAGTGACAGATCACGAGATTCATCTCATGAAAGAACAGAATCTCAGCTCACTCCTTGTATTAGAAATGTTACTTCTCCAACACGACAGCACCATATTGGTATGTAAAATCAACTGAACTTCCCAACAGGTTTTAAAAGCATGAGTCTACCTTTTTTTTTTTAAATTTGGCTATGCTGCACGACTTGTGGGATCTTAAGTTTCCTTACCATGGATCAAACCTGGGCCCTGGCGCTGAGACCTAACTACTGGACTGCCAGGAAATTCCCAATGCATTTACCTTTTTAAAGTAGTAATAGCAGTGAATTATGCCTAATACTTTACAGTAAAATTAACATCTTACTTCTTTTCAGTTGCTTCTGTTTTAGCTTAGCTTGATTCTTTTTGTTAAAAAAAAAACTTAAATGAAACTTTAAAGTGAATTTTTTTTCAGAGTTTGGGACAGTCTTAGAAATAATTTGAACAGCCTTTACAATTATAATATGTAGATTTAAAATTTTTTTTCAAGTAATGTTTATCTTGTGAGAGAGTTCAGTTCAGTTCAGTCGCTCAGTCGTGTCCGACTCTTTGTGACCCCATGAATCACAGCACGCCAGGCCTCCCTGTCCATCACCAACTCCTGGAGTTCACTCAAACTCATGTCCATAGAGTCGGTGATGCCATCCAGCCATCTCATTTTCTGTCGTCCCCTTCTCCTCCCGCCCCCAATCCCTCCCAGCATCAGTGTCTTTTCCAGTGAGTCAACTCATCGCATATAGCATTGGTTTATTTAAAATAATCTGTAGTAAATTATTGATAAGAATCCTTGTTAATCATACTAAAAAAGGAAGTGAAAGAGTAACCATCATGGAGTCATTTACCTTGATTTTTGACAATATTTTAAATTTAATTAAAAAACAGAGGAGGAAAAGGAGGATGGAAGTAGGTTTTCTTCCCCCCTTGACAGCTCAGATCTTTATTCCTTCCTACTCTTTATTATGAATGAATGCTATTCCTCCAGGTAAACACATTGTGTGACTATAAAGCACCACTGTTAAATAGATGTACATAAACAATGTGAGCTTGCTGATTTTTATTTTTCCCCCAGAAGTGGCAAATCAAATACTTCAACTTAACTATTTGAGGCAGTTTCTGATTACCTCATATAAATCAAAATCATGTCTATTAGGTCTAATTGTGTGGAGAGGTTGTCAGTATCTAAGTAGCTCTTTAAAGTCAGAATAATACTAATAAGCTAAAAACCAACAAAAGTGTAAATAAGAGCTGACAGTTTGTTAAATGCAAAGTTTAGTGTCTTGGAAGAGAATAGGGGATATAATAAGTTATTTTATTGCTTTAGCAAATTTTACTTTTAGGGTGCTACCAAAATTGTAGAAATAGGCACTACAAGGGAGGTGTCAGGGTATCTCTGGAGATACAGCAAACCTAATTATATAACCAGTAAAGCTGTACAGAGTGTTCTAAGTAGCCTGAGTCATGAAGGAATTTGGCAAAAGCTGATGAAATTGATGAGATGGAGGTACATTTTTAGGTCACCTTTAAAGTTTAGTAATCTAATCTCTAAAGGAAACATCACAAAATCTTAGTTTTAATTTCTCTTTTGTAGACTGTTGGAACAGCTAAAGAAAATTTTCTGAATTTTAACAGTATTTCTTTATATTAAAATTGTAGGTAATAATAATATGATCCTATAAAATTTTTAACAGTGCTTTTTTCAAAATGAGAGTGAGAAGAAAGCAATATATCATCAGCTATTAAACCACCTAATTTGGGAAAACCTTAAAAGTCATTTGAAAACATGAATACTTCTTAGTGTCTGTGGTAAAAATATTTTCTTCCTTTGGTATCTTCCTTTAGTGAGATAAATTGCTGGTTTGGGGGTTTCCTTATTAATGTAGTTAAGACTCCAAAGTTTGTACTTTGTGTTTTCAGAATAGTATTAATACTTTCAATATTTAGGACAGTTAAAATTGTTATTCATATTTTACTGACTTTCAATGCTTGCTTATTTGACTTAGAATATTCTACTCCTTTTGTTTCTGTATATTTTTAAGTAGAGCAGTAATATAATTCAGTTTAATTTTGATCTTCGTCTGGGTCAACATTGGTTAGGTAAACATCTTTATAAAAAAGTCTACAAAATTGTTTTAGAAAACAATGTAATGTTTTACGTTTTATTCCTAGAAAATAAGTGAATGTTGATGATCTGTGAAAATGTTACTTGAAAGCAAAAAAGCAGAAATGCTATGATACAAAACTACTTTTCTAAATCACTATTTTCAAATGATAGCTATGTATCTTTTGTATTTTTTAAAAGAAAATTTGCATAAATTTGTTTAACCTCTTTATTTTAGAACGTGAAAAGGATCACAGTTCCTCTCGTCCAAGCAGTCCTCGTCCTCAGAAAGCATCTCCAGATGGATCCAGTAGCAGTGCTGGGAACAGCAGCAGAAACAGTAGTCAGTCAAGTTCAGATAGTAGCTGTAAGACGTCTGGGGAAATGGTCTTTGTGTATGAAAATGCAAAAGAAGGAGCTCGGAATGTAAGAACGTCAGAACGAGTGACACTTATAGTGGATAACACTAGATTTGTTGTAGACCCATCCATTTTTACTGCACAGCCAAATACAATGTTGGGCAGGTTTGTATTATTGTGATTCTTTGTATTATTAATAATAAGTACTTTTCCATTGCCTTTTTTTTAAATTTAAAGTTTTACAGTAATTCTCTAGTGGAATACAGTGTTGCTGTTGAGCTATGGAATTTAAATAACTTGTTCAAGATAATCCAGCTAGAAAATTTAGAGCCAGATCTTGAGCTTGATTTGATTTTAAATAATGTTTGCTGTACCTAGAAATAGCAAATGCAGTAGTTAATGAAGACAGACTTAAAGATCTGAAAACATAGATTGTATTTGACAAGATGAATTTAATAGTGATAATGTTTCCTTCACTTGGGGCTTCCAAATTCAATCTTCATATACAGCAGGTATCAGCATTTGGTTAACTGAAAAGTCAGCATGAGTTATCAGTTTGATGTATTTACTTTAAAGAAATAATGTTAACATTATTTCTTTAAAGGAAATAATGTTAATAATTAGTAGAATGAAGGAGAAATAATTGTCTCTTAATTTGTACTGGTCTGGAGTAATCGATTAATATAAAATTTGTAGTTAAGGGGAACCACATTCTAGAATTGGTAGAGACAATATGGGCTGTAGTTATGGGAACTTCAGTATAGAATTGACTTTTCAAAGTGTTCAAAAGTAGGATCAAACACTTTTTAATTGTAAAATTAGTGCCTTTTTTCTATTCATTCTAATATAAAATGAAGGAAACACATAAATGGAAGTTTGCATGAGGTTAAAAAGGAAAACTTGAATTTTTGCTTGGTTGCAAAATTTGCTTGGTTGCGGTACCTGTGTATGTGTGTGTATATGATTTGCAAGTATCTCAGAATCCAGAACAAGTGCCAGCATGTGACATTGTTTACATTTTGGGTAGACAAATATTTCCTTTTAACATTGGCTCTAGACTTTTTACATCTGTAAGGAAAAAAATACTTGTACTCTATAGGCTTTTACATATTAGAAGCATAGGAAAGACTTTTTTAAAAATCAGAGCATGTTTATTTATTTCTAAGACATTACAACAAACAGGAAAACTTGAAGGAAAGATTGTTGATGGGAGATTTTTAGGAGGATAACTCGACACTGATCATATTTTATATTTTTACCTAAACTTAAACAGTTGAAAGGCAGAAGTAGGTATTTGAAATTTTTCTTCAGCTGATAGGCTACATTTTCTTTTAAAAATAAATCCAGAATATTTTTTTGTATTTGTGATCCATATTGATCTGAAAAGTATAACTTTCCTTTTTTGTAAAAAGTTCAAGTATTTGAGAAAATTGCATGACATTTGATTCCTGAAAGACTCACTTCTTTTTTTCCAAATCAGTGAAGGCTTCTTTTCATGTCAGTTGACGAAAGCATGTCTTTGGGGATGAAAATTAATATTCATGGGCACTGTAAAATGCAGTTGGCATTCTTTTGGAAACTTTGAAATAAGAAAGCTTTGTTCTTTATAGGTTCTGTGTTATAAGAAAATAGGGAACTATTTAAATTGGAAAATTGTTGAATAGGAAACTTGGATCAGCTATATTGACTTTAAGGAATGATGTTGTCATTGAATTTAGAGGTTCAGATTCTTTTAATCACACTTTAAAAATTTGCTTGGAAGCTATGCATTCAACTTTTTGTTTTGAAGGACATATTTCGCAGATTGCCTCTTTTCTAAATATTTACTGTTAAAGGGCCAACAACATGACGTGGAAAAATAGAAATTTATCTGCATCTTCTTTTTGTAAAAATTAATATTATAAGCTTGTTACTTATTTAGAATTTTCATTGTTTTCTTCATTCCTCTCTACCCCAGTATTTGATTGCTTATTTTTCAGTTCTAGGATGCCAGTGTAAGAGTTTTGTGCAGGATTTGTTATGTTTATAGTTTTGTGAAAAGTAAAATAATCTAACCTGCCTATACTTATTTTACTTTTTTCTAGTTCAGATTACCATACATGCTACTTAATAGACTAACTTTGCATTGAAGATAGTAGTTTCCCCTTCCTCCCTCTCTCCCTCTTCTCTCTCTTTCATTTTTTTCTTTCTCTGGATAAATTTAGTGTAAGAATCTCTCCTAGATTGATGTTTTTTTTTTTCCACCCCTGAAGAATAGGGACTGGAAAGTTTTCTGAATCTTATTAATTGATTTTATTTTCTTATGGGGAATCTTTACTACTGTTTCTTCCCACAAAACATTTTTTTAATAATCCTTCATTTATCACGTTTGCCAGAATAAATGTCTGATAAATATTCGTGGGCTAATTTAATGATATGATTTAATGCTAAAATTATAATTCCTTTTTACTTTTGTACATGAAAACAATTTTCTCTTTTGAAGGGATAGCCTACTGATTTATTTCTCAATTACTTGCTACCATAGGATGTTTGGATCTGGCAGAGAACATAACTTTACACGTCCTAATGAGAAGGGAGAGTATGAGGTGGCAGAAGGAATTGGCTCTACTGTATTTCGAGCAATTCTGGTAAGTGCTGTTTCTTATGTGTATTGATCGAGTCAGTTGACCCATTCTCGGTGTGTACTTGGATTGAAAGCGGAATTGTATTTGGATAGCTCTGTGGAAGTATCCAGTGTATTTTTTAATATCATTTAATTCATTTTCTTTTGGTATGTAAATGTAACATGATAAATGCTTTTTATAACCTTTGCAAAAATAGGATAGGGGATAATTCATCTCTTAGGTCTGCATAGGCAGCTCTTTCCAGGGTTTAGTAGTAACATTTCTATAGTCAGACTACTCCACTTTCCCTAATTCAATATTAAATACAAGAACTTGATAACTTTTTGCTGTCACAATAAATGTGGCTACTGGAATTCTAATATTTTGTTGCATATAACTAGTGGTGGACACTTAGAAACATTTGAAAGTCATCTCTAAAATATATTTCCTATCATTTTTGTATTAAAACTTAAATTTTTTTAACCTTTTATTTTGAGAAATATTTGAATTAATACTACAGACACTACTTGTAATTTTAATCAGTGATAAAAGTTTGATTTATAGCATGTGATAGTTTATTCCACAGTTTGAAAATATGGTTTCCTTAAATAGTTTTGTGGAAAGAGGAGAGGGAGGATCCTGAGGTACAAGACAGGAATAGTAGTTGATCGTGATCAGTACTAACAAGTACTTGGAAAAGTACCAGAGATGTCTTGCTTGATTCATGTAGTAACTTCAGAAATGGTATTAACTGTGGCTCTGAACATCAAGAAGCTTGAGGCAGATGTTAATTTTTTGGGAAGTGCTTTTTCAGTTGCTCATACACCCATTTGTCCCCTAATGGTATTGACCAGTTACTCCATGACTCAGCTATGGAGTAATTTATCTGTAGCTCTGGGCCAGCCCCTAACAGCGTTTCAAGTAGATTTTGGAAATAATAGTTATTATTGTTTGTATTTATGTGGGAAACACCAAAGAACAGTATTTGGAAGAAGAATAATTGTGTGTTCTGTTTCCATGTATTTGAATACTTGGAAATAATTTTGAAGTTCTTTACTAAAAACCTTAAGTTTTGCCCCATTCTCTAGGTAATATTTAAGGTAACGTAAAGTATGTCATTTAACTTCCTTAAAATTTCTTTAAAAAGTATATGGTAGGTATGTAGACAAATAACTTATAAGGGGGGAATACATGTGAATTAGCATGGTATAGTAGAGAGAAGAGATGCATAAATAATGAGGAGACCCGGGTTCTAACTTTATCTCTCTTGTTAAATAATTTCATAACTGGATGAGTCAGTGAATCCATTTGGACATAAATTTTTCCTGTCAGTAAAGTGAAAAAGTGGTTAGGTGAACTGAGGTCCTACCTAACTTTAAAATTCCACAATTCAGAAATCTCAAGAGTATCACAATTTAAAAAAATTGTATCAGCCCAATTTAAAAAATACATTTTGTATACCTTGTGCATTCTTTTATGCATTCATTATTTTTTTTTTCAGGATTATTATAAAACCGGAATAATCCGTTGTCCTGATGGCATATCTATTCCTGAATTGAGAGAAGCTTGTGACTATCTTTGTATCTCTTTCGAATATAGTACTATTAAATGTAGAGATCTCAGTAAGTATGATGTTTTGTGTGTGAGTGGTTTGCAGAGTTACAATGTACTGGAATGAAATACCTGAAATAGTGCTGTTTACCTAAACTTCAAGTATTTGTTTAATTGAATTCTAAAACACAAATACCATGAAGATTATTTATCAAAGTCCACAGAGATCATTATTTGGTGCAATTTTCTAAAACTTTCTTTCAGCTTAATTGCTTGTAGAGTCTCCCATATGTATGCTTCTATTTGTTCTTCCTCTGTCATTTTTTGCCAGTCTGTGTCTCCCAGCTTGGTATCCCTGACTTTGTCCAAGTGTGGTATTTGGCTTCACTCCTCAGATCACATCAACCAAGAATTTATAATTTCTTTTTTATTTGCCATGTAATATAACATACTAAGCAACTATGGAAGATACAAATCATTCTCAAAAAGATGTTTGTCATTAAAGATCTTAGATTGAATACCAAATACCAGCCCTCATTTATACAGAGAATTAAATGGCTTTATTCAGGAACTTCAAATATAGTCTCAGAGCAAGTCTAGAACTTCGGAAATCCTAACTCTGATATTTTCCTGTCACACTACCCCTCCTACCCTCATGCCCATCCCCTTTACTATTATATTATACCTAAGAAAAAAGGTGATTATACACAGAAAATTCAAAATGTATATGACAATTATCAAATGTTGACTTGGTTATTAAGTGGTTGGAAAATCCCAGAAGAAGATGTCATTGAAGGCTAGTAGGATTAGGGAAGAGTTCAGAGGAGACAGGTTGTAAAAAGTGAACAGGAATGACTTAGCAAGAGTAGAATAGGAAGGTTAAGGGATTACAGACATGAGTGGTATACTTTGGAAATAACCTATATAAGAGATTATATTGGGACCAGAAGGAGATGAGAATAGATATGGGGGCCAGATTGTAGAGGGTCTTAAAATTAATATTCTTACATTTTATGCTGTATAATGTGGGAAGCCATTGTAAAACTTTGCTACCTGTGGTTATAGATGTGTGTTAGTCCCAAGTATATGGTTATGTTTACTTCATTACCTAAATGTAACAGTAGCTTAGCAAAGTAGGGCCATACTTTCTGAAACATTGGTGTGTTAGAAATTGGGAATGGGAAACTTGTAGGGCATCTATTATATAATTTAATATATAATGCTTAATTATGCTTAATTTAATATTTCATGCTTAATTATAGTCTAACTTCTTGAAAATGAGTGGTCCTTATTAGGTCTGTCCTTAAGCACCAGTTTTTCTTTGTTTGGCCAAATATTCTTTTTTTTTTTTAATTACAATGTGTTTATATCACTCACTAAGTACATGGCATTTAAAAACAACATTATTACAGAAAGATAACAAAAACACAAAGTCTTAAAACCTACGGGTTATGGAAAACGTTATCCACTGAGGCCTCAAATGTAGTAAACTTTACATAAAAAGGAAAAGCAATGAGTCTACAAGTATACAGCCAGTTTAAGAAGTTAACAAGATAAACAGAATAATCATAAAGAAAAGAAAGCACTTAATACATACCAGGTATTAATGCAATAAAAATAAAGATAAAATTGAGAGGCTCAACAGAGTCAAAGCTGCCTTAAAAAGCTTCTCTAAAAAGGGAAACATCAGGTAACAATAATCAACAAGAAAAATCTTGCAAATAAGCAGTATTAAAAATGGGAATTATTCATAGAAGTATTAAGAATATAAATAATAGAAACAATTTTATGCCTGTAATTTGAAGACTAGTTGTCTCATATACATGGTTATCGTTACCGTCTTTCTAAATTCCATATATATGAGTTAGTACACTGTATTGGGGTTTTTCTTTCTGGCTTATTTCACTCTGTATAATGGGCTCCAGTTTCATCCACCTCATTAGAACTGATTCAAATGTATTCTTTTTAATGGCTGAGTAATACTGCATTGTGTATATGTACCACAGCTTTCTTATCCATTCGTCTGCAGATGGACATCTAGGTTGCTTCCATGTCCTGGCTATTATAAACAGTGCTGCGATGAACATTGGAGTACATGTGTCTCTTTCAATTCTGGTTTCCTTGGTGTGTATGCCCAGCAGTGGGATTGCTGGGTCGTATGGCAGTTCTATTTCCAGTTTTTTAAGGAATCTCCATACTGTTCTCCGTGGTGGCTGTACTAGTTTGCATTCCCACCAACAGTGTAAGAGGGTTCCCTTTTCTCCACACCCTCTCCAGCATTTGTTGTTTGTAGACTTTTGGATAGCAGCCATTCTGACTGGGGTGAAATGGTACCTCATTGTGGTTTTGATTTGCATTTCTCTGATAATGAGTGATATTGAACATCTTTTCATGTGTTTGTTAGCCATCTGTATGTCTTCTTTGGAGAAATGTCTGTTTATTTCTTTGGCCTATTTTTTTATTGGGTCGTTTATTTTTCTGGAATTGAGCTGCAGGAGTTCCTTGTATATTTTTGAGATTAATTCTTTGTCAGTTACTTCATTTGCTATTATTTTCTCCCATTCTGAAGGCCGTCTTTTGACCGTGTTTATAGTTTCCTTTGCTGTGCAAAAACTTTTCATTTTAATTAGGTCCCATTTGTTTATTTTTGCTTTTATTTCCAATATTCTGGGAGGTGGGTCATGGAGGATCCTACTGTGATTTATCTTAGTGTTTTGCCTATGTTCTCCTCTAGGAGTTTTATAGTTTCTGGTCTTACATTAAGATCTTTTGTGTATGGTGTTAGGGAGTGTTGTAGTTTCATTCTTTTTACAAGTGGTTGACCAGTTTTCCCAGCACCACTTGTTAAAGAGATTGTCTTTTCTCTATCGAATATTCTTGCCTTCTTTGTCAAAGATAAGGTGTCCATAGGTATGTGGATTTATCTCTGGGATTTCTATTTTGTTCCATTGATCTCCACTAGCTTTGTTCGTAGTGATGCTTTCTAAGGCACACTTGACTTCACATTCCAGGATGTCTGTCGTAAAGCTCTTTTTTGTAAGAGAGTTCCAGAAAAACATCTATTTCTGCTTTATTGACTATGCCAAAACCTTTAACTGTGTGAATCACAGTAAACTGTGGAAAATTCTGAAAGAGATGGGAATACCAGACAACCTGACCTGCCTCTTGAGAAACCTATATGCAGGTCAGGAAGCAACAGTTAGAACTGGTCATGGAACAACAGACTGGTTCCAAATAGGAAAAGGAGTATGTCAGGGCTGTGTATTGTCACCCTGCTTATTTAACTTATATGCAGAGTACATCATGAGGAATGCTGGGCTGGAAGAAGCACAAGCTGGAATCAAGATTGCCGGGAGAAATGTCAATAACCTCAGATATGTAGATGACACCACCCTTATGGCAGAAAGTGAAGAGGTACTCAAAAGCCTCTTGATGAAAGTGAAAGAGGAGAGTGAAAAAGTTGGCTTAAAGCTCAACATTCAGAAAACAAAGATCATGGCATCTGTTTCCATCACTTCATGGGAAATAGATGGGAAAACAGTGGAAATAGTGTCAGACTTTATTTTTCTGGGCTCCAAAATCACTGCAGATGCTGATTGCAGCCATGAAATTAAAAGATGCTTACTCCTTGGAAAGGAAGTTATGACCAACCTAGATAGCATATTAAAAAACAGGGATATTACTTTGCCAACTAAGGTCCATCTAGTCGAGGCTATGGTTTTTCCAGTGGTCATGTATGGATGTAAGAGTTCGACTGTGAAGAAAGCTGAGTGCCGAAGAATTGATGCTTTTGAACTGTGGTGTTGGAGAAGACTCTTGAGAGTCCCTTGGACTGCGAGGAGATCCAACCAGTCCATCCTAAAGGAGATCAGTCCAGGGTATTCATTGGAAGGACCGATGCTGAGGCTGAAACTCCAATATTTTGGCCACCTCTTGCGAAGAGTTGACTCTTAGAAAAGACCCTGATGCTGGGAGGGATTGGGGGGAGGAGGAGAAGGGGTGACAGAGGATAAGGTGGCTGGATGGCATGATCGACTTGATGCACATGAGTTTGAGTGAACTCCAGGAGTTGGTGATAGACAGGGAGGCCTGTCGTGCTGCTATTCATGGGGTTGCAAAGAATCGGACACAACTGAGCGACTGAACTGAGCTGAACTGATTTGTTACAAAATTAGCAATTCTCATAGACTTTATTAAAAGAAAACTATATAGAATCTGATGAGATAGAAATGGTCTTGTAAAATATGAATGTGTACTGTAAGTATAGACTTGAGTCCAAAAATGATATTTTTCCTGCAAATACGTGCTTTTACTGAATATTGTAATGAAGTACTCAGTGTATTGAATATATTGAATATAGCATCCTGGATTTCTTGGGAAAGTTACCTAAAACCTGATTTCTTAGTTGCCTCATCTTTAAAATGGGAGAATAGTATTACTTACCTCACAATGTTGTGAAGATTAAATGGATAGTGCTTGACACATGAGAGCTTTCCAGGTGGTTCAGTGGTAAAAGGAATTTGCCTGCCATTGCAGGAGTAGGAGGAGATGCGGGTTCAATATCTGGGTCAGGAAGATCTCCTGGAGGAGGAAATGGCAATCCACTCTAGTATTCTTGCTTGGAAAATCCTAGGGACAGAGGAACCTGGTGGGCTACAGTCCATGGGATTGCAGAGTCGGACATGACTTAGCGACTAAGTGTCCATTCACGCTTGACACATAATGTTAAATAAGGGTTTGCTTAAAAAAAAAAAAAAAGCAAAATTAGGAAATAAGGTGAAGTAAAACAATAATAAAGGATCATATATATTATATTGTATATTTCCACATGAAAATATATTGTGGATAACTATTATTAGAAGATATCCTTTAATAACAACTTGTTCAATGGTTTACATAGTTATTGCTCATTTTCTACATTTTTATTGAATGCTCGTTTTATTGGTATGTAAAAGGCAACAAGAAAAGACAAGATCCCTTCTCTTGTGATGCTTGCAGTGTAGTGGAAAAAGCAGATAAGTAAATTATATTGTGTTAGAGGAAGAATGGGGTACTAGATGAGCATGTATGAGCTGTATCTAACTCATGTGTCGGGGCTTGAGGAAGCTTTCTGGAGAGAGAAGAGGGAGTGTGTTTCAGGCAGAAGGAATGCTATGTTTGGAGGCAACTAGGCTTTAATTTCTTCATTGTCCTCATTATCTTCCCAGGCAAGCACTGTAATCCAGAAGAGGTTTTGAGAATCAGGGCTGAACTCAGGAATGAAGGCCTGGGGCTAAGAGAAATGAAAATACAATGTCCCAGGTGAAGTTGCTATTTGTTCAGTCTCTAAGTTGTGTCCTACTCTTTGTGACCCCATGGAATGCAACACGCCTGGCTTCCCTGTTCTCCACTATCTCCTGGATTTTGCTCAAATTCTTGTCTATTTCGTTGGTGATGCCATCCAACTATCTCATTTTCTGTCATCCCCTTCTCCTCTTGCCCTCAGTCCTTCTTAGCCTCAGGAATTTTCCATTGAGTTGTCTCATCACATCAGGTGGCCAAAGTATTGGAGCTTCAGCATAAGTCCTTCCAGTGACTATTCAGGGTTGATTTCCTTTAGGATTGACTGGTTTGATCTCCTTGCTGTCCAAGGGACTCGCAAGAGTCTTCTCCAGCACCACAGTTCCAAAGCATCGATTCTCAGTGCTTAGCCTTTATGATCAACTGTCACATCCAAACACAACTACTGGAAAACCTTAGCTTTGACTATTCAAACCTTTGTTGGCACAGTGATGTCTCTGCTTTTTAATACCTTGTCTAGGTTTGTTGTAGCTTTCCTTCCAAGGAGCAAGCATCTTTTAATTTCATGGCTGCAGTGACCATCCACAGTGATTTTTGGTGCCCAAGAAAATATAATCTGTCACTGTTTCCACTTTTTCCCAACCTATTTGCCATAAAGTGATGGAACTGGATGCCGTGATCTTAGCTTTTTGAAAGTAATGTGGAAAATGAAATTTAAAGTTTGCAAAAGGACAAGTTCAGAAGGCCTAGAAGAAAGGCACCACCCTTGTGGGAGACAGTGGGATTACAAATGAAGATCAGAAACTGAAGTTACGTTTAATTTAGTTTAAGAAGGGATATTAAGAGGCAGAGACTAATTTTGGAGTCACAGAAATAGAGACACTGAAACAACACACACTTGTGTGTTTTCTCTCTGCCTTTCTCTGTCTTGCCCTGTTTTTCATTTTATAGCATTAAATCAATTGAATTTGAGGATGGGGACTATACCTTTTCATTTCTGTGTCTGTAGTGTCAGGTACATAGTAAGGACTCAGTAAACATTTGTTGAATGAATAAACTCTTTTATCCCCTCATGCATTTTTAAGACACTTCTACACTTATTGTCTTCTCTAGTATCATTAGTATTTCCCTCTTTATAGAGTAATCCTTAGGCTCAAACATACTCCCATCTGACCTGTGTCTGTTGTAGGCATTCAAAAATACATCATTTGAAAATTTTTGAGCTTTTCACTGATTCTTTGAAGTTATTTCTTTTTAAGAATTAGCAGAACTCTATTATCCTTTGCCCTGCTTCATTTTGCACACAAAGGCCAAACTTGCCTGTTACTCCAGGTATCTCTTGACTTACTACTTTTGCATTCCAGTCCTCTAAGATGAAAAGGACATCTTGTTTTGGTGTTAGTTCTAGACAGTCTTATAGGTCTTCATAGAACTGTTCAACTTCAGCTTCTTTGGCATTAGTGGCTAGGGCATAGACTTGGATTACTGTGATATTGAATGGTTTGTCTTGGAAATGAACTGAGATCATTCTGTTATTTTTGAGACTGCACCCAAGTGCTGCATTTCATACTCTTTTGTACTGTATCTTGTTCCTTGGAAGAAAAACCATGACAAACCTAGACAGCATATTAAAACACAGAGACTATTACTTTGCCAACAAAGGTCCATATAGTCAAAGCTATGGTTTTTCCAGTAGTCATGTACAGATGTGAGAGCTGGGCCATAAAGAAGGCTGAGTGCTGAAAAATTGATGCTTTTGAACTGTAGTGTTGGAGAAGACTCTTGAGAGTCCCTTGGGCTGTAAGGAGATCAATCAATCCTAAAGGAAATCAACCCTGAATATTCATTGGAAGGACTGATGCTGAAGCTGAAGCTCCAATACTTTGCCCACCTGATGGGAAGAACCAACTCGTTGGAAAATACAGTCATGCTGGGAAAGGTTGAGGGTGGAGGAGTAGGGGTCAACAGAGGATGAGATGGTTGGATGGCATCACCGGCTCAGTAGACATGAATTTGAGCAAGCTCAGGGAGATGGTAAAGGATGGGGGGGCCTGGTGTGCTGCAGTCCATAGGGTTGCAAAGAGTCAGACACTACTGAGTGACTGAACAATGGCAACAAGAATTAACACATTTATTATACTGCCTCCTATTCCAGCTACTGTGTCTTCATTTATTCAGTTTTCCTTTGTGTCTAAGTTTATTCTTTGATAATCTGTATTTTTGTTACTGTTGTGTGTAGTATATGTTCAGATTTTCTAACTGCTAGCATAAAAGAAAATCATTGAATTTTCTGTATTTGTGTTTAGCCACCTAACTAAACTCTGCCTATTTCTAGTAGTTTTTCAGTTGTTTCTTACATATTCTTGGTAGATAATTGACCCTTTTGTAAATAAAACTTTTTAAATCTTTTTGTCTTGGTGAATTGACTATATTATTTTGAACAATGTTAAATTTAGTGGTAAATCTGGTATCTGTCTTTAAAGGCATTTCCTTTAGGTTTCACTGTTTTGTTTTTTCCTTGACGCTTTCTTCAGTACTCTGGCTCTTTGACATCCTTCTTTTAGATCTTCTGCTAATTTTTTTTCTCACCTGCTTCCTGATCATTTATGCCTTGAGTGTGTTCCTTGCCAACAGTTTTGTCTTCAGCTACCTTCTCTCTTACAGAATATGCCATTCATCACTGGGACTTCAAATATTACCTATACACCGTAGGTTTCCAGCTCTTTATCTCTAATTCCTGTGTACCAGTTTTATGTTTCTAGTGTACTTTTTTCCCTTCTTAATCAGGCTTTCAATGAGTTCCATGCATATAGTACATATAGTGATGAACAAGAAAGACTTTGTCCCTGTATTTATGGAGTTTACAGTCTAGCGGGGAAGACAGGCATTCAAGAAGTAATAAAAAGCTTTGAAAATAGAGTGAAGAAATGAGATACTATGACAGAATTACCACAGAATACTATGGTGAAGGGGCTATGGAAGATCATTATCTGAATCAGTGACATTAAAGCTGAGACCTAAGGGAATGGAAAAGAGAGTGAGAAAGTCTTCAGGCAGCAGAAGTGGTATTTGCAGAGGCTTTCAGGTTTGAAGGAATATGACATGCTTAAGGTCCTGGAAGAAAGGAAGTATGGCTAGATTAGAAGAGATAGTGTTTGAGTGATGACAGAAGGCCAGAGGATAGGGAGAAAACAAAACTGGTTAAGTGTTTTATTTTCTGTTCATTCTGCACCAAGTCCTTGGCTAAGTTTGGGGGATGCAGCAGGAACAAACCAGGGAAAACTTCCTGTTCTAATGGAACTTTCACTCTTTCAGGGAAGACAGACAACAGACGAGGTAAAGCAAGTAATGTGAACAAATAACATATGATATGTTAGATAGTGATATGTGCTGAGGAGTGAGAAGAAAGATAAAGGGATAAAGAGTAGTTTGAGAGGCCTTCATTGCAGAGGAAAATTGAAGTGAATTTCAAGCAGAGGTTAACAATGAGAGCAAGTGTTGAAGCAGTTTGCCTGGTAAGTTCGAGAGCAGCAAAGAGACAATGGAGTTGGAGTAGAGTGAGTGAGGGTGTCAGTAGTGGGAAATGAGGTGGTGTAGGGCCTTTTACTGAGTGAGATAGGAAGCCATCAGAGGGTTTTAACAAAGTGATATGATCTGTAAGGATGCCATGTTTTACCATTTCATGGGCACACTGTTCACACAGAATTCACTTTATAGTCATGCAGTGGTGTATCCCTGATCTGATGTATATTTTAAAAGAATCACTCTTGGCTGTTGGGTTGGAGCTGGACTGCAGGGGAAACTAAGGTAGACACAAAGAGCTAATTGGGAAACTGTTATCATAATTTAGGTAAGAGATGATGATGGCTTAAATTAAGGTGGAAGCAATGTGAAATGATCAGATTCTGAATACATTCGATGGTAGAGTTGTAAGGATTTACTTGTTGATTTGAATATGAGGCTGAAAAGAGAGAATAGTACTTAAACTATCTAGAAGTGTGGAGTTAACCATTGATTGAAATGGAGGAAGACTTCATGGGGGGCAAACACTTAAAAGCTTGACTTTGGACATAAGTATGAAATACGTGTTAGACATTCAAGTGAAAATTCTGAGCAGGACATTGGGTATACATGTCTAAAAAGAGAGAAATGTGGACTAGATATTTATATGTGGGAGTCGTCAGAATTTTAAGTATTTTTCTTTAAATACTATTGATAGTATCGCTATTTTTTTTAAGTACTGTAGACACTGATCTATAACCTCCTTTTTCACATAACAGGCTTAAGGACCAGGTTGAGGATTTGGGACTTTTATTCTGAGATAACACAAGCCATGAAAGGTTTAAACTAGAGACATCTATTTGTATTTTTGGGGCTACTGTGGAGAGAATGAAGGCAAAAGCAGCTGGTGAGTTTTACAATGGGATGACTGTAAGGCTGGGATCAGTGAGGATTGTCAAAGTATTTACATGTGACCTCTTCATGTGGGTTGGGCTTCTTCAAGCCTGGAGACTGGATCAGAGAGGAAGCATCTGAAGAGCAAGCATTCCCAAGACCAAGGCAGAACCACAAGTCATGTACCCATCACCTCTGCTGTGCTCCCCTGGTTACAAGCAAGTCATTATGACCAGCCTAAATTGAAGGGGAGAGGAATTGGACTTCTCCTACTGGGAGGAAATATCAAAGTCACATTGCAGAAAAGTATGTGGCGTGAGAAACTTTTTAGCTATCTTTGGAAATAGCATCTTTCAGAGAAAGAAATAGCACAGTTCAAGATGTATTTAAGAGGTGGACTTAATAGGGCTTGAGGAATGGTTAAGAGATGAAAGAGGAATCAAATATTCATTTTTTATTTTACAGATATTTAAGAGACTGTCATATGACTAACACTCTTCTAAGGTGGTTCTGAGAACTTGAGTGCATGGTGATGCCATTTACTAATTTGGAAAACTGCAGAAAGAGAGACTGAAATGATTAAGTTCAATTTGGAATATATTGAGTTTGAGATGCCTGTGAAAGGGCATCCTAGTGGAGATTTCAGGAGGCAGTTGAATATAACATATCTAGAATATAGCAGGCAGAATTAGAATAAATCTGAGAATTGTCAGCTTAAGGTGAGAGAAAATAAAGAACCTAGAACTTCCCTGTGAAATAACAATATTTAATGGCCAGATAAATATTTAGGAAATATTTAACCTAAATATTTAGATAATTTCCTAAAGGAAATCAGTCCTGAATATTCATTGGAAGGACTGATACTGAATCGCCAATACTTTGGCCACCTGATGCGGAGAACTGACGCGTTAGAAAAGACCCTGATGCTGGGAAAGATCAAAGGCAAGAGGAGAGGGGGACGACAGGGGAGGAGATGGTTGGATGGCATCACCGACTCGACGGACATGAGTTTGAGCAAGGTCTGGAAGTTGGTGATGGACAGGGAAGCCTGGCATGCTGCAGTCCATGGGGTCACAAAGAGTTGGACACGACTGAGCAACTGAACTGAATGGCCAGCTAGAGGAGAAAAAGTTGAAAAAAAAATTGAAAAAGGTGACTGAAGAACTTCTCTTGTGTTGTTGAAAGAGGGTGTTTCAGTGCGTTCTCTTGGCAAAACTCTATTAGCTTTTGCCCTGCTTCATTCCGTGCTCCAAGGCCAAATTTGCCTGTTACTCCAGGTGTTTCTTGACTTCCTACTTTTGCATTCCAGTCCCCTATAATGAAAAGGACATCTTTTTTGGGTTTTAGTTCTAAAACGTCTTTTAGGTCTTCATAGAACCGTTCAACTTCAGCTTCTTCAGTGTTACTGGTTGGGTCATAGGCTTGGATTACTGTAATATTGAATGGTTTGCCTTGGGAACTAACAGATCATTCTGTAGTTTTTGAGATTGCATTCAGGTACTGCATTTCGGATTCTTTTGTTGACCATGATGGCTACTCCACTTCTTCTAAGGGATTCCTGCCCACAGTAGTAGATATAATGGTCATCTGAGTTAAATTCCCCCATTCCAGGCCATTTTAATTCACTGATTCCTAGAATGTTGATGTTGACTCTTGCCATCTCCTGTTTGACCACTTCCAATTTGCCTTGATTCATGGACTTAACATTCCAGGTTCCTATGCAATATTGCTCTTTACAGCATTGGACCTTGCTTCTATCACCAGTCACATCCACAACTGGGTATTGTTTTTGCTTTGGCTCCATCCATTCACTCTTTCTGGATTTATTTCTCCACTGATCTCCAGTAGCATATTGGGCACCTACCGACCTGGGGAGTTCCTCATTCAGTATCCTATCATTTTGCCTTTTGATACTGTTCATGGGGTTCTCAAGGCAAGAATACTGAAGTGGTTTGCCATTCTCTTCTCCAGTGGACCACATTCTGTCAGACCTCTCCACCATGACCCGCCTGTCTTGGGTGGCCCCACACGGCATGGCTTAGTTTCATTGAGTTACACAAGGCTATGGTCTTTGTGATCAGATTGACTAGTTTTCTGTGATTATGATTTCAGTGTGTCTGCCCTCTGATGCCCTCTCACAATACCTACCCTCTTACTTGTGTTTCTCTTACCTTAGTCGTGGGGTATCTCTTTACGGCTGCTCCATCAAAGCGCATCCGCTGCTCCTTACCTTGGATGAGGGGTGGCTCCTCTCCGCCCTCCTGCTCCCGTGTAGCTGCTGCCACTTGGACATGGGGTAGCTCCTCTCGGCTGCCTGCCCTGACCTTGAGCGAGGGGTAGCTCCTCTCAACCGCAGCCCCCTGGCCTCGGGCAAGGGGTAGCTCCTCTCAGCCACCACCCCTGGCCTCAGACGTGGGGTAGCTTCTCTTGGCCACCGCTCCTGGCCTCGGGTGAGGGGTAGCTCCTCTCGGCCATGCTTCTGCGCGGTCTGTCGTGCAGCTGGCGTTGCTTCTGCATGGTCTGTCACGCATGGATGTGAGAGTTGGACTGTGAAGAAAGCTGATCGCCGAAGAATTGATGATTTTGAACTGTGGTGTTGGAGAAGACTCTTGAGAGTCCGTTGGACTGCAAGGAAATCCAACCAGTCCATTCTAAAGGAGATCAGTCCTGGGTGTTCATTGGAAGGACTGATGCTAAAGCTGAAACTCCAGTACTTTGGCCACCTCATGCGAAGAGTTGACTCACTGGAAAAGACCCTGTTGCTGGGAGGGATTGGGGCAGGAGGAGAAGGGGACGACAGAGAATGAGATGGCTGGATGGCATCACCAACTCGATGGACATGAGGCTGAGTGAACTCCGGGAGTTGGTGATGGACAGGGAGGCCTGGTGTGCTGTGATTCATGGGGTCGCAAAGAGTCGGACACGACTGAGTGGCTGAACTGAACTGAATTGAACTGAAGAACAGCAGCCAGAAAGGAAAAAGAAAACCAGGGATAATGATACTAAATCTTAGTGATGAGAGTGTTTATTAGAGAAATGCAAATCAAACTGTAATGACCTCACACTGGTCAGAATGGCCATCTTTAAAGTCTGTAAATAATAAATGCTGGAGAGACTATAGAGAAAAGGGAACCCTCTTAATTAACACTGTTGGTGGGAATGTTAATTGGTATAGTTAGTATGGAGAGCAGTATGGAGGTTCCGCAAAAAACTGAAAGTAGAGTTGCCATATGATACAGCAATCCCACTCCAGAGCTGTAATTACTGTAATTACTCCAGATAAAACTGTAATTTGAAAAGATACAGGTACCCCATGTTCAGAGAAGCACTATTTATGATAGCCAAGACATGGAAACAACCTAAATGTCTATCAGTAGACAAATGGATAAAGAAGATATGGTTTGTGTGTTCTTGTGTGTATATAAACACATAATGGAATATTACTTAGCCATAAAAAGAATGACATAATGCCATTTACAGCAACATGGATGAACCTCCAGATTATCATACTAAGTGAAGTAAATAAGATAAAGACAAATACCATATGATATCACTTATTTGTAGAATCTAAAATAGGACACAAAGATACCTATGAAACAGAAGCAGACTGAAGACATAGAGAACAGACTTGTGGTTATCACAGGGGGAGGGGTATAGGGAAGGAAGTATTGGGAATTTGGGATTAGTAGATACAAACTAATATACACACACATACAGGATAGATAAATAAAAAAGAACTACTGTATAGCACAGGCAACTGTATTCAATATTCTGTGACATAATGGAAAAGAATATGAAAAACATTATATGTATAACAATCATTTTGCTGTACAGAAGAAATTAACATTGTAAATCAGTAAATTTTTTTTTACTTTAGTTAGTAAAATTTTTTTTAAAAGATGTTCATTTTCTTTAACAAGCCAGAGGTCATTTGGAGACTATATAAGAGACTGTATTTATATGTATAAGAGTTTACCTATAAAGGGAATTTTTAAAAAAATTAAATTCCCTTTACCTATAAAGGGAATTAAAATTTTTTAAATTTTTAATTAAAAATTAAATAATGGAAATATGCAGCCTAGAGAGAGACATGGCTAAATAATAATGGCATAGTTAATTATTTAATCGTTTATTATATTAATAGTTACTAAGTAACATGTTGTAGAGAGGAATAAAGCTCTGATTTTGGAGACTATAGATTTGAGTTTTTAGTGTCTTCTCTTACTCTCCTGGTAGTTCCTGAGGTAATAGATCCTTAGATAAGAAATTGGATGTTGTCAATGAAATAGGAATAAAATAAAAATGATTAGGTTGGTGCAGGTGAGTTTGTGACTGTGTATTTGGAAAGTTAAAGTGGTTTGTTATGTCAGAAGAAGGGTCAGGTGAAGTGTATCTTTCATTCCTCTCAGTTCTAGGGTCACATAAGCTATGTGATTCCTATGTGCTCAGTCGTCTCTGACTCTTTGTGACCCCATGAACTGTAGCCCGTCAGACTCCTCTGTCTGTGAGATTTTCCAGGCAAGAATACTGGAGTGGGTTGCCATTTCCTTCTCCAGTGGTAATTCCTGTACCATCCTGTATTTTGCTTGATCTTTTGCCATCCTTATTCCCAAGTCAAGTGACCCTGTTCATCTCACTCTGCTTCCTACACAGTAATATCAATGTTGTTTTTAAATAATTTTCTGAGAAAGAAAATGTGGTAAGTGGACTATGGGGACTATTTTATTTCATATGGATAGTCATCAAAAATATCCTTAGAATATACTTTAAAATATAACTGCATACATTGATTGAAGACAAGATGATGTAGTGAAAAATACCCTGGACTGCTAATAGAGTCACAGAGGGTGGATTTAATTCTGATT
The DNA here is from genome assembly GCF_049115385.1 of Moschus berezovskii. Lineage (NCBI taxonomy): Eukaryota > Metazoa > Chordata > Mammalia > Artiodactyla > Moschidae > Moschus > Moschus berezovskii. The sequence goes on from NC_142473.1 coordinate 43,703,553, forward strand.
TTGAAAATTAGTTTTGTAACCTTAGGCAGATTGCTTCATGATGTATAAAGTGAAGAGGCTTTTGTTGGATGACTTTAATTGGCCCTTCTTTCTGAGAAAAGTTTTAGTGACTAAAGAATAACCATTATATTATCTACAAGGTCCCGAAGTAGATGCTGAACTAATGTGGTGTTTTGTTTATGTGTTTGTTATTTCTGCTCTTCTTTTACTTATCAGTCACCCCTAAAGCGAAGTTATTTTTGTGGGTTTTATTTCAGGTGCCCTAATGCATGAGTTGTCAAATGATGGTGCTCGCAGACAGTTCGAATTTTACTTGGAAGAAATGATCCTGCCTCTCATGGTAGCCAGTGCCCAAAGTGGGGAACGCGAATGCCACATAGTGGTGCTTACAGACGATGATGTAGTTGATTGGGATGAAGAGTATCCACCACAGATGGGAGAAGAATATTCACAAAGTATGTACTGTGGCATATTTTCTCTCTCTTAAATCACCACAGATTTTCTCTTTATCGTTTATAATATTGATTAAAGGACAGTTTTTATAAAGAAAGTTTTCTGAACTCTTTCTTATACCAGGAGTGGACAAACTACAGCCTGTGGGCCAAATCCAGCCTTTTGCCTGTTTTTATAAATAAAGTTTCATGTATTGTCTGGCTGCTTTTGCGCTACAGTAGCTGAGATGAGTAGTTGGAATGAAGACCGCATGGCTAGCAAAGCCCAAAGTATTTACAATATGGCCCTTTACAGAAAAAGTGTATTCACCCATATCATGCACAGAAATGGTTTGCTCTTTGTTGAGTATCCAGACCTTAGTTGTTGTTTGCATTTAGAAGCATCCAAGAGAAATAGATCCTGGAATAGTAGATAATGAAAAATAAAGCTGCTTCTTATAGAGATGAATTTTTATTTGTATACAAATTTTTATTTGTATATATGAGAAGCTTCAACTCACTGATTACAAAGATGACTTTAAGTTCTAAGACATTCCTTTTTTAATGTCACATGTGTTCTTGGAGAATATATGATCCTCTGAAAGCTTTGTGGAACTTTAGGTATTTTTGGTCAAATCAGCACTTCTTGAGCAGCAGTGACTTTTTTCTTACTGTACTTCTAAACTTCTAATTAGAATCTTTTGATTTTTTTTTTTTTCTGTTAGAAAGTGTATCTCATATTGATTTTATTTGTTTGAATGTTTGTTTTTTGGTGAGCCCAATATAGTATTTTTGAACAGTTCCATAGATTGAGAAAAAATTACAGGTAAAAGAATGATTCAAGAATAGGATTTATATGAAGTATTAGAACCCTTTAAGCTCTGGTTTTTCCATTTTATTGACCCTTTTCTAAAAATAAAGCAGACTTTCAAGTGGTATGCTTTTTAAATTTTAATTCTAAAGATTTTCAGATGATTATTTTAACACAGAGTATGGTAGTACTTTTCAGAATTTACATTGAGATGTTTCCTTTGCATGGTAACACTGAATGAGTACTGTAATTCTTTTGTGGACAGTTGCAGTAATAAAATGTTGCTATTTCCTCATTCCTAGGCTTTTTGCTGACCATGGTTTTCTATAATATGTGGAATAAAAAGTTGAGCTTTAGTTTTCAGAAAGTTTGACTTCAAGTGAGGAGGGCCAACCATAGAGCACAGAAATGACATTATAGTGATAGAGGAATAATATTATATCTGGCTTTTCCTTTTTAGTTATTGAGCTTTTCATTTCAGTGTTTTTTGGTTTGTTATTTTTGTTTCTTTTCTTGAACTTTTAAGTTTAAAAGGACTGGAAACATTTTTACTTAATTTGTCTAAATATGTTTCATTTTGTGCCAAGATGTTCCAACCTAAAGAAGATAACATTTGAGGAGACAAGAGATAGCCTATCTCTTCAGGCTGATTTTCCTAAGAGTGACATTCACCACCCATTCTGAAATGTCAAAAAATCTTTATCTTAAAATATCAGTAATCTTAAGGATGTAGTAATAATCACAACTTTTACCCCATGAGTAGCTTCTGTATACGTTTTTTCCTTTTATTGGCTCTTAAACCAGCATGTTTGGTTTGTGAGTGTGTTTTTCTTTTTTTGAAAAAACCTTTGCAGTTCACCTTTTAAGGGAGATAACTCCACCTGAAAGAGAGAAGGCGAGGAAGGTCCATCAGTCTAACTCCCTGAAGTGCCCAGCACATTTGGAAGACTCAACATGTTGTCAGTGGAGTGTCTGTCCTTTGCAAAACCAGTTTGCTCTAAACAGACTAACCTAGGCAGAACATGCTCGAATCTGCCATTTTTAACATCAGTATTAAATGGGGCTGTTCGCCTGAATGGAAAACAGTTTGTGGGGAGGGTCTTTGCCTTTTGGGGGAATTAATAGTTGCTCAATCCATGAAATGTAAGATGTATCCATTTTGTACTTTCTGACAAGGCAGTTTTTTCCCCTCCAGATGAGGCCTTGTAGGCATCCTAGCAGAGTCTTTTACTTTGCCTGCTTGATAATGATGTGATACTGATACCTTTTTTTGATTCTCTTTATTTGAAGAAATTGGGGCAGACCCCATTCCAGTAAGTCTGTGTATGATATATCTTTCAGAAGGAGAGTCTTCCTATGGATTGGGTTACCTGATTGGTTATTAAAGCTTTTCTTGTTTCATCTTATGTAGACATTTGCTTCTATATTAACTGTACTGAATTGTCCTGTCATGTTGGCTAGTCATCCTTTGGCATCACTGCATCCATTATTTGGGCTTTTAGGGTTGTCAGGCCCCTTTGATGATCAAGATAAATAAGCTTGAGTCATCTCTAAGTACTTTGATTTTAATAAGAAAATAATTTTGTCTCTTTGTTTCCAGTTATTTATAGCACAAAATTATATAGATTTTTCAAGTACATTGAAAACAGAGATGTGGCCAAATCAGTTTTGAAGGAGAGGGGTCTTAAGAAGATTAGACTGGGAATAGAAGGTAAGACATTTTCACTTTTTTTTTTTTTTTTTCATCTTTTGGAACCAGCAAGGTTTAAAAGCTGGATCCCATTGAGATAATATTTTGAGAAAATTTCAGACAAATGATTACTGAATGCTCATTCAGTAAACACATAAATAACAAAAGCCAGCTTTCTTTATCTGAGAAGAGAAATAGAAGGCCCTTAAAAATTAGTATTTATTCTTTAAGAGTCTCTAGCAATATAGATGGAGAAGGAAATGGCAACCCACTCCAGTGTTCTTGCCTGGAGAATCCCAGGGACGGGGGAGCCTGGTGGGCTGTCGTCTATGGGGTCGCACAGAGTCGAACACGACTGAAGTGACTTAACAGCAGCAATATAGAGATATGAATTTGTCTTTTCTGCTGTCACTCTACTTAAATGCATTGTTTACTGAACCCATGTCGTATGTTTGGCACACGTGTGTATACTCCCGTAGATGGATAGGACTCTTTGCCTAATAGTAATTGTGATCATAGCCCAACAGAACTAAAATCTAGTATTTTTTTGAAAATTCATATTAAAACTGGTGGTGGTGGTTTAGCCACTAATTTTCCAAGATTTTACCTGGAAAATCCTATGGTCAGAGGGGCCCGGCGGGCTTCAGTCCATGGTTGCAAGAGTCAGACACGACTTAGCAACTAAAACACCAGCGCCACTCTTTTTACGTGAATTTTCAAGAAGTATTAGATTTTAGTTCTGTTGGGCTGTGATCACAATTATTATAGCTTACTAGTGTCTTAAGGTATGATAATAGTGAGCTTATTTTCAAATTGAATTGAATGTCCATGTACTTCATCTTACTTAAGTGCAGACTTTTTAGATTGCTTTTTACTTTGTGATTTAAATGAATTTTTACAGATGCTACCTCAGATCCTTCTTTTATTTTAAAGTGCCCTTACTAAAAAGAAAATATTTTCCTTGGCCTAGGGTAATGAGTAAAGGTTCTGGAGCCGGATTGCTTGTGTTCAAAGCCTATGACTTAATAGATGTATAATCTTGGACAAGGCACTTTACTTCTTTTTGCCTTTGTTTTCTCATCTAAAATAAGAGTATTAATAAGTACTTTATAGGGTTACTGTGAGTGTAGAATGAGTTAATCCATGAAGAACACTTTAAATAGGGCCTAGCACGTAGTACTTTCTGTGTTTGTGATGGTGATAACAAAGATTACGGTGTTCAGATCAGTGATCAGATGAGCTGTTGGAGATGGTGATGAGGGACTCCTGAGACATACAGGGAAGAATGACCAGAAACGAGGTCTTTGCAGGAAGGGGAGGGGAGGAAATTTGGGGTTTAAAAAGAGGGTACATTAGCTTCACCTGTATATGTCCTCTTCTGTCATTTTGCAAACAGTGAGTTTTAGCTGCTTGGTTTCAAAGCTAAAGAGACTGTAACTGGAGGGGGAATTACTTTAGCAGACCCCCAGGTATTTGAACTGATAACGAGTGGCTTGGAACTATGTTTAAAAAAGCCTGATACATTGCTAAGGAGTATGGACCTTCCCCTTTATGCATGAGGAAACCATTGGTAGTTCTAAAGCAAGGATGTAATATGATTATACTTGTGTTAAGAGGGGTGATTCAGTGTGGAGAAGATTGGAGTACAATGAGATGTGAATTTAAAGATTTTCTAACAGTCCTGGAGCAAGCAGGGACAAGGGAATAGAGAAAGGGAAACCTTTCTGACCTCTAGAGCTGCCCTTCAGATGGTAATAGGAAGTATGAAACGAAGAAGACGTTCTATAGAAAGTCTTTAGAAGGTGTTTGCCTCCCTTACCTCAAACACACACACACAAACTCTCTCTCTTGCCCCACATGGCTAAATATACTAGCTGCCAGTGATGCCTGCATAACAAACTCCTGTGCAGGAGTTTGAACCTTAATTGAACCTCTACTACGTGAGGCCTGTGTGGTTTTTTTTTTTTTTTTTCTGATTTTAACTGTGGCCTTTAGGGCAAATCCAGCCCACTACCTGTTTTTTATAAATCAAGTTTTCTTGTAACATAGACATACTCATTAAGTATTGTCTGTGGCTGATTTCATTTTATTATGGCATAGTTGAATAGGTGTGATAAAGACGATATGGCCCACACGCCTGAAGTATTTACTGTCTGGCCCTTTATAGAACATGTTTGCCAGTACTTGGTCTAAACTAGCAATTCATGCTAGTAGGAAAGAGGAGGAACTTGTGATAGCATCTACGGAAAGTATATCTTTAGAGAAACTGCCTTACTGGTAAATGACTGAAATGTTCCCAAGACTGGGATGGTTGTTAGCAGTTGTTACTCTGTTGTTACTCTGAAGAGTATAATTACCAGGGAAAGCTGTGTCTACTGAAAAAAAAATGTTGCACAACTTGGAAATCAGAATTACATTTTATTTAGTGGCCTTACTGTCAATTGTAGCCTTGGATATAGATAGCCTCTCGGATAGCCCTGAGAAACTGTTTCAAGGAGGTAAAGGAGAAGCTGGGATGTGTAGGAGTTTTTGCTGGGAGAAGAAAAAAAAAATGATCAAAAGATTACTGCTAATCACAAAAAGCAAACATCTCAACTATTGATTTTAGTGCCTCTCTACCTTTGGGGAGATGCAGGAGTCTGGGCTTGTTGAAATTATTCCTTTGATACACTTCTTAACTATCTAGGGCTATTTTTCCACCCTGAATTCCCCGCAGGGGCACCCTTGGGTCGGGGCTGGGCTGCAGGGGCTGATGACTTGATGGCCACAACATTTCTATTTACTGAAATGGCAGGCAACTTTTTTTTTGGTCCATACTACTTTGGAATTGCCAGTCTGAATGAACTTGATTGTTCATACAGTAACATTTAAATGATATAGAGGTTAAAATATTGGCTTTGCTGACCCAGACACAGAAATACCTGAAATCAGTGAAGCTGGAGATTGCTACAGCTTCTTGCCACTTGAACAGTAAAAAGGAAAGAAAAAACGCAAATGATGTTAAGATGAGATTCAGGTTTAAAGAAAGTCAAAGGCTTATATGGCAGTAAATTGTAGGCCCTGAGTCCAAATAATTGTGTGAAGAGAAGGGATCGGGGATATCAAGGGTGCACAACCAGAGCCCATGATGCACTAGATTGCCTCCCACTGTATTAGGGACCCAGCCCCACCGTGCTCTCTGCAAGTTTCTCTGGTTTGGTGGGAAGTTTTGTGAATTATATCAGTAGGATTTCAATTTCTTGCTGTTTAACTAATGACCAAAGAGAGTATTGGTTTCCTTCTTTGTTTTAATCTGTTTATTCAAGAACTATAGTAACCCTCTTTAGGTTAAATTGAATGAGGAATGTGGGGACCTGTGAGTGTGTGCGCGCATAGATGTATGTATGCACATCCTGTTTTTAAAAACTCTCTCCTTCAGGTTATCCTACCTACAAAGAAAAAGTAAAGAAAAGGCCTGGGGGCCGCCCCGAAGTGATTTACAACTATGTCCAAAGACCCTTTATTCGAATGTCTTGGGAGAAGGAAGAAGGAAAGAGCCGGCATGTAGACTTTCAGTGTGTGAAGAGTAAATCTATCACCAACCTTGCCGCCGCTGCTGCAGACATTCCCCAGGACCAGCTGGTAGTCATGCATCCGACTCCGCAAGTGGATGAGCTGGATATTCTACCCATCCATCCCGCTTCTGGCAACAATGACCTCGATCCTGACGCACAGAATCCGATGCTGTGATGGTGATGTTTCTTGAAACCATAGCATGCTACTCTTCACAGTGACGCTGTACTCTCCTCATCCTGCACTGCAAGGCCACTCTCTTCATTGTGAGATGCACACAGAGCGATGTTTAGGATATTGCAGTGTAGGCTTTTTTTAAAGACCAAAGGTAGCTGAATGGTTTTTTAAATGAGTACAACTCTAGCATCTTGAGGTTCCAGTTATATAAATGTATTTGTTTACCAGTAGGTTTGTGAAATTGGTTCTTTGTATGGGGGACAGTCCTTTTTCACACATCTAGATCTTTCCAGAAGTGGTGGAAATTGGCAGCTGGGGTACTTTGTCTAGATTGATATTCATCACACCCCAGATAAAATGTAGAATATTATATAGTTGCACTTTATAAATGGTGGTTAAGTGGAACTGTTCAAGCCATTTTTATAGTTGTGATGCACAATATAAATAAGTGCTTCTATCAAAGTATTCCTTCAGTAAAATGTGTATAGTTTGCTGCCCATGATGAGCAAAAAATAAGTATCACTGGGCTTATTTGAATGATGAGGATGAGACTCAACCATATCTTATCAGTTATCTCAGTGCCGTTTTCATCCTTTTCAAGTGAGTCACATGCAGGGAGTGTGAACATCAGAGGTGGGTTATTATCCGGTCTGCCTTACCCTTAATCTGTTCACAGATATTTATTTACTAATGATTTTTTTGGAAAGTTATGGGATAGGAAAATGAAGTGTTTGCTCTTCATTTACTAAATGATTGTAAACTCATTTTTCATCAAAATAAAATTCCATTGTTTTAATGTTTGATCTTTATAACCATCTTGACCAGATTTTCAGTCTCGTATTTTGCAGATTTCCTGTTTTATTGGTGTCAATATAATTAGAAACAAGGAAGTAGCTCAAGGAACTCCAGTTTGATATATGTGTGATGAGGCACTTATATTCGCCACTAACTATAAAATATACTATAAATCCAAAACATCATTAGAGCTGAAAAGGGAATATTTTCTAGTGCAACCTGATATGAAGATAAAATACTTTTCTTAGGTTCTATAGTAACCTTAAGTTTCGGAGCCAAATTCTGATACTAGTTCAATGCTTTCTTCATTACACTGTGCTGTTCTGCCTAGCAAATTGTTCATGCATATGTTTTTGTTTTGTTTTTTAATATTCTGTGACTCAGTTCAAGAAGAAATCAGAAGTATTTAGATGCTTTCAGTCTGGGGTCACAATGTTTGAAGCCATGCAACTGACAGTAGAGAGGAGTTGTATTAGAGAAGCCAGTTTGTTCTGTCTAATCTTGAGTTTCTAATTTCAGAGGACTTGAAGCAGTAATATCTTTGTTCTCACAGAAACTAAAATTACAGTACAGCTAAACAAGTGACACAGGAAAATTATGTATGTCCTAGAATTTTTATGAAGACCAGAAAGGCACTGTAAATGTTTTTGGTGTGGATCATCCATAAACACCCACCATGGAAAATCAGTGATCTAGCCCTATAGCATTTTTTCCTTATTTGAAATGTGAACAATATTTATAGAACAAGGGAAACATTTATTAAAAATATTTAACTAATACATTATACTTTAACCCATATTTATAGTAAAGGATTCTTACAAGGAAGAATAAACGGTTTTATGATACAATTAGTATAAGAAATATCCACATGGGGAACTTCTTTGTAGTGTAAAAACACCATACATCTGAAATGACCATTTGCATATAAAAGCTACCAATGATGCTTCTGTGCACAATGATTAAAAAATTCAACACAAACAGAATCCAAAATATACAATTAATGCAAGCTATCCACAGCTAGCCCAATAATCAATGATGAGGAAACACTGGAGCAGGCTTTAGTTCCACTTTTTCTGAAGTTACACATAGTTAAGATTGACTTGTATCAATGGCTCTGAGATGGCTTTTATGAAGACAGTACATAAAAGCTGTTCTCTCCTTATCCAGTAAGCTTCACAGACTGTATAACTCCATCAGTAATGCACTTTGATACTGTAGCTGTCGCCAAAGCAACATATAGTGTTTACAGCGGCCATGGCAAGTCACTAAAGTCAACAGGGCCACCAAGCCCAGCATCTGCTTCCAGGAGGCTCATTATGACAGCCATTGCTGCTTCATCATTACTGGGACTACTTGAGCCTTGATCGTTGTCTATCATGTCTATGCCTATATGGGGGTTTTCACCTGTGGGAGGAGATGAAGACTGGTGAGTGATACTAAAACACGGTTAACTTTAGTAAGCAGTTCCTAAGTACACTTTTAATAACAAAGTTAAACTTAACAGTAGGGCAAGAAAGCTGCTTTGCCTTTTTTTTTTTAATTGTGTTTTTCAGATGAAAGACCCAACTTTTTAAGAAGGAACTACTTAAAATTCAGTAAAGATTAAAAGTATGAGTTGACCTCATTGTAATATTCTGATAAAACCAGTTATAAGGAGAGAATTTTAAAAGGAAACCATGCAGGAGACCCTGGTTCAATTCCTGGGTCAGGACGATCTGCTGTGGAAGGGATAGGCTCCCACTCCAGTATTCCTGGGCTTCCCTTGTGACTCAGCGGGTAAAGAATCCGCCTGCAATGCAGGAGACCTGAGTTCGATCCCTGGGTTAGGAAGATCCCCTGGAGAAGGGAAAGGCTACCCACTCCAGTATCCTGGCCTAGAGAATTCCATGGACTGTATAGTCCATGGGGTCGCAAAGAGTTGGACATGACTGAGCGACTTTGAGAGATTAGGGGGAAAAGACCTAGAAAGAGAAGCAGAGAAAAAGATGGGTAGTGTGGGGAGAAGCAAACTCTTCATTGCTTAGTGACTTTCAATACCCTCTGAAATGCTTTTTGATCACCCTTTTAGGTTCTGTCTGAACCTCCATGAGCTCTCCCTCTGAAGAGATTATGTTCCATACATTAGGAGAAAGCCTGTGTCCAGGCTGCCGGAAACCCCTCTTGAATTCCAGAGACACACCTGGACCCCCACCAGAACCCAACCATTAAACTTAACTTTGAAGATTTAAATAAATTTTAAACCTTTACTTTGTTCTTGACAAGTTTACCTAGAACTGATTTGTACATTCAGTTCTTAAAACTGACATCATGCCAGATGTTTATTGCAAGCTCACTGCAATAGAAATAATAATGCTACTTACCAAGAATAGAAGAACTATCAGAATACGGATAACCTGGGTTCTCCTGAGCCTGCCCTGGTAGTAGGCCACTGGAAGGAATGTCTGGAGTCCCTCCATTTAAAATCTACAAACAAAAGTAAAGTTTTCATGTCATCAACAGTTTCAATCGGTATTTTACGCAGTGTCATCAAGAAAATGAATTGTGTTAAAAAGAGAAAGGTGAGGAGAAAAAGCTTCAGGTGGCTTCAGTTTCTTATTGGATGATTTCATACCAGAGACTGTTAGTAATGGTCACAGTAAGGAGAAAACGTCTCCCCCAAGCTAGTATTCTCTTTACTCGATTCAGCCCACACAAGCAATTTAAAGGCTGAATAAAATCCCTAGAGCACTCATTACATTGGATCATGCTGTTCACATGTTTCTCTAAGGCCAAGGACTAAATCTCAATGAACTCAGGTGGGCAGCGCCCCTCCCCTGTAAGGGAGTAAGATTCCTTATAGCAACAGATGCTGCTGAAGAATCAGTAAGAAAGGGTTGTTATACTGGGAAGAGACACAGCTCTGAGGAGTCACAAATGAACAACAAAACACTAGAAGTAGATCATCGTTAGCTGTCCCACAGGGGCCAACATTAGTAACCAGTGGTTTAAGCTCTGAGAGAGGCTACTGAGAAATACTGAATATTATTACCACTCCTCAGTAGAACAACTCTGTCTTCCCTCAGCTGTCTACCCCCTTCACCCTCCCATGACCGATTCTCACAGAAAAGCACCTCTGAGAAGTATCTGGATGTGGGTGAGGAAACTGGTAGCAGCTAGATTTCAGGAGAGGCAGTGATTTCAGGCCTTGCCAGTAGATGGCATTACAACTTTATCTCCACAGTTCAACTTTCTGAAAAAGTGTTGAAAAACTTTACACTCTAAAAATGATTATGGACTCCAAAGAACTTTTGTTTATATAGGCTATATTTATCAGTATTACTATATCTGAAGTTAAAACCACTAAAAGTTATAATAAACTTATTACACATGAACATGAATAGCATTTTAATAAAAAAACTATTTTCCAAAATAAAAGTTGGAAGTATCATTTTATATATATATACACATGTATTTTGCAAGTTGAATGTCTAGCTTAACAGAATCTAATTGGATTCTCACTTGCTTCTCCATTCAGTCTGTTTAGATATGCTGTCTGAAATACATATCTGAAGGAAATCTGACCTTTTATAAACAGGCAGTTGGAAAAGGGAGGTACTTTAATGGCCTTTTCAAATAACCATGGTATTCTTCTTTGATATTACATCAGAACTCAGCAGGTGGAGGTTTCTTAAAGATAAGGCACAATGTGGAATCTGAAACCATATCAATGAAATTTTGGTACTCTGTAAAAATCCATTAGTGTATATTGGTATTTAGGATGGATCTTTTTTACCTTCACACGATTCTGAAATATATTGGTCATTTGGAAAATACTGGTTTACTGAGTTATGCGGATCTTCCAAATGTTGACACACTTCATTGTGTAACATTAAAACATCACCACTGTTAATATTACCTATGATCAGAAATATCTTAGGTTTTGGCAAGCAGTCGAGCTCAAAGCAGCAGATACAAGTTTTCCCCCAAATTCTACCTTTTGCTTGAAAGCTAAAATGTTATCACTTGTCAGTTGTTTTTCCTTGAAGTTGCAGGTTCACTCATTTTCAGGAAAATGTATGCTAAAATACCCAAGTCTGAAAAACCATAGTTTGCAATAGTAAAAATGGTGTCCTATGAAAAAAGTGATTGGTTCAGTTTAAAACTTAAAACCCGTTGCACAAGTGCTTTCTCTTGAGACAACCATCATACTTTGTGTGGAGCATAAGTGCTTTAAGCACAATTCTGTAACTATTAAAAAGATTTACTCAAGGATTTTTTTACTGCATTATTAAGGACATTCTTAAATGAAACTGACTTTTAAATTTATTGGTTTTTTTATTGCGGGTATATGGTGGTGAAATACAGTGACTGTCAGTACAGTTTGGTGCCACAGGCTTGATTTTTTTTGCAAAAGCACCAGCAATTTCATCCACCATTGCTTTTGCACTGTCAGTTCACATAACAGCACAATCAGAAAAAACTTTTAGCATTGTTATGAAAATACTTTTGACCACACAGACCCCTGAAAAGATTCCCCCCTCCCTTACCCCCACCAGCAGACCACAGATGATGTTTAGGGAACTTTGGCTTTATCTGACCTTGCCTTGGTGCCTCTGGATGTCCAGAATCTCCCGGAATCTGAGGCTCACTAACCTTCCCCCTTTTAACTTGACCCTAATTAAAACAACTGGCAGGCCAAATGACTCATTTTTGGACCTGCCCAGTTTGAAAGTGACTGGGAAGTGTTGGAAGCCCGGGGCCACCTTTACTCTTGTGGATTTGGTATATAGTTAATGCTGTCTTTTTAAACTCTGACTTGTTTAGATGCCCTTCTTATAAGTTCTGCTGCTGCAGAACTTACATTCAGAATTCCTTCTCAGATCCACTTTTATAAGCCCAAAGAAAAGGAAACATTTTCCATAAATGCCTCAAAAATACTTGGGCTCTGTGAGGTACAGTATACTTTCAGATCTCTGGCAGTTGTTGTTATGAAAAGAATCAGAAGTCAAGAGACCTGAATTTAGTTTGGGGCCATACTTATTAAATTCTGGGCTAGTCATATACCATTTGGTAGCCTGGATTTTGCCACCTATGAAGTTGTGAAGATAAAATGAAAGATTGTATATGAAAGTTCTCTGAGTAATATTTAAGCACTGAAGTGATGACCTTCCAAAATAGAATAGTGGGATTCTTGGTAATACCAGAAAGTCAAGTGCCTAAAAGTTGAATTGAGACCCAGAGGAAATATCCACCCACACTAAGATGGTGGATCCAGTATTGAAGAAGGACCTAGCGGTGTAACAGAACACGGCTAAGAGCTCAGCCTACGAGCAGTGGGGAGGGCTGTGCCCAGGCCAGCCTTCATCTGTGGATGCAATACTCCAGTCATTACCAACCAGGCACTTCCACATATATTCTCTCATAACAGGACTTCATGTGCAAAGATGCTGGCTGCCCTAGCCTATTATTAGCCTCATTATAGAGAAATCAAGGGCTTAAAAAATTATACAAAGCCACACACCAGTGCATGGCAAAGGCAGGCTTCAAACCCAGGTCTCTCTTCCAAATGTGCTCTTCCCCATTAATGGCTTTCAAACCGTTTTCCAAATAAAATTTTTATGGAAGATTCACACGTCATAAAACAGAAATAAAGCTACCCTGATAAAAGCAGGAGTCCTGACCTTATCTTTCTCATCAGTTGGCCCCCTCCCCAGCCCCACCCTACCTGGCAGCACCACAGCTCCTGGTAACCTGAGCCTCTGAGAAGCCAAGTTTTGAAAATCCATGCCCTGCTTTTGATATAGTTTGTGCCTTAGGAGTCCAATCTGGGTAAATTCTTTGTGTCTATGTTTTGGGAGATAGGGGAAGGAAGATTTTATGTTTCAAGATGCTGGCCTCTGGGTCATCCTAACCTATGTGAACATCAGACACTATAAATAGATTTATGATTTACAATTAACATTGGCCTAGGCTTGCAAACTCTCAGCTCCAAAAATGAAAACAGATTATTGCTTTCTGAGACTATTTATAATGTAGTCTTCTGGTCAGTTCTTCATTAGGGGTGGCAACAGATGAACTACCTGTAGTTAACGCTGTCCCATCCGAGAAAACCAGGCAGATCCCTAAGTATTCTGCAGCTGCACAGGCATGACTTGCCTTCCAAAGCACCGCTGGTATCACTGTTTCCAGGGCCTGCACTAGACACTAGTGATACTTTCTCCCTTGAAGACTCCTGGAAGAGAACTAGGTGGTTTTACATAGCCGTGAATCCTTCCTTCATGGGAGCTCTTGAATTCCTCCTTCCATGCAATGGACTCACAGCTCTCCAATCCTTACAACGATCTCTTTCTGCCTGCCTCGGTTCACATGGGATAAACCCTCTAAGGATGTCAGCAAGCCTCCCTAGTCCACTGTTGTGTTTTGTGCCTCACCTAACAGATGCATTTACTTCAAGGAGGAAGAAAGGGCCCTACTTGTTTCAGCAACCGCAATTACATACTCCCACTTCCAGTATTTCAGAACTTGGGCAAGAGCTCTCTACATGAAGAAGGGCCTTAGTCTAAGAGTCATCAGCCCTACCTTCTTGCCTCCTGGAGAAGAGGCATCAGGGGGAGGTGTACTTGTGATGTTCAATGGGCTGGAGCCACAGCTGGAAGGCGATGACCCTCTTATCCTGTCAGAGAAAAGAGGAGTTAGTTACATTGCCTTTCCTTTTTTTTTCAGTGCAGTGTGTGTGTTTTGATGAGGGATGGGGGTGAGAACATCTAGAATAGGGATCGGCAAGCCTTCAGTAAAGAATAGGAGGGTAATTATTTTAGGCTCTGTAGGCTATATGCCCTCCATCACAACTACTGAACTCTGCCACTATAGCTGGAAAAAAAAAAAAAGCCAAGACCATATGCAAACGAATGGATGTAGCTGTGTTCCAATAAAACTTTATTTATAGGTGATAAGCTGGATTTATCCCATCAGCACCTGATCTAGAAAATCCTGGAGGCAAGCTTCTCACTGACAAAGCCCTCAGATTAAAGTTTGGATTTCAGGTTTGTGAATTTCAAGTAGGTGGCCAGTTTCCTCACAGCCAGATCTCAGAGTGGATTGGTAGAACTTTACAAGTCCAACCTCTATCTCTGATAGATGAACTATACTCCACAGCAAATGATTTATCCTCTAACCCACAAACACTGCTTAGCTAGTGAATATTCAGGAGATGGAGGGTGCTGGGGCAGCTCAGCCACACCTAGAAACTAGTCTTACAGTCGTAGTTGTCATCGTCTAAGGAAACCAGTTAATGAAAACAGGTTCAAGCCCTTCTCAGCTAGCTTATTTCTCAGCATAGTAGGTTTACAGAGGGAAAGACTTAGAACTATAAATCCACATAAACTCTTGTAAGGCTGAAGAACCTCAGGAAGGGAAACCATTACCTGGCACCACAGCTAGAGTTTAAGGGAGACTTGAATGGCAGCTGTGTGACTACCAGGCTCTTAGCACCTAGATGGATGAATGAATGCAGCTTCTGGGTGACCCTGGGACCACTTCACTGCTCAGGAGACTTTTGGCTCTTGGCTGTACTGCCTAGTTCTGTAATTTCTGAGTAAACAAGAGCTCTCTCTCTCTCCCCTGGACCACAAGCTCCTCAAAGGCAGGATACAACTATATACCAGGTATTCTTCACTCACACAGATGACTTACTAATTGCTTATTGAAAAAATTATTGAATATCTCCTACTTTTCCCTACCTGCATCTGTGGAACCACTATCGCCCCAGTGTCCCTATCTTGGAATTGCCTTTTCATCATTACTTATTTCATCTTCAATATCTAGTCCTTAAATTACTGATTTCTCTTTTGGACACAATTATCACTCTAGAGTGGGCCTCATTTTGAGTCATTAAGCATGCTCACCTTCATCTCTTCCTATTCCAATCCAACTTTAAGGCTTATTAACACACATTGCTCAGCACTCTACAATGCACAGGGTCTTAACATTTTCTTCCAGTCTCAACTTCTCAGCATCATTTCTTAGAATTCTTAGCAATCTCCCATCACAACTCTGTGGTTCTTTCCTACAGAGAAGCTGCCCAGGCACGTGGCCTGCTTTTTTTTTATCCTGAATATGTCACTCACATGCCCACTCCAGCGCGTGGCTGTCTTTTCTAGAAGGAACACACACCTTCATCACAAAACTCAGCTAAAACCAAGTTCAAACCCTTCCTCATTTGCTTCTGCCCAAGGAATCTTAATTTTTGCTTTTATCATGAAGAAAATAGGCTTCACAAAGATTCAAGGGCTGTTTTATACTATTCTTGGATGGTTTCAAGCAAAGTACTGGGTATGCACACAGTGGCTGATCAGCACCACATTATCACTGCACACCGCCCCACCCACATCTCCTTCCTGAAACAGACTGAAGCAGCCACATCCGTCCTTCCTGAAGGGCTGGAACAGAACTGTGCTACCCACTGGGATAAGAGCCCCTCTGCGGCCAATTAGAAAACAAGGCCAGCTTCCAGTTCTCCTCAGAGCATCAATCCAGTGGCAGCAGGGATCCTCTGATTACGTCCCATTAAGTTTGCTTTCCCAAGGACCTGGTTTCCACCCTCTCCATTCTCTAAATTCAAATGGACTTATAATTACTGCTTCCCACTCAATGACTGCTCTTAAAGATTTAGATTTAATTAACAATTTTTGAGCACTCACCACAAGTCAGTTTCTGTCGCTACATGACACCACATGTCAGTTCTAGGAACTTTCCTGAGTTCTCTCACAGTCCTAGAGCAATCTGGGGGAGACAGATAATTGCCTTCCTTTTATGGTTTAAGTCAACAGAGTCCAAGAAGTTGAGTGACTTTCCTAAACAAAGGCCCAGGACTCAAACTCAGGTAAACTACTTGAGCTTCTCCTCTTTCATATGGAAAAGGCCCACCCACACAAGTTTCTATTAGGAGCTGATTAGCTTGGCCTCTATTACTAATCCTAGGCAGCTTTTTGACCGGAAGTGTTAGGCCCAGATCATGGCAGTTCACGGCTCTGCTTCTGCAGCCCTGTGATGTTAGAGCTCACCTATCCGCTGGGAAGCTCCTTGGGTCGTACACAAAGTAATGAGAAAGTTGAGCCTCCCTTTAGCTCTGACCTGTTTGGGTTTAGCTTCTTTATTTAAAGGCACTACTTAATCCCGATACTACTGACATTTTGGACTGAAAAATTCTCTCAGGGGTCAGGGGTTGGGAGGGCTGTCCTGTGTACTGTAGGATTTTAGCAAGCAGCATCCCTGTCCTCTCTCCCCTGGATGTTTAGCAGCAATCTCCCACTCAGCTGTGACAACCAAAAACCATCTCCAGACATCAACAAATCATCCCCAGGGGGCAAAATGCCGCAGCATGGACAACACTGGTTTAAGGGAACAGCTAGGTGTTACTTGCCTGTGGATTTCCATGATTTCCTCAGCAATCATTCGACCTATTTTTCCTGCCCCAGCCCTGGTTCCCCCTGGAATCCCTGGAACAGTGGGGTGGGTCCTCTTCGGGCCACCTACAACAGAGGAATCTGAGAGTGGGAAAGGGGAAAACTGAGGGAGAAGATGCTATTACGTGTTGAATTAAAACCAGTTCTTCCCATGATCCACTTGAAGTTCAACCTTAGGGTTGTGCCCGGAGAACACGAGAGCCGCGGCTTTTTCAGGAAAGGGCATTCCAGCAGGAAAAAGCTCACGCTTCCTTTCAGGATCAGACATGTCGATATACAGCCTCTAGTTACTCATGCACGGCACATACATTTACTGAACACCACTGTGCTGCATGCCAGGGGCACAGAGATTAAGTCGGCATCCCTGCCCTCAAGGAGCTCACAGTCTAAGCGGGAGACAAGGAGACAAACAAGGGCTGGAGCACACTGTGATAGGTTTGACAGGGTGGCACCAGGCATTTGGGGCCAGGTGCAGTTTCCTGGAAGAGATTAACTCTGAGCTGAGTCTTGTGAGAGGAGCACGAATCAGGGTGGCAGAGAGGAAAGGAAGGGGAAGCATTCCGGGCACAGTTGCTGGTGTCCACAAGAGCACTGCAGAGGGCACAACGTGGGAGATGACGCCAAGAAACAGTGCGATGGTGGCGGAGTGAGCGAGCGATGAAACGGAGGAGCAGGCGCCAGTCACACCAGGAAGGGCCTTGGACGCCACGCTGACAGATCTGAGCCGTACCCACAGGGGATAACCAAAGGACTGACTGAGATGGGGGTTACTGAGAAGTTCACTGCACAGGAGCGAACTGCAGTGGAGGCCAGGGGTGCAGAGTGGGCAGCGTGAGACTCGGGTTGGGAAATTGCCTGCAATAATCCAGGCAACAGATGGGGAAGGTGGTGATGGGGAGGTTTCAAGATAGACGGGGCAGGATTTCGTGTTTCCATATAATGGGAGAGAGGTAGGAGTCATGATTTCTGGCTTAACCAACCAGGCTGGGGGTAGGGGGCTGCTGTTGTGCCGAAAACCGACGTGGACATGCTGAGTTATAGGTGACTCCTTTGGGACTCCAGGAGGCAGCTGGAGGAACAGACCTGGAGGGACCGGATGTAGGATTCATCGATGAAGAGATGGGGACTGAAGCCATGCAAGCAGAGGCAGGCCCAGGAAGGAGTCAGGTGCACAGGGCGGTGGCCAAGGCCAGGTTGGCAGAGGGGGCCCGGCACGGCTCACACCGCAGTGCTGACAGACACCCTCCTCCCACCTCAGGAGCCAGTGGCCGTGACCGAAGAGCCCTTCACATGATGGCTGCTGGGCAACACAGTGGGAGGAAAGCACACGCAGCAAGAAGCTGGCCATTTCATGGGCTTCCAGGGTCCAGGCAGCCTCAGGAAAGGCAAAACCAACTTCCCAGCATTTCAAGCTCAACAGAGAAAGTGAGATGACAGCGTCCTTAGTGTTCATTCCCACGAGGCCCACCCCTTGTTCCACAGAATATGGTGGCTGGGGACCCCAAACACCGGGGGCAGGGGGTGGTAGCCACAAGCAGCTCTTCATGGGCAAGCCCCAGTGCCCCGGTGGCACATAGTTACCTTCTCCAGAGGGCAGCATGCTGTCCATGCTGTGGGGGGACGCTGTGAGCTGGGGGAAGCTGGGGTCCCCGCCTTCCAGGACGTTGGCTCTGTGAACATCCCAGCAACAAGGAAACGTGAGTCAGGCCCGCCCAGAACTGTGCACCTTTCACCTTGGCCAAGGTGTCTGGTGTCCACTCTGGACCTGGACAGGCCAGGAAATGAAGTGTCTAAGTGGCTCAGTGCGTCTCCTCGCTGTCAGAGGACACGGCGGACAGCCTCCGGGGCTCTGGCCTTCCTAGCGCACGTGGGGTGCGGTCCAGCGGGGGTGGTGACACAGCAGCCACCGCCGCTGCCACGAGGCTCCTCTCCAGGCGGCCGGCAGGGCACGAGCCCCAGCCCCTCAGTCAGCTCTACCTATGGGGGGCGGCGGGGGCGGGAGCTGCACATCACCAGGAAGGAGATGTTGGGAGCAGGCGGCAGGGAGGGTGCCTTCCCTTCCCTGCTCGCCCAGCAGGTGGCAGCCTTTGAGGCGGCATTCCGCAGCGGTGAGTGCTCAGGCCAACAGCCTGGGGGGCACAGATCCCCACCCCTCCTCCGCCAAGGCCCATATGGGCTGGTGAGCCTTTGAACTCAAAGGCTGGCTGCTTTGTTGGGAAGGAAGGCTGCTGTCTCCGAGAGCCTTTCCAGCAGCTGGGGGCCTGAGAATTCTGAGTACTGAAGCATGTCCTTTGTTAGCCACCTTCTGGCTTCTGCCAGTCCTGAGGCTTCACAGGATATTAGCAAGATGACAGTAAAGGATGGGATACTGGCTGCTGCCTGTACTCCCTTTCCCAGGTAAGGGGCCCAAGGCATTTCTCCTTGAAGCAAGGGAGCTTCTGAAATAGGAAAGACACTTACAAAACAACTGTGTTCGTGGAGACAATGTATTCTACTTCCTTGGTCCAAGGGTTCATGAAACTGAACCACCGACTCCGTAGTGTGATGAAAGAACCATCTTTGATTTTAAACTTGTAGCAATTAGTGGTAATCTTTTCTCTTGTCTGTAAAACTGAAAATACAAAGAAACCATGAACATTATTGTTTCTTCAGAACAATGCGTTAAACTAACCAAATCCTAAATGCGCTCAGGCTTCAAGGCCATCCCCTCTTTAATAAGCCATGGGAGGTGGCACCTCAGAGAAGAGGATGTTTCTGAGGGCCTGATTCTGAGCCTTCCAATTTGTTTGTGAACCTGTCACTGTTCTTCAGAGTGTATGAAATGAAGGAAATAACAATGCATTCTAGACATCTAACTGGATTCACCTATGAATGCCACACAAGAAGGCTCAGTCCACAGGGACCACGTAATCTCCCCATCACAAAGCCTGAGGACATCAGGATTCAGACAGCATCTCACCCATAGCAACCTCATTTTTTCATGTAACAAACATGTAGCAAGTATGCTTCATGTGCCAAGTACTGGAGATAAAAGAGGAGACAGGATATGACTTACACCTCCTCAGGAGAGGAATGAGGGGCAGCTACGCAGAGGAGATCAGAGCCTTCAGGGGTGAATACAAGTTTGCCAAAAGGAAGGAGGGAAGAACCCTGTGCTACCCGAGGAATGGCAGGGCCTGGGTTGGGGTGGGAATAGTGAGATGTCAGTGTGTCTGGAGGACAAGGCCTCTGCAGACAGGGATCGGGTGGGAAGGTGAAGCTGGGGAGATGGCTCAGGGCCAGGACGTGGAGGGTCTTGAGTATCTGTCAAAGATGACTGGGCAGGGTGTTTTGAGCACAGATGTAACTATCAGGTTCAGTCTGTCAGAGCATAAGCGGGACACAATGGAAGATGGATTGCAGGTCAGAGGCAAGTCCATCACAATTATCAGGTGGGTACCAGGGCTGCACCAGGCAGAAAGGGGCCTCTTTGGAGGTGCATGGCTGAGATGAATGAATAGTTCTGACGGAGGAAAGAGTGAAGGAGGTAGTCAATGTTGGCTACTATCTCAGGAGGCTATGTATGTGGCCGCACCATTAACCAAGAGGAAAATGCAGGAGGCGGTGCAGGGATTTGTAGAAAATTAGATCCGCTTGGGCCACACTAAATCTTTACATAGTCCAGGGAAACCCTCTGAACCAGAGATGCCTTCCAGAAACTGGTCCGGCCCACGTAGAGATCTGCTAGGCAGTCGGGGTGGGGGCTTATCTGGAAGGGGGTAGATGGGGCCTGGGGGAAGGAGCAGAACCCTCTCCTCCCAGATGTTCTGACCTTCAGGTCCCTGGGCTGGCTGACTCCCACCTCATGGGGGCAGATTTCTCTGCAAGGGTCCGTGGACAGGTCTAGGAGGGGGACACTTGAAACTTAAGACCTGGTGTACAGCCCAGCAGCTTACCTTGCCTATGACATTCTGCGAGATGTCCTATGTCGTCTTGGTGGAAATACTCATAACACGATGTGCCTAGAAGTTCTTGTGGTAAATATGCCAAAATAGCTGTTGCCCTAAAAGGGAAAAAATTTTTTTAAAAAAAAGAACATTCAGACAATTAACAGATCTCTGCAGTGGATGACTCCTGCTACAGCCAATGAAAACAAGGTCAAAGCTGGGTGGGTTCCGAGGGCTTATTACATGGGTTTTGTTCTTTCTCATGAAGCTGACTTTAATCAGGGTTATAAAAACAGAGAGAGAAAGCAAAGACTTTCAAAGGGGCTGTTAGCACAAGACATTAAATTTTAGGTTTAAAAGTAGTTAACTGTTTTAGATTTTAAAAAGTGGTAGGACTCTAAAATCTAGGTCAAAGCTTCTCCAATTTACTGCCTGCTTTTATCAGGGTGACCAGAAGCCCCAGTTGTGGGGCCCACAGGGACCTTGAGAAGTGGCTGCCTCCTTTTCTAGTATTTAGTGGCCCCTGGTGGGCTTCTGTCTATGGGGTCACACAGAGTCGGACACGACTGAAGTGAAGCAGCAGCAGCAGCAGTGGCTGACTATTTCCAGTAGCCAGAAAAATTACTAGCCTGTGGATACTTGTAAGGAGGCAGCAGAGAGCAGTGGAAATTTGGGTTCTTAGTCCAGGTCTACTGCCAATGAGTTATGAATCTTGGAGGGGGCTGGTCTTCAGGCTGAGCCTCAGTTCATCAACCATAAAGAATGAGACTGGACTAGATCAGTGCTG
This sequence comes from Moschus berezovskii, assembly GCF_049115385.1. Classification (NCBI taxonomy): domain Eukaryota; kingdom Metazoa; phylum Chordata; class Mammalia; order Artiodactyla; family Moschidae; genus Moschus; species Moschus berezovskii. The sequence continues at coordinate 43,725,165 of NC_142473.1, forward strand.
TCCAGCAGAACTTTCTGTGAAGACAGAAATGTTCCATTCAGGTACCATTAGCCACTGTTGCTGCTGTTTAGTTGCTAAGTTGTATCCAATCCTTTGTGACCCCATGGACTACAGGATACAAGGCTCCTTTGTCCATGGGATTTCCCAGGCAAGAATAGTGGAGTGGGTTGCTATTTCCCTCTCCAAGGGATCTTCCTGACCCATGAATTGAACCTGTGTCTCCTGCATTGGCAGGCAGATTCTTAATAGCTGAGCCACCAAGGAAGCCACACGTGACTACAAATACTTGAAATGTGGTTAGTACTATCTCCAGCCAGCTACTGGTTGCCTTCGTCTCAGGTGTGGGTCACAGGACAGCTCTTGGAACTGGGAGAACCAGTATTCACAAATCAGACTGTTCTGGAAAATTGAAAGGTGCTCAAGAATTTCAAAGGGTGGCACCAGGTCTTTGGAGCAGTGGAGGTTCTCCCCTCAGATCTAGGGATAATGGCTGAAGTGATGGAGTCCAAGATCGAGCAAAGTTTCCAAACTGTTACTTCTTGGAGGAAAAAGAAGGAACAAGAACAATTCCGTAAACTCTTTATTGGTGGTTTGAGCTCTGAAACCACAGAAGTCTGAGGAACTACTACAAGCAGTGGGGAAAGCTTATAAGCTGTGAGATCATAAGGGACCCTGCAAGCAAAAGATCGAGAGGGTTTGGTTTTGTCACCTTTTCATCCATGGCTGAAGTGGATGCTGCCATGGCTGGCAGACCTCATTCTATTGATGGGAAAACAATTACCCCCAAACGTGCTGTCCCAAGAGAGGAATCTGGACAGCAAGGGGTTTTCCTAACTGTGAAGAAGCTGTTTGTTGGTGGAATTGAAGATACGGAGGAACATCATCTTAGAACATCATCAACTTTGAGAAATATGGAAAAATCAATGCCATTGAGATAATTACTGATAGAGAGTCTGGAAGAAAAAGAGGCTTTGGATTTGTGACTTTTGATGATCATGATCCCGTGGATAAGATTGTGTTGCAGAAAAACCATACCATCAACGGCCATCATGCAGAAGTGAGAAAGGCCTTTTCTCGACCTAAAATGCAACAAGTCCAGGCTTCTAGAAGTGGAAGGGGAGGCAAAGCTGGTTTTGGAGATTATCCTGGTGATGATGGAAATGTTGGACCAGGGTCAGGACGAGGAAGTAGTCTGGAGGACGATCTGATGGATTAAGAAGTGCTCAGTGGACTTGGTCATGGTTATAATAGGTGTGGAGGATGACCAGGAACTGGCAATTTGGGAGTTAGCCCCGGATATGGAGGAGGAGGAGGAGGAGTTTATGGTGGTGGAGGACTTGGATTTGGATAGACAAGAGGATCTTTAGCTTCCTATTTTACATGGACTTGACTGTACAAAGAGGAGAGAATAAGAGCCCAGAGGTAACAGGGCAGCTTTAGGCTATCCAAATAATTAATGAAAACTCTTTTCTCAGTCATGTCATGACTGTGGCAGTGATGTAGCAGAAGACACCAAAACAGATGCAGAGTCATTTGTGAATGGATTGGTATACTTAAGAACATCACCTTACTATGGAGGAAAGAATGAAAAACATTGCTTTTGAGACAGTTTCCCAATTTTTTTGTTTCTTTCAAGTAAGAGGATAGAAGCATCCTTTCTTTGATAACATTAATTTTTTAAGTGTCCAGTGACATGTGAACCTGTTTTCAAGATTTTTCTCACAAAGTTTTGAAAAAATGTTTTCTAGGATCATGGTATAACGAGACATTTAAAAAACTGAAGTGTCTTGTAATTAAGAAGTTGTTGTACATTTATGATTTAATAAAGACTTCTAAAGGAAAAACAAACAAAAAAAAGAAATGTGGTTAGTGAGCTGGGGGAATTTAATTTCACCTTTTATTTAACTTTAATTGATTAAATTAAATTGCCATATGGGGTTACTATAGCCAATGACTACTGTACTGATAGCTCAAGACTAGATAATCTTTTCAAAGTCCCACATCCCAGAATTCACATTACAGTAACTAATGGAACACTCCATAGATTCAGACAGCATGCTATGCCTATTATTTCTCTTTTAGCTATGGACATCAAACCACCCCACTTCACTGTCTCTACCTGCCAAAGAATGACATGGAGAAAATCTCTGTATTTATGATGATAACCCACCAGGTCTCATTTTTCAGCAGATTCACCCATTGCTTCCTCCTCTCTTATCCTTAAGACAGGTGGCCAATGGCCCAGTCTACTCTGCTTTACTCAAGGTTGAAAATCCGCTGCCAAGACTGCCCAAGGGTAACGTGCATACTCTTACCTCTGGTCTACAAAAACAAACTTCCCATCTATCGCATGTCGGGAGACATATTCCATTGATTTCACCCTGATTTCCCCGTTTGCCGGCTGTGGAACCATGTGAGAGTGCAGCCGTCCAATGGCGACAAGGCAGCTGAGATTACACCCCTCGTTATCTGGTTCGTTGTCTTCATCCAGCCCCATCTTTGTGGGCGGCCAGCTTTTCAAATAGCCTGTGCTGTGGATTGTGCAGAAGCTTTTTCGATCTGCTGGAAAGCAAAGTCCAATGTTAGTGGGGCTTTGGGGCCTGGAGGCCCAGGCAGCCTATCGTGCATTGGGATGTAGGGAGGGACTGAAAACATAAAAGTCAAAGTCTACTGTCCAGAAGTTAGCATCAAGAGAAAGACAGAAAGATCAGGCATGATCCAGCATCATGTGTGTTTCATGGCAATGACGACACCACATGGGCATCACATACACCAAGGAAGGGGCAGCACAATCTCCCTGGAAAGAGGAAGGCTGCCCAGAGGGACTGGAAGGAGGAGGGCTGGGAAGGATGAGCACTGGTTACAGGACCAGAATGTGTAAAGGCTGAGAAGGTACAAAGACCCAGGGGGGTATCCTGCACAGCAAACAGCAGAGAGCTCCACGCAGGTGAAGTGAAAAGGGAGGTGCTAGGGTAAGTGCTGGGAAGGCAGGTTGGCAGCATATTGTTGGGTCCTTGGATCATTTGCTCAAAGGTGTTAACCTTTTCCAGATTGGAAATGGAGAGTTTCCAACGGCACTTACGGTGGGGAAACAGCAAAATCACATCGCGATTTGGATGGTTTAGTGACAGGGGTGACTGGAAGACAGTAAAAGCCAGGAGGAGGATAGGAATATAGCGAGAGATGCCGGGGACTGTACCATGGCAGTGCTGTGAAGATGAGGAGGAGGCAGAAAGGATGCAGGGGGATTTCTGAGCTGAACTTTTGGGATCTGGTATGAGTATCAAATATTTGGTATGAAAAAAGAAAACAAAGATGAGTCCAACTTTTTCGGAGTGAGTGGTTACGGGTTCAATTTGTTGACTCAGGGGAAAGAATACAGAGTATGCTTTAGAGGAGAGGGAGAAAAGATTTCAATGTGGGACATGTTAAGTGTGGAGCATCCGTGAATTTCAACAGTACACATTTTGGCGGGGGGCGGGGGGAGGGGTGTGCCTTGTGTTGCAGCACGCGGGATCTTACTGCCCCAACCAGGGCTCAAACCTGTGCCCCCCTGCCGTGGAGGACCGCCAGGAAAGTCCCAGTAGACACATTCTTATGGAATGTTGACCAAGCATCGGGTCTGTGCTAGTTACTGGGAAAGAGTGGAAAACAAGTCAGGCATGCCTCTGTGGAATTTACAGCCTAATGGGGGAGAGGTACTTTAAACAAATAATCACACAAATAACTACATAACTGCAACGGGAAACAAGTGTTAGAAAGAAAACCTGCAGGGTGTGACACACAGACAGAAGGCAGTCTGAGGGACTGAGTGACAGACATCGAGGTCCACTCTGAAGGAGGGTCTGCAGAGAGCCAGGGAGGGGAGCCGGTGGCGAGGGAGGCATTTCCTTCAGAGGTGACACCACATGTGCAGACATTGAGTGAAAAGGGCTTGGAGGCGTCGAGCAGAGGTCTGCACGGCTCAAACCTACAGAACAGTGTCAAGGGACAGTGCTGCAGGGTCACACTAAAGATTTTAAACTTTTCCTCAAGAGCAATGGGAACCAATAAAGGGTTTGAAACAGGGGACTGATACAAAGATTTGCTTTTAGAAAGGTCACTTTGGCCATGTGAAGAGCTGGAAAGCATGAGGAAGGTACTTCAACAGACTTATGAGATCTAGGGCAGCCTCGATTGAGTGATAGCAGTAACAAACACACTTCTGCAGGGGTGATTCATAACAGCAAGAACCCTAGGTCAGGTGGGAGGGAAACAGGGAGAGGGTGTCTCCCAGGCTCTTAGCACACACAGCTAGATGCAAGGGGCTGCCATTAACATTCCAGAGGAAGCCTGGGTGGTTACTTCTATGCGTATCACCTATGAGACGCCCTTGAGATGTCCAAGCAGGTAGATTAAATAAGCAGTTAATTTACAAACCTGGAGTTCAAAAGAGCAGTGTGGGCTAGAAATATGAACCTGGAAATTACTGGTATATAAATGTCATTGAAAGCTATGTGGGTAGGTGACATTACCTATGGACTGTGTATGTATCTACTCCTCCTAAGAGAAGAGGGCTGGAAAGGAACCAACAGAAAGAACTCAGAGGAGAGTTCAGAGTGGGAGGGGGCAGGAAGGTGAGAAAAACACTTCACCATGGAAGAGAAATGACGTGTCCGCTGCTCCTAGGCACCGATAGGCACTGGTGAACTTAGGGTAATTCTGGCAGGTGCTGGGGAAGCAGGATACTGTGACTGAGAATACTCTTTCACAATCACATAAAAACAAACAGAATTTAAACAGAGGAAGCCTTTCCACGGATCTGTCAGGGCTTTCTACCTCCCCGCTGCTCCCCAGCTGCCCTCACAGAAGCAGGGCCACAGTGGTCCTGGCTGCAAACCTGCGACCCGCCTGCTCTGAGCCCACACCCTACTGAGTGCCCCTCTGTGGAAAAGCCAGCCTCACCTGTGAAAGGATTTAATGAACTCTTAAGTGGTTACCTTTTTTCTTGGAGCAGGTGGAGGGGAAATCCTTGTCTTCCACCTTTACTGAAGGCCTGTTACACTTCATCCTACAGAAGAAAGAACGCCGTGCTCCAGAACATAATCGAGATGGCCCAGGGGTTATATCTGTTTTAACTGGAAGTCCAGCTGCAAATCAATACACAAAACGTGATAAACTGAGGGTCGTGTTGTCTGTCAGGCAGGGGAGCACGCCCTTGAAGAAAGCCTTTCTTTCCTGCCTCTCTGTTCTGTAACAGGGATCTGAGAGTAACACTCCTCCTCACAGGCCTGCACGAATGCTCTACAGATGGGGTGCTGTCAGCCTGCAGTGCTTCCAGATCATGTAGAATACAGCTACTGACGAACAGACTAGGTGCTCCGGGGAATAAAGAAAGATACACGGGACCCTCTTCTCAGTGCGAGCTGAGAAGGGGAAATGGAAGTACACCAGAAGGACTGTGCTCATGCCACACATGGTGTATGACTGAAAAGTGCCAAACAAAGGGCAGAAACAATCGGTGTTTCCCAGAGGAGGCAGAAAGTGGGCTGGGACCTGGTGAGTGGGCAGGATGTGGACACTGGAATGGAAAGGAGGCAGCAGGGTTGACTCAAGTTCTCAAGCCTGTCTGGACAGCAGAATCCCCAGACGCTGTTATCACCCTGAAGATGCTTGAGGCCCATTCGCGATCTGTGCTGCCCAGTGCGGGAGCCACTAGCTACATGCAGCTACTGGGATCTTCAAACTGGAGGTGTCCTGTACATGTGAATATACCCAAGATTTCAAAGACTTAGTGCAAAAAAAAAAAAAATCGGAAAGACTTCCTTTTGGATTTAGTGTTAAATAAAAGATAGTATTAAAATTCGTTTTGCATTTATTTTTAATTTTTAAAATGTAGCTATCAGGAAATTTAAAATCATATATGTGGCTCATATTTGTGGTTTGAATTCTAGTTTTGGACCAACTGAATTAGAATCTCTGGAGAAAAAGCCTGACAGTTATAATGATAGAAACATGGGCTACTTGTCAGCATAGAAGCCGGGGATCTGAGCCTACACCCCCAACCCTTCCGCCCTTCACTGCATCCTCACGAACCAGAAGGTCTGTGTCGTCCAGCCCTCCCCCTCCCCTGCATGTTTCTCTCCAGCAGCACCAGCAAACCCCAGCACCACCCTTCTGTCCCCATCCACCAAACATTTCCTCTGCTACTTTCCTCCCTTCATCACCTGGCAAATATTAATTCATCTTTTCAAACCCACCTGGAGCTGTCAGCTACTCCATGATGCGTGTGCCCACACCCCCATGAGGATGAATCATCGTTCTCTGTGGCTGGTACTACGTCTATGGCTGCACTTATTATACACGGTGCTGTCTCCTCGTCACCCTGACTACATGGGTAACAGCCTTAGAAGTAAGGACCAAACAGCATTCACCTCTTCCTCCTGAGGTCACTAAGACAATTGCAGGACCAGACTATAAAGGGCAACAGGTGGCAGGGACTACAGTGTACTTATAGGAAGACGAGGAGTTCCTTAGTGAGAAGGATGACTTAAAGGAGATTCCACTGGTGGTTATTTCCTTCCAGAGACTATAATGGAGAACCTGGGAGCAGGAAACTAGTTAGGCTATGATGGCACTGGGACAAGGTAAATACAACGCGGTGCTTACTGTGTGCTGGAAAACAATGTGCTGTATGTTTTTAGCATATTAAATCCTCATAGCAACCTGATGAAATCGGTAATACTGTGCAGGTAAGGAAGCTGGGGCACAGAGAGGTTAAGTAACTTGCTCAAGGTCACGCAGCTAGTAAATGGTGGAGCCAAGACTAGAGCCCTGCCTCTGACTCCAGAGTCCACGCTCTTAACTCCTGGAGTGCAGAGCTCCCCGTGGGACTGAAGGGGCAGAGAGCTCCTGGCAGGTAGGGGGGGCAGGTGCAGGAGCAGGAAGCCGAGGGAGGATGTGAGTGGTGTGCCACCATTGCCACGAGGAAGCAGGGAGGCAGGTCGGGGGAGGGGTGCGGGGGAGGGACCTCGAGAGAAACCACTTTGGTCAGAGAGATGTCATATTTATACTTTTTCGTTTTATGAGGCTGCATGAGTACAACTCAGACACACAGAAGTGATTTTTTCGGGGGAACAAATCAAACTGATGTGAACCCTTTTAACTCAAGAACATACAACTGGGGATTTTAGATCCTGAAAAAAAAACTGCCTAAAAATCAGAAAGAAATTAAAACGGCTGTTTTTCCCCTCACGAATTTGGACGTTGAAGTTTTTTCTTCTTTATGTAAACCAGAAGAGAAACAAACGAAGTAATATAATAATTCCATTCAGCCAAAGAGCACTTGTGACCCAGACAAAGGACAGAGAGGCAGGAACCCAGCCGCTGAGGCCGGCAGAGCACACACCGTGCAGCCCGGCGCTCGGCGGCTCCCAAACTCACTTTTTGCATCTATGAGCCGCTCCCGGGGTGCGGTGTCGGAGGAGGAGAGCTGCTCCTTGACTTTGGCGATATCTTTAGGATGCAGGTAGTCAAACAGACTCTGACCAATCAGATCATTCTGTGGGAATGCATCACCAAGAAGGACAAGTGAACGGCATGCGGAATATAAATTAACCAACAAGGGCTTTGCCTTTACTCTGCACGTTTAAGCATGAGAATCTCAAGTATTTCACATGTTAACATGGACACACGTCCAGGCACTTTGCCTAGATAAGGACACCATGAATAAGGCACTGAGAAGACAAGAAGGGACAAGGGCTCACCCACACAAACAGCTCACGCTCCGCTAAGGCAAGTCTTTCACAGCATGTACCCCTTTATCGTTTACTGCCCATGCCCACAGACTCCCTTCTAAGACCTCAGCGGGAGGAATGTAGGGCGTGGGCTCTGACTCTGGCTCCATTAGGCCTCTGTTCTTAAACAAGTTGTGTCATACTATATGCCTCACTAGCCTAATTGTTAGCAGAGTTATAAATAACTTCCTCCACAGCTTTGCTCTAAGACTGAAAAGAGCAAAACACTTTGGAAACATGAAATTTACATTAATTTAGATAAATGTTATTTTGATACTGCAATTCTTCTGCTTTAACAAATTTCCATGCAAATACCAGTATGAGCGTGAGTGAATGAATGAAAAAAATGAGTAAAAATTCCAGGGACAAAACAGGTGATAAGCTCTGTTCTAGAAGCTTTTATACAAATAGTTATATGATTCTACGAACAGTCATAGAATGTATGGATTGTTACGATCATTTTACAGAGGATGCTGAGCTAGTGATACATCATTGTAGATACAGTATGGGTGGATTCCCATTTTTCTTATTCCCTGGCATTGCACTGTCTGCCTGTCTTCCCTGTCAAATAGCCCCCTTGCCCCCCTACCCCTACACTGGCAGCAGTGAGAAAGTTACAAGGCTGATAAGGTCAAACTTCCCAATGGAAGCATATTAAAGGAAGTTTTCTAAGTTTATACTCATTTCTGTGTTAAGAATTTTCTGGAAGAAGGATGGGACTGGGGAAAAATAGAAGCATTTCACATGTCACTTGTCTATTAATTATTCTAAAGAAGTGGGTAACCTTTTTGGCCGCTGTAAGGCTGCCCACCTCCAATGGGAACAGGGGCAGTACCTGGCTGTAGTTGAGGATCTTGAAGACAGACTCTGACACAAAGAGGATCTTCCCTCGGTCACATCCTACGACAAACAAAAATCCATCTGCTGCCTAATCAGGAGAAATGGATAATCAATTTATCACACTTTAGGAAACATGATTTATAATCACTCTGATAGCAAATAAGGATTTATTTTCTAAGTGTCCAAAGCACGGGACTGCAGTCACTGACAGTTTCACAGGTGTGCTGAGAACAGGATGCTTAGAACAAATATCTTCTGAGAATGATAAGATTCTCTCCAAGGCAGACATACACACATGTATCACTAATGATTACCGGGGAAAGTCCAATTACAGAGAGTTTTGTTTCGAAGGAGAACTCAGTTTAAGACTTTCCTTTGACTGCATGAAGGTCCAGAGAAATTCATTTCATTGCTCTAAGTATAACAACACTATAATATCATAGAATCTGAGACTGGAAGGAAACTTTAGGGTCAAAATTCCCTCTCAAACACTGAAGCCACCATCTGTCCAAGGCTTGAACACCTCCATTTCCAGGGAGCTCTCTGGAACAGTGGGTTCAGCATCTGAAGTGTGGTCTGCTTTTGTTTTTTTATGCTGATGGTCTGGAGTGGGACTGGATCACTGGTATGATTTTTACCCCCTCCCCAAAGTGATTCTAATGTTCACAGGATTGAGAACAACTACTCTCAGGTTTTATTCCCTGATGCAGAGATGAGCTGTTTGTATCCTAAATGAGACAAGAAAAGCCAAGCAAAAATTTCTCCTGACATTCTTTTACCTCTTCTTCACTTTAAATACAGGCAAAAATCCAAAATGTTGACAAAGACAGGTGTGGAGATAGGACAGTATTTGTCAGATAGACTAAGGTAAATACTGAAGCTATGGAACATGAGAGCTTAGGGTGTTTTGTGCAAGAACCCCTGCTGGGGCTGCCTGGGCACCAGAGGGAGCTCCCTGCTCTGCCCTGCACCTGCGCTATACTCAGGTTGCTGTTCAGTCGCTCAGTCATGTCCAGCGCTGTGACCCCACGAGCAGCAGCATGCCAGCCTTCCCTGTCCTTCACCATCTCCCGGAGTTTGCTCAAACTCATTGAGCATACTCAGCTTCCACAGACTGAATCACATGCATCATTATCTTCGTTATTCGCTGGTCCTCAGTCTGTTCTTTGGAATAGACTACTAAAGAACCTGGGGCTTTCCCAATGGCTCAGATCTGCCTGCTAATGCAGGAGACTCAAAGAGACATGGGTTCGATCCCTGGGTTGGGAAGATCCCCTGCAGAAGGAAATGGCAACCCACTCCAGTATTCATGCCTGGGAAATCCCATGGACAGAAGTGCCTGGCGGGCTGTAGTCCACGGGGTTGCAAGAGTCGAATGTGACTGAGCACACATACACACACTAATAAAGAACCTACTCCCTTTTCCACAAAAGGGCCTTTGGGATGTAGTTTAACTCAAAGAACTAAGGAAATGAATTCATGCGCCAGAAGGTAACAGAATGGTACATGCACTTGTGCTGAGATAAAAGATGTGAGTGAGAGGGGAACAGACCCACTGCTGCTGTGAGAGGGCCTGGCAGGCCGCCTGCCTGAAGGAAGCTGGGGCTGATCCTTTCCTAAGTTAGGCCTCTGAGCTGGCCTGGGGGCAAAGGATGACAGTGAGGGGGAAGCCACTTCCCAAGCACCATCTGCTAGAAGCCTCATTCTGTCAAGAAAAAGAGGGTATTAATAACTTCCTCATTTGCCTTGCAGACAACCTTCTATCTCAACTAGAGAAGAGAGTATTTTGAGGCTTTTCATTAATGAAGTGATGTGGCTCAAAAGGTGCTTGGGAGGAAGGTGCCTGTGACATCCTGGAAGAGATGCTGAGCAGACTCAGGCCCAGGCTGACAACAAGCAGAGTGGATTTCAACACATTCAGGGGAGGGACAGAAGGTTCCAGAGGCCGGTGAATATGGTCAGTTTAGGGGAGGCACAAAACATTCTGACTCCGCTTCGCTCGGGCAGATGAACACCAGCAGGTGAAGGAGCCAGGCTGAGGAGCCAGCTCAAGAGCAAAGGGGTGAGAACACGAGCCCCATGGGGCGGGGAAAACGAAGGCAGGCTCGCCCTCAGGGAAAACGGTGTTGAGTTAATGAGTGACATGGAGCCCGAGAGGCTGCCTCACTTTCAAAACTCGGCACATACAGGTTCCAGACGTTATAAACGGATCAGGTTCACTACTCCTTGGCATGCCAGTCTTAAAGATATTTTTGAAAGCACTTGGTAAGGAAAGCAGTTAGTCAGATTTGCACTGGTAAGGGAGACTGAAAGTCCAGTTCCTGTTGCCAAACTGTTCAGACATCATCTGAGTGGACCCTGCTGTCTGCTGAAGCAAATTCCCAGGGACTCAGCATCCAGAAGTGGCAGTGCTTTCCAGCCACTGAGATGGGGCAGAGAAATGAGAAAAGTTCCTTGAGAGAAGACAGATCACTGCTGACGTTGTGTGAGAGAGAGGAGCAGAAAAGGCAAGCCCAAGATGAAGTCTTTCACCTGAACAGCATTAAAACTTTTATTTCAGACCCTGATAAGTATGAACATCTAACACAGAATCATTTAGAAAAGCAGCAACAATTAAACACTTGTCATTATAAAATGAACTTGTTTTATGTGTGTACATACATATATGTATTTCTTTAAAAAACACCAAATTACCAGTATGGTGATCAGGACCAGTTACATAATTAGTAGGGTTCAAGACAGAATGAAAATGCAGGGACCCTTGTTTCCAAAACATAGTCTTCAAGGTGGCGACAGCAGAGCATTAAACCAAGTACCAGGTCCTATGTAGCGTCAAGGGTTGCATGCCTGTGAAGCCAGCCCTGATGTCTTCTCTGGAGATGCTGCAGATATAGTTCATATCTTAATTCTAGTATGTCCTCCCTGAGAACAAGGACATTTTTATGAAAAGGATGGAAAGATGAGGGCAGAGTTGAGTCCTCCGAGTCTGCTTTGAGAGGTAACCAAATGACCATCATTAACTTGCTGAGATGCCTCACCCCCACGCTAAAGTGTTAATCAGTGATTGGATGTTTATAGGACAGTGCCATGCAAAACCCATTAAGTACTAAAACGTTTGTTGAATTAGTGAACAAATGAAAATGGAAGACAGAGGCTATGCCTATCCCATCTACAAGTCACACAAAGCTTTGAGGGATCACTAGTGATAAGCTGGAATGTGGGACTATCCAATAAACAGATTGACAGAGAAGTTCAAAAAGACCAACTGTACCTACACAAGATGTAAAAACCCTTGCCTAACAATAATTCATGTACAAGAGAGCCGGGAAGGGTGCTGTGACAGCTGTCCCAGATGTGGCACTAATGAGATGGCTTCTCCTGCAAGGAGGCCCCACTCAATCCCAGGTCAACCAGACCACAGATGCAGTTCCACACCGGGTCATGACTTTAAATCAGCCACCACTGGAGGGAAATCCAGCAGATGGATGTGGCTCTGGAAAGAACATGTGCCATCTGCTGTTCCTGACCCTTCTTCTCTTGCCTGCTTCTCCTCTGGAGGCTGGAAGATCTAGATACCTGGGCTGCAACCTGCTTTGCACCTCTGGGGGACCAGGTGACATTTTCAAGATAAGCTGAAGTCTACTCCTGTGCTTCCAGGAAGGCACGCCCTTTCCTGATACAAAGGACGGCTGGCCTGGAGTCTCCCCTGCCCTCTTTCTGGCTAGGGAGCTACTGAAACCTGGCATTGCCATCTCCCTCCAGGGTGAAAATCCAGCTCAGCAGGGCAGTGCGAGAAGACAGAAAGGGCCTGGTTCCTGCTGACCTCCCTGAACATCCACAGCAGCCCCTCACTACCTAACCAGGACTGGCTATGCTTGAGAAACAAAGCCCTGTTGCCTCATAACGTCCTGTTCCTTGCATTTAATACAGCATGTCACAAGGGGATGGAGAGACACTACTGGAATGAGCAGGCAGGCCAGGCTAACAGGGGGCCTGAAGCCAGGGTGAGCTGAAAATGGGTAGTGAAGATGGAGGAAACCAGAGGGACCACCCTCTATGCTGGGGCCTTGCAAACTTTTGCTCAGAGACGCGAGGGCAGCCCTGGCTGGGGGGAGATGGGGCAGGTATTCTTCCCTTAAGTTAGGTTACTCTGGTTTTCTACTATTTGCAAGAGGACATGTCTCTGAATTTAGTGTCTCTCTCTTCAGTTTCCAAGCGAAATCTTGCTCGGCCCAGGGCAGACGTGATTCTGCACAGAAGCCAGGCGCCACCCCAGCTGTCTTCCTATAGAGACCAGCTGGAGAAGCAAGTGGAACGGTCAGGCAGGTGGAAGCACCTGCCTCCTCCACTCATCTTCCTCCCCAGGGCTGCGACTTCTTTGGAAGCTTTGTTGTTTTGATGGAATTTTAGTAGAAAGGTTTAAGGTGGCTGTTTCTGTGTTAGTGGTCAAGTTAGGATGAGATAAATTCTCAGTGGTTATTAGTTTCAGTCCCTTTCCAAAACCTTCACATGCAGGAAGGGGATTCTTGATTACCTCCTATTTTTAACAAAATCCTGCTCTTCTGAAAAGTCCCTAGACCTTCCATTTTTGTTTGAGCAACAGTAGAAGAGGAGGGTCCCATGGAAGAGATGTGAGGCCTGTCCAAATAGTAAGAACAAGGTGGAGACCCTGACAGAGGAAGTGAGCCTAAACAAGTTCAGTGTTGAGACATCAAATTCCCACACACTGGCACTTAACTCTGAGATTTGTGAAAATAAATATTGTGTAAAAACAATCCCATAATTGCAACATACCCTGAGAATAAGGTGTTTCAATTCATCATCTGACAGAAAAGTCGGCTTGTAGTTTGCCTCTGTGTATGGATTGGTGGCACCTTCCGGGGGAGAAAAAAAGAAAGAGTTGGAACACTTTATTTTCAGAAAGTGTCTTGTTCCACTCAACTGCCTCAAGCTTTCCAGATGCAGCCTCGTCTCTATCCCCTGGGAGTTGCATTTTATCTTCTCTCTCCTTGGCGGAGATAAGGCAAACTCTGGCTTTGGACAGAAGCCTCTAACGCCAAAGAGAATGTCATCGAAAAGTGACCACTGTTGACCACAGGAGACTTAGCAACCTTGTTTTTGTCACCACAGCGAAAATTCAGGAGCTAATAGAAGTTTAGAAACTGCTTCTAATAGAGAAGGAAGCTCTAAAAGCAAACTGGTCGAGACTCCTGGGATGCCCCCTCCCCGCAACATCTATATTAAATGGGTTGTCTAGCGGGTGCTCAAATCACCACTCTAAATGTTCTTGGGAAGTCATCCAGTCTGCCAGGCCCTGAGTAAATATGCTGTGGAAGGCGTTTGCTGTGAGTTCCTCTTCATCAGGGTTGAGTTAAATGAGCTTGGCAACCCAGAGAAATGCATTACTTCAGTAAATGCAACTTGAGCTCCCAGGACTGAAAGGGCATAAGATTTATGTTTAAAAGGCTGTCAATCTGGCATCTTTTGGGAGAATAACTTAGAGAAGAATGCCAGCAGTAAACAAATTGGAATCTGCAGAATGGTTAGTAGCACAGTGAAGAAATAAACTAAAACAGCTCATGCCAATTCCAAAGACCACCAGGAAGGAGGGAAACAGAACCTGTCTGTGACTTTCAAATCAACTAACAAAGTGCATATCACTGATGCACACCCCTGCTTCTTAGGATCACTTGAGTTCTGCCACTCTTTTCTTTCCAATGTAATAGAAATCAGTTGTAATGATTTAATCTCTATCTTCCCTAACATGAATTTTAAAATGCCATTCTCCAAGCCCAGGATACAACATTTATATTTTTGAATCAAGGTCAAAAGACAAAACCAGCTACTTATTTCTGGTGGCTTTGTAGAAATATAAAAGACGTAATTCTTTTACCACGCAGGTCAGAGATCTGAGTGAGCTCCTACTTTCCGATTTCCTCAAATAGTCCAAGTCTAGCTGTGGAAAATTCCAGGGACGGCCTTCCCTAAAATGCCTGCCACAGTTCATATTTCTCCTGTGGTTTGGATAAGTCACTTCCACGTTTCTGCCTCTGTTTTCTCACCCTCCCCACACTTGGAAAAGAAGGAAAACACTGCCTCCCTTATAAAGAGTTGATCTGGTTTGGGAAAATTCCAGGAAGATGAAAATATCATCAGTGTTCACTCAACAATAAAATGCAGCAAGTGCCGTCAACCAGTGACTCACTCTTCAAAAGGAACCAGGATGAATTTTTCCCTTAAAAATTGAAACAGAGTTTCTTGCATCATGAAGGGCAGCTACATTTCTGATGTTTATCACTGTACAGGCAAGGTCCAGGCACCACATATATGCAAGATGGGATGTGTGCCTCTCTGATATGTACGTAGCCTGGGTACGTAAACACACACATGCATGGCACACAGCCTCTACCCTCTGGGGGTGTAGGACAGCAAAGCTGCATCTTGATACCCACAGAAGCTTGCTAATGCCGATTTCATTTGGCATAATGTCTGCTGCTGAAAATGACTGGTATACTCCTCAAGGTTACACATTTGCAAGTAATAAACATTGGCCTTAGGGACTCAGGAACATTCTAAGTAAGGGTGGTAACACTTGTGTGCAAGGGCAAAAAAGACAATAAAGCTGGGATCTTACCTCGTAATGTTTTCATGTGCTGAACAGCCATCCTCAGCACAGTAAGTTTATCTAATTTCCTAGACATCGCGTTGCACGTTGGTACCAAAGAAGCCAGTTCATCAATAAAACTGTTCATTTTATCCCGACGCCTCTTTTCAATCTGACTGTGAGCTTCCCTGAACAACAATATGAAAAATGATTTCTGTAAAATGTAACAGAGCATCAAGGAAACAATGATGAAAATAACTGTTTTCAATATTCATCTGAGAAGGCAAATTTAGAATCTGAAGAATGTTTCAAACTGGGCTTTTCTACTAAAGTCACCAAAAAAAGTGGGGCTCACTGCCAAGTCGGTATTAGGTTTTTTTTTTTAATGCTTACCTTATCCTTAGACTTGAGAAATGTTACAAAAATTGTCTTTTCACAGTCAACTGCGCTTTTAATTTCTCCTCATTTCTATTCTTCTCAGCCCCAATAAAGTTGGATTTTAGATGGGGGAGAAAGAAAGAAGGGAGGTGGAGAACTTGAAGGGCAAAGCACCCAGGAACAGACATCAGGGGTCTGTGGGAGACAGCCTGACTGAGACAGCAGGGAACTAACGCTGCTGTCCGTGGATCAGCTGTGACTCCACGCAGATGCAGCAGACGCTACATCTGTCCCAGGAGCTGCTGCCCACCGAGCAGCACAACACTTCCCATGGCACACACTCTTTTCCTGACTGGTTTGCACCTGCTGTTTGTGACTCCCCCAAAGAGGTGTGTCAACAGTGCCACTGCCATAGCAACAGAACCGTGTGATCTCTCGCCAAAGCTTTTCCCATGAGGGAAAAGCCAGCAGCTTCAGGTCCTTTGAATTCTACAGCCCTAGTTCTGTCAGGACACAGCATCAAATGGCCCTGGGGTTAATGGCAGGAGAGTGAAGGACCCACATGGAGGGGTGTCAGCAAGTGTGGCTAGAGGCAAGAAGGAGGGAGTCAGAGAAAATACTTGAAGGAGCAGGGCCTCCCCAGGTCTGGCCTTCAGCCACACCTTGCAGAGCAATAAGGGCCCTTTCTGAGGCCAGGGAAAGCCGGGAACTGACTCCTTGAGCCAGGTCTCCCCAGAGGGCCCCAAGGCAGGAAGGAGGAACCTGATGAAGACAGGGAAAACCTTTAGCCTTGATTTATCTTTGGGTCCCTCCAGAGTTCCCTTCAGATTAAACATGCTTAGACAGCAAAGAGCAAAGGCAGCTCAGCCTGGAGGCAGTGAGGGACAGAGGCCACATCAAGTCAGGGCCCGCCTCCCTCCCCTCATTCCCTAAGGACATGACAGTATCAAAGACTGTTCAACAGACAGGGAACAGATATTCAGAGCCTCCTTGACTGCACACTAAGCAACCAAACCAGGATGGCTTATATACAGAAAGAAGGTCCAAGCTCACCTTGCATTTTTGATTCTTCCTTGGTGCTCTGTGTATTCTAACCTGGAAAACAAATAAAAAAAACATAATCCCCTGGAGATTAACAGCAGAGTTACACATCCATTTTCTTCCCTGCCTGATCCCTCTCCTCTCTACAGGGCACACAAGGGCTGTGCTTGTTAGCTACACAGGGAGGGGCATGTATGTGTGTGTGTGTGTGTGTGTCTGTTAGTCACTCAGTTGTGTCTGACTTTTTGTGACCCCACGAACTGGAGCCCGCCAGGTTTCTCTGTCCATGAAATTCTCCAGGCAAGAATACTGGAGTGGATTGCCATTCCCTTCTCCAGAGGATCTTTCTGACCTACGGATCAAACCCTGATCTCCTGCATTACAGGCAGATTCTCTATGGTTTGGGCAACAGGGTGGGGCGTGGGGGGAGACAGCTCTGAGTCCACAGGCTCACAGCCTCCTTGCTTATCCCTAATCAAGGAGATGGGTGAAACCTGCACGTTTAATTATGCAAGGAAAATGGCTCTAAGGATGCTGAAGTTCAAGTGACTAATTCAAGGTACCTTCCGTGAGGGTCATCTTTGTCTGTGTCCATGCTTTCTCTGAGAAAACAAAAGAGAATATAACTGTTAAGACATACAAAATCGCTTCTCACCATAATACAGAAGGCCATCATTTATCCAGAAACCAAGCAATTAGAAAGCTCAAAGAGCCACAGTATTGACTCCTGATGTATAAAAGGAAAACCAACTTGAACCTAATATAAAACCAGACTCATTCTCCAGTTTATCAAATGTTATATATACCACTTCAATAAAGTTTGTGTGTTCATGCATTTTACTATATTGATTGCTTGAGAAAATTGGGAATACACAGCATTCATGGAAACTTAACCAGAGTATCCAAGTAACCATAATATCTCATTCCCCCAACCCCCATCACTCTGGATAAATGGAGTTTATTCATTTGTAAAATGTATCATGCATCAAACATACGTGGGCATATATACTGAATATCTATCTGGTGGTGGTGAGGAGGAAGCATCAAAGTGCCCACGAAGGAGCACTGAGCAGAACCCGAGCCAGCTCCCACCACTGCCGCCCAGTGCTCTGACCCTCAGCTCAGGGGAAACCCTGAGCCCCAGGGAACCGGGACAGATGGAGGCATGGGTTGGGGACCACAGAGAGTCCTGGGGTCACAGAAGGATCTGCCTTCTCTTCACGCACTCCTGAATCCAATTTTCACAGCACGTTGTGGGTTCAGTAGAAAACAGACTAAAATCCTCTGAGGAAGGAGTTCTAAATCCCCCAGGTGAGTTCATACCTTCCTCCAATCCCTAAATCACTCAGGAGGACAGACTACCCTCTGGGCCTCTCTCCCTTCTCCAAACATGGCCCTACAAACATCATCGTCTCAAGAGCAAAAGCAACTTTCTCAGGGGCCCTGAAGAATGCTGCAGGCACTTAGATCAGTGGTTCCCAACCAGGCGCCCTCCATCTCCTCACAGGCGGAGAATTTCTCTACCCGATCCTGAAGTTCAGAAGAAATTTTACAGGCCACAGGGGAAAATGAAAAGCCCCTCTCCCCTTCTGTCTAGACTCGTGTCTGCTCATTGAGGCAGGTGATCATCTCAGGTGAAGAGAAGCTCTGCCCTAAGGTAGGAGTTTGGTACATTAGCGGTTAAGAAAGGGATGACAGGTGCTTAATTCATAGGGTGTCCATGAATTACAGAAGATTTGCAGACTGGGATCCACGCGGGAAACCTGGAAGTCTGGAGTGGTGACAAGGGTGGAAACCACAAATCTAGACAGCAGAGGTCTTAGAACATGTCAAGGGCTCCATCAGACAAAAGCTCCACAAAAAACGTCTGATTTCCCTGTTGTGGAGTTAGTGCCACAGAAGAATATCCTCTTGGTCCTCACATCCATTCTCCATCCCCTGGGTGGCCTCTCTCTTAATCATCTGGGACCACTCACGTATTACTCATAGCATCTCCTAGTGGGCATCTGACCTCCAGCCACTATGCTTCCCAAATCTGACCTGTGAACTTCAGCAGAAAGGACACCTGCTGTAAGGTGGCACACCACCTTGGAGATTTTCTCTCATTAAACAGAAGAAAACTCTCAAATGGACATTTGGGCAAGATTCCATGCAGTTGCCTCTACAAAACAAAACATGCCTTTTGGATGTTCTATGCTGACATATTCCCTAGATGTCTGTATAGATACAGAAGAGTTGACTGTAAGTGTGAAAATTTACTTACTCCAAAGAAAAGCCATCAAGTCTTAAAAAAAAAAAAGGGTGCTATTTAGTGTAAGAGGAACACTAATTCAAATAATGTTTTAAGGACAATGTCACTGCTCCTATACTGTTTCCAGAGATGACCTCTACTTTCTCATTCTACAAACATTAAGTAAACCATAGATGTCCTCCTCTAGAGAGGTCCTTAGGCAAAGCTCTCTTTGGAACCACTGAGGTTATATCCATGGACTTAGCCATCTTGCTCAAAGTAGCAAAGGAAAATGAAGAAAGTGGTAAGAGGTGGAACTTGGCTTTAAGGCTATTCTTTTTCCCTCGAAAATCTGGGGACCTGAGTGGGGCGCACAAAAGGAGAGTAAATGGTTCCGCTGCACTGGAGGCTCCCTCCTGCGTGCAATCCAAGGGAAGATAAAGGGAAAAGTCAAGTCAGATCTTCCATTCCCATCCCTTTTCATAGACAGGATCCCTTCTTCCAGAAGGAACAGCAGGGCCCCTAAACGTTCATGCCCGTAAGCTGACACCAAGTTTAGCCAGAGGAAGACAAGCCCAAAGGCCTTACTGGTAATCTGTGGAGCTGCCCTTGCGTTTCCGATTGCAATCCACACCACTGGTGCCCAGAGGGCTGGAGAGGAGGTCGGTGGCAACTGGGGACATGAAGTCACTGATTGTTGAAGAAATGTCCATTCTCTGGTCTGCCATTGGAGGTCTGAAATAGGAACAAGGAGACAGAGGCACATTTATTTCCACAAGCTTTTCTAAGGTGGTGGAAGACTAGGGAGGCACTGTGGAGGGACGGGGACTTCATGACAGTGCTGACGTCTCTCCCACCCAGCCAGCTGGGATGAGGACAAGGCACTGCCAGGAGGAGCATCATATTTACTCTAGGAGTTATTATAGGTAATTTAGGCTCATCTGCTTGTTTTTGCTGACAAAGACACAAAGCTCAGAGAAATTAGGTGGCTTCTCTTAGGCCCCTGTGCCAGGGCATGAAGAACTAAACCAGAACCCAAGGCTCTAGAAGGTACAAGCCCCATGTTCCACCCATGGAGGTGACCAAGTGTCCCAGATGTTCTCACAGTCCTAACTTAATTTTCTTTCAATCAAATCTAATCAACGAAATAAATATGATCTACTTGTTATCTCTGTATTTTTATTACAGCTTTTACCAAAGTTGTAGGAAAGCATAAAATATCCTTTCTCAGCCTATAAGTCCCACTTGGGAGTCAAAAAAGCAGTCCCTCCCCATCACTGGTCCAGGCAAAGTCTGTCTAGTCTCCTCTGCCTGTCCTTTTGCACTCAGGATTCCATTGCAAGGAAAACCTTGCATAATGAAGTGAAAGCACTGCAAACATCTGCAAAGCATTGTGAGAATTCATATCTTAAAAGTGCAAAGCAAGTCAGCTCAAAAAAGAGACTGGCAAGTACCTTGCAAGGGACTCCAACTCCAAACCCAGGTGAAGGGGGCCGTGCACTGCCCACCGTTGGGGTCGGAGCTCCAGGCGACGTGACTGGGGCTGTCACTCCCTCTCTCTGGGCCTGAGTTTCCTCATCTGCAAAGTGAAAGGCGAGGGTGAGCTTTTGTTTCCACTGTGTCCACAGATTAGTGACCGGAGCCCTCCTGGTCACTCCCACCATCGTTGCTAGAGTGAACACTGACTGTGCACACAGCTCTGTGCATCTGAGCTATTATCTCTTAGTATAAACTTCTAGGAGGAGGACTGACGGGTCTAAAGGGGACACACATTGTATGTTTTGCTAAATACAGAAACACTGTGCTCCAGAAGAGCACAATAACTTTTATCCCCAATAAAAGCTCTTATCAATCTGAAGGAAAAAACAAAACCTCGCTATTTTTACTTATGTCTTAAAATTATTATGGATGGTGTTTCTGTTTATAGGCATGTCTTTCTTTCTTTGATGTGGACCTTTTTTTTTTTTAAGTCTTTGTTGAATTTGTTACAATACTGCTTCTGCTGTTTATGTTCTGGTTTGTTGGCCATGAGGCATGTGTGATCTTAGCCCCCCAACCAGGGATTGAATCTGCATTGGAAAGCAAAGTCTTAACCACTGGACCACCAGGGAAGTCCCTATAGGTATTTCTTGGTTATCCCTGGTGCCCACTTGTGTCCTGTTTTCCTACCATGCTGCCTTTAGCACTGATGGGCCTCTTAACTCATGCTCACCTGGGCACCTGAGCCTGGTGGAGAAAAGCACACAGCAATCCCTGACTCCCCTGCTCTGCAACCACATTTGCACTTTCCTCCTCAAACCTCCAATATCTTGATTTTCACCCTTAGCCGATAAGTCAGCTTTCTACGCCACTGAGAAAAGAGGCCAGTAACCACTTCTACCAGCAACCTAGACACTACTGGCTAGGACCCCACACCAAAGCATGCTGAGCCCTCCTCTCTCACGAGTGTGGACCATCCACCCCAACCCCTGCATCATCCACATTCCACATTCTCTTGCATCACTTCTATAAGGACAAGAACACATTGCAACAACACTCATCTTAGGGGGGCTGGGTGGGGAATAAACTCTTTTGAACTCAATTTCCTTTCAGTTACTGCCCCATATCTTTGTTTTCAATTGCTTTTCTCTTCCTCACGACAACTCAACTCAAATCAGGCTTTTGTCTCCATTATTCCAATATATCGGCCCCTGCTGGGTTCATTAATGACCTCCTCATTGCTAAATCCAATGGCCAGTTCTCTATCCCCTCCCTGCTTGGCCCATCAACACATCTGATAGATCTGATCTCTCCCTCCTGGCTCTCAGCATCACAGTTCTCCTACTTCAGTAGTCACTCCTCTTTCGTCTCTACAGCTGGTTCCTCTCGTCGCCCTCGCCTCTAGGTGAGTGACCCATGGATGTTCTTAGGCCCCTCTCTGCCTACACTCCCTCCCTAGGAGATCTGCCTACTTTCATTGTTTTAAATAACTACCTATACTATGACAACTCTCATATTTACATCTCCAGCCCAGACCCCCTTCCTGAGTTCCAAAGCATCACCTTGACATCTCCCCTTGAATATACAATAGAAACATGAAACATCTATAACCAATCCCTGGTTGTCTGCAAGCCCAGCCTCTTGGTCATGCCCAGGTCAGTAAGTGGTACTTCAATCCTGCTTGCTGCTTAGTCCCCAAACCTAGAAGTCACCCCTGACTCCTTTTCTTTCATGGCCTGCATCTAATCCATCAACAAATCCTATTAGCTAAACAGTCAAAAAAACATCCAAAATTCAACCACTTCTCCCCTTTTTCCTTTATATTTCTGTTCAAATGTCACTTTATCGGTGAAGTTTGCCAGGATAACCATATAATACACACCCCCACAACTCTTTCTAACCAACTCAGTCCTGCTTAATTTTTTTCCATTGCCCTTATCCACATCTGGCCAGCAATAAGCTACTAAATTTACCGGCTGTCCTCTCCATTAGATCATAAGCATCAGAAGAGTACAGACTTTGGTTTACTGCCTGCACCCTTAGAGCCCAGATCACGTTTCAGCACATAGTAAGCACTCAATAAATACATATTGAAAAATAAATACATTTGTATGTTAGGAATATTAATCTTTGTTCACCATAGATGCTATAAATAATTTTCTCCCCTTTTTGTCTTTTATCTTTGCTTATGGTGTTTGTATGTGATACTAAAAGTGGCAGGTTTTAAAAACTCTTTTCTCAGCCCTAAACAATAAAAATATCCTCTTCTTTGCTAACAATTTTGTAACTTTTTAAAAAAATTCAGTTTTAATCCACTTGGAAATTATTTTTGGTACACTACTTAAGGTTGGGAATTTCTAACTTCCTTAAAAAGACTACAGTTAACACTACTTACTAGATCTAGATCTATTAGTCACTAGAAATGCCACTTTTCTTGACTCATTTTTTAGTCTGAACTTTCTATTCTGTTCTCTTGACCTGCTTATTTCCATTCTGGCACCACACTGTTGATGACTATGACTGTAAAATACATTTTAATATCTGATAGAACAACTCGTTTCCCTCTTTGTACTTTTCGTTTTCAGAAGTTTCCTGGCTAGTCTGATGGATTCTTCGGAGAGTGTTTTATAATCATTTAATCACACTAAAGGCCCTGCTGCGGCCGCTGCTATTATTATTCCTAGTACCACTGACATTAAGAGAAGCAGGTCAGCTGTGAGCAGAGCCCTACACTTAGGGTCTCAGTGACCATCTGGGTCACATGTCAGACCTGGGATGCCACCTCCAGCCCCCACCACTCTTTCTGAACAGCCAGACATTTGCATGAGGTGGAATAATCCAGGTTTCAAGGAGTCGGGGAGAAACCACACTTCCTAAACGAAGAACAACCGTCGGAGTAGTAATGATAGTGTATCTAGGTGGGGGAAGGTAGGATAGGATTGTTACCTGAAGTTACGGTTCTTAAACCTCAGATCCACCTTGGGAGAAGCAAGGGGCCGCTGGACTTGTTGGTCACCTCAAAGCGATTTTCATGTTTTGTCGCTTCCTTTCAGGTAGTCAAGTTCTTCTAGAAACCTACAGTGGGGCCCATAGGAAAAGAAACCCCAGACAGGTCACTTTGAAGTAGATACAGCTGAAAGCCTCACAGCAGCTGAGGGAGATGAGGAGCTCAATCACGACTCCCAATTACAGGCAACAATGCTGAACTCACCATCCCATCCTTCAGCTGCCTGTTCAACTCAACTGCAAACATATGAGGAAATATGCCAGGAGATATTTTCTGTGAAAAACAATGCCTTTAAAATTACTTAACGTAGATTCTTGGACACGGCCTTAAGAGGAAGAAGATAATTATATTTTTCATTTCTCCTACTGGGTCAAGCAATAACAACAGTGAACGCTGACTGAGCATGTACTTGGCATCAGGTGCTGTTCTTACTGCACCATGTAGATTAACTCACTTAGACCCGACGATAACTCTGAGGTAAGTATTAATACTACTGTTTCCACATTTGACCAAGGAGAAGACTGAGGCAGAGAGAGGTGAAGAAACCAGCCAAGGTCACTCAGCAGGGGAGAGCTGTGGGGCTCTGGGAGCTACACCTGCCCCTGAGGACGCCACTCAACTCACTCCAGCCAAGTGAGTTACCTAAACACACGCAATGCGGAACAATAGAAAGCAAGTCTTCAGGAAACATTAAGTCAAGACGAAAAGCCGGCAGGGCCAGTGCCTGAAATGGCTGGGAATGAGCTAAGATGTTTAAAGAAAATGTCCCCGAATTCAAGTAAGTCTGGTAGAGAAATCAGTTCTGAAAAGCTCCTGACATCAAAGGGGGGCAGGTGGTGCTGCCCTGCCCATCTCCTGCTGGCAGGATACAGGGTCTCCACCCTGTCCCTGTGAGCCCTGAAAGGGGAACGGGCTCTAAAGAAGCCCCCTTACTCCTTCCCTGCTCCACCTTGAGATGAAAAGACAGGGGCTTTAAATGGGGTTTTCCTGACCTTTCTGAATCACAAATTCTGGCGCTTCATGTTCCGCGGGCTAGTTCTGGCCTCTTGGATAACCTACCTTAACTAGATCATTACAAAGGTCTTCAAATGTGTATCCAGGGAATAGAAAAGACCATGTCCTTCCAAATTACTCTTCTTTGCAGTCTGGTTCAGAACCCCTCCCTGTCTGACGCTAGTAACCCTGTCCCAGCCCCTGAAAAGATGTGTCCAGGAATTCTGGGCTTCAGTCCCTAAGCCTTATGGATGCAAAGTCCCTAGGGTAAGGCTGCTGGGGGTGAGGGGTGCTTACCACACAGGACCCCACCTAAATCAGACCAGCATCCAGGTCCCACACTATCCTCCCAACCCCAAACGGGCAACCCAGGATCCACCGTGGGCATAAGCCCCTCTCCTTCCAACACCCCAGAGCCCCTGCCTGGCCCTTGGATAGAAGGGTCCAGCCACTTCCCTCCATCTGGGCTGCTTCCTGCTCCAGCCTTGCCCTCTCCTCACTGTGCTCAGAGGCAGGACGCCCCCTTGCTTAAAACATTTCAACGGCCTTGCTGCTCGCCTAGGCCCTCCAGATAAAACCCCAAACACCCAGCAGGCAACACCAGGCCTCCACAGCGGGCCTGCTTATTCCCCAGCGCAAGCGTGCGCATCCGCTGCCTGAGGCGCCAGGCCACTGAAATACTTCAGTTCCCAAGAGCACGAGGCTTCAGCTGCGTCCACTTTGTTTTGCAGGGAGCAGGCGTGGCTCCCTTTGCCCACTCGGTCACCTGGTGAACTCCTGTGTGCCTTTCAACTGCCCTCAGGTGTCCCCTCAGGGAAGCCTTCGGCTCTCCCCAGCTGCCGACCCGGCGCCGGCGCCGGCCCCGCCCCCGCTGCGGCCCCGCCCCCGCTGCGGCCCCGCCCCCGCTGCGGCCCCGCCCCCGCTGCGGCCCCGCCCCCGCTGCGGCCCCGCCCCCGCTGCGGCCCCGCCCTCTGCACCTGGATCTCAGGGTTCCGCATCTACCAATACAATGCCTCTGGTTTTCTCTTTCCCCCACATCCCGAAAATTTAGATACAGGTCCTCAGGACCAAACGCCCCACGAATTCTCATTTTGATCATATTCTCCAATGCTCAGATTTCCTTTATAGAAATTATAAATGCTAACAAACATTTCAGCACTCCGTTTTACAAAATCTAAACCGTATTTCTTATACGCTTGGACAAGGAAGCTGAATCAGTTGTGACAAATATTTTTTGGAAAACTGTTTTCTCTCCAGGAAGGTGTTCTTAGAAATAGGACAATAAATGAAACAACAAAAGAGACAAAAACCTTTTCTGTGCTGCTGCTGCTGCTGCTAAGTCGCTTCAGTCGTGTCCGACTCTGTGCGACCCCACAGACGGCAGCCCACCAGGCTCCCTTGTCCCTGGGATTCTCCAGGCAAGAACACTGGAGTGGGCTGCCATTTCCTTTTCTGTGCTAATTACCTCTTAAAAGAGGTTTGAGCCAAGGAAGGCGGCCCCAAGAGACCAAGATACCTGGGAGAGGGGACTCCAGCTGAGCGGGGGTTGGGCCAGCCCTGGTGCTGCCATCCAAGTGACACATACTGAGGATGCTCTGGGGAGGGCCCGGCCCTGGTCCTAGAGTGGGTGTCACATGTGTGCCCACTTCTGAGCTAGAGATTTCCGAGGGTGGGCGGGAGGCTCTCTGGGTGGCCAGAGAAAGCCAGGCATGAAGGGACCTGGGAAGAGCTTGGGGTCCCCCATCCCACCTCAGCCCCTTTGTGGTCCTTGGAGCACAGGGGGAAGATTCTCTGTGGCTCCACACAAAGGAACAAGGGGGCTGGAAGAGGCGGGCATGTCAGCCACAGTTAGACACCCAAAGGAGACCACCGCTCCTTCGAGCACAGCAGGGTGAGGCTAACCACCCCTTAAGAAGCCCACACACACACCGTCCACAGGGAGATGGCCACAGGGAGCCCTCCAATCACAGACCAGGCATCTCTCAGCTTTCCCTCTCCCTGCCCCGGCACCCTGGAATGACAAGACAAGAAAGCAAAGTGTGCGGATTATACTAAGGTTCAAACCTATAGCTGCTCCTCTGTGTGGGGAGTCGGCAGGCTGCCCCATGTCAGGCCCGGCCAAGTGACTCTCCCAGACAGATGAACATGAGTGGAGGGGAGAGCAGCAGCCTTTGAACTGGCCCTGACCAACTACCCCCTTACCAAGAGACCAGCGATAGCCAGATAGAGACTCCCCCTTTACCCAAGGTCTCGGATGGATGGTAGTACCAGCAAGAAGCAAACCTAGGCCCCTGTAAGCCCCTGAGATGCTGAGGTTTCTACTAGGGTGACCAGCTCTTCTGTTTGCCACCAACTTTCCTGTCTGAGCACTTGAAATCCTGCATGCCAGGAAACCCCTTTGTCCCAGACAAACCAGGAGGGCAGGTCCCCTGCTTTTCTCCACTGTATCACTCATCCTAAGCCAACTGACAGAGGCAGGAAGAAGGAAAAACCAACTCTGATCCTGGAGCCACAGACCAAGCCTGACCTGGGAGGAGGGAGAGGGAACAGTGCAGGTCACACTGGCAGAGTCTAATCTTCACAGTAACCTATATGTTCCTCGTGGTCATTACCCCAGTTTTCCAGGTAAGGAACTCAGCACTGAAGAGGTAAAGACATCTTCCTTAAGATGACACGGTTAACAGGTGGGGACTGAAATCCATGTGTGTCTGGCTCACTGGTGGTTCTTCTTTCTGCCACATCACTGCCCATCCAGCCCCCAAAGCCATCCCCACAATGGAAAAGACAAACAGCCCAAAACAAGCACTTCCGGAGAAGGAATCAGGGAAGCGATGAGAAGAAGCAATCCTGGTTCAGGAAAGCTACAGAAGCTGTCTCTGGGCTTCCTGGCAGCCAGGGCAGAGAGGGAAAGGCTCAGCCCTCTTTCTTCTTTAAGGGTACCAAAGAGGGGTACCTGTCTGGGAGACTGTGGGACATGAACAACACTATGCCAGATGGCTCAGGGAAAATAAGCTTTATGAAGGGACAGAGGGTTTCTCCCTTTATAAAATATGACCCTGGTAAAAGCATGTCCCCCCTCCTGCCCCCACCTGCAAGTGTAACAGCTGGATGGAACTCTATTGAGACCACTTTATGAAGTCCCAGATGTCACTAGGGTACTGGTTTTCGGTGATGTGGCTTAATAAAGGGCATGGCTTAGGAAAATATGGATGATAGTGAATCAACATCCTTGCTTACCCTGTCTAGTCAGCTGCTTGCTCACTGATGGACTTCCCCACAAAACCCCCAGCTCCCTGCAAGGACCCCTGTGTGGCCACGTCTGCCTCCCCACAACCTACAAGGAGCTGGCCCTGGACACAGCACCTGCTTCAATTCTCCATCATATTCTTAACTTGAGGTTTACTGTGGGGAGGAATGTGGAGTTGCTCTGGTCTGTTCCCACGGTGGTGGCCTTTGAGCAGAGATGACAGACTGAAGGGTCTCTGGCCCCACTCCAAATCCCCCTGAGACCCTCTGGTTATTCCGACAGCTTGTGGGGAGTTTGGTTGCCTTCCTTTGCAACAGAAGTATTCAGCGATCATTCACCCACAAAACCAGGTGCCTCAAGTCTAAGGTAACAGGGGCTTGCACCAGTATCATTAAGCAAGCATTTCTTCAGCCCAAGTGGAAGCCAGGGCACCCAGGACACAGAGGGGAACGTTTAAGATCCCCTCAATCCTGATCACTGCAATAGGCAGCGCCCTGCCTGCAGTCGTGCGAGCAACACCCTACCCAATTCCAGTACGCACCTTCACTTCTGTAAGTGGCAGAGATTTGTAGAGCATTTACCCTAAATTTCCAGCAGGTGGTGGTCAAGTGTCTTAAGGAAGGAGTGCCTTTTTTTCTAGCTGTGGGGCACAACGTAGGAGGTGAAGTATAGGAGCAGAACAGAGGAGAAAATGATTAGTTTATTTGATGGTGCGTGCAGGGTAATGGAAGGAGGAGGGACCAGGGAGGAAGTGAGTCTTGAACCAGCTGTTGTAGATGTTTGCCTGGCAGGTTGGATAGTTGGAATGATGTTCTGAGCAGAGAAGAGCATATTTGCAGTGGCTGTCAGGGGCCTGGGGAGAACCCTGTTTGTGGCACTTGTGTTACCCAGTCCTGCTGGAAGCTTTAGATGCTTGGGAATCCTGAAATCAAACAAAAATTAAGGAGCTTGCACTTGGAACTGCGGGACTTAAAGGGCCTGTAGAGAGGGTCTCACATTGTGAATGAGGCTAGTTGATGCAAAAAGATCCCCAACACCACGGACAGAGGAGAGTCTACAGCAGTCCAGTCTTGGACGCCTACTGAGGGCTGTGAGATTCTGCGATCTAATCAAGAGGCACAATACAGGGCATACTCCGAGCCTAGCAATGGCGCTAAGTAAATGTTTGCTGAATGAGTAATAAAAGGGATGCCTTCTTAGACCTTTGCTAAGTCTATCACTGAAGTATAGGAAGGAGAATAACCAGAGGAACAAGCTACAGACCCACGGTGCTTTCTGGGAGGACCCTTGGTCCTGGATGGGGATGCACAGACCACTAGTGGGACCAGTTTGGAGACTGGCCCAATACCGGTAGACAGTTGAGCCGCTGCCCAAATTGAGGTGGATCAGCATATGAAGGCAAAGCAAAGAGGTCATAATAGAAGGGTCCTAACTTTTTTTGACACAAGCTGAAGGAGAATTTTTATTTTATGTGCAGAAAACAATGAGTGAACAGGCAGATCCAGATTACTCCTTTAACAGGTTTAATAAGAAAGACTGCAGAGTGACTTGGAGTCTCAGGAATGACCAATCTCCCTGTAAATACCCATGAATCTCCTGAAAAGGGAATGGATATTCCTTAGTGCCTTCAATGTACCAGGCCCTTTGTGACATGGTGGTTTGGAGCATGCTCTCTGCTGGCGGGTGACGGTTAGGCTTCAAATCCCGACTCTACCAGGTATTAGTGCCGGGATGCAAATCTCAGTTCCAGCATATGCACGACCCTGAATTTGGTGTGTCATGGCCTCCTGACCTGGGAGATATGGATGACAATATACCCTGCCTCAGAGTGGTGAAGATAAAAAGAGAGGCAGCAAGTGCTTAGTCAGATGTGTGGGCCCAGAGCACGCCTTGCCTCCCCAGACATCGAGCATCTCCCCCTGGCCCTACACTGGGCACCTGGGTGCAGAGAACGAGGCCTGGATCTTTCTGGGGGAGGCAGCACACGTGAGCCCCCCGGCGGCTTCAAATTCCATCACATCTGACACATAATAAGTCCCCCACGTGGAAACTATCATTATTTTCTCATTTAACCATCACAGCAGCCCTGTTAGGTGGCTAATGTTCTCCCATTTTAAAAATGAGGAAGCTAAGTTTCAGAGAGGTGGTTAGGTAACCTGAGCAAAGTTAGAGATTTCACAGGAAGGCAGATGTAAACCCAGGTCAGTCCTATCTAAAGCTCACAGTCTTTCCACTATGTAGCATGGCTTCCACGCAAAATAAGAAGTGGGCACATGGCAGAGCATGCAGGGATTGGAAAACTCTCCACAGCAGCACTTCCCAAACAGCTGTCACAGAACACTGACTCTATGAGACTTAAATGGAAAGACATGGGGTGGGGAGGAACCCAAGGTCAAAGAAGCATGGGGAATTCTGGTTAAAGACTGTGTTGTTTCTCCTCTGCAGGGCTTCTGGGAACCTTAAACAGGGTCCTGCAGAGAGTGACAGTCAAGGAGCAGCAGGGTTTCCGTTTCCCCACAGGCACTGGTCCCCACGCTTTCCTGCACCCAACATCTAGTGGACAGAGCTTGGGTGGGGCACGCTAAGGGGACGCTTGCTCTGCAGGATCACTCAGGATGCAGCAATCCTGCTTTTCCCCTCCTTCCCTGCCCACTTTCATGCCAGAAGGTGGTTGACATGGCTTTGTCAGCTTCTCGGCTCCTCTGAGAAAAGCCTGATGTCTGAGGTCTCTGTCCCACCTGTCCTCTGCACAGGGCATGCCCTCTGCTCCGTTGTGCGCTCTGCCTCTCAGCACCCACATGCATTCAGCCCACCCGCCGGCCAAGACCCAAGATTTCTCTGCACTCCCTGGAGGTTGGCAGTGGAATCTGAAGTTGCCGGGGTTAGGGGACGGGGTGCTGCCTGCCTCAGAAAGATCCAGGCAGCGTTCTCCTTTGCATCCAGGTGCCCAGCGTAGGGCCTGGGGAAGATGCTCGATGTCTGGGGAGGCAGGGCATGCTCTGGGGCTGCACATCCTGGCTGCTCTGTCCTGTCAGCTCTGGGAGGCAGCCTCCTGAGGGCAAAGCTCTCCTCCTGACCTTTAGCCCCGATACACTTGCATTTAATGATGGCACAGGGATGATCCCTCCTGGCCCCCACCAAGAAGGATCATTAACCAAAGACACATCAGCCTGGCTTCACGTTGTTGTTTCTTTTCTTTCTATTCCCCCCCCACCTTTTTTTAAAAAAATGCTACAGACTAAGAGAATAGAGCTTGGCCCTAAAGACTCAGGGAATGAACACTCTTTCCATCAAAGAGTCTGCTGCCTGATGTTAAAAAAAAATTATGGAAAACACCTGCATCTTGTGCTGCTGCTGCTGCTGCTGCTGCTAAGTCACCTCAGTCCTGTCCGACTCTGTGTGACCCCATAGAAGGAAGCCCACCAGGCTCCCCGTCCCTGGGATTCTCCAGGCAAGAACACTGGAGTGGGTTGCCATTTCCTTCTCCAATGTGTGAAAGTGAAAAGTGAAAGTGAAGTCGCTCAGTTGTTCTAAAGGAAACAAAAGGATGCACTGCTGTTATTTGGTGATAAAGAGAAGGAGGGGTTTCCCAGGGGGTGCTAGTGGTAAAGAACCCTCCCCTGCCAATGCAGGAGGTAGGGGTTTGATCCCTGGGTCGGGAAGATCCCCTGGAGGAGGGCATGGCAACCCACTCCAGTATTCTTGCTGGAGAATCCCACAGACAGAGGAGCCTGGTGGGCTACAGTCCATGGGGTCACAAAGAGTCGGACACGACCAAAGTGACTTAGCACACACACAAAGAGAAGGATGCTGGTGTTGAGGGGAAACAGAAGCAAAGATGGGGCACTGAGTGATATTATACGGAACAGCCTTCACCTTTTTGCCTTGGCAGAGAGCAAGGCCAACTGCAAAGTGGAGAAGGACCTGAGGACTGGCCGGGAAGGGGTGTGTGCAGAGCAGCAGAGCTCCCTGGTAGGCAAGGCCGCGCAGTGTGCGTTTATCCAGAGATGGTCAACCAGGCCTGTGACCTCCCCCGGCTCCCCAAGTTGGAACAGAGGAAGAGCCAGGGTTCCCCTCCTGCTGAGCGTCAGGCAGTGGGGTGGACAAACGGGGGAGGGCATGATGGGGACAGGAAGAGAGGACGGGGCAGTGGTCAGTCCTCTGAAGCCAGACAGCCTGGGTTCAAATCCCAGTCTAGCCGCTGACTAGCTGTGTCCTGAGCCAGTGCCATGACCTCTGGGAGCTGCGGTCTCCTCGCCTGTAAGAGGAGGATTCCTCTTCCCAGACTGAATGAGGCCAAGGCACAGGAAGCCCTTCGGGTGCCTGTCGGGTTGACTGTGGTTACCGAAGTGATGGGCTGTGGGGTGAGGCCAGGAGCAGAAGGCCGGGGCTGGGCACAAGTATGGCGGCCACAGAAAGCAAGCCTGGACTACAAATCTGGGGTCAAGGGGTGCAGAAACGGTGGGAGTGGAAGCTGCTGGGGGAGAGGGGAGGGCCTGGCCAGTGGATAAGCTCTGGGAGTAGGAGGGAGAGGATGAGGGTGATGGGGAAAGGCCTGAAGAGGGACCTGGGAGCGGGGCTGGAGAACATGCCGGAGGCCCACGTGCTGCGGTGGGCGGCGCGGAGAGCACCTCAGGATCTGAAACCAGGGACGCTGCTTTGAGAGTCCACCCCTTCTCTTACAGTCAATGAAACTAAAATCAGAGAAATAACTTCCATGGGAAGCTGGGAGATGATAACGAGAAAGCCAGATCAACAGGTAATGATAACAAAACCATAGAGTTACCAGGAAGATGAGGCGGTGAAAGCAAAGGACGATGACCTCCCTGCAGAGATGGGGATACAGGGGAAGGGAGGCCAGAGGCTGACAGTGCCGCCAGAACCAGGAAGCATGGTGGGGAAGCGGGGGGACACCTGGCTCAGAGGGGTCCGGAGACACCGTCCCGCCAACTGCAGGGCTGGGCTGATGGGGAAGGAGACCTCAGGGCTACCACGGCCCCAAAGCCCCAAAGTAATGCATCCAACAGAACTTACCAGGTACCCCTGTAGGCCAGGTAATTTCTACAGTGAAAGAACTGGTAATCGGAGTAAATTTCCACCACAGACTGCCCATGGCAGTCAAATTTCAATTCGGGACAGTTTTGTAATGATGAAGACACTATGTGTGTGTGGTCCCACAGTCCTTCGTGGATCTTTCAACAGATATTCACTGAAAGCATCCAGGTGCCAGGCACTGCTCTCCACGGCAGGGCTGGGGCGGGGGACACAGACCCTTGTCTTCCTCTCATATGCATTCTGGCGACCAAGGCCAGCAGAGGGATAAAGAAGTAAACGATGCTGGGAGGCGGGAAGTGCTGGGGAGGAAAGTCAGCCACGGGGCAGGAGGAGCACTGGGGAGCCGGAGGAGAAGCAAGGAGTGTTCCAGGTGAGAGAGGAGCCGGTGCAGAGGGCTGTGGCGGAGGCCTCAGGGTGCCGGGCGGACCCCTGTAAGGACCTTGGCTTTGACTCTGAGTGAAATGGGATGGCATGACCCACTTGGGATTTAAGTCTGGCTGAGGTGCTGAGAAGCGAGGTGGGGATGGGGGACCATGTTGGGGAGGTGCTCTGCATATACCCATGCACAGTGATGGGGGAGCTGTGTGTGTGTGTGCGCGCGTGCGTGTGTGCGCACATGTCTGTGAGTGTATATGGTGGGTGGTGTGTGTGTGTGTGTGTGCACGCATCTGTGAGTGTCTATGGCAGGTGGTGTGTGTGTGTGTGCGTGCACATGTCTGTGAGTGTCTATGGCGGGTGGGGTGTGTGTGTGATAAAGGTAGCAGCATCACCAGTGAAGGCCAGTGAGGAAACATCTAGAACAGTGAGCAGTCTGGGGAAAAGATGACACACCTCAGGCCCGGTCTGAGGAGTGACTGAAAGAATTCGAGGTATATTTTCAGGCAGGCTGTGCAGATGAATGGGATATGAGATCTAAGAGGAGCTGGGGCTGGGTGGCCATGGTGGAGTGGTGAGAAGCTGCTGAGTGTTGGATATACTGTGAGGGAACAGCCGGTGGGATTTCACATGTTTTTCTGGCGTGAGGGCTGTAGCCCTTCCGTGAACAGGACAAAGGCCCCCAGCCCAGGGGGCCAGTGGGAGAGAAGATCCCCCTTGAACTCCCCCTGCTGGGCAGCGTGCCCTGTGTGACGGCTGGAGGAAGAGGGGCCTTCCTGTGGCCCACCTAGCAGGGCAGGAGCAGACGGTCAGGGACATGCTGAGTGGGAGCTCTGCATCACAGACGACACTGTGGTGCATGTACCTGCCTCCTGCCTTCCTGGAGCAGCTGCCGCCTGCCTTCCTGGAGCAGCGCCCACCTCCCATTGACTGAGCATCACACATGCTGAGGACGGCGCGAGCCCTTACCCAGCTCATTTGGTCCTCACCATGACCTTTTGGGGAAGGTATTATGATCACTATCATGTAAAAAGATGGCACTGAGGCTCAGAGAGGTGTAGCAACTTGTCCAAAATCACACAGCCAGAATGGGGGATCAAAGACAGAACCCCGATGTGCCCAACTCCCAGAGCCGGGACTCTGCATACACTTTGTTGCTGCAGAGACTCAGCAAAGAAAAGCAAAAGCGATATCCCATATGGGGGAAGAGGGCAGGGCTGGTTCTCACCCACCCGCCTCCCGCTTCCAGTTCAAGGATGCCCAAACGGGTCACAAGGCTGTGAATCGACCACAGGGCTGGGGGCACGGCTGGTGTGTTTAACTGGTTAAACAGTAAATCAGATGGTCCTTCCTGTTCCAGTTCGGAATGCCTGGGAACCTTTCTGAAATGTACTTGTCCACTTGCCTGCCCTGGCAAACGCAGTTTGAGGGCGACGATTTAATCGTATGATGAGTGCCAAGGCCTCCTGCCAGTGCCCCAGATCTCAGATGTTCATCTGAGTGTTTCCTGACCCCAGGAATAACCCTGCAAGTTCCTTCTTTAACTAAAATGGAATCTGCTTGTTTTCTTTCCTTGGTCTCTTTCCTACACAAGGAATCAACAAAATTTCAGCAATTTCAGTTCCATTTTTCTGAGCCTCAGTAACAGCAAGCGAGAGTCACATGTCTAAGAATCTCAAACAACGTGAGTTGCAGAGCTCAAGGTACTTCTTCTGAGAAAAATACTGAGTGCAAGAATCACAACAAAAACTAGCAGCAGAAACCACACGCTGGGCTTTTATTTTGTGCCATGCAGTGTTTTTTCATCTAGTTCTCAATTAGAAGCAACTCATTCTCAGAGAGGTCAAATAAACTGCCTGTCAATTCTTAGCACATGTGCGGGAAAGCCAGGCTTCAAACTCAGGGTCATCTGACTCCGCAGCTCTGGCAGGTAAAGAAATATTATCCTTTCGGAATTAAGTGAAACAAAACAAAAATAAAACCTGCTGTAAATCAATGAAAAGGCAATCACCAGTGGAAAAATAAAGCACGTGAATAGGTAATTTGCAAAATTTGTTCAGTCCATGTGTTCAGGCAGAGGTCACAAAACAACAAAAACAAACTTGGTAAAAGGCAAGGAGGCCTGCCTGGTTTTCCTTTCTGAAAAGTCTACACATAGATGGTAATACACACACACACGTGTGCGCACACACGTGTGCGTGCACACACATGCACACAAACACACACACACGTGCACACACACAAACACACACATGGGAGGGATGAAAAAAACAGAGACGGCCAAGTTGAAAAAAGATGATGATAAAAACTGTGTTTTAGACTCTAAGATTATATATTTTCTAAAAGGACCAGGGGAGACATCAAAATACTTTATTTCTCTGACAAGGGATGCAGTTAAATTCTGACTTCTATTACATATCCTTACATAAAAGGACATTTCTAAGTGAAACCATTTCTTTTTATTTCAAGTCTATCCCAAGGTTTCTCCAGCTGATTTATAAGCTAACACACACAAACTCTCCCCCTCTCTCTCATACTTTCAAAGACTCAATACAGATATTTTTAATATTCTTTTCATTCACTTGAAATAAAATTTGTAAATCATATAACCTGCCAACACTTACAATTTCAAGACAATCAATGTGGCTGTAATACAAAGAAGAAAGAAAATAAAGTTAGTTAAAATAAAATAATACATCCATCAGTATGCAGAGGTTGGGCACAGCTACTCTCCAGACACAGTGAAAGATGTAATGAGATGCCTGTAGCTATTTATAACAAATAGGTAAACCTCATAGACTTCGGTGCTTGTGTTCCTGGAAAATTCAGTATATATTAAAAACATGCAAAATTTATTTTTGTTTATATGTAAAATGAAGTCGTTACATACACAGTTTCACCAACACGAATGCCCTCTGAACTTTAGGAAACTGGGTAGGATGCTGGACAGTTCTTTGTTCTCCATGTGTTAATCCAGCATCTCTGCGGCCAGCCAGAGAAAGCCCTGACCCCTGGAGTGACAGCACAACCACCCCACACCTTCCCAAGATGTCCTGTAGGGGGCACTACGCACCCATTCAGAACCAGTATGTTTCAACTCTTTTCTGCAAAGAGAAGGGTCAAAGAGCGGGTAAGACATTCATGCAAAGCCATGTAAGAAACCAACAGCAGAGGAGATGGCGGGGAAGAAAGGGGATTGGTATAATATTAATAAGGGCTAGACTCTGTGCCAGCTGCCTCCTGTGGCGCTGTCGAGGATCTCATCCGACCCTCCCCCAACCCTGTGGGGTCAGCTCTATCACTGCCCCCAGTTTCCTGACAGAGACACTGTGCTCCAGGGAGTCTAGGCCACTGGTCAGGGCCCCGGTTTTGGTAACTACAGAACCAGATTTTATCGAGTCCTGTTTCTATTGCTTCAAGCTGCTCTCCTTCCAGATTTCTGGGTCCAGACCTCAGAAATCAGGTCCCTCACTTGGCTGCTTATCTCTAAAAAATAGTAACCAGGATGCATGTGATCTAAAAAAACAACTGACGAAGAGAAAGATGGTTCAAGCCCCGTTTCCCTGTGTGACCACCGCCTAGAGCAGGGAAGGCCCAGGGACGCGTGAGCACAGGAAGCAGACTCTTGATGAATCACCTTTTCCTGGGCTCTTGGGGCAACCTGGCCTGAACGCTGGGGTCAGGGCAGGGTGACCGATGTGGCTGCAGGCTGGGTCCTGGGGATGGTTACTGCCCCAGAAGACCCCATACCCCCACAATCCCACTCCATGCCGCACAAGACAGGAGGCAGCTGAAGGGTGGGGGCCCATGATACCAAGGCAGGAAGGGCCTGACAGTGAACGAGGGCTCGGTCCCCAAACCCTGAGGTATCAGGTGCGGGAAATGGTCTAAAACAACCACTGCAGCTTCATGGCACATCTGCCTTTGCTCTCTTAACCCTAAAATAAGCATCCTTAGGAAAAGACACTGTTACTTCTATCTTACAGAAGAGGAAACAGACCAAAAGTGACCTGTACCTAGTCACACAGCTCTGGGACACAGCACTCAAGTCCAGTTCAGATTGGCCTTGACACGCCCTTTTTCATCTCCCTCACCTGCGCTTTCAAAACCCTTCCTGATGCATGCATTTCAGGAAAATGTATATTTGGCACCTGCCACCCCAGCTTTGGAGGGTAGGGGGTATCACATCTCTCCCTTCCACAACCGCTGGGGCTGTTCTGGGAGACTGAATGCTGAATTAGGAACTTGAAGCTACGGTCCAGTTGTAGAAGTCTTAGGCACTTTTCTCTCTCTGCTTTATAGCCACCAAAATCATGATGAAGCATTCTGAACAAGAAACCTATTGCATTGGACTTCATGTGCAGGAAAAGAAAATACTAAGAGCCCATGTTTGTCACCCTGATCTAAACCCGCTGCACCATGAACCCTGCAGGGCCTGGCAGAGTTTGGATGAACCCATTTGTTGGTGACAAGGCAAAGGCCTCTGAACTGCAGTAGTTCTGTCAAAACATATTCTGAGGATGTTTCATAGGAAATGGTTCAACTCAGGCTCCTTCCAAATAATTCCTTGAAAAATCAGTCAAAGTAGGGGCCAGTCCCAATCCAACGCACCATGGGCTTACTTCCAGGGCTACGCTATAAGACAGTACCACACGATGGCTGTAAGATAGTGTGGCCCCACAACTAGGGGCATGGGCACTGGAGCCAGACCACCCAGCTCCAGTCTTCACCCCACCACTTCCTTGAGTGATTCTGGACAACATTTGACCTCTGCTCCTCAGGTTCCTCATTGGCAAAATGCAGATATTGACAGTACCCAACTCATAGGTAATTGTGAGTAGTAAGAAAATTCATGTAAGGAGCTTAGGACAGCACCTGGCCTGTGAAAAGCACTCAATGAATGTCGCCAATTGTTACTATTAATATGGACTGCCATGCTGCACAAGGGCAGCGGAAGGTGCTGGAGAACACAGACCCAAGGGAGGGAGATGCGAGGGTGGGAGGAGAAAGGAAGGGGGCCTGTGAGCACGGATTCCAAACTCTACCACGGCCGCCGATGGACCTTTGTTCTGTGTTGCTACAAAGGGCAGAACTAGGTCAACGAGGAAACAGTGCCAAGAGGCAGATCTGGATTAGAATAAAGAAGGATTTCCTAACAGGAGAACATACCCATAAGGGGCGGGGGGGAGCAGGAGGCTGGGCGGGTGGGCCCCCAGGGGACCAGGGCCTGACTGTCCTGATCAGCACAGATGGGGTCTTCCTGCCCAGGAGGGTGGCCACAGGAAGTGACCCCTGGATGCCCTTCCCTTGGACCATTCTGTCACTCTGATAAGGAGCAAATAAGTGCTGATAGCCAGGGTGTGGCTCATCCAGCCTGAAGGATGGAGGGTGGACTTCGGACAGGTCTTAACATTCACAACCCTTGGGACTTTCACTTGAAGCTCTCAGAATTCCAGGTGGCAGTGGCCGAGGCAGCAGGGGCTCTGACCAGCAATGGCTCAATGAACCAAAAGTGTTTCTTGAATGCCAGCTGGGTGGCTGGCACAGTGATTCAGAGAAAGTGAAGTGACAGAGCTGTGGCCATGAACCATGAACACTGCCTTACTTTGGAGAATATAAAGCTGGCATCAATTACGAATGCCATTGCTACTTAGGGGACACATAATATGAGGCAACCAGGCCTGTGAGTAACTCCATGGGCTGTCACTGGGACAGGAAGGCCACAGGCAACTTCCCAACCTCTTCTCAGGCAAAGGTTTCAGCGTTCTTTACCCCGGAACCTTTCACTGACACAGCCCTTGACCTGGGTTTCCTTGGTCTCCTGGGCTGAGCTGCACACAGAGAAAGACGCTGGGACATAGTTAAATGCCAGGAGCAGGACGCAAGACAGAAAGGGGAGAATCTGCTCCTTGAAAATTAGCTCAGAGGTGGGACACAAAGGAGGTATCTACCACACTGAAATCATGTTACCTTTATAAACTATAAAACTGAAAATTTTTATTTTATCAACCAAAATATTGCTAGGTTGTATTAAAACTACAACACACATCTGAGAAAAAGTATGAACTTCTCAAACTAAAATGCTAGCCCCTTGGAAGAAAAACCTAGACAGCATATTAAAAAGCAGAGACATCACTTTGCCCTCAAACTATGGTTTTTCCAGTAGTCAGTCGTGTACTGACGTGAGAGCTGGACCATAAAGAAGGCTGTTTCGAAGAATTGATGTTTTTGAACAGTGGTGCTGGAGAAGACTCTTGAGAGCCCCTTGGACAGCAAGAAGATCAAAACGGTCAATCCTAAAGGAAATCAGTCCTGAATGTCCACTGGAAGGACTGACGCTGAAGCCGAAGCTCCAATACTTTGGCCACCTGATGCGAAGAACTGACTCCTTGGAAAAGACTCTGACACTGGGAAAGATTGAGGGCTAGAGGAGAACGGGGTGACAGAGGATGAGATAGTTGGATGGCATCATCAACACAATGGATATGAGTTTCAGCAAACTCAGGGAGGTAGTGAAGGACAGGGGAGCATGGCGTGCTGCAGTCCATGGGGTCACAAAGAGTCGGACATGATTTAGCAACTAAACAACAACAACCAAAGCTTATCAGCTATTTTCCAGGTAGTGGAAATTACTAATTTATACATTCTTAACTCAAAAGCAGGTGAGTGGCTGTAGGTATCAAAAGAATAACAAAAAAACCCCAACAAATTATGGAGGTGACACCGAGGATAGTCCATGTACTGACTTTATTCTTTGCCACATGGAAACACCTGGCAACATGTTTGAGAATCACTGTCCAGAGTGGGAAGGAGCTCACTGGGCAGGAAGACAGACTCTCTGCTCAGAGAAGAGTAACCCGAACTGGGCAGGAAGACAGACTCTCTGCTCAGAGAAGAGTAACTCAGTAACCCGAAGGCCCAGCCTGAGTAACTCGGGGCCCGGCCTGCGGTAGCCCCGATTCCTCCCTTCCCACCACGGACTCCTCAGTCCCAGCGCGTCGCTGTCCTTCCCGCTCCATTTGGCTTTTTGTCTGTCTGTAAGCAACTCCCGCTGCTTCTTCCGGCCTGTGATCTCTTCCCTCCCACTCACTCCTCTCTGTGCTGCCCGCTACAACCTCAATTGAAAAGCACTGCCCTCCAGTGCTGCAAGAGGAGTCTACCCCAGAAGCTTCCACAGCCCCTCCTTCCTCAGGCTTCCTCAGCCTCCTCTGTCCCCTCCCAGCCTCAGAAAGAGCTAACACCCAGGGCCCACTCGGCCCAGGCATGTGCCGGGCATCAGTCCAGGGCAAGAAAGAGACACATGCTCCAGCTCCCATGCCAGCCCCAGTCCATAGATACTGACCGCCCAGAGGGTTACACAAAGAAGGATCCTGAGGGTCAGAGAAAAAGACCACCATGATCTGCTATTACCCTTCTACCTGGAGATTGGAGGGCTGAGAACAGCAGCACT
Source organism: Moschus berezovskii (assembly GCF_049115385.1). Classification (NCBI taxonomy): domain Eukaryota; kingdom Metazoa; phylum Chordata; class Mammalia; order Artiodactyla; family Moschidae; genus Moschus; species Moschus berezovskii. The sequence continues at coordinate 43,765,639 of NC_142473.1, forward strand.
CACGCCCCTCCCCTGCCCTGTCCCAGGATGGGGCAGAGCATCCCACAGAACTCAGACCACCCACCCTGGCCTGCACCCCAGTCCTTCATTCCCTCTGGAGTTCCCTTGAAATCTCCCCAGTGATCCACTCCCAGGCTCTCCAAAACTGCAATATTTATATCCCCTCACTTGCGCCCACGGATGCTCTATACTTCCCCTCCTGTGACACACAGCAAGAGCTGCACCTTTTCTCATCAGAAACTTCACAGCATCTACAAAGCTCTGCCCAAGTAGGTCAGAGAGTGACTGATTTTACCTTCGCCTTGGTATCCAAACACACAGATTCCCAAACTACCCCATTCTTAACCATCACCTCCTCCTCTCACTAGCTGGTTTATTGTACATACAACTTGGTTCACTCATGCATATGATGATTATCCGACCATCTGTCTGTCTGTCTGAGACTGTGAACCCTGAAGGGCAGAAATCAGATCTGTTTAACTCATTAGCTTCAAGGTCAGTAGAGCACAGACCGTCAGAGAAAAGGGTAGAGACTGTGGCCTCAGGGCAGCTCTGCTGCGACTCGCCATGGGGCCAAAGTCACTCTGCTCTCTGAGTCTCAGTTTCCCCAACTACAATAAGATGAACTAGAGGGTCTCTGAAGTCTCATCCAGTTCTGATGCTCTAGGAGGCCAAAGAGCACTAGAGTCACATCGTTTCATGACATACGTGGGTAATAATTGCTCAGGGTCGGGCTCAGCGAGACAGCACGATACAGCTCCTCTGAGGAGCGTGGGTCCGCCATCACAATGAGTGAACAGCCCTACAGTGGACATTTAGTGCGGTGGAGGGCAGGCTTGGATGGCTGAGTGTGATGGACAATGAAGAGTGATTGTTATTCCCCTTTGAGAACATAAGTACACTATCCTATATTTATATCCTCCATCTCCTCATTTAGACAGCGTAGAACTTCTGATCAGCACTCACTTGCCAATAACTTCCCTCCACATCTAAATGAAGAATAGGAGTCATATAAGTTCACAGAGTGAATGGATGGTTGATTTACAAAGCCCTTAAAACGTGGCTGCAGGCCGATGCTGGCAACCCCATAATTAGATATGGCATACTCTGCGATGATGTATTTTTTTACTGTTTTTTAATAACTCAGTTCTCCTTCTGGGATGAGGGGAAAAATGGAATTTGTTAAAAATAAATTGAGATTTAGTGGCTTTTGAGCCTTCTGCTGCTTGTTGCTCACAATACTCTATAAATAAATGAAGCCCTGCCCTATAGTGCACTGTAAACACCCACAGACACTCGGAGCCAAATTCTTCCAATTATGACCCTGTGCCAGTTGCCAAGCTACTGCAAGGACCCACTTGAAAGGCGGCCATCTAGGCCATTTCCTGATTAAGCTGCCCAGTAGCAAGGAATCAAGGCCTGCTGCCTTGGCATCATATCTGGTCGCAAAGAATTGCTCAGTGTTCTTGAAATTAAACCTTTCCCTTGTGATCGAATTACCATTCAGAGATAAGCAAAAAACTAACTACCCATCCATCCATCCATCTGCCTGGGTCATGTGTGTGGTTAAGATCCTGGGCTGTCACATGTTAGACTTAAATCTTCAGCAGAAGTGCGTTCACAACGGTGTTTTTAATTATACTGAGCAAATCAAGGTCAAATAAAAGTAGGTTAGCAATGAAAGTGACAGGTGAGTCAGAGGCAGCCTGCCCTTCTGCTCAACAGCTTCCCTCGCCAGTCGGTTTGGGTCACTGTTGCCAAGATAGAGGCTGAACAGTCATTTTAAAAATGCATACTATGGCACTTCCCTGGTGGTCCAAAGGCTGGGACTCTGTGCTTCCACCGCAGGGTGGGTGGGTTCAGCCCCTGGTCAGGAAACTAAGATTCCACATACCATGCAGTGAAGCCAAAAAGAAAATTAAATATATTTTTTAAAAATCAATAACATTTTTTTAAAAAGGCATACTACACGCAAGAGGGGCGATGCAGTGGGCATGGGAGGTCAGGCTGATGGTCCTATGGGCCAACATACACGTTGGGGTGGCCCAGCTTTCACATGGCCTCCACAGGCCGTTTAACAACTGCATGCAGAGAATCGGGAGACTGCAGCATGAGAGCCTCCCAGAGAGAGAATCTGCAACCAGCAGCACTGGAATAAAGTGGGCTCTGGCTGGAAACTGATCGCCCTCCCTCCCGACACGGTAGAGGCTCTTCATTCAGCGTCAGCTCCGCTGGGTGAGCGGGTAGCGGCACTTCTCAAGCTCGCCAGAAGGCCTTCTATAGGCCCTGCAAGAGGGTCCCAAGCTCAGGGATGGGGAGCCAGGTAAAGGAGAACGCTCACTGGTCAGACCTTCCAAACTTAAAACCGGGACCTACCCCGAGAGGGCAGAACTGTTCACACTGGGTGTCCTGGAAAACTTGGGGCCCACGGATCACAAACCACTGAGCCTCTCCTCCAGAGATGGCCCCAGGCATCCTTCCTAGGACTCACAAACCACCCGAGGCGGGAGGTTCTAGCTTCTTAATTTCTGAAATGTCCTTGAGTCTTTGTGTTGCCTCCGATTAGAATGTGTGCTTCACTGGACCTGAGGCCCCCTCACTCTCGTCATTGAGTGTTTGCAGAGCAACTAGAATCCTGATTGGTTTGGAGCGGGTGCTGAATAAAACAGTCACTGAGTCAAAGAATCCACACCAAACCTCTGCAAATGCATCCTATGGACCGATCTCCCTGAATTCTTGCTGCAGTGTTAGGAGGTGGAACTCTTCCTTCTCCGGCACCAGGAGAAAACCAAGGCTGCAGAGAGCGTGTGCATTTTCCCAGGCCTGCGCATCTAATGAGCTGATGGAGCTGGAATTCCAAGCCAGGCGTGAAGAGTTCTAATCCTGGCTTTGAAGTGAGCATCTGTTGCTTTTATAATTTAGAAGAAGCAAAGAAGAAATACTTTAAAGAAAAAAACTACGCATCAGAAAAAGCTTTCTGGCAAATGATCTAATATGTGATGAATTCAGTTCCTGCGCCCGAAATCCAAGTCCCACTTCTAACTGCAGAGGGCACTGGCGCTGTGGCCTGAGAAGAAGGAAAGATTCTAGGGCTTCCATTAAGGAAGGTTTGTTCCTGTTTTTCCGGAGGACCCGAAGAATAAGCAGGGAGGGGAGCAGCCACCAGAAGCCACACCTAGAGTCCCCGCTACTGCTAGAAACAGCAGGCCTGCTCCACGCTTCGCTGGAAAGGCTGCAAGGACAGGCTGACAAAGAAGTCAGAAGACTGAAGATTTAAGGTGCTTGGAAATCAGACCCCCCACCTTGAAAACAGGAATGAAGAAAGGGGAAGAAGCATACTTTTTAAGACTGAAATTTCAAAAACGAAGTTAAGTTTAAAAGTAAAGATTTACATTTACCTGAATCTAGACCACTAAACCCTACTGAAGCTAAGCTTATGCACCATTATCATCTATATATCATGATAAATGGAGAAGGAAATGGCAACCCACTTCAGTATTCTTGCCTGGGAAATCCCATGGATAGAGGAGCCTGGTTGGCTACAGACCATGGGGTCGCAAAAGAGTTGGACATGACTTAACAACTAAACAACAACAAAATTACAATTAAATTCCTATTAGTCTGATGTGTGCATATGCTAAGTCCCTTCAGCCGTGTCCGACTCTGCAACCCCACAGATTGTAGCTCACAGGCTCCTCTGTCCACGGAATTCTTCAGGCAAGAATACTGCAGTGGGTTGCCATTCTCTTCTCCAGGTAATCTTGCTGACCCAGGGATTGAACCCACATCTCCTGCATTGGCAAGCAGGTTCTTTACCACTAGCACCACCTGGGAAGCCCATTAGTCTGATTTTGGGGGCCAAAAAAAACATCTCCAGTCGGTCTGCTAGGTGCAGGTTATGGCTTGAATTTATGTGCAAACCAGCAGGTCAGTCTCATCAAAATGACTAGGTCAGTTCTAAGGCGTGGATACATTTCTCAAATATGGGAAAGAAATGCAAATGGAAAACCACACCAGTAAAACAGGTATTTCCAAGTGCTACCAGGATGGCCCAACAGCCTTCGAGTACAAACAGCCTATAGACACAGAACAGCCTACGAGTATGTGAATTAACCTTCTGGGTCTGAATTTCTCAGCCAGGATCCCTGGGTGGGCTGTGGGGAAAATGTTGGCCTTATCATGGCATTTTTTGTGGAGAGAGGCTTCATAAATTTCACCAGATTCACAAAGTAATCAGTGACCCCAAAAGATAAGGACACCCACCAGCCCTTTTTGCTGCCACACCTGTTTTCTCTGGATAATCCTACTGATATAAACAACCATCCAGGAACCCCCCTCAACTTCTCAGCTTTCACAGCAGACAACACGACACTGATGATCAAGGAAAACTGTCCAAGCTCTTTGCTGAACAGTGCGGCCACTGGGGATGCCCAGTCAATGACTGAAAAGAGGTCACTGTCTGGAAGAGACTGAGGGTCGGCTGAGCCCTGGCTTGACCTACTGTCCAGATGCAAACAAATGGGACAATTAAGAAGACCAAGAGAGCAAACTTACGGACCAGAGAGTCTCAGGCAAAATGAACTTGAGGGTGTGTGGCATGGGGAAGAGCGTGGGCTCTGGAGCCAGCAGGGTTAGGTTCCAATCCTGGCTCCACCTACATACTAGTCCTGTAGCCTTGGGACGGGGATGAAGGCGATGATGGTACTGATGCTGAAAGCAGTGTCTACAATGAGCTGCTATTTACTGGCAGCACAAAGTTCAGCATTTAGTAAGCAAGTACTTATATCTTCTGAAATAATATATGCAATATTATTTAATTTTTCACAGCAACCCTGTGAACAATTTCCATATTACATTCACTTCACAGGGACAGCAAACAGGATTAGGAACTTTGGACCAATTAAGAGCCTGGGATGACTTACTCCCCCTTAAGGGACAGAGTAGGGACACCTCAGCAAGATGGCTAAGAATGTGTTTCCAGATCTGGGAAAAAGAAGGTTAATAATATCAAGAAGCATTCCCAAGGTCCACAGCTAAGTGGGATTCAAACCCGGGTCTATTTGACTCTCAGCCCAGACACTTAACAACTAAACTTCACTACACTGCCAAGCCTCAGCTTTCACATCTGTGAAAAGGACAATAATACTCACCCCTGTAAGGTAAGAATCTGCCTGCAACGCAGGAGACCCAGGTTTGATCCCTGGGTTGGGAAGATCCCTTGGAGAAGGGAATGGCTACCCACTCCAGTATTCTTGTCTGGAGAATGCCATGGACAGAGGAGTCTGGCGGGCTACAGTCTGTGGGGTCACAAAGAGTTGGACATGACTGAGCAACTAACACTTCACTGTAGCATAAAGATTAGACAGAATGCATGTGAAGGGCTTAACACAGTACCTGGCATGCAGGAAGCTCTATAGTGTAGCTATTAACGTCATTCCTATGATATCTGGACCTTTGGAAGAGAGGAGAAGACGTGGGAGGTGGCATCTGGCCACACAGATGGGACAGCATTTCACTTCACAGGATTAGGAACTTTGGACCAAAGCTTAAGATCCTTGGATGACCTAGTCTCCCTTAGGGACAGAGAGGGGACACCTCAGCAAGATGGGTAAGGATCTGTGCACTCAGAGATGAAAGGCTTTGCATCAAAACTTGCGGTAGACTCGGGATTTGGGGAGAAAGAAAGAATTCAAGCTCAAGAAGACATTCTCAAGAGACAGTGCCAGAGAGCACGGCTCTGCCTGGTCTAGGAATGTGGGCCCACTGTTTATTTGACTCCCTGACACCCTGACACCCGAGAGAGGACAAGAGTTCCTGGGCGTGTTTGTCATAAGGGAGATGTTGAGCCCCTAAGTTATCAGTAACCCCCACCTGGAACTTGAGCAGAGCCTAGGCATTCTTAATGAAAGAGAGAATTTGTTAGCATGAGTCTCCTTTGGAGTTAAATATAAAGAAATGTACCCATTGCAAGAAAGAACCAACCACTTACTGTGGCTCGTAATGTGTACCATCAAGCCATTGGCAGAAAGAAGTATCAGACTTATTGACACCATCACTGACTTACTGACAACTTTCTTCGTGAAAGACTCAACAGGGAGTCTAGAAGCAGCAGAGTCTCTCCTCCATGAGATAACTGCACGGCAGGGGACGTGCATCCGGGGGCTGACATCTACCTAGGGAGGAAAACTTTATGGAGTGTCACCAGCCTCCCGGCCAGGCCAGCTCGTCGCCTCCTGTTTGTCTTTTAAAAGGATTGCTATACCCAGTTATTCTGGTAGGAACCAAAGATACTCAAAGGTCTTCACCACCTGTCATCGGTCCCCCCTTTCCTCTCCACAGCGCTACGTAGGCCTCAGCATCAATTTCCTGGACCATTTTAACTGCCTCTAACTAGTTCTGCTGCCTCCTCCTCCAGTCCAGCCTCCACACTGCCACCAGCTGGCTTTCTAAATAAAAGTGCTGACCACGTCACTCACCTCCTGAAAGATGTCTACTAGATTCACACTGCCCACGGAATAAACACCAAAGTCTTAACTCACATTTGTTCATTCATTCATTTTTTTGGATTACCGACCTAATGTGTGATGATCACCTACTGTGTGCCAGGCTCTGTTTTAGGGCCTGGAGATAGGGTGGTGAAGGAGAGAGATAAGACAAGGGCTCATCCTCATGGATTTACATTTCTGTGTGTGTGTGTGTCTGTGTGCGTGCGTGTGCATGCACATGCTCAGTCAGGTTCAACTCTTTGTGACCCCATGGACTGTAACCTGTCAGGCTCCTCTGCCCATGGAATTCTCCAGGCAAGAATACTGGAGTGGGTTGCCATTTCCTACTCCAAGGGATCTTCCCAACCTAGGGATCGAACCTGCAACTCCTATATTGACAGGTAGATTTTTTTTTCTACCACTGTGCCACCTGGGAAGCCCAAAGGATTTGAAGGATACAAATGATAAAGAAGACAGATAAATATATAATGTAAAGCCAGAGCTAGTGAAAAAAAAATAAAGCAGAGTAAGAGAAAAAAAAATGATGGTGTAAAGGGTAGGACAGGACAGGGCCTTTTAAACAGAGGAAAGACCATGCAACACTGGGGGTAATCTAGGCAGAGGAGAGCCAAGTGCAAGGGCCTTGAGGCAAGAAAGAAGGACAGAAGGAAGGACATAGGGGCTGGGGTGGAGTGAGCAAGGCTGAGAGTGCTAAGAGATGAAACCAGGGAAGTAGGAGGGGCAGGCAGGACAGGGCAGGGAGTTCAGATTCTATTTCAAGATGCTAAAAAGCCACGGGGTGTTTTGAGCAAGGAAGTGACACAATATTATTTACTTCTTAAAAGGTCATTCTGCCTGATTGTGTGGAAGGCTGGTAGCAGTGGGGGCAGAGTGGAAGCTGGGAGATGGGAGCCCTCTGGACTCAGGAAGGGAGGTGTGGCAGTTTTCAAGATAACACTGTGATGGAACAGCTGGCAAGACTGCAGACAAAGTGAGGGGTGAGGGAAGGAGCAGAGTCAAAGATGACACCCACGTGTGGGGCCTGAGTAACCCGGTAAGTGGTGGGGCCACATAACATGGGGGAGACTGGGGAGGAGCCAGGTTAGGTTTCTGCCGAAGACTTCTGTTTAGTTCTATTGCTTCTGGAGTGCCCATCACACGTCAAAGGGTGGATGCTGCGTGGGCAGTGAGTGTGTGGGTTTTGGGCTCGGGGGAAAGGTCCCAAAAGGTTGTCAGTGTGCAGATGACTAGCAGGACGTGGCCACTCAGGTCCTCCACCCCTTGGCCCTGGCTCCAGACAGACACCCAGTGTCGCCTCCCCCAGGGCTCTGTCTGGACTTGTGTAGCGTGGGCTCCTCCTCACTTCTAAGATCTGCTCTTGTCTGAGACCACTGGGTCCTCTTCTCCTATAGCACCCTAGGACATGCCTAGTGACAGCACAGCTTGTGTGTCATACTCTCTGCACCTTTCCCCTGTGAGCTCGAGGGCAGTGTCTGTGAGTCTGTTCCCTTCCGTGTCCCACCCCTCACCTGAAGACTGGACACAGTGAATACTGGCTAAATGAATGGCATCCTCCTCTCTGCAGAGAGATGCAAAAGAAATGATAATACATACAGGCAACTGACTCACGCTGCAGCTGCTATCTGCAGGGCAGACGGACAAGAAAGGAAGGCGCCACCACGGAAACGCAGCAGAGCTCAATGGGCTATTCCCTTCCTTTGAGGAGTTTCTCAGCCACACAAATGAGCTTCAAGAAATCTGGGAGGCGAGAATCTCAGGGTGCTGGAGGTGTGATAAGCACTGCACCTAGGGAAGGTGTTTTGGGTTTCTGCTGCAGAAACACTGCCAAGTCCCCAGTCAAAGCACTTGGGAGGCGGAGCCAGGGGGAAGGAAACTGCCCTCTTTCCCATGGACTCCCATCATCCAGACTGTGAGCCTGGAAGTGGGTCCTACTTGCATTCCTTTACAGATACAGACAACGAGAGTCAGGGGGGTTAGTGGGTGGGCCCAAGGTCACACAGCTGGGCAGATTCACACTCAGGGCTTCCTGAAACCGAGACCTGGGTCCCTTCCGGCACATTCTGCAGGCCCGCTCCATCACAGGAGCTCCTACGGCAGTGGGCAGGATAGCTAGGGAGCACCTGAGCCCTGGATCACGCTGGGGAAATACGGCTGTAGAGAGAAGGTGAGGGGTACCCATGGTTACCAGGGAGTCCCCAGCAGGATGAAGCTGGAGCCTCATCCTCAGACATGCAGGCCGGGCCCTGGGAGCACTATGCATGCACCCTGTTATCATTCCTTACGCAGAAGAGACAGAACAAGAAAGAAAGTTTAAGTCAAACCTAGCTGCTAAAAGCAAGAGGAATGGGAAATTGTGGTTTTCGTCAATTATTGCTGTTGCGTGATTCTGAGAGTCTGGTAATAGGTGGGAAGCTGTGTGAGGAGACTTGGCACCACACCAAGTGGGTTACGAAACCAGCAGCACAAAATCAGGGCAAGACCCTGGGCCAGGAAGCAGAGAACGATGGGAAAAGGACTCCAGAGCAGAAATATGGCTTCATACTTGTGAGACGTCAGTATATTAACCCCTCTAAGCCTCAGTTCCCTCATCTATGAAAAAGATCCAACAGTCCTTGTTTCACTACGCTGTTCTGGCTACTAGACGGGATGGCACAAGCCCCTGTGTACAGGTGTGATGCAGAACATATCAAATAACTGGTAGATTGTTCACTGCTGAGAAAGCAAAAGAATTTGCTCATAGTATAGAAAAAAGGAATGGGAAAAAAAACTATACCAAAGCTCTTATAAAAACTTAACAGGAAAAAAAAAAACCTTAGCAGAGTAAAATGGCATCTACTAAATGGCATCTCAGAGGATCTACTAAAGCATACAAAAACTTGTTAAGAAATTGTTAGCGGCTGAGGACCTTAATTGTCCGGAGCTGTGGTGTTGGAGAAGACTCCTGCGAGTCCCTTGGACTGCAAGGAGATCCAACCAGTCCATTCTAAAGGAGATCAGTCCTGGGTGTTCATTGGAAGGACTGATGCTAAAGCTGAAACTCCAATACTTTGGCAACCTCATGCGAAGAGCTGACTCATTGGAAAAGACCTTGATGCTGGGAGGGATTGGGGGCAGGAGGAGAAGGGGACGACAAAGGATGAGATGGCTGGATAGCATCACTGACTCGATGGACATGAGTTTGGGTGAACTCTGGGAGTTGTGATGGACAGGGAGGCCTGGCGTGTTGCAATTCATGGGATAGCAGAGTCAGACACAACTGAGTGACTGAACTGAACTGAGGACCTTAATGTATGGTAGGAAGGAGAGGCAGAATTGGAGGAGAAAGGAAAGAAATGGAAAAGAGAGTGGATGAATTTGAATATTTCAGTGTATTAGTAAGAGTCAAAAGAAGTTAACATATATACATTTAAAAATGCAACTTTATTCACTAATGAATAAAATTGCCTACTAATTTTGTATGTTCTTTCAAATTTCTATAAAACCTTCAGTACCCCAGTTGCTTGATGACTTCTTCAACCCCCTTCCACCCCCTTCCACCTGGAGTTTAATTACTCTTTCCTCTGTTAATTGATTCTTGCTGCTGCTGCTGCTAAGTCACCTCAGTCGTGTCCGACTCTGTGTGACCCCATAGATGGAAGCCCACCAGGCTCCCCCGTCCCTGGGATTCTCCAGGCAAGAACAATGGAGTGGGTTGCCATTTCCTTCTCCAATGCGTGAAAGTGAAAAGTGAAAGTGAAGTCGCTCAGTTGTGTCTGACCTCTAGCGACCCCACGGACTGCAGCCTACCAGGCTCCTCCATCCATGGGATTTTCTAGGCAAGAGTACTGGAGTGGCTTGCCATTGCCTTATCACTGCACAAATTACACCATCTCTGCTCACTGGGATTCCCTACCAAACAGTGAGCTTCTGAGGGTATACACTCTTCATGATTCATCTTGGGACTCATGTGGTAGCCTTGTCCTGGCCCCAGGATCCCCAGCTAGCGGCTACCAGTATGGAGCATCTCCAGAGAAGAACCTTCTTTCTATAGCAGGAAAATTTGAGAGAGGACTCACATTTATAAAGTGTTGAACATCTTAGAGGTACATTTCAAATCTTAATTCATGTATTTCTCAAAATGTCCTTATGAGAATCATTTTCCCTATCTTGCAGAAGAGGATACTGAGGCTCAGAGAGGTAAGATCAGCAGTCAAAGGTTCTCACTGCTAGTAATAAAGGTAATGGGGCCAGGATTTGAACCAACTCCAGATCCCTGTTTCCACTAGGCCAAATGACCTTGCATGGGTCTCACACAGCTGACAGCATCCTGGAAGGATATGTGGGGCAGCGGGGTGGGGGGGCTTCTCCAGTGGTTCAGATGGTAAAGAATCTGGACGGTTTGATCCCTAGGTTAGGAAGATACCCTGGAGGAGGAAATGGCAACCCACACCAGTATTCTTGCCTGGAGAATTCCATGGACAGATAAGCCTGGCGTGCTACAGTCCACAGGGTCACTATAGTTCATGGGGTCACAAAAGGTTGAACATAGCCGAGCAACTAATAACTTTCATCAAATGTACCTTCAGGTTCACAACCAGGTTAGGGCTAAGCAACTTTGGCCAATATAGGGTAACCTGTTAGCAAGAGTCAGATAACAGGTCAGACAGGCAGAGAGAAGGCCTCCGGAGAAGATGGTCTTTAAAATTTCACATGCCCAAAAGTGACCACAGGAAGTTGGGGAATGTCACTTCCCTTTCTTGTCTCCACCCCCAGCTCAGTAAAGGAAACTTCCATGGTGTCCTACAGGCAAAAACCTGCCTATCAGCCTCACAGACTCCAACCATATTTGGAGTCAGAAGACCTGGTCCAAGGTATTGACCCTCAGTGGCTGTGTGACACTCACTAAGTCAAACCTTTGAGCCTAAGTGTCTCCAGATGTAAATGAGGGGTGAGGGGAGTGTCTGCTTCACAGGGAGGTCATGTGGACACCATGAGAAAATATGGGTGGGAAGGACCTGTCCATGTGAAACGGCTTTATATGTCAGAAGAGGATGCTGGAACACCTTGGATACCTCAAGACATCACCTGCCATCTCCCCATGCCAAGGCCTGGCACTCCTGTTTAAATGCTGACCTGACCTTTGCCCTGAGGGCTCAGACCCTAATAGAAAGGACAAGGCAGGCCTAGTGGAGCAGTGGAAAAGGAAGCTGTGACTTATTCTCCCAAAGGCTCCCTGGGACAACTAAAATCCTCACATAAGTATTTAATAATTAAACTGATAACAATAGTTGGGGGACATTTTTGTCATCTTGTCAGATGATAACTGTCACCAAAATCAAGGTATGTAAATCATTTAATTAAATCTATAGATGTATATTTTTAATGCTTTTCTAAAACAAATGTGTAATTTTGATGGCATATTTGTGAGTTTTTAAAGTTTACTTTTTTCATACATGGTGAAGCAAAAACTGGATTACTGGAGCCATAATTGGATACTCTTGAAAGGAATGTGAATTAGTACAGCTTTTTTGGAGGGAAATTAGACAATATTGATTCAGGTTGTAAATGGCAAACTATGTAAGCCAAATGTCCTACTTTCAGGTGTCTATGTGCAGGAAAATCTCATGCAGAAGTTCACAGGTGGGCGTAACAATTTCCACATCAGCAGTGATTGTAATGGTAAAAAATCAGCAACAAACCAAGTGTCTACCAATATAAGGATGATTGAAAAAGTTTCAAAGGTACCCATACCATGGATTACAACTGTTATACATAATAAGGTACATGTACCAAAGGAAAACTGTAGGCATAGAGAGAGTCCATTTCTACGAAAGTAAAAACGTGTATGTTGGGCATGAGGGCAAAGGGAATACAAGGGGATACAAAGGGGTTAAGGGGATACAAGCAAATGAAGAAGTCCAGGACTGTATCCAACAAAGCCTCCAGAGTGCCAATCCTGGGGGAAGGTGGGGAGGGCAGGTATCACCGAAGACTTTCTTCCTATATGTTATACACTTCAGGGTTGTCCAAATTTCTTACAAGTGTATGCTTTCTCATCATAACAAAAATCAAAATATGTTGACTCTCATAGAATAATAATAATTTTAAAATTGCTTGCAAGGACTCCCATTAAGCAAACACTGTGGGGCCCAGCATCCCCCTCCTGCATGTGGCCCCCAGACCTGTGCGTGCTCACTAGCTGGAAGAGGGTGAGGGCCTGCCTGAGAAAAACTGACAGATAAGGATGATCTCCACGACTAAGAATCCCCAGCTTCTCACCTCTTTCAATAAGGATTCTGCTAAATTACAACTATTTCAATGAGATGAACTCAACATTCAAAAAACAAAGACCGTGGCATCTGGTCCCATCACTTCATCGCAAATAGTTAAGGAAGCGATGGAAACAGCGACAGACTTTATTTTCTTGGGCTCCAAAATCACGGCAGACAGTGACTGCAGCCATGAAATTAAAAAATGCTTGCTCCTTGGAAGAAAAGTTATGACAAACCTAGGCCACATATTAAAAAGCAGAGACATTACTTTGCCAACAAAGGTCCATATAATCAAAGCTATGGTTTTTCCAGATGTGAGAGTTGGACCATAAAGAAGGCTGAGCACCAAAGAATTGATGCCTTCAAACTGTGGTGTTGGAGAAGACTCTTGAGAGTCCCTTGGACTGCAAGATCAAACCAGTCAATCCTAAGAGAAATCAACCCTGAATATTCACTGGAAAGGCTGAAGGTGAAGATCCAATACTTTGGCCACTTAAGGCAAAGAGCTGCCTCATTGGAAAAGACCCTGATGCTGGGAAAGACTGAAGACAGGAGGAGAAGGGGACGACAGAGGATGAGATGGTTGGATGGCACCACTAACTCAATGGACATGAGTTTGAGAAAACTCCAGGAAATGGTGAAGGACAGAGAAACCTGGCAAGCTGCCGTCCATGGGATTGCAAAGTGTTGGACGTGACTGAGCAAATGAACACAACAACAAGATGACCAATAAAAAGGACTAAGTATCTTTAATTGTTCAAATTTGCAACATCATAAGTTACTGAATTAAAGCAGGTAACTTGTGTTCAACCTCCCTTAAATAGAAGCAACCAAAATTTATATCCGGCCTTAGCCAACATTTTACATTGACTTATAAGTCTTGCTAACGACTTCTTAAAAATTATTAAGGACGGAAGCCCACAGGAGGAGAGAGGTGACTGTACTAAACCTAAAAGAGTCTAAATAAAACACTGAAGCTACTTGGCTTATCACAAAAATGACAACTTAGCAAGTGAAACAATCTTCCTCTCTATGGTCAAAATTGCTGGTGAAAATAATTCTCAATTGATGCACCGTGTCTAAGAGGTGCTGGTTACATTTAGTGCAGACTACAGATTCAGTTACCTACAGGCCATGTACAGGAGCAGGGGCTGGGCGGGGCGGGGCAGCTGGAGAAACAGGTCCTTGTAAGAGGGACGGCCATCTTCATCAATGTCATGAGGTTAGATGGACCCAGTGCTGCTAGATCTTCGGATTTTCACAAAGACCTAGAAATCCAGATTTCTAGATAACATCTCCCAATTTTTAAATGTTACCCACTAACATAAAGGTTTTAAAACATTGTGAGTGCTTAACAAAATACATCTGCAGGCCAAAAGCAGCCAGTGAGTACAAAATGTTCAACCTCTGTCAACATGTTTAATTTTTGATCAATTTTATTTTTGGAAGGATGGGTAGAGGCAGTGAAATGGTATGGGATGGAGATAAACGCAAGAGATGCAAACCTGTTGATGTTAAGAAAATATTCCTAACATACTTGAGAAAACAATGGTAGCTGTCTACATCTAATGCTGAATAAACTGCTTCCATTTCTTCAGCTATATTAGGTACAAAGCTCAAAGTGCATATTTCTCAAGCAAATTCTCAGGAATTTGTCCTAAGCAAATGCCCACAATTTACTGTCAATGAACTTTACAAAAATTTAACTATACCACTATGTATTAAATGATTATCATAAAGATTTAAAATAAGATGAGCAACCACAGAATCGCTCCTCTGTGCCAGGTGCTATTCAGACATTTGGCACCTGGCATCACCAATGTAGGTCACACAGCCTCTGGGCAAGATTCCAGTGAAAGCCTGTCTGACAAATCTCCCTCCAAAACAAAAAAACAATAACAACAAAGAACTTAGAGTCAACATCATAAAGTTGTGCTCAGCCATTTTTTTCCAAAGTCAAAATGATAAAAGAGATAATTGTGTTAATAATAACATCCAATAATAATAATAACATGCTAATAATAATATCTGCACACAGTTTGCAATTCACAAAGTGCTTTTCCTACACTACCACCTCATTTACTTCTTTAATGGTGCATTTTAGACTTCGTACATTGTCCAAAGTTATTGACAACACTACTTTTTAGAAACAACAGTAAAATGATAACAGATATTCAGCATTTTCTACATACCGTGTACTGTGCTAAGCATGTTTTCATCTCACCCTCACAAGAACCTCACAGAGGTGACGAGTATGGTCACTGTCCCATTTCACAGGTGAGAAAACTGAGGTTTAAAGAGCATGGGTGGGTTGTCTTCGGCCCCACCACTAACAGGCACAGAGTCAACACTGTGAAGCATGCCTGCCTCACACCAGCATGCTGAGTGCCCCAGAGGCCGTTTCCCTGTAAGCTGATTTCAGTTTGTTGCCAGCATGTTTGGAAGCCGCGGCCAAGTCCTCCTGCTCCCCATCCCCACCCCACCCATGCCCACTTTCCCAACTTGGTCAGAAGCCATTTTTAATTTCTATGTTTCCCACTCAAAACCAGCATGAGACACTTGGAGCTCAGCCAGTGCTCCTGGAGGGCCCTGGAGGCCTGGTGAGGTGCCCCGGGAGACCAGCCTTCCCTGCTGCCAGCCAATGCAGAGTAGCTTGGCGCCCTGCTAGCCTGCTGGGGTCTAGGTGGGGCTTTTACATCCCTGTCGCCTGAGTGGGGTCTTGGAAGGGGGTCCTGATAGTCATAACAACCCCATGAAATAGTCACAGGGGTACCAGAGTGGGGATGGGGAAAAGGGGAGGTGACTTTGGCTAGAGGGAGGAGGAGAAAATCTATTTAGCTGACAGCTCTGTTGTATCTATTATTCAGAGCCCCACATCAGACCCCTGAGACAGTGAGACATGGTCTCTAATGTGCACAAGGATAAATTATACAAGCAAAAGCATCAAGCAAGAAACACACACACACACACGTACACAGTCACCAGCATAGGCACCCACACATACTTGGAATCATGGGACAGCTGCTTGTAGGGCAGTAACTCCTGTCCTCTTATCCCCTCTGTGGCCCCCTCAGTCCTGACTGTACAAGATGCTACCTGCCACAGAGGCTGCACCAGGGATGGTCCCAACTGGCTGCAGAAGGGCAAGGAGGCAGGCACACAGGTCAGGATGGCCCGTGGCGCAGGTAGGTCCAGAGGAGCAAAGGAAGGGTGAGGGCTCTGTCCTAGGGAAAGAAGGGGGTCCACTTCTATTATAAGGATGAGGATGGGTTCCCAAGATGGAAGAAAGATGAAGGGACAGACCCTGCCAGGGACAGATGCTTCCTTAGCACCACTGACTAGGACATGGAAACAGGCGGGGACAGTGCGGGCTAAACTGTGAGGACCCCCAGGGAGTTCACGTTCACAGCTCAGACTCTTGGGATGCAAGGGGCAAGGAGATCCAGCAGGTGAGTGGCTACCTGGGCGAGCAGGCTGTTGGTCAACTCTGTAGTGAGCTCCTGCCTAGAAGTCCGGGCTTAACAGGCTGCCCAGTGAGTGAACACAACTTTTATTCATCTATAGCCAAACACATACATGTGAAATGGTCTCTGGGATGAGGGCTGAGAATAAGTAGGAGAATGGGCTGCCGAACACCTAGAGAAGAACGGGCGGGAGCGAAGACCCAGTCAGGCTCCTGGGTGCAAACCCTGCTCTCATGCCTCCAACTGATCTGGACCTCTGGTCCTCTGAAAGTTACCTGCGATAATAATGCTAACCCTGACCTCAGCACACACTACGGAGGCTCTAATACTAATGGTTACCCACCAGGCACTTTGACAGTGCCTGCCCTGTGGTGAGCAATCAACGAGCAGCATGAAGGGCTCACAGTAATGGTGATGATAAGACCCAGACTCCTTATCGAGGAGGGCAGGGAAGGTTTCCTAAGAAGAAATGAATCAGCTGATATCAGACGGGTGAATGGGCATGAACCAGGCAGGGCAGAAGGAAAACGCATTCCATGCTGAGGGAACAGCTTCTGGGAAGTCCCTGAAAGGGAAAGCAGCAGCAGCATCAGTGTTTCCAGGCGAGGAAAGCAGCCCAAGCACTTGCTGGAGCACTCTGGTCAGCAGGACACCTCTGGGTGGAGAAGGACTGCTTCTTCAAGGAAGCCTTCCCGGATTACTTTAAGCTCCCAAAGAGAAACTGCATTCTCGGCATAATTTCCTGGTTCTGTGGCAGAACTAGGAAGTGAAGGAGAGGCAAGAGCATGAGGTTGAAAGCCCCACAGGAGAACATGAGAAGGCAGCAGCTAGCACTGAGGTGTACTGCAGGAGCTCCCAGGGTGGGGGAACACAGGCATGGACCCAGCATCCCTGGGCTCAGTGCTGCTTCCTGTTTGCTACTCCTCAGTATTCACAGGGAAAGGTCCCTGGTGGCTCAGTGGTAAAGAATTCACCTACAATGTAGGAGATGCAGCAGGAGCCGCGAGTTCAATCCCTGGGTTGGCAAGATCCCCTGGAAAAGGAAATGGCAACCCCTCCAGTGTTCTTGCCTGGGAAATCCAATGGACAGAGGAGCCTGGTGGGCTACAGTCCATAGGGTTGCAAAGAGTTGGACACAGCTAAGTGACTGAGTCCGCACACACACACACAGTATTCGCTGAGGACTTTACAAGGTTCCAAATAAAGATAAAGATGCCATTGGGCCCCTCTAGAAAGGACCACTGGCCTTCCTCATCCCCCAGCCAGAAAAGCATTCTCCGCTGGACTGCACAAGGGAAAAGCTGTCAGTGGTTAGCAAGAGTCATTACTTTGGCTAATTTAGGAAATTTGGGATCTGTCCAGAAAGCTGGGTGGACCTCATTCTTCAGCATTCCGTGATGGACTATTTTTCATTTTGAGTTGCTTTCCTAGCCCATCAACAACAGGAGTTAAAAATACAAAAGTCAGGGGCAAAAAATATAGAGAAGTTATGTTCCCAAAGCCTCCACAGGTGGGGAGATGCAATAGGCAACCACAAACCCCAGCCCACACCAACCTATCCTGCCATCAAAACTAAGAAGCGGGGGGTGGGGGGGGCACCCAACTCAAAACCAATGAAACTCCAATTTCAAATACATTTGATCATAAGTCTGTTGTTTGGCTGCACAAACAGACTCTGCTATCCTCACTCGTTCAACAAAGACTTCCTGAGCCAGGTGTTCTGTGCTGGCACCAAGAACCCAGAGATTTTGTGTGCGTGTGCGTGTGTGTGTGTGGTCTCCGCCCTTAAGGAGCTCAGTTTTCTGAGCCTAACAGATAGTAAATCAACAGTTACATCAATAAGTGCTTTGGGAGACAGAGCAATGCAGGGTGTTCTGGGAGCCAGGAGAAAGGTCATGTCCAGGGCATACAGAAGTGCAGGGTGGGGGGAAGGTGTCCAGAAGAGCAGAAAGCTGAGCTCTGTTACTGAAATGGGGAGCAGGGGAAAGGTCATTCCAGGGAAAGAGCCCAGCTCTGGCCACGGCACCAAGGGGTGACAGCCGTTGAGAGGCCAGGCTGAAGTTAGAAATATGGGCTATGGAAAGAGTGAAATGGGGAAGGTGGCTGAAGGCCAGTTACGAAAAGACTGAAGGCCTGCTGAGGGGGCTGGGGTTCTATTCTACAAGCAATGAGGAGCCCCTGGAGAGTTTGGGGGTTTTTTGGCCAAGCGGTGAGGCATGTGGGATTTTAGTTCCCTAATCAGGGATTTGAAACCTTTGCATTGGAAGCCTGGAGCCTTAACCATGGGATCACCAGGGAGGTCTTGCCCCTAAAGAGAGCTTTCAGCAGAAGAAAGCCTCGATAGAAGTGTGAATTAGAAACTTCATGCTGCGAGGAGATGGGGGTTCAATTAGGAAGACAAAAGCGGCCCCAGGAAGGCCAATGAAGAGGCTATTAAAACAACCCAAGGGAGTCCTAAGTGACGGGGTGGGAAGGGAGAAGGAAGGAGGGAGGGATGAAGGAGAAGATGGGTTTTTCCAGATGAGGTAACGGGTGGAAGAGGACAGTGGAGGGAAAGGTCAAAGCCAAGGATGACTCCTGCAGCTGACACGCCTCAGGGGGTTTAAGTTCCACCCAAGGCAGGCACCGCAGGAAGACAGACGCACTGGGTACCGGGCGAGGGCTGCCAGGAAGTACCCGCCGGACCATAGCTCGCAGCGGGGTGGGGGCTGGGAGAGGCTCTGGGCATTTCCCGGCGACTTCAGGATACAGGTGAGCAGTGGATGAGCTCGGCGGGGAGGAATACTGGGGCTGACCCGAACGGGATCAAGAAAACCTTATTAAGCTAAAGACTGAGAAAAAGAGAACCGGCACAGGAGGCTGCGGAGGCCAGGTCTGCAGACCTGCAGAGAACCAGGGGGTGGCAGCGCAGACAGAGAGCAGAGGGGCGCTCAGCCCCGCCAGACGCAGGAGCCCCTCTGACACCCAGGGGGCGCTCTCGCGGCGGGGAGCAGCTAGCCGGTATCAGCAACGGCACCAAGCCTAGCAGAGAACAGCGTGGAGGTATTCGCAGTCATCCCAAAGAGCAGTACTACCGCTTTCTTCAGAGCCTTATCCTGCCTGTCTGTCTGACCTTAAATCTCACCCCCTCGATTCTGTCTGTCCTGCTCATGCATCTGCCTCATGAGGACAGAACTCGTCTGGTGTCTCTATGACCACAGTGCCGAGCCCAGTGCCTGACACACCGAGGTTAAGCACCTTGTCCCAGGCTGCCTGGATCACTAAAACAACAAAATTCAGTGGGCACATGCTACACACCCGATACCAGGCTGGATGCTGGTGGGGAGCAAGACAAAACAGGACCCTGCCCTTGGAACCTGAAGTTGGAGGTGAGCAGAGAGAAACTCAAGTATTTCAACAAAAAGCAGATTATCATGCCGCAGAGCTAGGACTGGAATCTGTCACGCCTTCTATTGAGATTTCTTTTCCAAGGCCAAGGGTGCTGCCTTCTCCAACTAAAGGGACATTTTAACTGGGAAAACAGTCAAGTAAGTGTTTGAAGTTTGGCCTTCGTCTCTTCCAGGGGTCCCACACTTCTGCCACCCTTTTAATAGACTCCTGAGAAGCAGGAACACCTATTGTAGACTCTAAGTATTTAACCTTTAGAGCTCATGCTGGCTCCAATCCTTCTACATAAGACAGAGGAGCAATTCCGGATTTAGGTGGGAATTAGGTGGGAAACAGAAAGCAGTGCAAACCAGGGGTCAGATACTCTGAGTTCAAATCCCTTCTAACCTCAGGCAGGTTACTCAGTCTCTTGTGATTTGATTTCCTATTGCTGAAGTGGAAACACTATCTGTCGTAGGTTGTTGCAAAGATTAAACTAAAATGATACCTACAGAGCACTCAGCACTGTGCCTGGAACTCAGTGAGATTTCACGAAACGGAGGCTGCAAACCTGTTCCACCTGTTGCTTTAATGACTCCATCTCTAACTGATATATTTGTGAAAAGCAAGCCAAAAACTACTCAGAATTCAAACCCAAGGACATACACTCAAAGTGTTCGAAACATAAATTGCTACCTAGTTGAGTGACTTGAGGAACTGTCTCAAATTCCCATACTTGGGCAGACTCTGCAGTAAGGAGTTTCATTTCCATTTCTTGCTCTATCCTATTTTCTCCTCCAATTCAGGCAAATGCAACTATTTGCCCAACAGATCGCATCTTGTCTCATGGCAGGGGTCCAGACACGGACTGGATTCCACTGGTGCAAGTTGTAGCAGAGCTCGGAACGCCACACCTCAAACAAAGCGTAAGAACACAATCACAAGCCCAAGGTACACACAAACTCCCAAACACACTTGGCTCCAGAGAAGAACAGGAGGACCGGTCACAGCATGCTTTGCTTGCCTTAAAGCTAAAGAGCTCATTTTGGCATTCAGATGCTGAAATCTTTGTATCTCCTTTCTTTTACCACTCAAATTCTCCATAACTGGTCTCTTTTTACAATGTCTCTGATTCTTAATCCTTCATTTATGATGGACCCTGAGCAACCTCGCTGCCTTCCCCCTCCTGCCTCCCCGCAGCATCTCAAGGCCAGCTGTAACCACCTTATCACTAATACAGCAGCCTTCCTTCAGGTCCCTTTCTCCCTGGTCTCTGCTGCCCCATCCTCTCTGCTTTCTGAGACTCTCTCTGCCTTGGCTTCTGGTTCTCTTCCAGCTTCTGTTCTTCTCATCCCAGAGTTATGCACACTCTGGCTCACTAAGTTATGCACACTAAGGCTCAGCCCTCAGCACATCATGGGGAGAACTTATTAATCCTATGCTTCTGTTCTACATCTCCAGGCCTACCCTTCCCAGACCAGGTGCTGGCCGTGCATTTCCAATGATCTATTAGACATATCCTGTGGATGAACCACTGCCACCTCTAATTCAGTATATCTAAAACTGGATGCACCAACTATCCTTCTCCACCCTGAACTGCCACATTTTGGTCAATGGTTATGAACTATCAAGTTTAAACATTCATCTTCTTTGGCTCCTGTCTTTAAAGTCTAAGAAGACCATAAACCCTATGTTACTCCCTTTGCACTATCTCTTCTTTTGGTCCTTTGCTCCATCTTAACCACCATTAGCCACGTGACTTCACACCTGGACTGCTGCTGCTGCCTTGAAACAGAGTCTATGCTTCTTGTCCAGAATGCCCCTAACATATTACTTCAGCCATTTTAGTTCTTTGCTCCAAACAACTTCAGTGGCTTCTTGCTGTCTCCAAGTGCCTCAGCCTAGCATTCAGGGTCTAGAAAAGGGGTGGGCAAACTATAACCCACAGGCCAAATTCGGTCCACTATCTGTTTCTGTAGATAAAGTATCATTGGAACACAGCCACACCATCACAAACATACTATCTATGGCTGCTTTCCCGCTACAATGGCAGAGTTGAGGAGCCATGATAGAGACCATATGGCCTAGGGAGCCGAAAATATTTACCCTCTGATCCTTTACAGAAAAAGTTTGCTGACCTTGGTTTAGAGTAATCAGCCACCATCAGATCCTGCCAAACTTCTTACTTGCCACTCCTTTGGATGAAATTTTTGTTCTCATGAGTCTTCTGCTGAGTCCATTTTCTTTCCATCTTATACCTACCTACTCAAGCCAGAAAAGCATATTTCATCCCCCAGCTGGGCTTGTCCATCCTTCAGAACACAGTCAAACTCTGCCTCTCTGTGAGGCCAGCTGTATCCATCCCCTGTACCTGGGATACTTCCCCTCTGGCCTCTCTCTCTGTATCTACCACAGAAACATAAATTAAGATCCCCTTCTCCTGCAGATCTTTTCCACCTATGCTGTAGGCTTCTCCAGAGTACAGGTGCAGTACCCTTCACAGAGCAGTACCGGTGATAATGACCTTGCCCTTCATTCCAAATACCAATCCTTGATAGCGTAATTCAGTAAGAAGGCATCAAACAAACTTACCAATGAAGGCCTAGCATTCCACATTTGAAAAGTTAAGCTTGGGTCCAAAAACATGCACGTTAGACAGCACCACCTAAAAGCCAATGAAATAAAAGTTTAGCTTTAAAAGAGAACATTTCTACATTTTCTTTAAATTTGCAACTCCCAGTGAGTTTTGATTCACTGTCCTCCCAGGCTGGCCATCTCTGCCTAGAAAATACTGCTCATCCTTCAAATCCACTGGACAGTCTCTCCCTGGAAGCCACCCCAGCGTCCCAGACAGGCCAGGCACCCCTCCTCTCAGCTCCCATGGAACTCTGGTGAGACATTTATGGCAACACGGGGTACAATGTAGCATAACTTTTTATTTGGGAATAGGGGTCCTTAGACTGTACGCTTATCAAGAGGAGAGATCTGATAAATTCACCCCATTCCTTATCCCCACTGCCTAGAATACTATGGGCGTTTAGATAGTTCTCAATAAATATCTGTAAAATGGGTGGAAAAGTTAACCCACTCAATTCATGAAGACATGCCCAGGTATCTAAAATTCTGCTGGACCACAATCGTCATCCTCGAAATGCATGCTTCAATCCCACTGCTTTTAATAGGCAATGGTTTAACAGGAAGGATTAACGAGATTAATCTTCTAAATGCACACCTTTGGAATGCCACTTCCCTGAGCAGAAACCTTTAGAGGCTCCCAGAACCTAAGAAGGCAAGCCGGATTCCACAGGCAGGCTGCCAGACCTACAACAACTGGCCTTGCCTGAGTCTGCAGCCTCAGCTCGTGTGGTCTCCCCCAGTGGACATCTTGCTCCAGACAGAAAGGACTGGTGGCCAGTCCCTTCTCTCAGCATTCTTCCTCCCCTTCCTGCCACATTATCTCCTTCTATACTATAGTGACCTCCATTTCAACATCTTGTTCCAGACCAAGGTCATGGTGGGGCCCAAGAAGGTTTTTTTATTTTTTTCCTTTAGAATTGTGCGTGTGTGTGTATGTGTGGTGGTGGTGGTGGTAAAAAGCACATAACAAAATTTACAAGCTTAACCATTATTAAGTGTGCAGCTCAGTGGCATTACATACATTCACACCATTGTGCAAACACTACCATCCAGCTCCAGACTCTTTTTTATTATCCACAAAACTGAAATAACAGCTCTGCTTTCTCCTTTCCTCCCTGTCCATGGCACCCAAAACGTTTCTGTGGAATGAATGAATGAAGACACGAATAAATCTGACCTCAATCCTCCCTACAAAAGCCAGAAGTACTATCTCTTTCTGCTAGACTCCCATGGTACTGTCTTCACATCTTTCCCTATTTCCCCCAGTCTTAAATGACCCTTTTTGCACGCTTGTAGTCTCCTTCAAGGCGGGAACTACTACTTATTGGCAAGGCTGTGCTTGGGTCCAAAAGCACGCATTTAGCTTCTCCTCCATGTTATTAGGTCTGGCGGGCAAGCCTCTGTCTTCCCCAGATAGCTCCTGCAGTCCGTGAATCACTCCCTCTTCACTTGGCTTCCAGGCTAGCGTTCTAGGCTTCCCACCCACCTCACTCGCTGGCTGTCCGTTCCTTTTGCTGGTTCTTCCTCGTCTCCCCACATCTTACTGTCAGAAAGCCCCAGGGCTTGAATCATAGTTCTCCTTTCTGTATTCCTTCCATCGCCCCCTGGGTGATCTCACCTAGTCTCCTATCACCTATACATCAAGGATGCTCAGATTTCTCTCCAAGCACAGGTCTCTTGTTTGGACTCCTGGCTAGTCTATTCTACTGCCTGCTTTAGGGAAGATGTCAAGTGGAGAGGAGGTCTCTGTGAGATGTGTTTGATGTATCAAACGTGACATGTCTCACATAGACCCCTGACCTTCCCCCAGACCTGCTCTTCCCAGAATCTTACCAATGTCAGTTTAAGGGCATGGTCTCCTGGTCGTCTAGTTGCCAGGGTCAAAGGTTTGGAGTCATTCTCATCTCCTCTCTTTCTCTCTCCAATCCTCACCAAAACTGGTTTTTACGTTCAAAATAATGGGTTGGTCAAAAACGTCGTTCGGGTTTTTCCGTAACATCTTAGGAAAAACCCAAATGAACTTTTCTGCCAACTCAATATATTCAGAATGTGACCGTTCCTCACCTCCTCCACCATCACCACCCTAGGTTATTGCCAGAGCCTCTAACAGGTGTCTCTGATCTCTCTGCTTCTGTGTTTGGTATCACTGCCACCTCTAGCCACAGCCTTGTCTCAATACAGGAGAGGGTCTGTTATGATCTAAGATGATGTCACCTCTTTGGTTAAAATTCTTATAAGCTTTCCCAGCAAGGACAATGCCCAAGGGACAAGTGTTTCCAACGTAGACTGGCAGGCCCCGGGGTAGGCTGATGGGCAAGGCGGGGTCTTCCAGCCAGTGTCCCCTCCCAACCATCTATTTCGTGACTGGCAGTCCTGATATATCTCCTACTATCTGACTCCTTAAAGAAAAGATACTTCTTAAAAGGAGAAAAATATAATTAATCAACTTACTTTTCCAGCTAGGATACCACAAGAAGCCATTAACATTCACATTTCTTAAGAATTCATAAGAAAGACATGTTGAGTCTGCCACCAATTCATAACTTGTTTCCAAAGAGAAAGCTAGCCTTCTGGAGAGCAGCTGCTACCCGCTTTGTGCTGGTGGTGAGTCCTCCTGAAGCCCCCTTCACTCCCCATGCCCTGTCTGCCTAATTGTCTCCTCTAGACTCTCTCCCTCTCCTTGACATGCCTGATGCTGTGGCTGGAGGTGAAGTCCAAATGAGATAAGAATTGAAGGACTTGAAGTAGCTCGGGTCTTATCCGTTCTCAGAACAGCAGCAGCAGCCTCTCAACCGGTCTCCCCAGATCTACCCATCAATGGTTTAGCCGCTAAGTCATGTCCAGCTCTTTTGCAACCCCACTGACTGATTTTCAACCACAACCTCATATAGTGATAATTTTAAGAAAACCTAAATTTGATCAAGTCCCCTGCTTTATAACTTTCCAAAGAGCTCCTGGGCTTCCCAGGTAGCATTAGTGGTAAAGAATTCACTTGCCAATGCAGGAGACATAGGAGCCACAGGTTCGATCCCTGGGTTGGAAAGAACCCCTGGAGGAGGAAATGGCAAGCCACTCCAGTATTCTTGCCAGAAGAATCCCATGGACAGAGGAGTTACAGTCCATGGGATCGCCAAGAGTAGGACATGACTGAACATCTAAGCACACGCACAGAGTTCCTACATTGCCATATGATAAATTCTTCAAAATATATTACAAAAAACCACAGTAAATATTCTTTTTTATCTTCCCTAGATACTTTTATCCTGCTTTCTTCTTAAAAAGGTCTTGTTTGACCCGACAGGGGCTGGGGGGTGGGGGTAGGGTAATCCATCCAGCTCAGATTAGAGCAGTCTTCACCACCCAACAGCCAGTTGTGCTGTAGTGCTCCCCAAGGCCAAGCACACCACCCAAGCTGGGCCATCCAGAGCCGTTCTCTAGAACTGATATACGGATGCAGAGAAAGGAGTTCTCCCTTCGCTGGAATTGCTACACTGGGGCTATCAGCAGCGGTGCCTCCCCAGGGAGGGAGGCCTGTCTGCAGTCGGAAAGACGGATGCTAACTCTCAATGAACGGGAGGCGCCAGATGGATCACCAGCAGTGTCAGCTCCTATTCCAGAACCTCCTGCTTTTGTGAACTCCTATAGCAGCCAGCATCCTTCCCAGTTATGGAACCAGCAACTACCCACTCGTGCCTCTACGAGCTGGAGTCCCAGCAGGCCCACTGGGATGCTTTCTCTATCTGTGCCTTTCTCCACAGTGGTTCCTCTGCCCAGAACATGAGCTCCCTGGGTTTTTACACAGTAGCAAGGCTTCCTCTGTGAAGTCAGCCCTGAAGGCAAGCACAGCAAGTCCAATCTTACTGACATGCTCTAAAAGGCCTAGAATATACCCACTGGGTTACACTCACACCCCTCCCCTGCCTTCCCAATCTCCTAGCCAGTTGCCCAAGCCAGAAATCTCAGACTCACCCGGTCTTCTCAGACTTCCTCAGGGCCCACATGGACTCCCCCTTCTTCTTTCTGCCTCCTGTCTGCTGCCACAGTCCAGAACCTCCTCCTCTCCTCCCTGAGCTCAGGTACCGGCCTCCTGGTCTGTCTGTCCCTCCCCTTCCCCAGCCCTCCACACTGTGGCAGAGATGAACTTCCAAGAGCCTTTCTACCACCTACAGAGTCAAAACCCTGGTGTGAAGGCCCTTCACTGGTGTGAAGGCCCTTCACTGGCTTCCACCCAATCTTCTAGTTTCTCCAACCACTTCCACTTCCAGGAAGATGAAGAAGACATACTTTCCCCATTCTACCTTCTATGTACAACGAAAACTCCTACACGGGACACATAAGGCAGACGTGAGAAGACTCCGAAGGCAGAGTGAAGAAGGCAGTCCAGCGAGGGGCCTCAGGCCCCGAGGAAGGACACTGTGGTGAGCAGCCCACAGTTGCTTTTTGCCCCACTTGGAATGGAAGAACCTGGAGATGCCAACAAGCACAGACCAAAAGGCTCCAACAAAAGCTTGCTGCCTGCAGCAAGACAGACAACTTTTAGATAATAACTGTGCTATATCAGACAACACCACAGAATAGCCCATGGTCCCACCCATACCCATACAACGAAGGCAAATGACATCTGTAAAAAATATCTGCAGCTTACTGGTGAAAAGACTGAATGCTGCCCCCAAGATCAGGAACAGACGATGCTGTCCATTCTTAGCACTCTCACTCAACCAAGTGCTCCAAGTCCCAGCCAGCACCAGAGGCCACAAAAGGAAATAAAACAAACAGACCGGAAAGAAAGAAATAAAACTGTCATCTCTATTTGTAGATGATATGACTGTCCAGAGAGAAAATCCTGAGGAATATAACCAAAAAAGAAAAAAAAAAAATGCCTATGACCAATGAGTGAGTTTAGCAAGGATGAAGGATACAAAATAAAAACAAAAACTCAATTGTTTTCCTGTATACTAGCAATGAACATATGGACACTGAAATTAAAAATATAGTATCATTTACAATCACTAAAAAAAAAAAAAGAAAGGAATACTTGGGTGTAAATATAATTTCTTGCAGCAAATCATTCTAGTCTACTCCGCCAGGAGGGCAGGAACAGTATATATTTGTTTCCCTCTCCAATGAAACCAAAATACTGAGCCAGTGCCCAGCACCTAGAAGACATGCAATATTTGTTGCCACAGCTCACACTCTGCTCTGTTTAAGATAGACTTTCTTTCCCTTTACGCTCCTAGTGGGAGCATCGTCCACTAAAAAATCCCCTCTCTCATTTCTGCCTTGGCAGGTCATGATTGCCAAGGAAGAACCAGGGAAGCTGTTTCTGTTCCCACTCCAAAACACGTTACATTCTTACATTACACACAGCATGGGCTGGAAACGGCCTCTGCAGGCTCCTCTCTAGCGCCCAGAGGGAAACTGGGTGCCTTCCACATCAGCCTGAGGGAGGGGCCCTGAGGCTCAGCCCGAAGACCCCCAGCAATGACACGAGACCCCTGACAGTGCTGTCCCCTCCAGACTCTGTGCTGAGAGGAGCCACAGATGTCCCCCCAGTTCACTGTCTAAAAGCTCATTGTGAAAAAGAACTGCCTATCTGTGCTGAAGGAAGTACTGTGGAGGAGAAGAGAGATAGGTCAGGTCCAGAGGGTGTCTGGATACCTTTTTCCAAAAACTCTTCCCCTCTTTTTACTTCTAAGGGTTGAAAGTTGAGTCTAATAGTCATTAAGCAAAAGCCACAATCTCAGAACCATCCTGAGTCCTCTCTTTCGATCCCACCCCACCACCCATTCCACAGCAAAACCTGTTCCACCTTCAGAATAGGGCTCAAATCCAACCACTTCTCAGCATCTCCACCACCACCACCTCCACTCGGGACCTAGCTGCTCTCATCACTCACTGGATAATGCCAACAGACTCAACTTCTCTCCCTCCAACACAGCACAGTGAGCCTTTCAAGATATGACTCAGATCATGCCATTCCTCTTTCAAAACGCTGAAGTGTTCCTGGCTCTCCCTGTCACTCACAAAGCAACCAAGTCCTGACAATGACCTTAATGGCCTGGCCCCCTTACTTCTCTGCCCTCACTTCCCACCACGCCTTCACCTTCTCCTCACTCCATTCCAGCCACCCTGTTCACCTTTGCCCGCTGTTCCCATGCCTAACTCTCTTCCATAGTTAAACCCATGACTAACTTCTTCACCTCATTCACTATACACTATACTTGCAGTTTATCCATCTTTGCGAGTCTGTCAGACTCCTCTGTTTATGGGATTTTTCAGCCCTCCAGGCTTCTCTGTTCATGGGATTTTTCGTGGGAGAATATTGGAGTGGGTTGCCATTTTCCTCCTCCAGGGAATCTTCCCAAACCAGGGATCAAACCCACATCTTCTGTGTCTCCTGCATTGCAGGTGGATTCTTTACCTGCTGAGCCATCAGGGAAGCCCACATTCTATGAGTTCACCAAAATCCATTTCCTTTTACTTGTAAGCACATGGCTGGACTACATTTCCCAGCTTCCCTTGCAGTTAGGAGTACACATGTGAGTGAGTTCTGGGTATGAGGGATGTAAGGCTTCTTCCACATTGGCCTGTAAAAACGTCCCCACAAAGTCCTCTCTTTTTTTCAGCTGAATGGAAAGGAATCTGAGGGCCTTGACAGAAACACAAGATAGAAGGAGTGTGGGTCCCTCAACAACCATCAGGAAGGATGCCTGCTAACCAGGAGCAGCCCCACTGGAACTTTTCTCTATGAGAAATAAAAAGTTTTCTTGAGTTGACACACTGAGATTTGGGATGGCTGTTTGCTATCTGACCTAACAACTCTGTCTCCTTCTCAATGAGGCCCTCGATTACTCTATTTAAAATCCTCCCAACACTTCTTAGCTGACCACCTTACTTTGTTTCTCCCCATAGTCCTTATTACCATACAGCATACTGTATATTTTGGGGTTTTTTTTCCTCTATCTCTCCAAATATGAATGTAAGCTAAAGGCAGGAATTTTTGCTTTTCTTTTCCCCTTGTGGTATCCTCTGGGTCTAGAACAGTGCTTGGCAAGTTGTAACAACAATCCTGTGTGGTTGAATGAATGGGACTACATGGGCTCCAAGGTCAGAAAGGCCTGGGTGGAGGCCTGCTCTGCCATTTACTGTGTGACCTGGGGCAAGTTACTCTCCCTCTGCAAGACTCATTTTCACCATCTGTAAAATGGGAGGAAGTAACAGTACTTTCTTTATAGAGACTGGAAATAATTAAGATCATGAATATAAATCTTTTAGTGCAGTGCCTAGAAATAGCTCAGGCTCCAAAAATGCTAATTACCAACACTGTCAACTCAAGGCCAGAGGACAAGACTGGGTGTCAGGCCCTCACAAGGTCACTGGCAGGGACATCTATCAGAGAGGAAGGAACTGAACAGATATTTACAAGCACAAAGGTCTTCTGGAAGAAATCGTGGCAAACACCTAGGTAGTGAGATTCAAGAGCTGCCTGAAAGTTCTCAGTAAATTGCAAACGATCAGAAAAACATGACAACTGGTGTCAGGGGTGATGAAAAATGTGTGCCGAGTCTGCAGAAAAGCGTTGCTCTGGAGAGAGCACCACCCCAGTGATGAGAGATCACTCTGTGCCTTTTAAGAAACAATTTTCACAGCAAAGCTTGAGAAGAGAGAGGCCTCTTGCATCATGAGGACAAGGTAATAAGGCTATAAAAATGGAACTCAAATAAACCACACACAGAGCCCACATGGGCCCAATTTTCCAGGAAAAACAGCGATTGCTGCAGCATTCAGATGAGGCAGTCACACTTATGCCTGAGCATAGCAAATAGCTTTCAGAAATCATTAGGCTGCAGAAAAGCCACTGGGTTTGCCAAATTAGCCGTGCCAGCTCTCACCTGCCCTCTCTGTCACGACTGCCTCTCTCTACCAATAAGAGGACACAGGCAACGATACCCAGTGCCTGCACCTGCTTCGCCATCTTCAGAATACAAAGCCTCCTGGAGTGAACAGCACTGTAGTCAGAAGAGCCCGGGCTGATGCTCCTGTGTCTGCAGCCTGGCCACCCCCTCCACACAAGCCCTCTAGGCTTTCTGGTTGGCTCAGCATGCCCTCAGATCTCACCTCCTGGAACTCTCTGCCTTGTTGACAAACCCCTCCTTGAAGCTCCATCTTCCTGAGGCTCCTTCCACAGCTCTCACCAAACTCCCCTGAACCCACCACCATGATCCCTTTTATGTCCATGTCTGGCCCCTCTCCCACTTGTGCATCTCTAAACATTTGGTACCCCAAGCCTCTAAAATATGGTGTCTACCCACCTTTCTGATTCATGTCTGCCCTTCCTCTATATGGGAGGCAGGACAGCTTTCTGGTTAGAAGCAGATAATCTGGAGCCAGACCAACTGGGTCTGATCTCAGTTGTATAACACTATGGTCTTAGGCAGTTAATAAACTGTTTTATGTCCATCCATTCATCTGTAAAATGGAGATGATTATAAAAGACCTCATTTGGGTCCCTGCAGGGATTAAATGAGCTAATAGAGAAATAAAGTTCTTAGAACCATGCCTCACACCTGATACCCTCCATAATGTGCTGGCGATGACTGCTATTACACGAGCCATTGTATAAGCCAAACCCCAAACATATACCCTGTCCTTCTGCCTCAGTTTCCTCTACTCAGGCCTTTCATCTTCGCTGGAGATGTCCAGGCACTATCTCAGCTAGTCCTTAAGGTGCTGACAGGAGTAACCACTCTTAAACACCTTTCTGTAATCCCCCACCCCAGGTGTCCAATGAGATGGAATACCTCCCTTCTCTAACAGGGTCGGGCTGACTTCTCCCAGGGCCGCCTTCTTAATCTCTCTTGAGTAATCATTAATTTTATTTTAGTTTTTTAAAATCTGTATTTATTTATTTATGGCTGAGATGGGTCTCTGTTCCTGGCACGTTGGTTTTCTCTAGTTGTGGCAAGCGGGGGCTACTACTCTCTACTTGCAGTGAGCAGGCTTCTCATTGCAGTGGCTTTTCCTGTTGCAAGCATGGGCTTTAGAGCACGGGGTGGGTAGTTGTGGCGCACAGGCTTAGTTGCCCTGAGGCATATGGAATCTTCCCCAGCCAGGGATCAAACCTGTGTCCCCTGCATCAGCAGGTGAATTCTTAACAACTGGACCACCAGGGAAGTCTGAACAGTCATTAATTTTAGACTTGTCTTACCTTCCCACTCCCCGTTCATAAGCTCCTCAGAAACAGGGGTGCGTTGGGTTTTTTTCTTCCCAAGTTTTTTATCCCCTGTAACTTTATTCACTGTAAAGACTCAGTCAACATTTGCTGGATTATGTTGAAATGCAAAGCCTGGAGCCTGGGTCCACATAACAATCAACAGAGACCAAATCAACAACAGATCAGCAGCACGGAGGAAGCCTTCCCCATCACCCCAACACAGGTGTCAAGGTAAAAAGAATACGAGGGACCAAGTGAGTGACATCTGTTTCTCTGTTTCATTCTAGCCATTTACTAACGGCCAACAAAAAGCCAAAACCTTTTCAGGAAGTTGGCAATCTGCTTCCACTGCGAAGAAGACGTCTCACCCCGACAGGCTCACTCTGTCTTAGGGAGACATGGTTTCTCCCTCAAATATCCTATTTATTTTTTCTTGTTTTAGGCTATTTCTCTAAAACATCCTCAAGAAGAGATCATTGTTTATTTTGTTATTGTTTTAAACAAAATGCCAAAGATACACAGACACATAATTCCTCAATTTTCCACAGGCAGATTACTCCTTAAGAGGATGTATGGGGCTCACCTCCACTCTTAAGAACAAACAAGCCATGTATTACTTGTAAATACACAGCCTTTTCCTCACGTCTAATCTCACATTACCATTACCCTGCTTCTTCAATCAAGGAAAACACGACAAATACCTTCCTAGCATTTAAAGTAAAATTTGAATATATCCTCAGGATATTCTTCTTGGAAAAAAAAATCTGATTCTTTATCTAATCTTGGGCCACCGCCATTAGCTAGATAAATGCCAACCTAATGAAACGATTCTGTAATACACAAAGATGGCTTAATGCAGCATTAGCTGAAAGAGCAAAAATTAGAAGTAATCAAAATGCCCCACAACAAGCTCATGGCTTAATGAAGGCATTCCCTTGATAGAATATTACACAGCCATCTTAAAGAAGCATGCTGGAACGAGGGAGGCATGTGGGAAAAGGCTGAAGGTATTGTCTTAAGAGGAAATGGGATGCTAAGTGTAGGATGTGTGTTCTTGCCACTAAGGTTGCCCCAGCTGGGCAGACAAGGCCCAGAGTTTGAAGTCAGAAGCAAGGAAAGTTAAGGGAAGGCTAAGAGAAAATCTCAGTTAACAGGGCCAGTGGGGCTGGTGGTAGGAAGATGAGAAGCTTGTGCATACGGCAGGGTCCCTGCTAGGAGTAGAGAATAGAAGAGGGGAAAGGTGCCCCAAAGCCAAAGTCATTTCAGGATTCCATCCCAAAGCAGGTGAGGGGAATGGGAACCCTGCCATTGCAGAATGAATCAATCCCTGGGTGACAGAACAACTTTCAAAGCCCTAAGACGCTTAAAGTCAAGCCTTGGCCTTTCCACGGGGCTCCTACCAGAAGGCTCAGCCCTTCCCAATCCTCTGAGGCTAATCCTGCCCCAAGGCAGGAGGGATTTAAGGGGCTCTAGCCTAGAACCCAGGGATTTAGCTTGTTTGCTGATAGCCAGGCAGATAAAGAAATTGAGCCCCCTGAGAACAAGTATCTTAGCCAAGGCCACACAGAGAGTTAGGGGCTGAGCTGACACTTGAGTCTGAGTCTGCTTGTCTCTGGGTTTACAGCTCTTCCGCAGAGCAACTTGGTGCCAGACAACTGACAAGTCAGACCAACTGGCCCTGAATGATGACAGAGAAGCAGTGGATTATGACCAGGTGAACCAAACAGATCAGGGCAGGAAGACCTCAGGACACCAACAACAGCCCCCAAAACAGGGACGTGAAGAGGCCCCCAGGGGCCACACTGTGGAAAGGCCAAGGTTTCAGGGGTTTGAAAGTTGTTCTCTCAGGCAGGGATTGATTCATCCTGCAATGGAAGGGTTCGCATTCCCCTTGCCTGCTTTGGGATGGAATTCCTGAAGTGACACCTTGGCTTTGGGGTGCCTTTCCCATCTTCCATTCTCTACTCCTTAGCAGGCCCCTGCCCCGTGCCCAGGCTTCTCATCTTCCTACCACTGGCCCCTCTGGCCCTGTTAATTGAGATTTTCTCAGTTTGCCCCCTCCTGTACCCCAGCCCATGCCGAACCCCTGCCTCTAGCCCCTCAGCCTCCTGCACTTTGTTGGTTCAGCTGAAGTCACTGCCCTGTGGGTGTCACTGCTGGTCCCTGAAGCCATGACCTCCAGCACTGCTGGGCCACCTTGCGGGTCCCACAGGACCATCTCTGGACACAGAGCTCCTCCCCACAGCTCCCATCCCCCTTGACTCCTACCCCTACCTCCACTAGAATCCCCAATCTGAATATCTCCTGCCAATACAAGAGACCAAACTCCCTGCCTGGCATGTAAGGTCTCCCTTGTGGAGCCCAAACCACCTACCTGACCAGGCCTCCTAAGGCACCCACCCCCCTCCCCAGGTTAAGTAGGAGCTTGTTCCTTATGTCACCTTCAGAAGCACCCCTCGCCACCCCAATGCCCCTAAGCGTCAGCTCAAGCTTTCTCTCATTTTTTTTTTTTCTTGCGAACACACTGATCTCCACTGAAAGAACCCAACCCTTTGGGGTCTTAGTAGCCAAAGAGCCAGGCTCTCAAATATGGAACAAGCAGCTCATCCTGACACTGTCATCCAAAGGGCTATGCACAGGAGGACGTTCTCTCCCCAAATCCACTTGAAGCACACCATCAGAGAGTCCGTCATTTAAGCAGTTGTCTAATTTTCCCCTGACCCTGCCCCACCTTGGGAACAGATGCAAACATTAGGCAGTGATGCTGGAGCCAGGACAGCTGGTAAGGATCCTGGCATATTCAAGAGCATCCCACTTGCAGTAAGCACTTCCTAGGCTCCTATTCTGTGCCAAATGGCAGGCAAAGGGCACAAAGACATAAATTCAGACACACCAGTCGTTGCCGGAATTCAAAGTCAAACAAGGAAAGGAGTGAGATAAGCCTCACTAATGCAGCATGACAAAAGCCACCCAGAGAGAGAAGACACAGAGGGAAGAAAAGCAAGGAAGAGAGGCAGCAACGATTCAGTTCAGA
This sequence comes from Moschus berezovskii, assembly GCF_049115385.1. Classification (NCBI taxonomy): domain Eukaryota; kingdom Metazoa; phylum Chordata; class Mammalia; order Artiodactyla; family Moschidae; genus Moschus; species Moschus berezovskii. The sequence continues at coordinate 43,800,111 of NC_142473.1, forward strand.
TTCAGTTCAGCCGAGAAATGTGGGGGGAAGGGCTCAGAGAAAGCCGAACATGAGCTGGTCCCTGAGGGGTAATCAACAAGAAACACAACAGCCATCCCCACGTACTGGGTGTTGACTGTAAGCTAAGTACTACGCCAGACACTTCACTTGCTCTGTCGCAAACTTATCCACTCATTCATTATGGACCAGACTACCTGTCAGGCTCTAATTTAGGCACTCCAGATAAAAACAAAATAAACACAATTTGCGGCCCTCAGAACCTAGATCCTGTTGAAAAAAGACAATAAACCAGATAAGTAAAACGTATTATAAATTAGATGGTGATAAGAGCTAAGAGGAAAAATAAAGCAAAAAAGGGAAACGGGAAACATGGGGGTGGGGCAGTGGGCTGGGTGGTACAACTTTACACAGGGTGACATTAGAGAAAAGACCCGGAGAAGCTGAATGAACAGTCACAGGGGTATCTAGGGAAGAGTATTCGGGGCACAGGGGCGCTCACTGGCATGAGCTTGAGCAGGAAGCACGTTTGGTGTGTCGGAAGAACAGCAAGGGCTCCAACGTGGCTGGAGAAAAGCGAGAGAGGGGCAGGCAGGGTTGAGGCAGACAGCTGCACATGTTGTCCACTGCACAACTCAAGAAGGCTCAACTCACATGCACCACAGTGAACCATGCAGAACCCAGTCTGCTGAAATCCTCACCAGACCCTAGGGTGGGAGATGAGATGAGAGAAGTACCAGGAAGCCCTGCGGGCCAGGAGAAGGCTTTTCCTCTGAGTAAGATAGGAAGCCGCTGTTAAGAAACCCTCAGGACCTGAGCTGATCTCCTCTTCACGGGCTCATGGGCCAAGAGTGCAGTCAGGAGGCAGGCTGGAAGCAGGAGACCGCTTGGGAGGCTACTTGCAATAATCACACTCAACTATGTATCTCTCACCCTCACAATCCCGTGAGGCCGGGGCAATGCTCACTCTTTCACAGATGAAAAGATTAGGCTCCAGAGAGATCTGGTCACTAGCCCAAGGTTCTGGACGAGGCAGTGGCAGACTGGCCAGGAGTGGGAAGTAGGGGATGAGAACATTCCAGGGGGAGTGTACAGCATCAGCCATGGAACAGGAGACTGGAAGGGCTGGCAAACTTGGGAAAGGACAGGCTCATGGTCCAGGGAAGGGTGAGGCAGGGCTGGCACATGGGGGCAAATAGCCAGGGCAGTCAGTGAGGCCCGGCTGTGCCCTGGCCACTCCCACCAGCAGTGTCCAAGCCAGCACTGCTGCCTGGACCAGAACCACCACCTCCCAACCCATCTCCCTCTCCATGTCTGTCATCAGTCTACAGGCAATCAGAAGAGTCCTTGAACAACACAGATTAGATACTAGTTTCTTGCTTTCAGCACTTCAGTGGCTTCCCATCGTGCCAGGCGACTAGCAGACCCTCAGCTGATGTTGAGTGAAGGGAGGACTCCCTCATCCCTGCAGCCTCATCCAGGCCTGGCCCTTGAAGGTAGAGCACCTCTTCCTCCTCCCTCGTCAGCAGGTGTGGCCAGTGAGACCCTATTAACCCATCAAAATGCAAGAGGAGATGGCAGCCATTCAGACCACCTGGGGGCAGCTTTGAGATTCAACTTTTTAAAATAAAATTGCTTACTTCAGAGCAAACTGGAGGCACTTTACCACGCTGTGGCCAAGGAGAAGGAGGTCTGCAGATATGCCCAGGCTGGAAAGACTGTAAGAGGTGCCTTGTTCCTGAGTCCCCAGGCTCTGGACAACATTCTTTGTGTGGAAGATGTCTAAAAGCTGTGTGAAAAGGACAGAACCACAGGCACTAGGCAGGTAGTGAAAGACTTTTCCTCCCCGAGAATGTGAACTCAAGGAGTGGAGCCAATGGCTGTATTCTTTCCTGGAGGCCTAATACAGTGGATCCAATACTATCTCAGAAACTAGGGAAAACTATGAAGCTAAGGCTTAAACAAAACTTTACAAAATGTGAGCCAGCCAGGCCTCCTGAGGCTCAACTCACTGCAAAGCCTTTTGTGATGAGTAGAAGGAGATACATAAACATACACACATGCATGTATGTAGGCCTATTTTTAAAGGAATGGTAACAACACCAAAAGAATGAGAATAGTAACACGCTCTCCCCCACCCACCCACCCACCCAGGAAAACTGAATTTAGCAACAAAGAGCCTCCCAAGGAGGCCCTGGTAGGAGTGTTAGCTGATCACTGCATGAATGACTTGTTTCTCCGGTTAAACGGCACCACTGTGGGTGGGAGAGGGTGGGAGGTGCACTGGCAGCCAAGTGAGTCCCCAGACCCCTTTAGAAGGCAGATAACCTCCTGGTTTTCTGTACTGCATCAAACAAGTACGAGAAAAGCTTCAGAGGCTTTGTTCTTTGTGCAGGAAGATGGGAGAAGTAGGGTCAGAAAAGCAGTCCTAAAGTCTGTAGAGGAACGAGGTTGAGTCTCCACGGGGGAGAGGGACCTGTGTGTCCTGGTTTTCAAAAGGAGGGAACACAAAGAGCAGGACGAATGTCTGAGTCCTACTCTGACAGAGAAATCAAATATGAAAGACGACTCAACAAGGATGTTCAGGAAAACTGCTTTCACTTGCCCAACTGCAAGCATTTCTGGGCAGTCTAAAACCAAGCGTATAGTGAGGCGGAAAGATCCTGCGAGAGTTGGTCATCAAGAGTTTCAGAAAGGGCAACAACGGCTCAGTGAATTCTTCCAAATACATGCAAAGGTCAGACTCGGCCACGAGCGAGAAAGGACTGGGGGTGGCTGAATGATGGGGAAACCCAGTGAAGTTAATTGAAACTAGTTTCCTGAAGGCCCAATGTCCCACTGGAGGGACAATGAGAAGCTGGTCCTCATTCAAAGTTGAGAATTATGGAGAGAATGAAAGCTTGTCTTTAGACAAAAGTTCGGGCATGCATAAATCTAGACTCCTGTGTGCAAACTGGCTCATCACTGTTCAGAAAGGATGGACATGCACTTGGGTAATCCAGACATAGGAAAGGGGAGGGGCAAAAGAGCCTGCCCCTAGTTCATGCCTTCAACTTTTGCTTCCTCCACCTGCAGACTCTGGCTGGCCCAGGCTGACAGAATGGGAGAAGCAGCTCAGAGGTCTCAGTCATCTCCTCCTTCTGCACCAGTAAGAACCGAGGATGTAGAAAGAGGCGGGCCTTGGAAGCACCCCAACACCGGACCCTCCTGCTCTACTACAAATGGCGGCACCTCTGGGGCCGTTCTTAAAATCTGTAATTATCTTTATCACTTCTTTATCTGTGAGCTTCAGGGAGCAGAGGCCAGGTCTGCCTTGCTCATCACTGTGCCCCCTGCCAGCATCTAGAGCAGTGGCTGCCACACTGCAGGACCATAGCAAACAAATGCATGGCTTGGGGACTGCCTGGCTTCAAACACCAAGCACTCATCTCAAAGAGCTGCAGTTGAACCTGTCCTGCCAGGAGTGGGCTAAGAGCTGGATGGATCACTTAGTGCCTCCCCCAAAGCTCTCAGCCAGCTCCGGGCCCCCACTCCACCATGGCAGTCCTGACTCGTCCTCCCCACTGCAGTCTAGGAGCACGGCTCAGACCACGCACCTGAGCCACAAGGAGAAACAGGAAGCTGATACAGGGGAAAGGATAACAATCACTCTTTAAAAATGTTGGTGGAAAGAAGCCACAACCAAATCTACAAAGTCATGAGCAGATGGAGGGGACACTAGAAACGGAAGGGTCCTGAGAGATCACAGGACAGGGTTGCTCAATTCCAGAGTAATAGCCTCAGAGGTACCTGAGCACACGGGAGTATAGGACGGGAGAAAAAAAACGCATCACACAGCAAATGAGAAACCTGCAAAACTCATCTTCTTAGGTGACTGTAGTAAAGGCCAGATAATTCAGGGAAGAGCATTACTCAGGCCATCTTGCCTAACACATTATAAACACTTAGCTTTGTATGTTAATTTCCAGAAGGAAAACATCCTCTTTATAACAAGTTCCTAAATGCCTCAGTCAGAAAATAAGCTGGATAGGTCTGCGTTAATTTGATTTGGCTGGAGAGTACTAATTTGTGGGACTAATTTTTAACTGGCCCTTTATGACTATAAAAGTGATACATGCTCATTGTTGAAAAATAGGATACTGCAGAGAAGATGATGAGAATAAAAATTACCTCTAATTCCACAAGATGAGAGCCACTGTTAACACTCTGGTGTACTTCCCTCCTTCTATGAATGAAATTTTAACACAGTTGAGGGCATACTGTGAATACAATTTCAATTCCTGACTTTTGCCAGTAAAGTTCATTGAAAATACTTCATTGGGTTCCAAGAAAGAAGTCACCCTTAGTGAATATACAAATTAAATAACACAATGAATAAAAGTTATTCATTTGTGAAGTTAAAAAAAAAAGCAAAACTGATTATTTCATTGAGTCCCCATTTCCTTATTAGCAAACGAAAAAAAAAATCATGATTGTTAAGATAAAAATGGCCCATAAGATAGAAACATTAAATTCATCTTTATATCCTCTAACCTACACCATATTTTCAAGAAATTTTTTTTAAAGCCACACATTTTTTCAAATCAACAGAATAATTTTTATAACTGGATCTTATTATTGTGAAGCAAAAATTCAAGTTTTAGTGGTGTTGGTAAAGTTTTATCTTCCAATCTGCAGGTGAACTAAACCATTTAAAAATGATCAGTTCACATTCATGGACCGTGACATCCAAATGAAAGTCTTATCTCCAGTTTTGCTGTATTCTGTGACCTAAACTGTGGAGTAAACAAATTGCCCTGCAAAGGACATAGTACGGGTCATATGCTACCCGGTTGGGAACTGTCCTACTGTCTGCCTGCATCCTGGTGAGGTACCTGGTTTTACATGTAGGTCCAAGGTCTTGGCCAGTGGAGAGTAGAAGAAATGTTCTACCTAGCATAGAAGACCATCCAAACTCAGGAGCTCTGTAGCACACTGCATTTTTTTTTCACCTCTCATAATTGTTGACACCTCATTGGACAAATGTGTCCATGCTAGACACTGGGTGTTAGGGACACAAAGGTGAATAACACAGATGCTGTGCCCACTGCCATGGAGCTGCAGTTTGCAGAGCACTTCCGCATCCATCATCCTCACACTAAGCCTGGGAGAAGAAAGGTCACCACCACTGTTCCCATGTTCTAGACGGATAAAATGAATATTCTCTGGATCATTTTATCCCAAGTTATGACATGGAAGAGCTAGACTCAAATCCAGAGTTTCTGACTCCTCATCCAGGGCTCTTTCTGCTGGTGAATTTCCTTACTGTCAACTGAAGTCTTCTAAATTACTCATATTCCCTCCGGCACCAGGGTTCTACCTGGCTGCCCAGTTTCTGAGCAATGCGTTCCCCTGATCACTAAATGACTGTGTGTATCCTGGTTTCTGGGAGTCTTCTTAGATTCTGACTCTGGATTCAGGTACCTTTCCAGCTTTCCTGGTAAGAGCTGCAGACCCCACTCACTCCTTCCTACAGTGTAGCACACTGCCAGCCTCCTCCATTGTTCAGTCTCCTTTCCACCTGAAAAGTAGATTTTGCTGCACTCCTGAGAGCTTTCTCAGCTTCCTTTGCAGGTAAATGTAGCCATATGACTAAGTCCTGGACACTGGGATAAAAGAATGTGCGACTTCCAGGTCTTGCCCTTAAGATGACTGAGTGTATGACTCCTTGATCCTTTTCCCCTGGGAGATGGTAAAAAGTGAGGCTTCTACCTTCAGCCACCAAGTGGAAGGCACACACTGAGGACAGCAGGACTGGATCACTATCTACTCTAAACTGGTGTATGAGAAAGAAGTCAGCTTCCACCCAAATTCAACCAATGTGTCTGTGGATGTCCCTAAGACAGGAATGTGCTCTGTGTCCCAATCGATACAAAAAGCGTGAGTGAAATCAGTTCTGCATTCTCTTGGCAAAGCCCCTTGTCTCTGATGAAATACCTTAAAGAGGATATTCAAAACTGTGTGGGTAAGTATTGCATTCAGGTTTATTTCATGGCAAACCTTTCAAAAACGAAATTACCTCAAATGAAATTATCTCAAAGATGACTTATGTTCAGGTCACAGGAAAATTGAGAGGGCCCAGAAAAACAAACCTGCCTCCTGTAGTAACAGGAGGGGAGAGAACTCAAGTGGTAACACACCCAGTCCTCTCTCCTAAAGCAGTTCACTCCATTCCTAGAAAAGGCACGGAGAGCTGAAATCATGTGAATCGAGACTCATTTCTCCATGGAAACAACGTGATAATGAGAGCTTGTGTTCCCAACCAAGAACTCGATGGTCAACTTTGTAAAGAAATTACGTAAACTCCATGTTTTATCATCTCCTAAAGCCTTGGGACACTGGAAAAGACTCTGATGCTGGGAAAGGTTGGGGGAGGGAGGAGAAGGGGACGTCAGAGAATGAGATGGCTGGATGGCATCACTGACTCTGTGGACATGAGTTTGAGTGAACTCCGGGAGTTGGTGATGGACAGGGAGGCCTGGTGTGCTGTGATTCATGGGGTCGCAGAGAGTCAGACACAACTGAAAGACTGAACTGAACTGAAAGCCTTGGGACTTCTAAAGCTAGAAGAGCTGATGGTCCAATAACATACCACAGGTGATCTATGTGTGTCCCATACCATTGAAAATAGGTGAAAATCAATTAAACCAAACAACCAATCACATGACTGTCTATTTATTTGGATTCAGCAACAGCGTTGTGTGCAACACAACATACTTCACCCTAATAATTCCTGCTGACCTCTGAATATAGTAAATCAGAACATTTAAGAATGTCTTCAACAGAGTAAATGAAGAGGAACTTGGGAAGAGAGTAGAAGTTGTCAGAAAAGTGGTGTTTAAGCCTGACTCTGCCACTGACTAACAAGACTTTGTAACACCCCTCCTTATAAGGTTGTGGTAGACTAGATAAGACAACAGAGGTAAAAACTGCTTTGTAAATCACACATGAGAGGTGCATGGCATTGTTATCAGGACCACGACTTCAATATAGGCTTTCATAAGGACATCTTGACAAGCATCAACACGAAAAAGGAGCAGATGACCAACCACCCTGTCACCTTCTGAGAAACTGATCCAGAGCAATTGTTTCATCATTCTTCTCTTCCCCCAAACCACTCCCCCACCACCACTTGCACTAGCTAGCAACAGTTAGTCAATCCGGCGCATTCATCTTTGGCATCCTTTGCTCACGAGCCACAGGGCAGTCAGCAAGAGCTGCCAGATGCCAGCCATGGGCTGTGAAGGAGGGAGAGCCATGGTGAGCCAAAGTCACTATCAACCCAAAATGCCTTCCAAAGACCCACTGTGCTGTCAGAAACCTCAAAACCAGATTCAGGAAGCATTTTAGGGTCCCAGGAAAAGGGAGGAAGAAGATTGAAGCAGGTAAGAGGGAAACTGTTCTGGGTTTGAATCTTGGCTTTTCCACTCACTGGACCATCAGAGGCACTGGATCTCAGTCTCCCTAACTAGAAAGTGGGAATCCACCTGACAGGGCTATGTGAATATTAAATGAGAAAAGTCATGTGAGCCCTTAGCATAGTTCTCAGCAGATGGTATATACTCAGAGGTTAAATATTGCTATAATTATTATTATGAATAATAAATACATCATGCAATATTAACAAAAATTAAGATTCAGCAAATCTCCAATCCTTCATGGCAAGACTCTGCCACAAGCTTTGTAACCAAGTATTATCAGGGCAGCATGCTAGCTCACCCACTAACTTTCCAAAGTAATCAAGGTTCTTCTGGATTTCTGCCTATTGCCCCAGGACAGGTGAAATATCTAAGAATGCCCAACGGGCCAGCTGGCTGGATCCTGACACTGGTTTTTCCAGTTCACAGCAGCCCATCACTAACCTGAGTGGTGTGCACAGAGGAGTACAGATTAACTAGCATGTCTGGCCTAAATTTTCTATCCATGCCCAGGCTGGTTCCCCTATCCCTGAGGGTGAAATATACCATTATCTTTAAAATATGGCCCCACCTGGGAAAGTGAGGCTAGTCAGCACCCATCTGGTGGACAGCGCCACATCCCTAAACACACCCTGGAGGCAGGAGAACTTCTGTGCCCTCCAGGCTCTGCCTGAAAGGCTGGTACACCTTCACTATTAAAACCACAACTTCTGCTCCCTACAACCAGGAAGCAAGTTTACAGCTTTCAAAACTCTTGCTCTTATCTTACTCCAGCATTAGAACCACACTGTTAGGGGCTGGATAAGAATTTATAACTGTTCCACAGATAAGGAATCAGCCACAGCTAGAGACATTAAGTTTCTGGCTTAGGATATCCGGTGCTTCACTGGTGGCTCAGGGGTAAAGAACCTGCCTGCCAATGCAGGAGATGTAGGTTTGATCCCTGGGTCAGGGAGATCCCCTAGAGAAGGAAATGACAACTCTCTGCATTACTCTTGCCTGGGAAATCCCATGGACAGAGGAGCCTAAAGAGATATAGTCCATGGGGTCGCAAAAGAGTTGGACACGAGTTAGTGACTAAATAACAACAATCTGATGCTAAGGTATTGGAAGCAGCCTAGAATGCAGGTTATCCCATTTCTAATCAGGGAACCTTCCTGGCAAATGTGGGTATTTGTTTTTAAACATCTGACTTCCATAATGGTGCTTTGCTTCTCGAGAAGTCATTAACCAAGGTGTCACGGTCACAGTACACTGCAGATTCACATACTTGAAAGCCACTCACACAGGCAGATGTTCCCCACACTCTAAATTCTAAAGGGCGGCTGAAAACAGCCACGCCGATTAACATAATTGACAATTAATTCCCAGTTCTGGCTCCACTCAGCTGAATCTCTGTCTGGATTCAGCTAGTAGCCTCCTATCCCCGCTGCTGCAGTCAGTCCCTCTGCTCCAATAGAACTGGAACACTCACACTGGACTAATGTTTATGTGTAAGTTGCTTCAGTCGTGTCCGATGCTTTGTGACCCTATGGACTGTAGCCCACCAGGTGCTTCTGTCTGTGGTATTCTCCAGGCAAGAATACTGGAGTGGGTTGCCACTTCCTCCTCCAGGGGATCCTTCCTGACCCAGGGATCGAACCCACGTCTCTTAAATCTCCTGCATTGGCAGGAGGGTTTTTTACCATAGCACCACCCAAGAAGAATGATTTCACATCACTGAAAACCATAATCATAATGAAACCACCTCACTGGTTCTCTACCAGTCTCTACCTCACTAGGTAAACTGTGACTTGCCATTTAGGCTTGCTGAGTTTCTTCTTTTACAAAATGAAGGAGTAGACTAGAGTCTTGTCCATTTACAGCTCGTGACTCTACAAAATCCCAACCAAACCCAAATCCTGCATCTGGAGGACGGTGGGAGACAGCGGCTTCCACTGGTCAAGAGTCTCCATGGCCTAGTTTTTAATCCTGGATCTGCTGCTTCTTAGCTACGTGACCTTAGGACTGTTACTAGATCACTCTGTGCCTCAATTTCCTCATCTCTGAAATGATGCTAATAATAGTATCTCCTTCATGGGCTTTTGTAGGCACTAGATCAGATAATACATATGAAGTACGAAGGACATCATAAGAACTCTCGATGTGTTAGTAATTATTATTGTCTAAAATGAAAAACCCTCCATTCCATGCAAGTCTGTGTCCCTGAATACAAACTGGTCATCCCTACCTCAATGCTTTTCATTATGCTATGTTCCCACCTACCTACTCCCTGGAAACACCTGGGCTATGCTTTTTTGTGAATCTCAATTCTATACATCCTTAAAAGCCTGGATTTGATCACTTCCACGAAGCTTCCTCCCTACCACAGCAACTCAAAAAGAGCGCTCTAGTCTCTGAAATCCTGTAGCAATTACAGATCATCTAGACCACTTTACTGGCATTGTATGTGGCCTCGGGTTATCCTCTATATGCAGATAAAACTGCAGGCTCCTTGGCCGTAACTATTCCTGTTCTTCCTCTGGGTCTAGCATTGTGCCTGGTATATGGCCCTTCAGATATTTGTCAACTGAATAAAGAAATGCATAGTACTACACCCAAAGAAATACGCAGGAAGTTTTCTTTAGTTGATGTGGCTCAGCTATTGATTTGCTGTACTTTGGAGCCAATTAAAGATAAAATAAAGATGAACATCAGCAGGGCAGGGACAACCACGGCCAGGTTAAGTCCTGATCATCAATAAAAGATACTGATATCTGGCCACCCTGAAGAATAAGAAAAATACAGATGGCAACAGGAAAGGGAAATCTAAAATCCAAAGTACCTCGCAAGACCAAGCACATGAGCCTATGCTATCAGACAAGGTGGGAAAGCTGAGGTTTTCCCAAGCTGAACTCACTCAGTCAGCAGCTATTTATCGAGTGGTTACTCTATGCAGACACTTTCTTAGAGGCTGGGGATACAGCAGAGAACAAAACAGACAAAATTCCTGCCAGTATTCCAGGATTCAGGGAGGAAGGCTGGGTATAACACTACCCTCTAGCTCCTAAGTGAAATCCACACAGAGCAGTAACTTCTTGCACCAGCTCCTCTTGCTATGCCTTCAAGCAAGGGAAAAAGGAAAAAATGGAACATACCATTCACAAGTAACCAAGCAGAGGCAGAGCTCAAAGTGCACTGTCACTGCCAGTGAGGCTCCCCTCATTCTAGAATCTGCTGGGAAAGTTCATCATATAGCACTCTGTACCCTAAGACAGCTGAACTCTAAGCATCTAACACCCTAGGTCCCAGTTGAGCCCTGAGACTAGCATTTGCTTAAATATCAAACCTCTCAAATAGCAAATACTGCTCTTGAGGCCAAAAACAAGACTTCGAGGTGGGAGAGGAGGAAGGGAGGGGTGGTAGGTAAAGAACTGGGTAGTTTTCACCATGGTAAAACCTGAGGCTCTTCTCCTTCAGAGCAGAAACCTCTTCTGTCATCTAAAGCCTTGAAAAAAAATTTTTTTTTCTTCCAGCAAGATACTGAAAATAGCTTTGCATTTAACATTTAAAATTGTTTTTGATCCTACACTCCTTCAGCTCTGCTCTCTCCTGCAAACTCATTCCATTCCCTAAGGGCACTTGTAAGTCTATTTCAAAAGCAACAAACCAGAGTCACCATTTTTATTCCTAAGAGTTAAAAAGAAAAAACAATTTACATAATTATAGGGAAGATAAGTTGACCAGGAACACAGGAATCTTATCTGGACCGAAAGTTCTAGGACAGAATTTCTTTCAACTGGTCAAGAGAGATAGCAGATCAAAGTCAAGGTTCATACTGAAGGCATTAACTGTTGAGCACGACGCATGGGAACTTTCTGAGTTCCTCATTATTTTGTATGCCACCTGATTCTTCAATAAGAAGCTGGAAGTCGCCATTGGAGGGCAGGTGTAAACAATGCAGTGTATGTATGTTTTCCTGTTACATTGAGAAAACAGGATTTTACAGCCAAGACCTGAGAAATCAAAGTTCACTGAGGGCAACTTTACTCAGGAAGCCAGGCGTTGGGCCGAGACTGGAGCCCAGGTCTCTCCCAACTTCCAGCCCACAGTTTCCCATTTTTCACACCACTGTCTCATTTATAACACAAGAAATGAAATCCTAAAGGCACAAAAGTAAAAAAAACAAACCCTTTTATAAAGCTTTTCAGACTAGAAAAATTGTAGAAGAAGTTATGAGTTCAATGAGTCCCATGAATGCTAAGAGTAAATGACCTTTGATGCTATATAAATGGGGGTCTGGCTTTGGAAGGCTTAATTAATGCTGATAATGCTTTAGCACTAAATAATATGGTTTCAGTTATTATAGAATCAGCATTAAAAGGCTTTTGTGGGCTTGCTTGGGAACTAAACCACCATTTAGTCCAGTTTTTTCCACAGAAAAATTTATCCCAAGTTTCCATCAACTGCCTTACAAATGAACTTTTGGAACCAAACCTGTTTTTAAGATGGCTGTGCATGTAAAACAGAGTTCTGAAGTCTGAAGCTCTGCACTAGATGTAATTAAAACAGTTAACAGTGATAAATGCTAAGAGTATATTTATGAGAAAACTCTTCAAACCCTTAATTTGTTTATATGCATGCAATATAATGTTTTATTAAAAGCCTCTGAATAGGATATGGTCAACTGCTATTTATACAATGTATAACCAAGGGCAAATGCTCCAATTGTGAACGCAAGTATTTACAGGGCCTTTTAGCACTGGGCTAAGGACTGTTGTGGTTGTTGTTTAGTTGATAAGTCGTGTCCAGCTCTTTGCTACCCCATGGGTTGTAGCCCACCAGGCTCTTCTGGCTATGGGATTCTCCAGGCAAAAACACTGGAGTGGGCTGCCATTTTCTTCTCCAGGGGATCTTTCCAACCCAGGGATTGAACCTGCGCCTCCTGCATTGGCAGGCGGATTCTTTACCATTGAACCACCAGGGAAGGCTGGGCTGAGGATTAGAGGGAGGACAAAACATCTGTACTCAAGGAACACATCATCCAGTTTCACTGGCCTGTACTTTCCTCAAAAACAATCAAGCTGCTTCTAACCTCAGGGCCTTTGTACTGGTTGTTCCCTCTTCGTGAGATGCTTTACCCATATCTTCCTTCAGCTGAGCTCTAACGTCACCTCTTCACCCAAGGACCCAGCTACAGCAACCTCCATCATCATCACTGCTGTTTTACTGTCTGTGCTTGCTTACCCAGCATCTATCACTACAAGGAGGCAACATGCTTAGGAATTTATGATCTGTCTCCTCCCCCAGGAGTCTGTTTTGTTCACTGCTTTATCTTCTATGCCTGAAACATTGCTATATGCACATGGTTAGGCATCCAAGAAACTTCGTTGAATGAGTGAGTATAGGTGCAGGGTGGGGAAGTAAGGAAACGATAATTATTCATGAAACAACTAAAAAATGAGAGCACTGGCCATCCTGATTGAAATTGATATGATCGATTTGCTGATTATGTAGTACCAATGCGTCTGAATGAATGGCTGGCGATCAAAAGTAGAAAAGAAAGAGCAAAAGGGACAAATGTCATCAGAGGAGGCCTCACAAAGAAGAGAGTCAAGGCAGGGTAGAGAATAGAGGCCTCTCTAGTCAAGGGAGAATCCAAGAGAAGACAGACAGCAGGAGAGAGTAGGGCACAGGGGGGCCTGGGCAGGGACAAGCAGAACTGAACTGGAAACATGCTCGGTGTGGGAATGGAGGTGGAGGTGTGGGGGGTGGTGCAGGGCTGGTGAGGGGGAACATGGTCAGACTCTGCAGAACCTGGAGAACGGGACACAGGGGTGTCAACCACGGGCCACTGGCAGCAGGGCTGCTCTTGGGAGGCAAAGTTGGATACATCATGTGGGAGGAACTGAAGGAAGCAGAGGGCAGAGCAGAAAATTGGTTAGAGGATGACCTTGATGGTCTGAACAGGAGGGGGACAAAAAGAGCCCCTCCCCTCTGCTTAGACATGAGAGAGATGTAAGTGAGCAAGGAATACTCCCCCAGTTTAAAAAAAAAAAAAACAGACAACTTCCAGAGTATTTCCCAGTAGCATTCCATGGCAGATTTGGGTCAAGTTCTCAAACGTCCTGTCTATACTTGGAGCATTCAAAAAGGGGAACAGAGGTTCAAAATGATAACTCTGAGGGCAGGGCATGTCTTTCCATGCCTTTCACATCTGAGATTAATTACCTTCAGTAAAAGCCTGTGTTTACTGTCTTTTTATTCTTTGGGGAAAAAAGTAGTATTTAACTTCACTGTGCAGTATATATTTGAACATTATATAACACATTTTTATGTAACAGGTTCTTGACATAAAACAACATTTTCCCTACTATCTAAATGTATTCGGGGAACAACTGGCATTAAAGAAATCTATCTATATATACGTACACATTCAGGCTGTGGACATCTGTCTTCGGGGTAAGGCGCTGGGAAGAGGAGGGGAAGGTGAGAGACTTTACAAAAGTTCTCTTCCCAGTGATGGTCACGTCAGAGGGCAGTGGGTAATGAGTTCTGCTCATCTCTCACAAGCTGCCTGGGGAGGGGTTGACAGAACCACATAAGGCCCATGTCAGGGCAATGCCACAGAAAGGCAGGAGGGAAGCAGGAGACAGAGAAATGCACAACAGAATGTAAGGAGCATGCCCACAAGCCCCTGTAAGTGCCCCTCGGGTAATATCCAAATGTGCACCCCTTGTGCCCCACCTCAGAGGACTTCAGTCCTGTTTAAGAGGAGGCACGCACCACGTTTGTCAACAAGAAGTGAAAGTGGAAAGTGAAAGTGTTAGTTGCTTTGTCATATTTGACTCTTTACAGTCCCATGGACTGTAGCCTGTCGGGCTCTTCTGTCCATGGGATTTCCCAGGCAAGAATACTGGAGTGAGTTGCCATGCTCTCCTCTAGGGGATCTTCCTGACCCAGGGATCAAACCCAGGTCTCCTATTTTGCCAGCAGATTCTTTACCATCTGAGCCACCAAGAAAGCCCATCAACAATAAGACTGGGTTACCAAGCACCGAGGGCCTGCTTGGCTTGACACTGATCGAATCCAGAGGTTCCTCCCAGCAGGCATCGACCACCGCGGTTAGAGCAGACTCTGTCCCTCCCCCTCCCCTGCACAAATCCAGCCGGCCCCCATCCCAGCTGGGCAGTTCACAAAGCCACCTCACTTGTAAAATAAGGATAATCGCTCTACCTACCTCATGGGGTTATTACGAGGATTCAACAAGTTAATAAACAGAAGGTGACTAACATATCTGCTGGCGCTCAGAGAATGTTCAATAAACATTAGCTGCCGTTACCATCATTATTATTATTTCTATTTTGCAAATGAGGTAAATAAGACTCAAATAAGCTAACTAATTTGCCCAGGTCACACATTTCAAACAGCAGTTGAACACATAAACACTTGTAAATGTTTTACTTAGCATATGTACAAAATCTAATGGGTAGAGTATTAACCAGAATATTAAATTAGACAGACCATCCATCCCCTTCTTTAACCATGCTGGCTAAACATGAGTTTATCCTATTTAAAAGGACAGCATGTACTAATGTAAAAATCATTCCCCATCATATGCCAGCACTCCACGTTCTCCTGAAGCAAAGATGACTAAAGCTTATCCAATTTCATCTCCCCAACTGTAGGTCCCCAACTCAATCCTTCCTTCCACTTGGACTTAACTACTCATTGCCACGTCCACTCGTGCCCGTTTCACTCCCATCTCACACCCCACATCTGCACAGGTGTACCTCCTTCCCTCCGGTGCGTAGTCCCTGAGTGCCTACCCCACCCCGTCTCCTCCTCCTCCTCAAGCTCATTCACTGGGATTGGACAAACATGTCCTGAAGCTCCCTGTGCCTCTGATTTGGGGAAACCAAGATTAACACCCCAAAAGTGATTGGACTGGAACCTGCAGGTAAGATATTCCCAGAGACAGCCCAACACGATATGGGATGCAGCAGTACCTAAAATAATTAGCACTGGCTAGATCAAGGGCTGGGGAGACACTGTTGCCCAGCAAGAGCGGAAGAAAAACAAGATGAAGAATAGCTCCAGGAGGACTAAGCATTTGAGCTGGAGCTTAAAGAAGAGTAGGATTTGGATGAGGGAAGGTTGAGGCACAGAACAAGCCAAGGGCGGGTCCAGGGAGCGGACAGTCCCGTGCACACAGCCAGGCGGGCTGGGTATGGAAAGGGAAGAAGGAGCAGCAAAACTGAAAGCTAATACCCATGAATGCTTACTATGACTCATGAAGTGCTTTATGTATTTTTCATTCTTTAACTCATTGAATCCATACTGCACTCTGAGGTAAGGACTAGAAAGTGAAGTCTCAGCCCCGACCCAGGGATCGAACCTGGGTCTCCAGCACTACAGGCAGACTCTCTACCAGCTGAGTCACCAGGGAAGCCCAAGGACTCGAGTAATTCCCATCTTATTGATGAGGACACCAAGACAGAGAAAAAAGCAACTTGACCACAAATCACAAAACCAGCAAGGACATAAAATCTGGCTCCAAAGCCTGCACTTTTAGCCACCCAACCGAAGTCCATTTCAGGACAGCCTGACGGTGAAGGGGTACAGCTATCCTGAGGATGAATGAGACCATGTTTGCAAGTTGTTTGCAACCTGTTACATCAAGGCCACCGATGCTGGCAACGGGCTGCAGTTAATATCCACGATAGACCTGCTAGCAGCTGAAGCAAGAGAGACACATCAGGACAAGAAACAGGACCCAAGCCAACAAAGGCAGTGTGAAGAGCAGAGATCTGGACAGAACACCAACCTTTAGAGTGTGTAGGAAGAAAACCCAGAGGCTGAGGGAGAAGGGATTTCAGGAAGGAAGAAAAGACAAGTGGGTAAAAGCTGAGAAAGGGACAAGATCAACAACTGAGGACTAAGAATGGGGGCCTGGAATTCAAGACTTAAAAGTTTTTGGAGATATTTGAGAATAAATAAGAAGGATGGTAGAGAAAGAAGCCAGAGGGCAGAAGCTAAGGATGGAGCAGATGAGAGAGTCGAGGGGTTCAATGTTCACAACCCTGGGAGAGGCTGCTGGGCAGGGAGGGGAGAGAGAGACAGAGGGACCCAGGAGCACAAGTGCACACAAATGAAAGTTGCCTGCTGCAGAGCAGCCCACAGTAGGCCTGTTTCTTCCTCTTCCATCCTTCCCTCATCAGTCAAGACAAGGGCTTTTCTGGGGTTGGTGAGGAGGCTGAGAGAAAGAAGCACGAAGGAAATTCTAGTGACAGCACCCTGGCAGTGCTGGGAAGGGAGTGCAGCAGGCACTGAGGGAGGGCTTCCTGCATGCCAGACAGTTTACACGTATCATCTCCCCTGATCTAGGGACTCCAACGGGCAGGCACCTTCACTACACCACCAAGGCGGAACCTGCGGTCAGAGGAGTCCAGCACTTGTCCAAGGACACACCACCCAACCCAAGTCCTAGGTCCTGCTACCAGAGACCAGGCTCCTGCCCAGAGGTTCCAAGAGGGAACAGGAAAGAAATTCACTTGCTTTTTTCCAAACTAAGAGGCGAGGAGGAGAGATGAGGGAAAGAGACAAGACATTTTGAGCAGAAAGGAAGAGAAGCTGAGGGAGCTTAAGTCAGAGCAGGTCTTGTTTAGAGAGAGGAGGAGGAAAGCCAGGGTGGATGTTAGGAGTAAGTCTGAGTGTTATGACAAAGCGGCAACGAGGAGAGAAAAGACTGGAGAAGGGTGACATGCCTGCATTTCCAGGCTTTCAATTAAACCTCAAGGTTTAAAAAGGAAGTAAACAATTACTTCCCTTCATTTGCTACCACGATGTTAATTAAAATCACCACCTGTGATTGTAATATCATTTGGGGCAGAAAATGTTCCTTTAATACTTGACTTTCTCCAACCACCATGGGAGTCGACGACAGAATCACAAATAGAAGAAAGCCCACAAAAGGAAGGCAGCCCTTATACCAAAGAGAGATACTGAATATTTAGCTTTTACATATTCATATGCATTTTGTTAACGAGTCTTTCTACAGTGCCTGTCCCTTGTTTAGTATATATAAATGGCATATAGATCATTGGTATGAAGTGATAAATCTGAAAGCAGGGCCACTTCCTTTTCCTCTCTTTGGTAGGCAAAGCCTCTTCTGCAAATAGCTGACAAACTCCTGAATAGTCATCATTTTATAAATCATTTGAAATGGATTCTTTAAAACACCATCTGTTGATCTGTTTAAGTTTCCTATGAAAAGAGGACGTTAGCTCAGATATTCTGGAGGTTCCAGCAGGTAAATACCAACCCAAATTCAGCCATATTAAATATTTAGAGAAGCACAGAACTTTAGAGCAGAAGGAACTGTTGAGATCACCTCGTTCTCCTGCCTTACTTTCCATCTGAGGCAAGTAGAAAGCTCCCTCAGCTTTCTCTTCCACAGAAGGGTTCTGTGACTTGCCCCAAGTGGCACAGCCATGAAAACCCAAGTCTGGGCTGGAACCAGGAGATTCTAACTCTCAGGCTAGCTACCACCACCCCTGCTCTTTTCTCTCTCTCTCTTTCTAAACCTTTGGGGTTGGAATAAGGTATACATTTAACTATAGTTTTAACCTATTTATATTATTCACCACTACATCTACAATCAAAACAAAAAATACGTCTACAGATTCAGCTTTAGACATACAGGCAATTTCAAATCCAGCCCGGGAAATTTTAAAGCCTTCCAAATATGTTCAACAAAGTGTTTTAAAGACTTAGCAATAAAGTGAACTCAGTAATAGATCATGGAGTGAAAGACTGAACTTTGTATTAAGAAAACATTTTGGAGTTTCATTGATATGGAAATCGAAATTAACAGCAGTGATTTTTTTTTCTCCTTTTTTTAAGTCTTGCAAGAATGGAGAGCATGAGATTATTCAAAACTGCTCCGGAGCAGCAAAGATTATTTTAAGCTCATGATTCAACCAGCACATTAATTAAAAACTCTACCAACCCAAATTGACAGATCCTGATATCAATGGGACAAGAAGAATTAAAATAATAGTTGTCACATAAAAATAGATTAAAAGAGGGAACAGCGGCGGGTGTCAGAAGGACAAATGACAAGCAAGCGTTGTGGGAAACTAGATGCAGCTAATGGGCAGCTTTTATGGATTTTTTTTTTTTTAAAAACGAAGATCCTGGAAATACACGTACAGTCAAGAAATGCTTCTTTGAATCTTGTTACCGGAAGCTAAGTGATAAAACTTGGCTAATAATTCCTTGCCGAGGAGTCGCTATGCAAGCAGGGAGAGATCACAACCGCGCAAAGAGACAAAACAGGGCTAGGTGATCGGAAGGGGCCAAAGCAGGGGAGAGAAGAGGGGACTGAGAAACGTGAGGTGAGGGGGCACAGCCTGGTACTCCACCGGCCAGCACCAACTTGACAACAGACGCCCATGGCCAGTAGAGCCTTTCCTTTCCCCGCGTCTGCCCTCGGCTCTGCAGCCGGCTCCCACGACCCCTCGGGGTGACTGACTCGAGACCCACAGGTCGGCATTAATTTCTATTCTTCCACTGATTCCTCCAAGCAAACGAGAGCTCTCTAGGCTGTCAACGCCCGACAGTCTCGAGCGGGAAGCTTTTTCTTTGACATCTGTCAAATCCGGTGCTAAAGCCAGCCTCGCTGCGCCCTCCGCGGGTCTCCAAGACTCCAGGGCGGCCTGCGGGCCCACACCTGCGCGCCGGGTGACATTCCCCTTGTCGTGGAGCACCTGCTCGCAGACCCACGGGGATCCTCCCCGGGCTGCCCAGGACCCAGACGGCGCAGGCCAGACCGAAGTTCGCATGGTGGGGTCGGCCGCATCCCCGGGCCGGAATACCCAGGTGCAGCCCCAGCACCCGTGAAAGGGCCAAAAGGGTACGGGATGGCTCGGACTCCCCAAGCCCAGCGGAGACGCCCTCCCCGCCCCCACCCAGCCCTGCAGGCTCCCGAAAGGAAAGTAGAGGGGAGAGGGAGGAAGGGCAGAAGCCGCATCTCTAACCCAACGCCCTTGGAGTGCAGCCGTCAAGGATGGTCCCCTCGGGGGTCCCTGAACCTTCCGGGGATACATCCCAGGACTAGACCTCAGCCGGGTCACTGCTCCCAAAGGGTGGAGCTGTCCCTTTAAGAGGCAGCTGGCTGCTCCTGCCGCCACCACCACCGCTGCCCCCCCCCTCCCAACTTCAGGTAGCGATGCCCGCGGAGGGGAGATGGGTATTTCCGCGGACTCCTTCCCGGTCCCTTTAAGGGTGCCTGCGGCACCTCTGCCCGTTTTGGTCCGCAGCGCCAGCCCCCGCGAGGGAGGATGGGGGCGGACGAGCGCGGCGCCTTTAAGGGGCGCAGCCTCCCCGCGGCCCGGGTGGGGGCAGGGAGCGGGCACGGGCCCTTTAAGGCCGGCAGCGGGCACGTCGGGCAGGGCTCCCCGGCGGCCGGGCTGCGCCCCGGGCGGCGGCGGGGGCTTTGAGCCTGCCAGGGTGTTAACGGCCCCGACGGGGTGCCCGCGGCCGCACCGCTGGCTGCGGCCAGCCCGACACTCACCGTGGCTCGCCGGGAGCGCCCGCTCCCGCGCCCCCACTCGGATCCCGCGGCGGCGGCGGCGGTGAGTCCGGCGCGGGTAAACAGGCACCTCCGTCCCTGACCTACTTTCTGCCTTCCCTAAATGTCGCACCACTAACCTACTTTCCGACCAATCCGCTCCCCGCCGGCCCAGGCCCGGCCCCCCGCCCACCAATCGCTGTGCCCAACCCCCCTTCCCCGCCCACCAATGGAGGAGTCGCGGAGCCCGGATACCTGCCTCTTCCCTCCAGCCAATCCTAGCGCCCGAAGAGAGCCGGTCTCGGCGGCCGCTCCCGGCCAATCCGTGCGCAGCTCGGCGGCCTGATAGCCAGTTGTGTGGCAGCAAGAGACGCCGATGGCCAATGGCGAGGCGGCGAGGGCCGGTTTACCTGCTACTTTCCCGCCACCAATCGCTTGGCGTACAGAAGCACACGCCCCAAGGAGAGGACCAATTGACGCGCTTTCCCTGGATTTCCTCGCCACTGTCCTCTCTCTTTCCCCTGGTCTCCCGTTAGCCTTGGCCACTGCGGGTTCAGACGCCGCACTCTATGCAGTCGCCTGAGATGTCCTTCTTCTCTAGATTCCTGACTTGCTTCTGGGTCACGGCTCTCACTCCTCCTCCTTGCCGTTTTTTCACTCGGGGCATCCTGACTAAAGCGACATTTCCTCGTTCCCCTACCTCCAACTCCATCTAGGAAACCAGTTTTAGGAACACAGTGCCAGACCCTTCCCAAAACATCTTGGTTTGCCAAAGTCCAAACGAGAGAAGAAATACTTGGTATTTCTAGAAGTTTTTTTTCCATTCAAGTGTTCTTACGTTTATTTCGTTCGTCCTGACCTCCAAGCATCCGATTGGAGCTGTCTTTACTGTTCAAAAGAGAAAACTCTAGCCTGGAGCGATTCCAGTGCTTTTCCTTTCAGTGGCCGCACTACTGTGTGGCAGACAACTTCCCAGTGGCTCTGTTTCTACTGTAGAAAAGCTGTCCAAGGAGTGAGACGGAAGGAAACAAATCGTTGCAGAAAATAAATGTTTCATAACAAGATACAACTTGAGTACTCAGAGGAGGAAGAATCTTATTTTTGCGTCTCAAGCACTTAACAGAGGGCCTTTAACACAAAGAGCTCCCTACCCTTTTAGATGTTAAACTCCCTAAATGAAAGGACCTCGTCTTCTTTTTTGTTATACTCACCCTTTAGCACCTAGCTGGGAGGAGATGGAGGGATGGGGGCAGTGCCTGATTCCTAGCACGTTTGTTGACTGGATATGGGAACAAATTTATCTGAATCACTTAGCTCAATCTTATGACCCAGACTACTCCCTGAGACACTAGATTTCTAGCCTTGTTCATTGAACACAGAAACCGCATTTTAAATATTGTAAAACCGTAGCCTGTCCTCAGTTCACTGCCAGGTACATAGTAGTTGTCTAAGCTCACTGCCAGGGGCACATAGTGGTTGTCCAGTACATGCTTGTGGCCTGAGTGGTGACCATTTGCAAAGTTAACTAACTTCATCAGTAGCTTACTGCTTTTCTGAAGTTTAACTGCAGGTGGAATTTGATTGCTGTTTACTTTGTCTCTGCCCTGATTTCATGAGGTGACCACACTATGTAAGTGAGATTTTAGCAATGTATTTAACAAGATGTTGTGGACAAGATGAGGAACTATAAATCTAGATTCTAATGTAATTAGTTGGATAAGAAACTTGTTAAGTAACTGTTACCTAAAGACGCTATTAATGAACCCTTGTCTGCCATAACGAAGAGTGAAGGTATAGACATTTGTGCAGCATCTACTGTAGGCTAAGCGCGTTCCCTGTATCCTCCCTCCTAATCCAGACAATCCCACTTTTCTAATGAGGAAACTGAAGCTCAGAGTTTAACCAGCTGATCCAAGGCCATGCAGTAGGTGGATCCATAGAAGCCTGACATGTAAAGCAAGATGGGTTTACAGTGCTGCCCAGGGGTGGTCATTATACGTGTGGAGTATTGTCTCCAACGAAGGCCTGGCAAAGAAAAACCATCTACAGGCCCAGGAGAGGGACCAGGATGTAACAAGGCTGGGAACTATGTCATAGGAGGAAGGATTAAAGGAAGCAGAAGGTTTTGCCCCAGGGATACAAGATAACTGTCTTCACACATTTGAAGAGCTGTCAAATGGAAGAGAAATTGGACTTACTCTTAAGGACTCCACAAGGTGAAAGTGGGACCTGTGGGTAGAAATTCTAGAATGACTCAATTTTCTAACAACCTCTTCTGCCCCGATAAGTTGAGTTTCTTGTCACAGAAAGTGTCCAAGTAAGAACTGGATCCCCACATTATTTAATATAATCTTCACATCACATTGGCCCCAGCAGTTAATATGCTGGCTCTCCACACTTGGTAGGTACACAACTTTTATCCAGTAACTTAAACCTCTTTTGTGTACCATATATGGATAGTAGAAGTATTAGTCACTCAGTTGTGTTTGACTCTTTGTGACCCCATGGACTACAGCCCACCAGGCTCCTCTGTCCATGGAATTCTCCAGGCAAGAATACTGGAGTGGGTAGCCATTCCCTTCTCCAGTGGATCTTCCCAACACAGGGATTAAACCCAGGTCTCCCACATAGCAGGTATTCTTTATTATCTAAGCCAGCAGGGAAGCCCCATATAGAGATAATCTAGTATCTACTTCACAAGATCGTTGTGAGAATTAAGTGAGATAATAGACAGAAAGCCCCTAGCACAATGCCTGGCACACAGTAAAGAGTCAATGTGTATTAAATTAAAATTCTATGAAATAGATATTTACTGCATCCATTTTATAGATAATGTTAGTGAAAACAAAGTAGCACAATCCAAACTAATCCCCCAAACTCTGATTCAGTGATCAGATCCACTAGAATTAACTGAAGAGTTTTTTTTTTTAAATACAAATTCTCAAGCACCAATCTAGAAGATTCTGTTAAATATCTTTGGGATCAGAGATGCAGTCAAGTTTGGGAATGACTGATTTAATGGAATAAGCACAGGTTCTGAAGTCAAACAGATCTGAGGTCAAATTCCAGGACTGTTGAATTGAATGGAGAAGCTAATGACAGGACCAGGAAGTTATGCAGTCTGCTGTCTTTGGAAAGAAGTTGAGAAATCCTGAGACGGACATGTTAAAATTCTTGTAGAAAGCCAAGTAGAAATGTGTTGCTATAAATGGTAGCATGACAACAATATTTACTGCAGGTTTACAGTGAGTCCAGTACTCTTCTAAGAGCCTTATTGCATTACTTCAATTTTCACGAATTCCTATACGGCAGTTACTTCTATTATTCCCATTTTACAGATGGGGAAACTGAAGATATCAGGCTATTTAGACAGTCTGACCCCAGAGCTCGCACTCTTAAGTACTTCAGTAAATTACATCTTCCCTTTGATGATTCCTTTGGAAAACAAAGAAACTTCATACTTTAGAGACATAAGTTCAAGAGTCACCAGTTCAAAGGTGGTGAGCATTTTTTTTTAAATTTCCAAATGATTAGGGTTTCATGTAGAAGAAAGGAGAATGCACAGGAGTATGCCTTAGAGATGGGGATGTCATCTCAGACTTAGGGAATGCAAGAAACAGAAGCCTCTCAACTAGCTTAGTCTAAAGAGGGAGATTTCTCTGAAGGAGACAATGGTAGATCATAGAATCCTAGAGTAAGAAGCACAGCATATCCTATAGAGGATTAGAACTGGGGTGTAGCAGCTAGGCATGAAGCGTTCCCATTTTTTCTTCTGGGGTCATTCCCATTTTCTCCTCTGGGGTCGTGTGGCCTCTGGACTGGTCTTTTTCTCTCTGCCTGATGATTCTCTTTTTCTGTAGCTCTTTACTCCACCCCTTTGTACATGGATGCTCTCAACCCCTGAGAGAGAGAGAAAGAAAGAGGAGAGACTGTCAAAGTGGGGCATGGGCTGAGCAACAGTCCCCAAAGGTGCCTACTGAAGTGAAAGAAGAATCAGAACAGGAGAAAATACAGATAATAAGAGAAAAAGAAGGAGAAGCAAGAAAGTGAAAACCTGGATTTGAAAAACGGGAAGAAAATCTCAACACGTGTAGAAATGAGATAAGGGGAACTTATATTTGAACAAAAGGTTTGCTACAACAACAAAGAAATTTGACTGTAAAAAAGCTGTTTTCCTGAAACTGCTTCTAGAGCCAGATCAATGTAGGATATTGGGAAAATTGAGCATAGAAAAAATCAGTGAAGACAACCAGTGTCACCAGTGAGTACAGATCACTTTTTGAAGACATTTGTCATTTAAGGGGAAATTAGGAAAAGAATCATCTATCACAGCCACTGATCCAGTTGAGAGTGGTTTATGATGATACATGTAGGTGCACTTTGATTTTTTTAAACCAAGGTGGACATATCTGGGTGTACAAAAATGAGAACTTGAAACAGTCAGGCATTGATGAGTTAACCAGTGTTTATAACACTTTCAGCTAATTTTCTTTAATGACCTTTCTTGACTCTTTTTTGAATAAGATAGTCCTAGCAGCTCAGAATGGGAAAGCAGTAATACCTTATTTGGAATGTGTCCTAGACCGTGTAATTAGGCTTTAGATTAGATCTTGTTTGCAGACATGGCCAAGATTTCAGAGATGTTGGTGATCAGATGTCAAAGGGGCTTTTCCATTTGGCTGAGGGGTGTTTGCTAGAGGGAGCTAAAGCACCAGTAACCACATTGCTTCTCCAACAGAAGCCCTGAAGAACAAATAGACACTGTCTTTATAAAACTGGCGTAGGGTTTGCCCTGCTTTGCTAGAGTGAGCATCACTGAAATTCATGCTCCAAATTTAAAAAAAGGAAAATAAAGTTTCTCGTTAGTAAAGTGAAGTGTTAAGTCAAGCCTTTTAAGTAGTACATTAACTTAAACGAAATTACAATATGCTTTTGAGAAAGAGAGGATAGATTGGGAGGAATTTGACCTAACACATTATCAAAGCACACTACAAAAGTGTGGCAATTAGAGTAATCTGAAATTGGTTTAGAAACAAACCAATAAGTGAATGAAAAGGCATCCAGAAATAGACCCAATGGACGTGAAAACTGTGTATAATATAAAGGTGACTTTTAAATTATCAGGAAAAAAAGATGGATTTTTCAATAAGTGCTATTAAAACAACTAGCTAGCCATGTTGAAACACATAAAGGTTGTTCTCTACCCTAATCTTTACAAAAGATAACTGACCATTATCTAGGATTTGAATGTAAGAAGTGCAATCTATTAAAAAACATTAGAAGAAAATGTGAGTAAAATTTTTATAAACTTGAAAGGCCTTTCTAAGCTTTACACAAAATTCAGAGACCATGAAAATAAAGGCTGATTATATAAATGTATGTGCACACCTACAGACCCCCTCACACACCCACACACATCATGAGCAAAGAAATGGAACAACCAGCAAACAAGCCAAGAACACACGATTAAGAAGGCATCAGGATTTCCCTGGTGGCACAGTGGATAAGAATCTGTCTGCCAATGCAGGCGACATAGGTTCGATCCCTGGCCTGGGAAGCTTCCGCTGAGGAGCAACTAAGCCCATGCACCACAACTACTGAGCCTGCATTGTAGAGCCCACGGGCTACATCTACTGAGTCTGTATGCAGAGATTACTGAAGCCCAAGTGCCTAGAACCTGTGTTCCACAAGAGCAGCCACGGCCATGAGAAGCAACTAGACAGTAGCCCCTCTTTGCTGGAAACTAGAGAAAGCCTGCACAAAGCAACAAGACTCAGCGCAGCCAAAAGTAAATAAATAAATAATGCACCATACATATTCCAGTTAAAAGGTCAGAAGTTAGGATAGTGAGACATAAGTGATACTTCTGGGGGTATTATTTAAACCTGTCATTTGCAATAGAAAAAATACTCTTTTTAAAGCATTATTGCTTATAAAGCTGTCATGTTTTTGGCTCTCCCTCTCTTTTTGTTTCTTTAAAAGTCAGTAATCTCCTTAGAATGTATGTTTGTGTATAACTGAGTCACTTTGCTATACAGTGGAGATTGGCACAACATTGTAAATTAACTATACTTCAATTAAAAAATTTTGGAAAAAAAAATAATCACCAAGCATTATCCCAGGCCATAAAGCCTGTTTGGATTCTCTGCAGTAACTCTGGGTCCTTTACTCCATTCGTAGGCAAGCTACTGATTCTAAACCTGCCTAAGGAAAACTCATTTTGCACACAGATGTGTGTGCGTTTAAATGAATAATGGCTACTCAAAGCTTTCCATTCTCTTTGCAATTAAAAAACAAAGAAAGGAACAAGAATAAAGAAAAAGAATATCCATTGCTTTTCTCCCTCTGATTATAAAATGAATACATTTTTGTGACAAAAATATTCATAAACATAAAAAAGAAAATAATGTATGATCTCATTAAGCATATATAACCCCCATTAAAATATTGATGTATTTTCCTTGTCTAGTTTTCTTTATAACTATGTTATATTATAATCTAACTTTTATCACACTGAAATTTTGTTTGGTATCCTTCTTTTTAAAATTAACCTGTTGTGGGACTTCCCTGGCAGTCCCGTGGTTAAGACTCGCACTTCCAATGTAGGGGGCGCTGGTTCCATCCCTGGTCAGGGAACTAAGATCCCACAAGCCTCATGGTGTGGCCAAAAACATTAAAAAATAAAAGGAATCTATTGTGAACATTCTCCCATGTCATTAAGCCTTATTCTACAACATGACGCCTAGTGGCTACAGGCTATTTCATTGTATGGAGTCACCATACACCAGCAAGCAAAACCCTCACATTGTCTCCAATTTCTTCTATTATTAATAGTGTTTGTAGAGTATAGGTTTATGGAATGGGCCCACAGCTTCCCTACCCTACATCATTACCTCACGGGGTTCAGAGAATCAGTTGATATAGACAATGAATAGCACATATATTTTCTTGTCAGGTTTTTGGTTTTTTTTTTTTTCCCTCCTGTGACTATTTCTCTCTCTGTCATAAATCTTATGTTAAAGATACAAGAAAATTTATATACAGTCAAATTAAAACAAAACAGGAAATGATTATAGCTTGATAAGTGGTCTTTGGAAAATTTATTACCCCAATCCTATGTTTCAAAGGGCACTCCAGCTATCAAAAGGATTGATTGACAATAAAGCTTACTGTAAATAAAGATAGTCGAATCTTGAATGTCAATGGAGTCATTTAGTTTCAGTTGTATTATTATTTTTGCCCCCACGCTGAGTCTTTTTCTTTATCTGCTGCCAAATCGTTTCTCTGTGCATTTGTACATCTGCCAGAGGGAGGCAAGGAAATATGGTCAAATGATGTTATTTCTTAGACTTTGAGAGATTGGATAGGAGACAAAAGTTGAAAGTTATCCGCAAAGCAAGGCTGTGCACTGACTCCTCTGCTTGTAAATCTCCCCCACTCTCAGTGCCTCTGTCCATGCTCAGCTGGCTCACACCTGCTGCTCCAGTTTGAAGGTCACTTCCTCGGGGAAGCCTTCTCTGACCTCCAAGGCATAAAAAGCACCCTGTGCTTCCTCTCTCAAAACATTATTGCACTTGTGATGTCTTGTCTTCCCATAAACTCTGTGAGGCAGATACCACACCTCTATGGTTCTCTCCTATCTCCCACAGCTATCAAAATAGTACCTTCACAAAATCAAATATTGTTTGGATGAGTAAATATAAAACAATGAAGAGATGTGAAAGTGTCCTGCTCTTCCTCCATGGATATACAACACCTCCTCCCACAGAAACACGTGGGATTCAATTGTTCCCTTCAATTCCTCCCTCGTCCAAAAACTCCCCAGACCACCCTCCTCGTTTCTCCCAACCTCGCCGCTCTCCAGGCCTCTTCCCTTCCTGGCTTTTCTTCAAATACTTTTTACTATCTGACGTTTTGTTATGCATTCATTTATATATTGCATGTTACCCTCAATGATATGTGAGAGAAGGGGTATTTTTACTGCTGTGGCTCCCACACTTAAAATAGACTCTAGCATGTAGTAGGTGTGTAAATATCAGTTGAATGAGTGAAAGAATGAGATTCCAGAACGCAGAGCAATCGAGCCATTTTGGCCTTTAGTGTGGTTATAGCAGACCAGCAAAATCCACTGCATTATAAACAAATAAATTATCTTTAATTTTCCCTTTAATTATTTGCATTATTCCTATTATTTGTCATTTTTAGAGGTGCCACTATCAAATTTTTATGGTTTATTACCTAAGAGTGAATTGACAATATGTTCTCATAAAATATTTCATTGGGTATAAATAGAAACAAGCAATAAGCTTTTCCAAAAGCTATAGTAGAAACAGGTTTTGTTTTTTTTTGGTTTGCTTTGGAGTTTTTATGGTCAGAGAGTTTTTACAATAAGGAGTAAGAAGTTTGATTCACCTTTGAGAAAAATAATTTGTTTTATCAACTAGTTATGATATTATGTCATCCTTTAACATGTTAAATAAAATATTAGACCAGAACTATACAGAAAAGGTCAAAGAAAAATATAACATAACGCCACATTCAAAATAAGACCCCATCATATCAGAGTGAATAAAAGTTAGTAAAGATATGTGTACATATGGACAAAGTTGTAAATATTCATAGAGATAAATCTAATTTTATTGAAGAGGTTATGGGTAAATTTTCTGCAAAGTTGTTTATAATAATCAAAATAATTTTAATATGAAACTAGGAGAGCCAAGTGCCCCAGAACACTTTGTGTGTTCTCTGGCACCACTTCATGTTATTCTGGTTTTGTCTCCTTAGTTAAAGTCACCAGCTATCCACCTTCAAATTGGACAGCCTTTGAGATAACTTGCCATACCGGACTGGGATCCCTGGAAAATTCCAAGGTGCTCTGCTCTTTGGCCTTGAAACCCCTTTAGGTCTCAATAAATTAACTGAGAAATACCAAGAGCCGCATTGAGAATTTCCAGTTCCAAGATGAATTCAAAACAACTTAAACAGTGTACTAGCAGTGTTTAATGTTGTTTTTATTTTCAAATATTCTCCAACTTAAAGCTCTGCTTCTGGGGAAGACACTTAGCTGCCCAAGAACATTCTGAGCTAAGGAACCACCACAGTATAATACCAGAACCCCACACCATGTCATTGCCTTAACTGAGGGTCCCAGCATGGACCCAAATGAGGGAAGTATATTTTTTTCTCAGTGACTTCCTGATTCTTGGGAACAGCAGGTTTGAGAAAATGAAGGTGACTAGGTGACTAGATCGCTAGGTGTTCTCATATGATCCCTACCTCTTTTACTCCTCTATCCTCTTCTCCCATCACAGGATACCATATTGGCACCTCGGATGGTTGGCCTCAAATCCTGGTTCATTACAGTGTTTGAGTTAACCTTTCCAAGTAGATGAAGCTTAAATAGTTGGCAACCTCCCCCTTTTTTTTTTTCTTTCCACCTACCAAATGGAAATTCAGTATTACGATCAAAACTTCAAAGTCTTCCTCCCATACAGCTTTAATATAAAAAAGTAGACTTTTATTTTATTTTAGACAGGAAAGTAGTATTTATTGGTGGGTGGGAGTAAGCAGGGGACGGCATCAAGGCTTCTATAAACGCAGGGCACAACTGGGGATGTATTTGACCCTACAGCTCTCCGTCCGGCATAAGCTACTTTTCTGCCCCTGAGTTTTCAAATTCACCCACATTAAACTTAGTAAAACCCCACTTCTTGGAAATGTGGATTTCTGGCACCCAGGGAACTTGAACTTGGCCTGCATAGGGCCTCAGTCACCTGCTCCTTGTTCTGCAGCTTGGTGCCAATGGACATTATGACTCTGCCAATGTGGACCCTGGCCACTGTGCCCTGGGGCTTTCCAAATGTATTGCACATATCTGTCTGGAGCCTAGACTAGGAACAGCATGCCAGACATGAATGTCCACTGGAAAGGGCTGTCTCCAAGGTTCCTTAGGGCAACTCATACAAGCAATAGGCTGCTTGAATTACACTATTGCATGCACACTACATTACTGTCTGCAGTCATTGCACACCAGGCCCCCATGGGGTAAGGAGGCAACCTACCTTTTAAAAGCACATTCCCACCACCATCCATGCCTAGTCCTAGGAACTAAGGATATATATAATAAACAACAATTTTGCTATACTAGAAAAAAAGAAAATGTTAAGACTTTCAGTCTACTTAATACTTCAGACCAGATTTTGGGCATCCAGCTGTCTTCATTTGCAAGGCATCACATATTTTCATATTCCACAAATGGGGCTATTGAACAATGATGAATGAATGAAATACAATGCAACTATTTTTAGTATAATAATTGTAATTAAAAGGCAGTGGAATGATAATCTTGCCCAAGCATGTCTGAGATCTCCTTTCCATTTTCTCAAAACAATACTTTCTAAGTCTGACTGCAGAGACTTGTTGCTTATTTCCCTTCTGGTGAAGAATAGGTAACACGACATTCTTTCTAAACCAAGTGAAATTGTGGTTTTTGGCTAGACACAATCCTCCTTTCTCCGTTTCTCCATTTGCACATTCTGGGGGATGAAATTTTCTTTCCATACATAGTGATAAATTACCATAAACCAAATTAGTTTCTTAGGAAAGTAACCTTATTATCTACTTATAGCTTTTTTTCCTTAGCTTGAGATGATTTGTTATGATTATTTAAGAGGCAGAAAGCACACATAATAATAATCACACTTCCATAGTGGGTATCATATGCCAAGTGTTATTCTAAACACTTTCTGTATAGTGACTCAACCCAACACATTCTACAAAACAACTCTAGAGGTGTTTCTATTTTATTCTCATTTTTAAAAATTTTATTTATTTGGCTGTGTCAGATCTTCATTGCATCATGCAGGATTTTTCCTTGTAGTGCAGGGATTCTCTATTTGCTGCACATGGGCTCTCTAGTTGTGGCACCTGGGCTCCAGTAGTTGAGGCATGCAGGCATGTGGAATCTTACTTCCCAACCAGGGATAGGAACCCACATCCCTTGCATTGCAAATTCCTAACCACTGGGCCACGAGGGAAGTTCCTTTTTCTCATTTTATAAAATCAGGAAATTGATGCACGGAGAGTTACGCCCTAGGTTCCTAGCAGGTAAATGGCAGAGCCAGAACGCAAAACTGGTATTTGGTTCGAGAATCTCTGCTCCCAATCCATGTGCTGTCCTCACAGCAGCAACCCAGGAATCTGAGCATTATCCTCATTTTATGGGTGAGGCCACTGAGGCCAGGAAAGGTGAAGTTACTTGCCCAACATTGCAAAACTGGTAAGCAGCTGACCTAGGATTCAACCCGGGCTCAAGCCTCTTTGGTTCCAATGTCTGTGTTCTTTCCATCCCTTGAATTGCACTACCTTAGTACCTTTTGGGCTTCCCTGGTGGCTCAGACACTAAAGAATCTGCCTGCAATGTAGGAGACCTGGGTTTGATCCCAGGGTCAGGGAAGATCTCCTGGAGAAGGGCATGGCAGCCCACTGCAATATTCTTGCTTGGAGAATTCTGTGGACAGAGGAGCCTGGCAGGCTACAGTCCATAGGGTCACAGAGAGTTGGACACAACTGAGTGACTAACACTTCACTTTCACAGTGTTTTTTATTCCTACTTTCCTTTTAAGTATATCTGGCTTAACTAGATTTGTGTAGCTGCTGCTGCTGCTGCTGAGTCACTTCAGTCGTGTCCGACTCTGTGTGACCCCATAGACGGAAGCCCACCAGGCTCCCCCATCCCTGGGATTCTCCAGGCAAGAACACTGGAGTGGGTTGCCATTTCCTTCTCCAATGTGTGAAAGTGAAAAGTGAAAGTGAAGTCGCTCAGTCATGTCCGACCCTTAGCGACCCCACGGACTGCAGCCTACCAGGCTCCTCCATCCATGGGATTTTCTAGGCAATAGTACTGGAGTGGCTTGCCATTGCCTTCTCCGAGATTTGTGTAGACTAGGGTGAAAATCTAGCCATTGTAAAGAAGTTTTCCCCATTAAAAAGTGATTTCAGACTTCCAAAAGCTCACCATATAATTGACCACCTGCAATTCATTACATCTGAAAATTATGGATTGAGATTAGAAAATAAAATTCTAAAATATTAGGTGCCACACGCAGTCTTTTGAAAAGGTAGACAAACATTCCATTTTGTTTCTTAATCTACAAAGGGTCTATCAAGTTGGTTGCACTAGAAAAATACATTTTCTCTAAAACAAAACAATGAATAGAAAAACAAAAAATATATAAGTAGTACTTTTTTTTCTTGATTAGTTACTATTATGCTTCTAGATTGTTTATTCTTTGCAATGCAAGCAATAAGAGGCCATTAACTGCAAAGCAAAAAGTTCTCTCTCTTTTTAAGCTTCCCTCTCCAAGTTTCTATTTGCAAAAAAGTCCTTGGTGCACATTCAAACACACTGAGGGGAGTACAGTAGATGAGCCTGCCTGGAGAATGAATCTTAAGATAAAAGCTCCCTGGAAAAAAGGAGTCAAAACTGACTGTCATAGAACCCCATCATTTATATTTTCTTGTACACATGAAGACCCAAAGGGCCTCATATATGTTTTTATTTCTATTTCAGCAAATTTTAAGCTGAAGTGTGACTTCCATGTTCAGCATTTATTAGGCTTTTGCTGTGCTTTGAAATTTGCTGTCATCTGTTTCCTGTGCATTTTTGTTTTTGAGACTGGCTCAGCCAATGAGAGTCCTGCTTGCTCTCTCCTGCCTTGGTATGCAGAACCTGATTTATTGAACAGTGTTATTCTCACAAGGTGCAGCCCGTTTTTAAATATTTATCCTTTAAAGCAGCAACAACCTGTTTGAAAGAATAGGCTTGGGAATCCATTGGTAAAGGAAATGTCCTTGGAAGGAAGTACTAAAATGAGTTATGTGTATATTTGAACATTTGCTTCACAGAACTTAGAGGAAAAAATCGTAGGACTTTAGATTTAAGAATTCCTGGTACTTTGTGTTAAAATCATTTTGAATCTGGTAGATATATCATGTGTGCGTGCTTAGTCATGTCCGACTCTTTGTCGATCGTATGCACTATAGCCTGCCAGGCTCCTCTGTCCATGGAATTTTCCAGGCAAGAATACTGGAGTGGGTAGCCATTTTCTTCTCTAGGGGATTTTCCCAACCCAGGGATCAAAGCTGCGTCTCTTAACTGGACATGTCAAATGGTTTTTCCTTAGTCTTCAGTCTCCTTGACTTGAGAGTAACACAAATGGACAGAGTTTAATGTTGGAAAAATAATTATCACATTTAATTTGACATATATTAAGTGATAAGTAAAACAGTATTTTGCTGCTTAGTAATTGGAAATAAATAGAGATTTTAAGCAAATATTGTAAATGATTTTAATTGACAGTGGTAGTTTTACCCAGATCAATCAAGTTTCATTTTTCAATTGTTCTTTCGGCTTTATTTTATCAAATACTGAATTTTATTTTATATTTTCTATGTGCAAACACCATGTTAAACATTTTAGGCATATTATTTCACTTAATCCTCACATACTAACATTATTGCCCTTATTTTACCAATGTTAAAACAGAGGCTTAGAATGATCGATTTATCCCAGATGATATGACAAATGATGGAGCAAAGATCTGAGCCCATCTTTGTGAGACATGAAAGTACCTGCTCCCAGTTCTCAGTATCTACACACAGTATCAATAGTTTTTTTTCCTGGCACCACATTCATTTTCATAACTCTTTTAAACACATCCATTTATCCAGATGATCTGGCAGACAATAAATATTTAAGTGTTAAGTGAGATACCAAAACAAGACACAGTCCCACCTATCTAGGAACTTATGGTCTTGTAGGGAAATGGGTCAATAAAAAATTCATAGTCCTATAAGACAGTTATCATAATAGAGAGATGTATTAAGTGCTATGAGAGTGAGGAATGGCCAAAATCTGCCTGGGGAAATGAGAAACCTGTCAGAAAACAGCCTTGATTTGAAGATCGACTTGAAGGACACGGAGAGGTTTGTGGGCAGAGAAGAGGTGGACTAGGGTCCCAGGCAGCTTGGCTCCAACAGCTGGAAACTGTGTTTTCCATGCTTTCAGATTCCTCCGGAATGTGTGCGCTTACCTGGAATACTAGCCAGCTTGTTCATCAAGGAGAACAACATATCTTAGAGATAAGAGGTTTCCAGTTCTTCTGGCTTAATGCTCTATTAATCCTCTGTTTTCCTTCCTCTCTAATATTTTATTCCGATGGTTCTCAAAGAGAGCTTGTTGTGCCACCACCAGCAGCAGCATCACCTGGGAACTTGATTGAAATGTAAATTCCTAGACTCCACTCCAGGTTTATGGAGTCAGAACCTCTGCAAGTGGAGTCCAACAGGGTTTTTCTTTTTTTAACTTTTTACTTCATATTGGAGCATAGCCGATTAACAATGTTTAGATTGTTTCAGATGCACAGCTGTGACTCAGCCATCCATATCCATATATCCATTCTCCCCCAAGCTCTCCTGCCATCAATGGTTTAACGAGCCCTCCAGGTGATTCTCAAAGGCGCTGCAGTTTTATATGTCTTCTCCTCTGTGTATGTACTTTAGCACAGTAAAGCTGATTTCCCTAACAAACTCTGAAGTGTAGTGCCTCTCTTTTGTTCACCCCTGTACATCCATCACCCAGGCCAGCACTGGAAACATAGTAGGTATTCAATAAATGTTTGTGGAAAGAATGGATGAATAATTTAAAAATAAATCCCACAACTCCCAATATCCTTAGAAGAGCTCATTTAATTGTACCACAATCTCAATGTCTGATCAGAATGAACAAGGTCAGAAAGTGAGAGACCTTGGGAAGGAAAGAGAATTAACATCTACCCAGAGAGGGACTTTTTCAGCTGCTCTCTAATATCTTCACAACAACCCTGGGAGGCAGGTGTCATCCTCACAAAAAAGATGAAAAAGCTGTGGCTCAGAGAGGAACTGTTCCCAGAGTGACAGATGCTGGTGGTGACACAAACCCAGGGTCCTTTTGTTCCAGAGACCTCACCCTTGTGTTCTCTCTGTGGCACCTCTAACGACCACTAGCAACCCGTGAGGGGATAAATGGAGACAGAAAGCCCCGAAGGGAAAGACAAACTCCATTAACCACAATATTGCTGGTCATCAGCACCATCACCTCCACATTGTTCAAGCCACAGAGCTAAGCAGAGTCTTTCCCTATCAGCAGTGTGTTCTTAGGCATGTTATACTATAGTTGGTCTCTTCTTCAGAAGCCTCCTTCTCACCCTTGGCCCTGATGTCACACCCTGGAGACGTCAATTTGCTGATCTGTCCACGTCTGGGCTGGCTGAGATTTCCCAGGCTGGGTCAAATTAGGCTTCTGGAGCCACTCCTGGTGCTGCTTTTCATGAATTCCTTTACATTTCGGTTTTGCGATCACATTACCCCTGGAACCCAAAGATTTGGGTTCCCAGAAGTGGTGTCTCTTTTTTCCTTCCTTCTCTACCCTTCAAAGGTTTCTTCCATTCTGTGAGATTTGCTGATATTTTCATGACTCTCCAACTGGCAACTCCAGACCTGGCCCTGAGTCTCACTACAGCATCCATCTACCTGTTGGATGTTTCACTTAGGTATCCTGCCTTCACTTTAAATGCACCATATTTGACTCTAACCCTTGAATTTATCAATATATCCTCCAACTTTAATCTCTCTCCCAAACTATTACTGTTTTTGCCATAGGCACCACCTTCTCCCAGTTATCAGGCTTTTAAAACCTACCCATTTGAGTACTTAGCCTTTCCCTTCCATTATGGTTTCTTCTTCATCTCTCTTCCTTCTTTCTTCTCCCTTTCTTCCCTCCTTCCCTTTCTCTCCTATATCTCTTTCTACAAATATCTGTCAAGTACTTACAATGTGCTAACCCAAGCATTGTCCTTGCCTTCCTGGAGCCTACATTCCAGAAAAGAGAAAAAACCAACAAGCAAGAAAATAAACACTGTAGTTTGTGGTATGTACAATGAAATAAATACACAGGGGGCTAGGTAGAGAATCAGGGGAAGGGTGTCCAGGAAGAGTCTCTTTCATTTGAGCTGAGACCTTGAGGAACAGTGACCATGGGAGGATGCGGTAAGGTCTCTGCTGATGTAAGGCCCTGTTGGGACCCAGAGCTTAATGAACTGGTGGGAGAGTGGAGGAGCCAGGAAAGACGCGGGTGGGGGCAGGTCATGGGGGAACAAGAGAATAAGAAGGAGTATGACTTCATTCAAAGGGAGCCTTCAGAAAGATTCACCAGCCAAGTGGCCTAGTCTAACTTACACTTGGAGGAAGTGTGGAATGGGCTGTGGTCTTGTGAGCTGCTCTCTGGAGGAAAGAGTTGGAAAAACACAGAATCCTGGGAACTGACTTTTATGTTTCGGTGTCTTCCAAATAGAATGCTGTTCTAATTAGGACTGATACTCTCCCTTCCATCAAAAGGATGAGAGTTGCGTTCTGCACCACTCAATAGTTATGTTTCAGAGAGAGAGGTTCTTGGGCATTGGTAATAGGCCACATCAGCCACAATAACAGAAAAGCTTACTGAATGTTACCATGTGCCTGTGATATGAATACTTACATACATGTTTTAAAGTTCCACAGTGCTATAAGGAGTATATGATTATCTTCATTTCACAGGTAAGGACAGAAAGGTTAATTAATTTTCCCAAAGTCACGCAGCTGCTAAGGCAATAAAGAATAAAGAGACCATTTCCAAATAAACATGATCAGTCTTTGTTTCTTGCTGTTTTCCATACTCACTGTAGAAAATTCAAACTGTACAAAACTATACAAAATACAAAGTAGGGTTCCCTATAATCCAGCCCTTAAGGTATGAGGTGGGTCTGTCACCAAGGTTTTGCCCGTAGCAGTGCTAATCCTTTATGCTGGCAATGCTGAGAAGCTCTCCAGTACAATCCCCAGGTCCTCGGAAGTGGCTCTTTCTCTCTCAAGCTGGTTTAGAAACCAAGGGACATAGAACCACTTTCTTACCATCTCTGCTGCAGGAAGTGGACGCCAAACTGTTCTGGTTCCAGAAGGAACCACACCCGTTTGGGGTGAAAGAACTTCAGTGAGTTTACATCACTGCTTAGAAGGACAGGCCAAAAACAGCAGAAGAGGACAATGAGCGATTCCCTACACCAAAACCCAACAAGAAGAATTCAGAGGTGAAATCACGTTGTTTACGTCTCCACATTTTCACGTCTCATTAAGACAGATCACTTAGGTTTCCTTTGCAACAACAACTGTAACTTCAGCAGGAAAATTAATCACAACAAAATGATATTCTGGTGTCATTTATAATTCCAGTAAAAGCCTGGAGGTGTTCACATTTCTAAACCCTACGGAATAAAAGGCGGTTTTCCAAGCAGGGGTAGGCCACACTAACTGTTGAAGAGGAAAAGTAATTAGCATCCTGTGTGAATTATCTTGTCTTTTTTTAGGACCGGAAATCAAATGGGAAGGGTTCCCTCCTGTTCCAAGTGAGTTCCAGAAGAATTACTCATGCTCCTTAACCTATGAGTCACACAGGAGTCTAGGAGAGTGTTTCCAAAACAGGCTGACAATAAGATAAACAGAGCAATTGATATGTGACAGTCTGGAGGGGCAGGAGTGCAAGTGACCAAAGCAAGTGACTGACTCCAGAGCAAGAGGGCAGTCAGCCTAGGATGCCTGAGCTTCCCTGGAGAATCTGTGCACAACCAGACCTTGGCGGACCAACTCAGAGCATTTCCTGAAAATGAATGTCCACCCGGAGGTTTGTTTTTGAATCCTTTTTTCAATTTCATTGACTCAGTATCATGGAATTATAGCATCTTTCCCCCTAAATGACTCCAGGGGCTGACTGCCACCGCACAGCACTGCTGGCTCTCCAAAATCTTTGGCTTTCAATGCGTTTTGACATCTCACAGCACAGGATATTAATCATTTCGGGACTCTGGGCCTGTTCCCAGTGTCCATATTTGCCATTGTTGATCTGCAGCCAGAAAAATAACTCCTAAATGACAAAGGCTTTCCCAAATTGAAATATAGAGTCATCGAGAAAGCTCTGTTTAGGAACTAACCAGTATCAAGTTGGACTGTCTCTTGAGCACATAAAAGATGAGCTTCCTCTCCGCTCCCTCTAGGAAGCAGTCCGAAGCCTGATCTCAGCTCCGTCTGAGCCTGTCAAGGGCCTACAGGCATCTCCTCTGCAGGGGTGTAGCGGTGTGCACCGAGCCTCCTGAGGATGCTGCCCCACCTGCTTGTTTCCTGCCATCCCCAGGGAAAATGGCTGGTTGGGGGTGCACGGTCTGCCCTACCAGGGAGGAAGAACTAGGACTGGCCAATGCTTTTCTCCATCCCCCGTTAAAACCATGGGGGTACAGAGGTCAGGCTGGGGTGAGGGTGGGGTGTCTGTCCTCCACACAGCCAGAGTGATATCTAAACACTGCTCTGATCACTTCTCTCCTCTTAAAAACCTTTGAGGTCTTCCAGCCTCTCCCCTCCATCTATAGGAGAAATTCTAAAGTTCTTCTTAGGCCATTCAAGGCCCTTCATTCCTTGATACTCTGCCTAACTTTCAGCTTCATCACCAGCCACTCCCTGACCTTCTCACCAAAGTTGCCTGCTAGTTATTTCCTGAAAATACTGTGTCCTCTCAGCTCTGCTTTCTTTATTCACGCTGCTCCTTCTATGTGGAATGAGATTCCCCTACTTCTGCCCAGCCCCCAACATCACCTCTTGTTGCTGGAGGCTTCTAGTCCTACCCTTCACTGAATGCTTTGCCCCCTGATGTGTGCTTCCATTGCACCACAGGCAGGCTCTCTCTTAACAGTTACTATCTGTGTGGGATTGTCCCATGGACCAGTCTTTCCCACTTCTCTGTGAGCTCCCTGAGGACAGGCACTGTGTTTGCTCTATCTGAGACTCTTAAAAATCAACAATGTTTAATTGAATGCAAAAGAGTTTTGCATATCAATTATTATACTCTTTGCTATTCAGATAATTGCTAGAAGTTTAAAAATGCTGTACCCCAGCTCCATGCTGTCCTTCCTTGGAGCTTTTGCAATTTCAATCTGACTTTCAGTAACAATTGGCTTGCATAAAGAAACTTATGGAAATCAATTTCAAAGAGTAATGGTTTCAGAGAGCACTGATTTCTGTGTTTAATTGTTTAAAATAGAGACAGACAGTATACTTATACTCCAAACTTCCCACCCCCTCTCTCTGTCTCACACACACACCACAAATACAGAAATTCCTACTGATGTGAATAAAGGTTACAGGGACTTCCCTGGTGGACCAGTGGTTAAGAATCTGCCTGCTCATAATGCAAGGGACATGGGGTCGATTCCTGGTCTGGGAAGATCCCACATGTCAAGGGGTAACTAAGCCCGTGTGCCACAACTATTGTACCTGTATGCCTAGAACCCGTACTCTGCAACAAGAGAAGCCATTTCGATGAGAAGCCTGAGCACCACAAGCAGTAGCCCTTGCTCACCACAACTCGAGAAAGCCTGAGTGCAGCAGTGCAGACCCAGTGCAGCCAAAGATAAATAAATTGATTACATTAAATTGGGGGGGTTATAGTACAAAACTCAGCATTAATAAGAATTTTAAGTGCCACTTAATACAAAAAGCTGATAAGTTCACAGATATTTCCAGGTGTTCAGTGAGCTGAGTTCATGGTGTTATTTTGAAAAAATAGTCACACTGACTTATCTTCCATTTTCCAGTAAGTTTTTTCTCTGCTTAGTGTTGTACATGCTGTTCTCTGCCTAAAAGGCCTCACCCCCTGCCCCAGCCCCTTTATTAAGTGAGTGCTCTCATCCTTCAGGATTCAGATTAAACACACCTGCCTCCGAAGGGTCTGCCTAGACCCAGCCTCCTCATAGTCACCATTTTAGTACTGTTGACATTTTCTTCAAAGCCCTTACAAACTATTTTTATTTTATTTAAATGTGTTTGATGTCTTCTCCCATTAGGCTGAGAGCAACTTGAAAGAGAGGGTTCATATGGGTTTTATTTATTATTGTATCCAGAACACATAGTAGGTGCTCAATAAATACTTTTAGGTGAATGAAGGTACAGTCAACCCTCAGTATCTGTGGGGAATGCCAGTCTGGACACCAAAAGCCACGGAGGCTCAAGTCCTTTAGTCACCTTGTGCATCCCTGGTTCTGCATCTGAGATTCAACCAAACAAGGAAAACAAACACAGTTCACAATCCGCAGTTGGTTGAATCTGAGGATGCGGAACTCTCAGATATGAAGGGCCAACTGTAGTCTTTTTTTTTTTTTTTACAGTCCAGGTCTTTATTTTTATCTTTATGGTCCATCAGGCCATGAATTCATAGGGAATGGGCTCCAACAGTTCGGGTTCCTTTCCATTGGTCCTCACAAAGTGTGCTTCTCTGGGTGGAGCAGGCTGGCGCTTCAGCTGAACCCAAGTCCCTTTCTCTTTGGCTTCCTTCTTTTTCTGATCATTTTCCTTCACACGTTTCAGAAAGCTATCTCGGCTCTTCAAGTGCTTAATATGCTCAATACGCACATTAATTCTCTTGGCAAGAATCTTGCCCTTAACTTGTTTCTTTACAATGATGCCAACAGCATGCTGGGTGACATTGTAGACTCTCCCAGTTTTGCCATGGTAACATTTGTGGGGCATTCCTTTTTGAACAGTACCTATTCCCTTGATATCTACAATATCACCCTTCTTGTAGATTCGCATGTATGTGGCCAAAGGAACAACTCCATGTTTTCTAAAAGGCCTAGAGACTATGGAGCGGGTGCCCCTCCTCTTTCCCTTTGTGTTGGTCATTTTGGCGAATTACTGGAAGATGGCGGTTCTGGCCGAAAAGCCAACTGTAGTCTTTTAAGTCAACACTCCACTTGTAATTTAGGGTAGGTGCTTTAATCAATCCAGCACCGTTTCTTGCCTGGCCAGCTCCCTGGCCCACTCCCCCTAGTCTCCCAGGTGTCCACTCCCTCATCCTGGGAGTGTCTTTCATCACCTTCTCCTTTTAACACGTTCCTGTTCACCTCACAGCACCTTGTCAGCCACCATCTCCATTGTGACACTTTCCCCAAGCTGTTAGTCACGCCTGTGTCTGGGCTCCTAAAATACTTTAATTTCTTCCACATTTTCCCATATTTGTTTCTTTCACCACAAAATTAGAAAATGCTCCTAGAAAACTCAAGCAAGCATAACAGAGGTGTATGAAGTCCAAAGCAAAATCCTCCCTTCCCGTTCCCAGACTGCCATCGGTATCACTGAACTCTTTTCTCTTCGTTTACAGCAATACATTAGCATCTTTTCATTTAAATAAAGAAAGTAAAAAATGGATCATACAATAATACAAGGGAGTGACATTTTTTAATTACTCTCATTTTTCTTTTCACATTGGAAGAGAACAACCTTGATCTTTCTATGGCTGGTTATTGATCCATTATGTGCTTGTACCGTCATTTAAAACATCAGTTTCTTGATGGCTCTTTAGGAAGCTCCTAGTTTTTCTAAATTACAAGCAATACTGAGATAAATCCCTTTATACATTTGAGTGGCTCTTTCTCTGTTATTGTACCAAATGGCATCCCATTTTGTACTTTGATAGACTGTCTGATTGTCTTCTTAAAAAGCAATGCCCAGTTACCCTCCCACCATGGCTGGTAAGAATGTCTGAATCTTCACAGCCGATATTATCAGTTTTTCATCTTTGTTATCTAATTGGTCAAAACCTTCCTGCCTTTGATTGTTGTTGAAATTGAATAGTTTTTCATACTTAATGACCATTCATGTCCTTTGTCTGTGATTATTTACATCCATTATTCATTTTCCTATTGAAGCATTCAATTCCACTTTTTACTCATTTGCAATGGCCTTTTAAAAACCTGTGGTAAAATACACATAACATAGAATTTGCCATCTTAACCATTTTTAGCCTAATTTATGTCTTTCTCTTTAAATTTTATTTATTTTTAATTGGAGAATAATTGATTTACCATATTGGATTGGTTTCTGCCATACATCAACATGAATCAGCCATAGGTATACATATGTCCCCTCCTTCTTGAACCTTTCTCTCACCTCTAACCCTATCCTACCCCTCTAGGTTGTCACAGAGCACTGGGTTTGAGCTCCCTGTGTCATATAGAAAATTCCCACTAGCTGTCTATTTTACATATGGTAATGTGTATATTTCAATGCTACTCTCTCAATTTGTCCCACCCTCTCCATCCTCTGCTGTGTCCACAAGTCTGTTTTCTATGTCTGCATCTCCATTTTGCCCTGCAAATAGGTTCAACAGTACCATCTTTCTAGATTCCATATATATGCATTAATATATGATATTTGTTTTTCTGACTTACTTCATTATGTGTCATAGGCTCTATCTAGTGGCTGTATCAGTTTACATTCCCACCCAGTGCGAGAAGTTTCCCTCCACACCTTCTCCAACATTTATTGTTTGTAGATTTTAAAAAATCAATCAATGTATTTTAATTGGAAGCTAACTACTTTACTGTGGTGTTTCGCTGTAGTGTTTTTTGCTACACATTGACATGAATCAACCATGGGTGTACATGTGTCTCCCATCCTGAACCTCTCTCCCACCTCCCTCCCCATCTGATCCCTCAGGGTTGTCCCACTGCACCGGCTTTGAGTGCCCTGTTGGAGGCATCGAACTTTGACTGGTGATCTGTTTCACATATGGTAATATACATGTTTCAATGCTATTCTCTCAAATCATCCCACCCTCACCTTCTCCCACAGGGTCCAAAAGTCTGTTCTTTATATCTGGGTCTCTTTTGCTGTCTCACATATAGGGTCATCATTACCATCTTTCTAAATTCCATATATATGCATTAATATACTGTATTGGTGTTTTCCTTTCTGACTTACTTCACTGTGTATAATAGGCTCCAGTTTTATCCACCTCATTAGAACTGATTCAAATGTTTTCTTTTTAATAGCTGAGTGATACTCCATTGTGTATATGTACCACAGCTTTCTTATCCATTCATCTGCCAGTGGACATCTAGGTTGCGTCCATGTCCTGGCTATTGTAAACAGTGCTGCAATGAACATTGAGGTACATGTGTCTCTTTCAATTCTGGTTTCCTTGGTGTGTATGCCCAGCAGTGGGACTGTTGGGTTGTATGGTAGTTCTATTTCCAGTTTTTTAAGGAATGTCCACACTGTTCTCCATAGTGGCTGTACTAGTCTGCATTCTCATCGACAGTGTTACAGGGTTCCCTTTTCTCCGTACCCTCTCTAGTATTTATTGTTTGTAGACTTTTTGATAGCAGCCATTCTGACCAGCGTCAGATGGTACCTCATTGTGGTTTTGATTTGCATTTCTCTGATAATGAGTGATGTTGAGCATCTTTTCATGTGTTTGTTAGCCATCTGTATGTCTTCTTTGGAGAAATGTCTGTTTAGTTCTTTGGCCCATTTTTTGATTGGGTTGTTTATTTTTCTGGTATTGAACTGCATGAGCTGCTTGTATATTTTTGAGATTAATTCTTTGTCAGTTGCTTCATTTGCTATTATTTTCTCCCATTCTGAAGGCTGTCTTTTCACCTTACTTACAGCTTCCCTTGTTGTGCAAAAGCTTTCAACTTTAATTAGGTCCCATTTACTTATTTTTGCTTTTATTTTCATTACTCTGGAGGTAGGTCATAGAGGATCCTGCTGTGATTTATGTCAGAGAGTGTTTTGCCTATGTTTTCCTCTAGGAGTTTTATAGTGTCTGGTCTTACATTTAGATCTTTAATCCATTTTGAGTTAATTTTTGTGTATGGTGTTAGAAAGCGTTCAAGTCTCATTCTTTTACATGTGGTTGACCAGTTTTCCCAGCACCACTTGTTAAAGAGATTGTCTTTTCTCCATTGTATTTTCCTGCCTCCTTTGTCAAAGATAAGGTGTCTATGGGTGCGTGGATTTATCTCTAGGCTTTCTATTTAGTTCCACTGATCTATATTTCTGTCTTTGTTCCAGTACCAAACTGTTTTGACGACTGTAGCTTTGTAGTATAGTCTGAAGTCAGGCAGGTTGATTCCTCTAGTTTCATTCTTCTTTCTCAAGATTGCTTTGGCTATTCAAGGTTTTTTGTATTTCCATATAAATTTTGAAATTATTTGTTCTAGTTCTGTGAAAA
The DNA here is from genome assembly GCF_049115385.1 of Moschus berezovskii. NCBI lineage: Eukaryota > Metazoa > Chordata > Mammalia > Artiodactyla > Moschidae > Moschus > Moschus berezovskii. Next base: position 43,844,251 of record NC_142473.1, read on the forward strand.
ATACCTTTGGTAGCTTGATGAGTATTGCATTGAATCTATAGATTGCTTTGAGTAGTATACTCATTTGCACTATATTGATTCTTCTAATCCATGAACATGGTATATTTGTCCATCTGTTTGTCATCTTTGATTTCTTTCATCAGTGTTTTATAATTTTCTATATATAAGTATTTTGTTTCTTTAGGTAGGTTTATTCCTAAGTATTTTATTCTTTTCATCGCAATGGTAAATGGAATTGTTTCCTTAATTTCTCTTTCTGTTTTCTCATTGTTAGTGTATAGTATTGCAAGGGATTTCTGTATATTAATTTTATATCCTGCAACTTTACTATATTTGTTGATTAGCTCTAGTAATTTTCTGGTGGTGTCTTTAGGGTTTTCTATGTAGAGGATCATGTCATCTACTATGTGTAGATTTTTTGATGGTCATTCTGACTGCATCTTAACCATTTTTAAGTGCTCAGTTCAGTGGTATTAAGTACATTCACATTGTTGTGTAGTCATCATCACTATCCATCTTCAGAGCTCTTTTCATCTTGCAAAACTGAAGCTCTGTACTCCGTAAACAATAACTCTCCATCCCCCCTCCCTCCAGTCCCTGGCAACCACTGTTATCTTTTCTGTCTCTATGAATTTGAATACTGACATGGCTTTTAAAATAGTATGCATATAAAGTTTTGTTTGTTACAGACGTTAAACATTTTTCAAATATTTAGTTTTCACTTTATAAAGTCTTGTCATATAGAAGGTGTGCATGTTTTCAAGGTTCACATTTTTATGTCAGTAAATATGACCATAATTTGCTTTATGGCTTTTGAGTTTTAGGTTTTTCTTTGAAGAACTTTCTTTCCTTGAAATAATCAAGTATCTGCCTGATTTTCTCTAATAATAAAAGTACTCTGGTCATACTTATAGCTCAGCACTTTTCCCTTTTTTCCTGTTTCTTATTTTATTGAAGTATAGTTGATTTACAATGTTGTGCCAATCTCAGCTGTACAGCAAAGTATCTCAGTTATACACATATATACATTCTTTTTTTATATTCTTTTCCATTATGGTTTATCACAGGATATTGAGTATAGTTCCCTGTGCTAAATGTTGTTGGTACTATTTGCTAAGTCACATTCGACTCTTTGTCAACTCCATAGACAGTAGCCCTCCAGGCTCCTCTATCCACAGGATTTCCCAGGCAAGAATACTGGAGTGGGGAGCCATTTCTTTCTCAGGATCTTCCCAACTCAGGGATTGAACCTGAGTCTCCTGCCTTGGCAGGCAGATTCTTTAGCATTGACCCACCAAGGAAGCCCATGCTATATATTAGGACCTTGTTATTTATCCATTCTAAATGTAATAGTTTGCATCTACCAACCCTAAATACACAATCTGTCCCTCTCCTCTCTCCTCTCCCCATTGGCAACCACAAGTCTGATCTCTATGTCTGTGAGTCTGTTTCTGTTTTGTAGATAGATTCATTTGTGCCATATTTTAGATTCCATATTTAAGTGAAGTGATATCATATGGTATTTGTCTTTCTCTTTCTGACTTATTTCACTTAGTATGATAATCTCTAGTTGCATCCATGTTACTGTAAATGGTATTATTTCATTCTTTTTTTATGGCTGAATGGTATTCCACTGTCTATATTACCACATCTTCTTTATTCATTCATCTGTCAATAGACATTTAGGTTGTTTCCACATTTTGTCTATCGTGAACGTTCAGCACTTCTCCATTTTATTCTAATATTAATGACTAGCATTGATGAGGACTGAGTTCCAGGCTAACTTCATTGTATGTTATCATCTTGTTTCATTTTCATGCCAAGCCAGTGAGGTGGGGCTTATTATTATCTCTATTTAATGATGAGAAAATTGAGGTTTAGAGAGTTTGAATAAATCATCTACTTCAAGTGGAAAGCGGCAAGGCTGTGATTTGAATCTAAGCCATCTGACTGTACTCTAACCATGAAACTACGGATCTGTTTTCTCTGTTAAATAGTGGTCCTTGAGAAGGTGAACTGCATCTTATCTGTATTCTAACTGAGCACATAGATCCTGAACAATTATTTTTGGAGTGAATTAGTCCCTATGACTTAAAGTCAGCAACTGGAGCACAACCTCAGATACTGGGGTTCCTATCTCTTCTTTTGCTACCTCACTCCTTTATGAATTCAGTCTCGACCTTCTAAGCCCAAAGAACTTCTGCTTTTGCATAAGGATGAGCTCCCCTGGGTGGTCAGTAATCTCCTCAAGCATTACTGCCACTGTCTCAAGGAAAGTTGACTGCCTTCTCAAGTCCCTGCTTTCTTCTCTGAGTTCTCCACAGAGGCCACTCAAGCTGCAACTCTCTGTGCTCTCTCTTCTCGGGGAATTGATAAGCACATGCCTTTCTTGCTAGATCACAGACCATAGGCTTATCTTTGTCTAGCAATGGCCTTCCCTCTTCTAAAGTCCACTCCATCCATTTAGCATTCCCTCGTGTCATGACTTGGCTTCTCAGTGGCTCAGCGGTAAAGAATCGACCTGCCAAGCAGGAGACACAGGAGACCTGTGTTCAATCCCTGGGTCAGGAAGATCCCCTGGAGAAGGAAATGGCAACCCACTCCAGTATTCTTGCCTGGGAAATCCCATGGACGGAGGAGCTTGGTGGGTTACAGTCCATGGGTTTGCAAAAAGTTGGCCATGACTTAGCGAGTATACAGAGACATCGGCAAGGTACCGTGACTTGCTGCCTTCTGGGCATGTACCCCTCCTTCCTCAAGAATTTCCCCACCAGGCTTATGGCCTTCACTTCTCCAGCTCTTACTGTTTCCCTGAAGGATTCCCATCCTCATATTGATGATCTTTCCACTGTGCTGGTTTCAAAACCTCCATTTTCACAACAAAGATCCTGTCTCTGCTAATGTCTCTAACGTCAGCCCAGTCCCAACCCTAGACTCAGTCACTGCAAAAATGCTGTTCCTTCTCTGGCTCCCTTGTTTTTCTGCTGCAGTCTCCTTGTCCACACCCTTGCCAACTTCTAGGCCTAGACAAACACTTCCCATTGCGTCTACTTCTCTTCATTGCTGAGGAAGTTCAGGAAACTAGGCTCTTTGGATCCACTTCAAATTCCTTTGGTGCAACTTCATAAGGACCCTCTCTGCTGTTTGGCCAGCCTCTCATCACCTGCAACTTGCTTCCTCCTTCACTTGCTAGCAAATCTTCTAAACGTTTCCAACTCCTAGAGCTGAGCTCCACTTTCCAAATTTGCCTGTGCCTCCTCCTTGACTGTGGAGGACAGGTCATCTTGCTGGAGCTCTCTCCACTCTGCTCTCCTCCTCCATGTTCCCTTCTTTCCCATCTCAGAGGGGAAAATCTTTCTCTTCTCCTTCATCCTTTGGGGGTGCTTATGAAGAATAATGGGAAAATATGGGTATTGAAAACCGACCATCTTGGACTTGAATTCCAGCTCAGGTATCAAGTAGTCTTATGTCCTGGAATTCTCTGTTTAATGAAGTCTTTCTTTCCTCACCCCTAGGTGAGCCTGATAATAGTATCTGCTTCAAAGGGACTTGTAGAAAGCCCTGAATGGATGAGAGCATGTGCAGCATGTGATTTCTTGCCTAGATTTTCTGAGTCTTTCCCCCTAACTCCCACCCTCAGCTTTTCCACCCGAGTCCCCAGTCCTATTCCTTTTCTCTTCGGGTGCTTTGCCCCTTCAGTTATCTCCTACTTGTTTTCTGGTATTTTATCTTTCCCATTGACTATTTTCTACTGAGATAAAAACATGAAGTTCCTTTACCTCCAAATTCCTTCTTGTGACTCTGCTAATAATTCCAGTCTCCATTCTCCCTCTCATCTTAATTTTATCTCCCTGGAGAGTAGTCTACACTAGCGGATTCTGTTTCTCTCCTCCCCATGCTCTCCTTCATCCCTTGCTATCAGGCCTCACCACCTTGTCTCTCTCCCTCATCACTGTACTTAAATTGTGTTCCTAAAGCCATGACAATCTAGGCCCTTGGATTCTTGGTTTTCCTTTATCTTCAGTCTGCCATGCTCAGCTGCAGCCCTGGACAGTGCCAGCGCCCTGTTCAGCTCGAGAAATCTGCCTTGACTGCACTGTACAGTTTTGGTTCTCCTCCTATCTCTCTTGCTCCTCTTTCAGTTCATTCATTCAGCGTGTTTTAATTGAGGACTTATTATGAACCACAACTGTGCTAGGTGATGGGGACACGGTGGTGACTTACACAGGCATCATCACTAGCCCACTGGCCCCTGAAAATGTATGGTCTAAGAGGATAGACATCAGACAAACAATCATCTATTTTCTTTGTGTCAGTTATCTGTTTCATCTGTGTGTGTGTGTATGTGTGTAGCCACCTACTTGCCAGAGTCTTACGAAAGAATAACAGGGAGGAAGACAGAGAAGGGAAGCCAAGGAAGGACAATTTGAGGAAGTGATATTTAAGCTGAGATCTGCAGGATGAATAAGTGTTAGCTGGGTGAGGAGTGGGGAATTTGGAGGGGTGGCCTCCAGGAAAAAGAAGGAAAGCTGTGAAGGTTTGGTGAGAAGGTGCTTGGCAAATTCAAGAAACGAAAAGCGGGCCAGTGTGGCTGAAGGTGGTAGGGAGATGAGGTAGGAGCTGTAAAGAGAGGGACATACTGAGCAAGGTCTTGCAGGACATGAAGAGGGTTTGGGATTTACTCCCAAGAACGAGGGACAGCTAATGAAAACCTCCCTTCCTCTGCCTGTTTCCTCATTTTGGGTGTGCCTCACTGATGGGTCCTTGGTGCTCTGCTCTTGGCACATTCATTCTCATGGCTGAGTAATCACTCCTCTGTGGTTAATTCCTGAATCCTAATACCTTTCTGAATCCAGTCCTTTTCCCATATAATCTTAGATTATATACTGGGGTCTCTTTCTGATACCACAGGTTAAATGTTGGAAACTGAATTCATTTTTCTTTTCGGAGTCCTTCCTTCTCCTGTATTTCCTATCTTGGTCAGTGGTGTTCCTACTATTAACCCAGACTGTAAATACTGGTGTCTCCTTGACTTCCCCCTTTATTCACTTGTACACTGATGCTGAGGATATAGCAGGGACTCAGACTGAAGGAACTAGCATCCTAGTGGGATGCCCAATGGTAACCACATCAACATGTATTATAATGTCAGTTAGTAAATGATAAGTGCTATCAATAAACATAAAGCAGATAAGAAGTGAGGGGTGGAGATGCTGCTTGTTTTCATTACAGAAGGCGTCTTTGAGGAAGTAACTTTGAGCAAAGGCCAGAATGAGGTGAAGGATCGAGCCATGTGGATATTGGGGAAAGAATGTATCAGGCAGAGGGAACAGCCCTTGAAATGGTCCAGAGAGGGAGCATATTTGAGGAGCAATGAAAGCTCAGAGGCTGGAAAGCATCAAGTGACAGGTTGAAAGTAAAGATGAGGCCAAAGAAGCGGTACATACAGACTGTGCTGGAAAGGGGGTTAAATTTAATTCTAAGTGTGATGAGAGCCTTTAGAAGGTTTTGATCAGGAAAGTGATGTGTTCTGGTATACAAACACCATAGGGTCCCTCTGGCTGTCGTGAGAAGAATCAATTATAGGGGGTAAAGTGAAGACCACACAGGAATCCATGTCCTCGCCACATCACAGGGTCTTGCCCACATCTATCCCTCTCTCCCATCTTCATAGCCACTAACCTAACTTAACCCCCTCCATCTCAATGTGAATTGCTGTTGTGGTCTCATAAATGATCTTCCCATCCTCCCAGAGCATGCCTTTCCCTGGCTTTCAGGCCTTCAGTTGTTCCCCGCCCCACATATATGAAGTACAACTTCTTCAGTCTTATCTCCCACTGCTGCCTTTCACAGATCCCATGCTAAAGTCACATAGAACTACTCAGCTTCCCATGTAAGCTTCTTGCCTTTTCACCTCCAAGTTTTTGCCTAACCCATCCCATCTTCCCATGAAGCATTCTCTCACCATCCTGTCTCTGTAAGTTCCAGATTTCCTGATCCTAATTCCAGATTCTCTCCCCATCCTCCCAGGCAACAGGGATTCTTCCTGCCTTCGGACTCTTACATCTTTCCAATGACCCTAGTCATTCTCTACGTGGTTATGACTCTTTATTGTACACATCTTATCTTCCTCACTAAATCATAAATTTCTAGAGGTCAGGGTCCAAACTTGATATATCTGTGCACATACCATCTATAAGGCCTAGCCCAATGCTCATAGTAAGTACACTACAGATATTTGTCCAGTGAATGAGTTCCTGGCACCAGGGTATTTAAACAGTCTATTTGGAGAGACACAACCAAGCCTTAAATCCATACAAGTGAATAATAAAAGACAGTGTATAAAGGAGGGATAGAACGACAGACTGGTTCCAAATTGGGAAAGGCTGTATATTGTCACCTTACTTATTTAACTTATATGCAGAGTACATCATGTGAAATGCCAGGTTGGATGAAGCACAAGCTGGAATCAAGATTGCCAGGAGAAATATCAATAATCTCAGATATGTAGGTGACACCACCCTTATGGTAGAAAGCAAAGATGAACTAAAGAGCCTCTTGATGAAGGTGAAAGAGGAGGGTGAAAATGCTGGCCTGAAACTTAGCATTCAAAAAACTAAGATTACAGCATCCAGTCCCATTGCTTCATGTCATATAGATGGGGAAACAATGGAAACAGTGACAGACTTTATTTTCTTGTGCTCCAAAATCACTGCAGATGGTGACTACAGCTATAAAATTAAAAGATGTTTGCTCCTTGGAAGAAAAACTTTGACAAATCTAGAGAACATATTGAAAAGCAAAGCTATCAGTTTGCTGACAAAGGTCCATATAGTCAAAGCTATGATTTTTCCAGTAGTTAGGTATGGACGTGAGAGTTGGACCATAAAGAAGGCTGAACACCAAAGAATTGATGTTTTTGAATTGTGGTGCTAGAGAAGGCTCTTGAGAGTCCTTTGGACTGCAAGGAGATCAAACCAGTCAATCCTAAAGGAAATCAACCCTGCATATTCATTGGAAGGACTGATGTTGAAGCTGAAGCTCTAATACTTTGGCCACCTGATGCGAAGAGCTGATGCAGTGGAAAAGACCCTGATGTTGGGAAAGATTGAAGGCAGGAGGAGAAGGGGTTGACAGAGGATGAGATGGTTGGATGGCATCACTGACTCAACGGACATGAGTTTGAGCAAGCTCCAGGAGATAGTGAAGCGCAGAGAAGTCTGGTGTGCTGCAGTCCATGGGGTTGCAAAGAGTCATACACGACTGAGGAACTGAACAGCAACAATATCAGGTGGCATATAGTCTATGGCCCATAGGAATTCAGAAGGAAGATGAGTAAGAAGTGAGCTGCTCAGGGAAGACCTGATGCCAGCTGATGCTTCTGGAGCACTTATTCTCTGCTGGGCTCAGGGCTGAATGCTTTACATGCATTACCTTACTGTTCTTATCTACCCTGTCCTATAGGCACCAACATATAAGTCAATGCCTCATCTACAAATAAGGAAACTGAGGTAGGGAGGTGAAGTAATTTCCTTGCAGTCACAGTGTTCTAAAATCTCCAGACTTGTAATTTGAACCCATGCCTGTCTGATTGGCTAGCCTACAGCAATCACCCCACCATTCTGCCTTAGAGAACAAAGGAGAGACTTAGCTGTGAAAACAGGGCTTGCATTTTATTTCCTGTCTCATTCCAAAATGAATCTATAGCTGCTAAATATGAGCTAAGCTATGCCTGAGAAGATGACTAGGATTTAAGGATGAGGTAGGTGTTTCAGGTTAGGAAAGCAGCTATTTGTGGACTGTAAGGCAGACTTGTTCCTGGGCAGAAGCAGTGAGCTGACTAAATTGGTGGATGGATCTGGAGATGGGTTAGATGGGTAAGTGGATACAATGTTTGGAGGGCATTCAGTGCCAGGGAGAATTGTTGAGTGTCGATGTGCTAGAACACAAGGAGAGGTTGAAGGGTGTATGAACTGGTCAGTACGTAACTTGATTAAAAGAACATTCATGGGGACAGATTGAGCACTAAGCAGATGAATGGAACTGTAGGATTTCTCCCTGTCTGCTCTGGTACCTCTCAAACAGCTGACAATCCTCTGGCACAAACAGCCCATCAGATGCAAGCAAAGCACAGTGGAGACCAAGTTGGGAAAGAAGAGTTTACTGTTGTTTTTAATATTTATTTATTTATTTGGCTGCATCAGGTCTCAGTTGCGGCATGCAGGATCTTTTGCTGTGATGCATGGACTCTCTAATTGTGGTACATGGGCTCAGTAGTTCCGGCTCACGGGCTCAAGGGTTGAGGCATGTGGGATGTCTAGTTGTAGCACGTGGGTTCCAGAATGAGTGTACTAATTGAGGTGCGCAGGCTTAATTGCTCTATGACATGTGGGATCTTAATTCCCCAACCAGCGGTTGAACCAGCGTCTCCTGAATTGAAAGGCAGATTCTTAACCACTGGACCATGAGGGAAGTCTCTCGGAAGAGTTTTAATGAAAGATCCAGGGTAATTTCTGGGGCCGCAGTGCTTGGAACAGGACTTACAGACTATTCGGGATAGAAGAATAGGAGAATGTGGCCACTCCTGGGACTGGGGGAAGGTAGTTTTGAAAGAGCATTACCCTGGTGATCACATACAGGCTGGACCATTAAGCAGTCCGTAACACATTTCAGAGGAAGAGAAGCACGGTAGGTCAAAAATCCATCTGCACAGGGAGCAGCACCATGAAAAAGACTTGGGGGTCTTAGCCGTCATCAAGTTCAATGACAGAACAGATCTGCTTCACAGTCTAAGAGGCTAAGTGCCTTAAAAGATGCAGTAACTTAGAAGTGTTGCACATCCAGCTCCAGACTCTATCCTGAGAACTTGTCTGTTTGGAGGCCAAGCTCTACACCTAGCACTTCACAATTGGGGGTGATTTTGACCTGCGTTTGGTCAAAAAGGGGCCATTTGGCAGTCTGGGGAGATTTTTGGTTGTCACGCTGGGAGGGACTGCTACTGACATCTAGTGGGTAAAATCTAGGGTTGTTAAACATCCTACGCAGCACAGGACTGCCCCGCCTCTGCCCCTGCCTCTCACAACAAATTCCAGATTATCAGCAAATTATCAATGCTGTCAAGCCTGAAAAACCCTGCTCTAGAGGATAAGGCAACCGGGGCATGGTTAGTGGTGGTGACAGTATTTACAACAGTTTCATTAGGAGGAGTTGAAGAAAGTAGGAATGTCTATCCTGGAGAGGATTTAGAGACTTGGGAAATAACTTAGAGGAGTGGGAAGAGCTGAACTGTCCAGACCAACTGTCTGAATTTCCACCATCACTGACCCTAACTATTGCAATGAGAGTCCAACCAGACCCAATGCTGGAAAATTAGGAAAATCAGAAAAAATATTGTAATAACAAACACTTACATACTAGAATTGATGCTTTTGAACTGTGGTGCTGGAGAAGACTCTTGAGAGTCCCTTGGACTGCAAGGAGATCCAACCAGTCCATTCTAGAGGAGATCAGTCCTGGGTGTTCATTGGAAGGACTGATGCTAAAGCTGAAACTCCAATACTTTGGCCACCTCATGCGATGAGTTGACTCACTGGAAAAGACTCTGATGCTGGGAGGGATTGGGAGCAGGAGGAGAAGGGGACGACAGAGGATGAGATGGCTGGATGGCATCACCGACTCGATGGATATGAGTTTGAGTGAACTCCAGGAGTTGGTGATGGACAGGGAGGCCTGGTGTGCTGTGATTCATGGGGTCGCAAAGAGTCGGACATGACTGAGCGACTGAACTGAACTGAACTGAACATAGTGTTTACTGTATCTCAGGCATTCTTCTAAGAGCTGTACATATACCAACACATTTATTTGCTACAACAAATCCATCATGCCTGTTTTATAAATGGAGAGACTTAGGCACAGAGAAAAGGGTAAGTGACTTGCTTAAGATCACCAAGCTTAGTGAGCAGCAGATCTTAAACACTGTATAGTATTGCTATGCTGCATTGGAAAGAGACAGATCTGGGCTAAATCCCAACTTTACCACTTAGTAGCTGTGTAACAGTTGGCCTGCTACTTCACCTCTCTGAGCCACAGTTTCTTCATCCTGCAGAACAGGGATAGTAAGATGACAAATACTTACTGGTTCTTTCAAAGAGTGATGAATGTAGTTCTCACCACAACTCAAGGACAGATGTATTTATTACTCTTATTTTATACACACCAGGATTCTATGGCTTAGAGAGCTTGAGTGACATGCCCAAGGCCACGCGGTGAGGAAGTGGAGTGTCAGGATTTAAATCGACATTTGTCTGACTTCAGAACCTGTTTTTAACCACAAAGCCATTACATTTGCAAGCTTGTTGTGAAGGGAGCATGGCAAAACGTATAAAACTGCCTGGAACATATTAAGCAATCAACGATAGCTATTTATGATTATATTAGAAATCATAGTTATTATCCTCATGACCAGCCCAACCAGGTGCACAGAAGGCAGCACAGTATTCTAGACAAAAGAACAAGATCAGCAGAAAATGAATGATGTAGTGGCTTGTGTGCGGATCACAAACCCTCTGCCAGCTATTCCATAATCCTGAGCTTCAGCCTCCCTGGTAAAGTGGTGTCACGATTGATTCATTTGTTCTGCTCTCAGCACAGTCTACTATTCATAGCACAGGAGTGGGAGGAGTGGGGACAGTGTGAGGCTAATTTAATGTCAAGGTTTCATAGCCCATACATTTCACAGTCATAATAAAAAAAAAAAATGACGAATGCAGCGCCTTGTGCAAAATGGGAAAAGCCACCACATACTCACATACTGCACTGTGAATAAAACTACAGCTCACCTGATGGTTAATTCCACCAGGAAAGGATTTTGTTTTAAAACAATTGCCTGATTTCATTGTAGGGAATGCTGTGTGAGTGTTTCCCACAGAGGGTGGCATCTGCCTAGCTGGAGGGCTGTCAGCACACCGAATCTGCCTGCAGTGGACTCTGAAACATGGAATTGTGGCTGTTGGGATGTCAAACAGGATGAGACTGAGAGCTGCTTGCCGTGATGCAGGTAGGTACCAAGGGCAATGGGAGCCCTGGGCAGGAGACCATCAACTGCCTAGGCAGGGGAGAATGATCAGAGTAATCATTCACAGTGAGGGGCTATTTGAGTTGGGTCTTGAGGGATAAATAGGAGTCTGCCTGGTAGAGAAGGGGGAAGGTATACAGATTAGAGAATGACAGCTCTGCAGAAGGTCTGTGACCTGGGAACTCATGACAACTCCTAAAATAGTCCATGGCTGGTTGTGGCAGGAGCTCAGGGAGAGAAGGCTGTGGAGTGAGGGAGATAAGGTTGGAAATGTGGGCTGAAAGCACCTCATAAAGGGCCTGCAGTAGGCGTCTGGGCAGTGTGGTACAGTGGAAAGAATTTCTGGCAGTGTGAATAGAAACGTCCTGGGGTTTGGAGTGAACTGACTCTGAGCTCCATTACTTGTCATCTCTATGACTAAGGACAAGTTAGTCTACCTCTCTGAGTATCAGCATCCATGCTTATAAGATGAGAAAATAATGCCAACCTCAGAGGGCTGTTGATAGGATGAAACAAGATGAAGTATAAATTCCTGGCACAGTCACAGCATACTGTAGGCTCTCATCAATATTAATTCCCCTTTTTTGGATAGGTGGCAATGGGTAGTTGTTTTCCACCACAGAGATCTCATCTGATTTCTCTCTTAGAACAGTAACTCCAATAGATTGTTGTAGAGATAGACTGGAGGCAGAAAGAAGACTCCACTCAGGAGATTGCTTTGCTGGTCTTGAGCTATTCATGTTGGATTTTAATAGCTTCAGTTTCAGGGCTTTACATTCTCATTACCAGGAACCAGATCCTGGGCTATTGCCTGTGGTTCCACCATTTGGACCCCTCTGAGAAGACTGGATAATGAACTGTCTGAGCTTCTTTAGTTTTTCTAAGGTTGAAGGTATATCAAGTTCAGATTTATTTGGCCACATGCAAATTGTCTCACTCCTGCTCTCCATTTCATTCATTCAATTCACTTGTTCATTCACCAATCTGTTTGCTCATTCATTCATCAGGCAAGCATTTATTGCGTGTCAGCCAATACCTGGGTTGTGAGGGTTTGGAGACACAATTGCCCACTCTCCGATCTGGTTTTATAGATCAGAATTGGAAGAAACAGTAATGGCATCCCCTCCCAGGGCCCACACATCACTGAGGCTACCCTTGGGTCAGGTGGACTCATTCCTGTCCTTTTTGGAAGATAATTAGCTGGGCAGAGAACATGGCCAGTGAAAACAGCCCTAGCTGGAAGATTACTGCCCTGTGCCACACTCTTTCAAACTCCCAATTTTCTAAAATCTCAGTAGGAAATTATAAATCTGAGATGAGATATCCTGAATTCTTTCTGAGAAAGAGGTCAGAAAAAGATAGATGAAAACAAATAGCTGGTGGGCAACACGGGCTTCTTACTCCTAACTGGACTTGAGTAAATATACTCATAGAATAAAGTGGATTTCTCAATTTGATAAATCAGGGAATCTTATCTCAAGTCATGAAAATTTAGAGAATCAACCAAGAGAAACTATATGGATGTAGTTAAACAATCATGCTATCACCAAATTTAAAGGGTGGAATCTACAATGTTAAAACTTCCACATCTCATTAAGAACTCCTCAAGCACTTCCCTTTCCTCCCAAATCCAGACCACTGTCTCTTCCTCTTGCAGGCCGTTCCACAAGCCTCCTCACCTTGCCGTCCATTCTCCATGTCGTCCTCAGAGTGCCCTCTGAAGACAGAGAGGAGAACCCCAGCCCCTCTCCGTTCAGGTGCCTCTCTGACTCCCAGTCTCCCTCCTAGGGGTTCAGGCTGCTACCTGGGTGTCCAGCCGCTCCAAGCTGACCTCCCCTGAACTCCTCCTCTGACTGCTCTCCTTCTTCCATCCCATCGTTATTACACAGCGGGATGAAACTGGGACACAGTGCCGTGACTCTCTAGCTGAGAGTTCTTTTCTTTTCCATCCCCATTTCCTTAAAGTCCAGCCCAGTTACCACTTCTTCCTAGCACTTTTCTCTGCCTCTCCCACCAGAGGGAGTGCCCTCACCTGCAGGGTCACCTCTGTATTCTAACGCCTCTACTGTGGCATTTTCAATGTTCTACTTTGTTGGATACTGTCTTTCTTACCTGCAGCGACCTTCACACATAAGGACACAGACTTTGCCTTCTAGTTCCTTGTTTCTCCACTGCCAGGCACAGTGCCCAGCACATGATAGACAACTCCATATGTGAGGTGTTTTTTTTTTTTTTGAGTTGAATTAAATGATGAAACGGAAGGGAGGGGAACAGGTGTTTCCAAAATAGAAGACAGGAAATAAGACTGACCAAATCTGACTCCTCAGCAAACAGTCAATACCCCTCTATTATGGGGGCTTCTTTGTACGAGGGGGTAGGAACTGGGCCCTGATAACCATCCAGTCTTTGCCCTTGTGGCCTACTGCTTTAGACTGTGGGCTTTGGAGCCAAATAGGCTTCAATTCCAGGCCTGAGACTTTCTGCGTGATTGGAGGTAAGCAACTTAACTTTCCATACCTTGGGGTTTTATCTGTAAAGCTAGGGCAGTGATGATCCTTAAATATAAAGGTTTGTCATGAGAATGAATGAAAAAGTGCTTGTGGAGCACTTGGCCTAGTGGCTGGCATGATGAGCATGGGACAAAATTCAGCTATTATTACAGAGCTCACTATCGAGCAAACTTGGTCTTGGGACAGTCAAGAGCATCATTATTGAAATAATACTCTGTTCTTGGTGGAATGTACACACACATCCACAGGAAGACTTTAGATTTGTTGAGTAAAGTTTTTGATGAGATGCTCAAGGATGTGGCTTTGACACCAGAGGCATGATTGGGCAATAGGTGTGGTGGTGGAAGTGCTTTTATAGGGGCTCTAGGATTAGCTAGCTCTCAAGTCCTTTGTAGGATATTCAAAGCTATGGCTAGATCCGCATTACTGGAAACACAAAAAGGGATGGGTCTGTGGGAAAGAGAGGAGGTCAATCTCTCAGTATCCGGGTGGAGGGCTTTGGCAAGGAAAGTGAGTTTTCAAAGCTGAACTTCTGATCCTGTATAGTGTGTGATATAGCCCTCTCCTTGACCTTCCTAAGAGGTCCTCAGTGGAGTTCCCTTTACTCTCATTCCTGTTGGAACTTATGTGCAGAATCCATCATGCGAAATACCAGGCTGGAATCAAGATTGCCCTGAGAAATATCAATAACCTCAGATATGCAGAAGACACCACCTTAATGGCAGAAAGTGAAGAGGAACTAAAGAGCCTCTTGATGAAGATGAAAGGGGAGAGTGAAAAAGTTGGCTTAAAACTCAACATTCAAAAAATGAAGCACATGGCATCTGGTCCCATCACTCCATGACAAATAGATGGGGAAACAATGGAAACAGTGATAAATTTTATTTTCTTGGGTTCTGAAATCACTGTGGACGGTGACAACAGCCATGAAATTAAAAGATGCTTACTCCTTGGAAGAAAAGCTATGACAAACCTAGATAGGGTATTAAAAAGCAGAGACATTACTTTGCTGACAAAGGTCCATGTAGCCAAAGTTATGATTTTTCCAGTCATGTACGGACATGAGAGCTGGTGAATAAAAAAGCTGAGCACCAAAGAATTGATGCCTTCAAACTGTGGTGCTGGAGAAGACTCTTGAGAGTCCCTTGGACTTCAAGGAGATCAAACCAGTCAATCCTAAAGGAAATTAGCCCTGCATATTCATTGGAAGGACTGATGCTAAAGCTAAAGCTCCAATACTTTGGCCACCAGATGTGAAGAGCTGACTCATTTGAAAAGACCCTGATGCTGAGAAAGACTGAGGGCAAGAAAAGAATGGGACGACAGAGAGTGAGATGGTTGGATGGTGTCACTGACTCAATGGACATGAGTTTGTGTAAACTCAGGGAAATAGGGAAGGACAGGTGAGCCTGCTGTGCTGCAGTCCATGGGGTCACAAAGAGTCGGACATGACTGAACAACGACAAGGGGGAGGAATGTGAAGTTTGGGCTCCAGGTGGTTGGTTAGAGTAGTGATGTCCCCAGGAGGCTAGCCACATCTGGGCTACAGATAATGTCAACCCAACATGAGAGGTTCAATGAGAAAGGCACATTGGGTTCACAGAGGCCAGAGAGGCAAAGGCAGCCTTGGTTGCAGCTGCAGAGGATGAAGATCTTTCTATTGCTAAATGTACAATAGAGTCAAGTTTCAGTATCTCTTGACTGCCCTTCAGGAGTGCTGGCAATAGATAAACTAACATGAATCACTGGGCATCTCTGGGAACATCCCTCACATTATATCTAATTAGGCTGTTTCCAGCTGGGGCAGGTAAGGAACATGGCACCTACCCAAAGACTTGATGTGATGGCTCTATGTGCCTGAAATACCAGATGGGACCGAAAGACACAGCACTGGAAAACCTCAAGAAGCCTCCATGATAGTATAGACTAGTTAATGGGTCAAGCACTTGGATGCCTTAACTCAAATTTAAGTTCAGACCCAACTATTCTTAGACCTGGTTTAGTTTTTTCACTTTCAGATATCTAACTTTAGGTACTTACTACCTGCCAGATGCTGTGCTAAGTGCTTTACTTGAATCCTTTCTTTTCATCCCCCTTGAAACTTAAGTTTGGAAAATTATTAGCTCTCTGCTACAGATTAGAGCTTCCCTGATGGCTCAGCAGTAAAGAATCTGGAGACACAGGAGATGTGGGTTTGATCCCTGGGTCAGGAAGATCCCGTGGAGGAGGAAATGGCAACCCACTCCAGTATTCTTGCCTGGAAAATTCCATGGGCAGAAGATCTTGGTGGGCTACAGTCCATAGCATCTTAAAGAGTTGGACATGACTGAACTCACATGCATGCACTACTACTCAGAAAACTTACGTTGAGAAAGCCTAATTGACCCAAACAGGGTCATGCAGCTTGAAAGTAGTAGAGCTAAAGTCTGCACTCTACCAGGGCTCTTGGAATCCAGAGCCAGAAAACTTAATAACTATGATAACTGGTTTGGGAGGGATCAGAGATTATCCAGTTCAATCGGCTGTAAACCTCGAGGGAGAAACTCATAGTTGGAAAGTACGTGGAATTAGGAGATCATTTTTGTTCTGTTGGAGGCACTTCTGTGTGACACTGGGAAAGTCACAGAACCTTCCTCAGCTCCAGTTTTCTTTTCCAAAGTAAAGAAGAGAAGAATTAACGTTCTGTTTACCTCGTCTGTTTGTTTTAAGGCCTAATATAAGGAGTGGAACAGCATGAAAGCTACCACTTTGTCTTAAACAGACAGCAAGCATATTCTAGTCATCTTTTGTGGAGTAGCTAATTTCTGGTACATCTAGCCAAATGTGATTAACAAGGAAAAATTTAATATAGAACCACTCCCTTTTCTGACTCACTAAGAAAATGACATAATCTTGAATATTGCATTAAAATAAATAATTTAAAAGTTGGGTTTAATTTTTGGCTGTTACACGCTAAGCCTTTTCATATGCATTTAATCTCCAGTAAAACAAAATGAGGCTTCCAGATGGTGAAGTGATTATCTTCAACCACACAGCTAATAAGTAGTGAGGATTTGAACCCAGTACTATCTGGTTTTACCTCTAGGAGCTTTTGCATTCAGCAAGGACTTAGACCAGATTCATTCAATTTGCTTATAGAAGTGAACAAGTCTGTCTTCATCGAGCCCCACTGTTTCAAATGAAGTCACTGTAACATGCCTGGGAAGGCACCTAATTTCTCCAGGCTCCCAAATGGAAGAGTTTCTCTTTTATC
Organism: Moschus berezovskii; assembly: GCF_049115385.1. Lineage (NCBI taxonomy): Eukaryota > Metazoa > Chordata > Mammalia > Artiodactyla > Moschidae > Moschus > Moschus berezovskii. The sequence goes on from NC_142473.1 coordinate 43,861,088, forward strand.
CTCTGCATGTCAAGGTCTAAATGTTTAGCAAAATCCAGCCTCTGCTAAACAAATTAACCTGCTCTAAATCATAGAGGATCCAACAGAAACAGAAGACATACGTATCATTTGCTGAAGGATAACTTTCATTCCAAGAGATGGAGAGGGACAGGGAGGCTTAGCCAGCTGCAGTCCATGGGATCATAGAGTCAGACAAGACTTGGCAACTGAACAACAACAAAAGCTTTCATAGCTTTGAGGTAAAGGAAGAATTACATTTAAAAAGATGATGAACTATATTGAGTGTGAAGCATTCAAAACAAAACAATGACAATGAGCACGTAAACAACAAACTGAGAAAATAATTCAACCAAAAATGGCTGAACATTCAACTACATGATACATGCATGTTGTTGTTGGCTGGTTGGTCCTTAAGTCATGTCTGACTCAGTTGTGATCCTGGGGACTATAGCCCACCAGGCTCTCTGTCCATGGGGTTTTCCAGGCAAGAATATTTGAGTAGATTGCCATTTCCTTCTCCAGGGGATCTTCTCAATCCAGGATTGAACCCATGTCTCCTCCACTGGGGAGTCTCACTGAGCCACCAGGAAAACTCCATACATGCATATGCAGGAACAATTCAAATTTTAAAAGAAAAATAAAACCCAAGGTCTCAATAGGTCAGTGACCTAAAGGCATGAAGAGAAAATTTACAGAGAACAAAATACAAATGTTAAACACTTATCCCGAGAAACAATTTTTCCTGAATAATAATCAAAGAATTACAGATTAAATAATTTTGATCATCATAATAACATATAATATTTTATAGTTCTTAATATTTACTAAGTGCTTTATATATATAAATTTTCTTAATCTCAAAAATCTTCTTAGGAGATAGTGCTATTTCCACTTCATAGATGCAGAAACAGACCAAGTGATGTTCAGTAACTTGCTCCAATCAGATAACTAGTTAAGGTATAACTGAGGTTTAAACCCAGGCACTTTGGTTCTTACATCCAGGTTACACTTAGGAAATTAACAAAAATAAAAATACTTAAAAGTATGTTTACTATTTAAAATATTCAGTGCCAGTAAAGTTCTTGAGAGAATCAGGGCTGGTTTCTTTATAAACTGGTACAACTCTTTTGAAAAGCAGCATAGCAATAGGTAGCAATAGCCATAAAAACACATGTTTTATCAGGGAAACAACCTAAATGTCCATCAACAGTTGAATGGATGAAGAAGATGTGGTACATCTATACAATGGAATACTACTCAGCCATGAAAAGGAATGGAATACTGTCATTTGCCACATCATGGACACAACCAGAGATTATCATACTAAGTGAAGTCAGAAAGAAAGACACATATTCTATGATATCACCTACATATAGAATTAAAATATGGCACAAATAAACCTACCTACAAAACAGAAACAGATTTACAGACATAGAGAACAGATTTGTGGTTGCCAAGGGTTGGGGGAGGGAAAAGGATGGACTGGGAATTTGGGGTTGGCAGATGTAAGCTGATCAGATATAAATGGACCATGATACCAAATAGTGGTATAGAAAATTAATGCATATTAGACTCTGGAGTTATATAAAATCATTACCAATAGTAATAACTAAAATCCATAAAAATATATTAAATGTTTATTCTTTCTTAAATAAAAATTAATAATATAAACTATTAGTTTAGTAGATATTTAAAATGTGTCTGTTGCAAACCATGGATGAACAAGAATGTTAATGCAAACTGGGATTTAAAATTGATTTCTTTGTCAAAATTTTTTCATTTTAATAGACAGTCAACATTTATTTCTATTAAGAGAAGTTTCTAAAAAGAAAAAGGACAAAGAAGGAATATTTCATATAATGCACAAGTATTTGGAGATTCAATTTTCCATGTTTTAAAAGCTGTATTCTCTAATAAATTTCCCATACTACTTATCGTATAGGTTTACCCACAATTTGTTATTCTCCTGATAAAGAATTTGAAATTTGAGATAACTGATCTTTTTTGTTTGCTTTTGTTAATGTTGTTAAAAAGAGTTGACTCACCTAAAAAATCATTCATTCATATATTGAATAATATATTTTTTTGATAATGTGATGTTAGGACTTACTTAAAAAAGTCATTCATTCATATATTGAATAATGTATTTTTTGGACAATGTGATGTTAGGACCATGGCTCCTATTTTGTAATATATTTAATATACATTTTATAAACTATATTTCTTTTCTTTGGCCTATGAGCTATACTGAAAGCTGACCCAGAGATGGCCAATTTTCCTGTGGATTTCTAGAATCAGAAACTAATGAATAAAATTCTATTTCAGAAAAAGAAGTAGAAAATTTGCTTTCAGTTTTCATTAATACATCTAGTTCAGAAGTAAAAAAATAAACGGATGAGTCTGAAAAAGAAGAATGGCTGAAATCATAAAAGTGATTCTAGAATGGAAACCATATTTCATCCATAATTCAGATTGATTCTAGACATGGATGGGTTAGGTAAAATTAATGACTGGATCCTGAACTTGGAGACACAGCCACTTCAGAGGAAAGGTCATGAGTGTGGGGTCAGAGAACACAGTTCTTTACCTGCTACTACTTTGGGGAATTGAATCTTTGCATCCATATCTGTAGAAATGAAAGACATAATCTCAAACTCACAGGTAAAGAGGATTAAGTAAGCGCACCCACTTCATCATTCATTGCACCCTTTTATTTTACAGATGAGGACTGTAAGTCCAGCATGGTGAAAATAGACTTGGAACCCACATGTTGCTTGAGTCAGTATTCTTCAAGCTCAAAAGCTGGGGACCCGGGTCCTGGAGTCGGAGGGCTATTACAGTTTGGGTTCTGCCAGCCTCTGACACCATGACCTTGTGCAAATTGCATACATTCTCTGCCTCAGTTTCAACACCTGTAGAGTGGGGGCAGCAACTGTCTAAGCCAAGATCAAGTGTGGCAATTAAAAAGCCAGACTAAGGGTGGTGTCTGGCACATTGCAAGCTCTCAGCAATTGTTCCCTATTGTGATCAGTGGTTCTCAAACCAATTCTTATGATTGTCTTTATTTGACACTCAGTAAATTTTTACACTGGGACCATCACTAGAGGGAGGATTGGCAAATTAAGTCTCAGACATTTTGGAGCAGGGAATTTCTGCAGTGGGGGAGGGCTTAAAAGGCAGAGAAAGAAGGGATGGGGGTTCAGGAAAAAGCTGGGCATGGAGGTGTGGTTCTGATGGAGGAGACTGGCAAAAATGAGCATGAAGGCAGTGCAACACCCTGGTAATAGCGTCATTTGTTGAGCACTTCTTGTATGCTAGGCGCTGTGCCTCATCATTACTAGATTCTGCCTCTGAAAAATGGGAGTAATAATTATACTTCCTTTATAAGAGTTGTTGTGAGCACTTTGTGTGATACTATGTGTCGAAGTACTGCCAGTTCTAGATCTGGGAGACAAGAGACTAAAGAACTATGGATGGAGGTTTGTAACATTGTACAGGAGGCAGTGACCAAAACCATCCCAAAGAAAAAGAAATGCATGAAGCCAAAGTGGTTGTCTGAGATGGCTTTGCAAATAGCTCAGGAAAGAAGGGAAGCAAAAGCAAGGGAGAAAAGGAAAGATATACCCAACTGAATGCAGAGTTCCAGAGAATACCAAGGAGAGATAAGAAGGCATTAAATGAACAAGGCAAAGAAACATAGGAAAATAATAGAATGGGAAAGACTAGAGATCTCTTCAAGAAAATTAGAGATATCAAGGAAACATTTCATGCAAGGATAGGCATGATAAAGGAAAGAAATGGTAAGGACCTAACAGAAGCAGAAGATATTAAGAAGAGGTGGCAAGAATGCACAGAAGAACTATAAAAGAAAACTCTCAACTACACAGATACTAAGCTATTTAAAATCCTAAAAGATGATGCTGTTAAAGTGTTGCACTCAACATGTCAGCAAATTTGGAAAACTCAGCAATGGCCACAGGACTGGAAAAGGTCACTTTTCATTCCAATCCTAAAGAAGGGAAATGCCAAAGAATGTTCAAACTACTGCACAATTGCACTCATTTCACATGCTAGCAAGGTTATGCTCAAAATGTTTCAAGCTAGGCTTTGGCAGTACATGAACCAAGAACTTCCAGATGTATAAGGTGGGTTTCAAAAAGGCAGAGGAGCTAGAGATAAAATTGCCAACATCCATTGGATCATAGAGAAAGCAAGGGAGTTCCAGAAAAATATCTACTTCTGCTTCACTTTCTATGCTAAAGCCTTTGATTTTGTGGATCACAACAAACTGGAAAATTCTTAAAGAGCTAGGAGTACCAGAATACCTTACCTGTTTCCAGAGAAACATGTATACAGGTCCAGAAGCAACAGTTAGAATCTTACATGGAACAACAAACTGGTTCAAAATTGGGAAAATAGTACAAGGCTATATATTGTCACCCTACTTATTTAAAGTCTGGAGAAGGAAATGGCATCCCACTCCAGTATTCCTGCCTGGAGAATCCCATAGACAGAGGAGTCTGGCAGGCTACAGTTCATGGGGTTGCATAGAGTCGGACACAACTGAGCGGCTAATACTCACACACTTATTTAACTACTATGCAGAGTACATCATGCAAAATACTGGGCTGGATGAATCACAAGCTGAAATCAAGATTGCTAGGAAAAATATCAACAACCTCAGACAAGCAGATGATACCACTCTAATGGCAGAAATTGAAGAAGAACTAAAAAGCCTCTTGATGAGGGTGAAAAAGGACAGTGAAAAAGCTGGCTTAAGACTGAACATTCAAAAAACTATGATAATTGCATTTGGTCCCATCACTTCATGACAAACAGAAGGGGAAAAAGTGGAAACAGTGGCAGATTTTATTTTCTTGGGATCCAAAATCACTGTGGACGGTGACTGCAACCATGCAATTAAAAGAGGCTTGCTTCTTGGAAGAAAAGATATAACAAACCTATGCAAAAGATACAACAAACCTGTCTAGGTTTGTTAAAAAGAAGAGACATCAGTTTGCCAACAAAGGTCTATATAGTACAAGAATGCTTCCTCCAGAAGTCATGTACGGATGTGAGAGTTGGTCCAACTGAGGCTGAGCACCAAAGAATTGATGCTTTTGGTGCTGGAGAAGACCATTGACAGTCCCTTGGACTGCAAGGAGATCAAACTGGTCAATCCTAAAGGAAATCAACCTGGAATATTCACCGGAAGGACTGTTGCTGAAACTGAAGCTCTAATACCTTGGCCACCTGATGTGAAGAGCCGACTCATTGGAAAAGAATCTGATACTGGAAAAGATTGAAAGCAAAAGGAGAAAGGGGCAGTAGAGGATAAGATGGTCAGATAGCCTCACTGACACTGGACATGAATCTGAGCAAACTCTGGGAGACACTGGAGGACAGAGGAGCCTGGTGTGCTACAGTCCATGAGGCTGCAGAGGCAGACTTGTCTTAGTAATTGAACAACAACAACCTGTGTCAAATATTTGAACAGTGAGTGTCTGACATACAATATAAAGTTAGTTGTTATTATTATTATTATTAAATCCTTCATGTTTCAGATGAGGAATGCTTAGTAACACAAAGCGTGGGGCTACTAAGTGGCAGAAACTACTTGTTTTCTGACTGTGAAGCTCTAAACTCTATAGCGTGCCCAAGGCAAGAAGAGTCTTCCATCCTCCCCACACTCAGCGCTGCCTCTCAACCTTCCAATGATGTCAAGATGGGCTCTGCCATCACTTGGACCTGGAAGGGAGTCTTGGCTGTGTAATCTAGGCAATTCACTTCCCCCACAACTCCTATTGCTCATCTTTGAAGTGGAGAATAGTATATTTCATAGGAATTTCATGGGAATTCAATAAAATGTTCTGAGTACAGTTGTTTAGCCCAGTTGGCAGATGAAAAGTACTCAGTGGGTATTACATTGTTATTATAAAGTGGGCTCTTGGGTTCTTCTCGACTAAAGTTCCCAGCCGCTGACATTTCCATACTTAACCTTTTTACTGGAACAGTCTGTGACAAAAGGAAACTCTCAGAAACCTAGGCTTTGACAGCTCTCTCGTTGTCTTTGTAATATGTCATTTTTTAATTCAACACCGTGTGAAGCAATGTGGCTATCTCTTCCGGCTTCTAAATTCATTGATGGTATCAGTCGGTGATGAAATGCCAGAGCACTTGGATCCAACTGTCCCACTGCTGGTCTCCTGGCTTTCCCTGGGTGAATGGTAACATTTTCAAATGGATAAAAATCTCCAGGCAACGTCGCTCTCCTCCTCCAGAGCAGATTTATTACGGAGTGGTTGGCATTTCCACATGCTCTGCATTTGTCAGTGTCAGATTCGCATGCGTTCTTAGGTCTCTATACATATACAGGCATAATTTAAATGGCAGGCAAACAAAGGCTATTTTTCTAGCTTGGAGATATTCCAAAAGATCTTTGCATTTCATCTATTTTTAAATGTTTGTGCAATTTAAGAGTATGGTAATATCAAATGGTACAGGAGAGGACTGAATATTCAGCTTCCAGCAACTGATCACATGCCACATGCCAGGCGCTTTATATGCAATATTTTACTTAACTGTGGGATGCATATCCATTATTTTTGGTCTATATCAGGGGAAACTGAGGCTCAATGAGATGAGCTACTTGTTAAAGTCACAGATACACACATGAAAATCATACTAGTTGAGGGTGATGAGGGTTTGATTTTATATTTTCTCTTCCTGCCATTTTATCATAGCTTCTTCAGCAGAATAAACTATTTACAGAGCACCTTACCATATGCCAAGCACCCTGCAAGTATCTGGTGATACAGCAATGGAAAAAAGCAAGCAGCAATTCCTGCCTTCAAGGAAATTACACTCTAGTGGACAAACAATACATTCTGGGATGTGGTGAAAAGTTCACCTTCTTTGGATAGGATGAGATGGAAGAACAGGCAGCATACAAGGATGGCTCAGAGCATGGTTTCTGTTCCTTTCCAGACTGCACCAGAATGAGACGTGTTCAGGGTAGGCCTTTGACAAAAGTTTGAAAAGAGTGATGGTGCATTAAGCTGTGACAGTTCCAACCAGTTCTCTCTTCTTTCCCCTGCCACATTTAGATTGCTCAGGGTTCAGATGGTAAAGAATCTGCCTGCAGTGCAGGAGACCTGGGTTTGATTCCTGGATTAGGAAGATCTGGAGAAGGGTGGCAACCCACTCCAACATTCTTGCCTGGGAAATCCCAAGGACAGAGGAGAGTGGTGGGTTACACAGTCCATGGGCTCACAAAGAGTCGGACACTACTGAGCTACTAACACACACTATTGTTCCTCTAGGGCAAGTAGCGGAGAAGGCAATGGCAAGCCACTCTAGTACTCTTGCCTAGAAAATCCCATGGATGGAGGAGCCTGGTAGGCTGCAGTCCGTGGGGTCGCTAAGGGTCGGACACGACTGAGCGACTTCACTTTCACTTTTCACTTTCACACATTGGAGAAGGAAATGGCAACCCACTCCAGTGTTCTTGCCTGGAGAGTCCCAGGGAAAGGGGAGCCTGGTGGGCTTCCGTCTATGGGATCACACAGAGTCGGACATGACTGAAGTGACTTAGCAGCAGGGCAAGTAGAGGTAAAGTGGGCTATCGGCATCCCTGGTGACTCAGACAGTAAAGAATCTGCCTATAATGCAGGAGACCCAGGTTCGATCCCTGGGTCAGGAAGATCCCCTGGAGAAGGGAATGGCTACCCACTGTGGTATTCTTGCCTGGAGAATCCCATGGACGGAGGAGCCTGGCGGTCTACAGTCCACAGAGTTGCAAAAAGTCAGACATGGCTAAGTGACTAAGCACACGCGTGCACGCACACACACACACACACACACACACACACTGAGCAGCCAGCCATGGGGTGAGACATTGTCAGGGCGGTGAGGTTGGAGGGGTGGGAGTTTCAGGATGCATCGAGGAGGTGCTCAGTAAACAACAGTGGCATAAATAATATGTGGCCACGAACACTCCTTTCCTCAAAATTCTGTAGTGGAGTAAATGGGAAAAGAACAACTTATCTTCCTGTTATTTTCAAAAGTAGTACTGCTAACTCTCATTGATGCAACCATGTCTCTGGGTCAGGCAGTGTGCTATGTACTCTGTGTGCACTGTCTCTTTAATTCCAAAAGAAAAAAAATGAAATTGAGACTCAGAGAAATTAGTGATTGGAGAAATTGAGATTCAACCCTGAATCTCTGCCACCCTACACTGAGCTGCCTTAGTTCCCCAGAAAGCTTTAAGGAGAATTAGAATTAATTCATGATTTGCTCTGTGTCTTCTTATTCTTGCATCTCAAAGTGTGGTCTGTGGACCAGCAGCATTGAGATCCTGTCAGAAATGCAGGGTCTGAAGCCCCAAACCAGACCTATGAGTTAGAATTTGCTTTTTGCTGAGACTCCTGGGCAGACTGCAGTTTCAGATGCACTGCTCTGTATCTCTGCCCAAAGATATGACATAAACACTCCAGAAGATGGTGGGCACATACTTCTCTCTGCCTCCAAAAACATGATCATTTCTAGAATTGAATTGATGGCTATTATTAAATTTAATCAAGAAGTGGAAGTTTTAAAAACTTGTCTGGGTGTCTGTTAAATAAAATGGAAATGGAAGACTGAGTGATCTAAGAAGTCAGCTGAAATAAAGAGGGAAATTTTCTGTTTCAAGGATGTTTTTCTCAGCTTTCTAGGAAAGGGGTGCTCATTGTTAATGACTTTTCTTTACGAGAATTAAGATCATATAGTGGGAATGTCAGATCATATAGACAGCAGTTTGGAGAATGAATAGGGTGTGGGGTGCAGCTCATTAACCTGGATATAGGGTAAAGTATGGTGGATTTGAGCTTTTATCCCAAATTTGTCCACAAATTCACTTTATAGTCCTGGGCAAGTCATCGAAAGCTCTCTACCTGGTGGTCTTGGCCTGGGAACTTCAGCACAATGTGGGAGTGTTTTTATGCTATTATAAGGATAGAAAGGAAAACCAGTTTTAAAGGCAGGAATATTAAGTAGGTTAGTATTCTGGAACCTCAAAAATTCATACGAGTAGACGAAATTGTTAGTCCCTTCCATCAAGCAATAACCCAATCAATCAAACCATTAAAAAGTATTTATTGGAAAGTTGCCAAGTGCTTGGAGTACGAAAGGAGGAATATTCCTGGGGGCAGACAGCAGTAATTATGAATCACTTTCAGTCTGCTCTCTGCTCCAAAAACTCTAAGCACAGCGATGAGTGTAAAGACACTGTGACGACAGGACCTGGGCAAGGGATTAGGTGGGTGTCTGGGAGAGGACTGTGCTTCTTTTCCTGTTGGCTCCTGGCCTGACCCTTCTTGCCTAACATCCAGAGCAGAGTTTTCCAAGGCCTGTTGAGCATCCACCCTGGGACTCGGATGGAGGTCAGGCACCATGCTATGAAGGCAGAGAGAGTAAGGGCTTGGAGTCCCTTAGCCCTTCTCTCGCGTCTCCGTTCAGTCCCACTGGTCCTAACCAATGACTTGAGTGATTTCTTGTCTCCCTGCCCTCCACATTACACTCATTAGCTTAAGCCCTCTGTGTTTAGGCCTTCCTGATCCAGGACAGATCAGGTCCCTTGCATCCTCAGCAACATTTAATGGCTCCTCATCAGCTTTGCAAGTCCTACTGCCTTAGCCTGGCATTCGGGGTTCTCTGTGACTTGGCCTCACAGTCTTTCTAGTTTCACTCTGTCTGTCTCTTCCCGATCTCCAGCCATGAAGGTATGATCATCATGTCCTTATATACCACGTGTATATCCAACTCCACACCTTTGTCCTAACCATTTCATTCTCCTTAGACTACATCTTCTGATCCACTCCTCAGCTCTCAGAGTCTTCCTTCCACCTTGCGTAGGTTTACACCTGAAGTTATGGAGACTTGGTCTCCGTGAAGACCTAGGAACACTTTCCTTATTTTCAACTTACAACCTTTCTGACTCTCTCCCACATTGTGATTGATCAAAATCTGTTTTTCCTTTGTCAGGCTGTGGGCTCCCAGAGCATAGTAGCCTTAACTTTATGTCCTCAGAGGCTAACTCAGTCCATGCTTTTAATTGAAGAACACTCCTGAGCAAGGGCCACTGCTCTTGGCAGGCTATAGGGATCTCTACACACTTAGTATAAAGAAGTGCTGGAGGGTCTCTTCATACTAATACAGACACCAGTTGTGTGTTAAAGGCAAGATGAATTAACCTCTCTGAGCCTGTATTATCCGTGGTAAAATGGAGGTAGTGATGACGTCTGCTTTACAGGGTTATTGCAAGGATGACTGTAAGTGCAGGAACAGGCAGTTCTCGCTGTCTGAACGTTTACAGTTCAATGATTTTTACACTTTCTTCTCCCCAGGCCCCTTCCCTCCCACCAGACTCCTATACTCTCTTCAGATCCCAACTCTGAGTTCACCTTTTCACCAAGTGCTCCCACCCTCCGCCACATTTGTGGGAAGTACCCCTGGTGTGTCTTTTCAACAAGACCCTGGCTTCCCTCCGTCACTCGCTCATCTCACTGTGCCGTAATTCCTTATAGATACACCAATAACTAGGGCAAGAACAATAATTTTTGTTAAACTCTTACTGGGTGCCAGGGTCCAAACTGAATGTTTTTCATGGTATCTTGTTCAGTCTCCATGATGACCCTATGAAGGAAGGTTTTCCATCTTGGGAGGAAACACGATAAACTAGATTTAATAAATTGTTCAAGATCACCCAGTTAGTGTCAGGACTGGGATTCAAATCCATCTTGGTCTAACTGGGGGCCCATGTTTTCAATGCCAAGCTCAACATTCCCTGAACCAAGTTCCTGCATATGCGAAAGCAAACAAATCCCGAAAAGCAAAAACACAAAACAAAGCAATGTTTAAAATCAGTGCTTAGTAAACAGATAGGTGCTATAAGAATCTCCACCTTTCCTCCCTTTTTTTTCCCAGGAGGGTCTAGGGGAGATAAGGGAAGAGCCTCCTTCGCTGGTTTGCAGCATGGTTGGGCCTGAGCTCATTAGAAACCCACGGAAATGAATTAAAGAAACATGGCTTGTGCCAGCCTACCTAGCCACATTTTAGGTTCCTGGGGCATATGGGCACCAGCTCATTTAAAAAGCATTTTTAACAAAAGCACACAACAGAAATGTTCAGCATATGTTAGAGTAGGTAGGGATTCATGGAATCCTAAATCAACTTGCTTTTTATAGCCCTCTGGAAAGGGGCAAATGAGTGCAAGCCCTTTTCTCCTTCAGCGTACGGAAGGAGAGGCCAGGCTGAGTAGCAGGACTGGAGTGGCCAATATCAGTGCTATGGATTGGAGGGTCCCAAGCCCCCAGCCCCCACCCCCTGACAGGTTCCCAGCCCCCATGTCTCTCCCACCCACCTGCCACATCGTTTGAAATATGCCCTTCCATGCTCATTCTCTCCAAGACAGTGCCAACTCTAAGCAACCATTCCCAAAAAAGGTTTTTAAAAGGATGACATAAGTAATACATGCTAATTAGAAAATAGGTTTAAAGGGGAAAAATCATCCCTATTCTCACTTTTTAAAAGAAAACATTTTGATGTCTATCCTTCTAGTTATTTTTGTTATTGATTAGATGTGTACTGATATAATATGTATACAATGTTACATATATGATGTAATATACATACAATAGATATACATGCATATATATATACATATAAATATACATGTATATTTGTATTTATTTCCTTTACCAATTGTGATTATATTAAATGTTTTATAATTTGCCCCCTCCTTTAATACTACCATTTCAAGTCAATAGTATACATTTACATCATTTTTAATAGCTCTGTGGTCTTCAGATGAATGGCTTATCATAATTTATTTAACAATCCAGTGTTGTTGGACATTTAGGTTGTCTAACCAGCTGCTGTTGTCATTAACACCTCCAGGAGCATCCTCATTTACTCCACTCTGAGCACCTGTCTTATTACTTCTTAAAACAAATTCCCAAGCCACCCTATCTTAAAAACAAATGACAAATTACCACTGGGTGTTGTAATCACTATTTAAAAGACTGCTGTGAACTTGTTCAGAGGCTCCTTTTTTTTTTTTTATTAACAGTTACGAGCTCTGACCAAAAGAAAAAGGAGGCTTGTTGGGGTGAGGGTGGTTGGGTGTTTGGGAGAGGATGGGACAGAAGGAAGAATATCTTAGGGGTGTAAGAACATCACTAGAGGGAGGTACGGAGAAGGCAATGGAAACCCACTCCAGTACTCTTGCCTGGAAAATCCCATGGGTGGAGGAGCCTGGTGGGCTGCAGTCCATGGGATCGCTAAGAGTCAGACACGACTGAGCGAATTCACTTTCACTTTTCACTTTCATGCATTGGAGAAGGAAATGGCAACCCACTCCAGTGTTCTTGCCTGGAGAATCCCAGGGACAGGGAGCCTTGTGGGCTGCCATCTATGGGGTCGCACAGAGTCGGACACGACTGAAATGACTTAGCAGCAGCAGAGCAAGGTAAGACTTGGTGCCATCCCACTAATTCAGAATTGTATGATCAGACTAAGGATATTGGATCGAATAAAAGAAAAACAGTAACACCTCTTCCTCAAAAAAAAAAAAAAAAGAAAACCAGACAGCAGAGATGTGAAGCTTTCAACATTTTCCTCGCTAAATTGCAGTTTTGCCAATTTTGGACCTTTGACCTGAAATCTTAGCATGACCATCATTGTTGACCTTTTGGAAAATATCTTAGCAGTTAAAGGGTCACAAAAATATTTCCACTATTTGATTCAGTAATAGTACTTCTGGAAATACATCCTAAGGAACTAACTTCAAGGAAAGATAAAGCTACGTGCATAAAGATATTCCTTATAGGGACTTCCCTGGTGGTCCAGTGGCTAAGACTCCATGCTCGCAATGCAGGAAGCCTGGGTTCAATCCCTGGTTGGGGAACTAGAAGCCACATGCTGCAACTAATACCCAGTGCAGTCGAATAAATAAAGATTTTAAAAAGATAAAAAAGACATTCTTTACAGACTTGATAAAAGTAAAAAAACTTTTGCTCAATGAAAATAGTCACAGTTAAGTAGATTATGATACAGCTGCCTGCCAGAGTAGCATAGAGCCATCTGATACTCACTAGCTATGTGACCTTGGGCAAGTTATTTAACCTTTCTTATCTATTAAATGGAAAATACCCTGATGCTGGGAAAGATTGAGGGCAGGAGGAGAAGGGGGCAACAGAGGATGAGATGGTTGGATAGCATCACTGATTCTAATGAACTTGAGTTTGAACCAACTCTGGGAGATAGTGAAGGTCAGGGAAACCTTGTGTACTGCAGTCCATGGGGTTGCAAAGAGTTGGACACGACTTAGTGACTGAACAACAACAGCAATCTATTAAATGGAGGCAATAATATTTGTTATTGTAGGTTTTTCAACAGGATTGAGATAATACTTGAAGAGAACCCAGCATGATGTCTGATACATTATAAAATCTGAATAAGTAGCAGGTATGTATACAAAGTATATGTTGCATTTATGGAAATTAGTGTGAGCTAATAAAAAGTTGCCTCCAAAAGCATATACCTACCTGTCAGTCTTGGAGAATTCCTACATCTGGGACTGAATATCATTTTTGTCTTAGGATAGATTCTGTGGCTTCCCAGTTTCAAGACCACGAGACTCAATTATGTCAATGCCAAGAGGTGTCAAAACTTAGAGTCTATCTTCACTTTAAATGAAATTATTGAAAACCTGGGGGTAGATACTAAAGTGACAATTACTGAGAGAAATAGAAATATTTGTAGAACAGAGACATCTGTCCCAAACTATGATGCTTTCTCTGCCCAGAGGCAAGGAGCAGAGGAAGTCAAAGCAGAAGGCGAAGCTGCAATATGGGATGATGTTACAGGGAGCAACAAACCCTAATGAGAGAAGTAACCCAAATGTCCATCGATGGAAAAAGAGCTCGACAAAATGTGGTATATGCATGAGATAGACTACCACCCAGTGTTAAAAAGGAATAGAATTCTGATGAATGCCCCAACATGGATGAACCTTTTATGCAAAGTGAGACTAAACAGACACGAAAGGACAAATACTGTAGGATTCCAATTATATGAGGTATCTGGAATAGGCAAATTCTTAGAGATGGAAAGTAGACTAGAAGTTACCAGGTGCTGGGTGGGGGAGGGGATGGGAAAGGACTTACTGTTTTACTGATATGGACTTTCCATCTGGGATGGTGGTAAACTTTTGGAAAAAGACGGTAGAGATCGCGGCACAACACTGTAAATGTACTTAATGCCACTGAATCGTACACTTACAAGGGGTTAAAACTTAAAGTTCTATATTATGTATATTTTATCATGAAAAAAAAAACCCTGGATTTAATGGGAGATCATGTAGCATGGTTTTCAATAGCACGAGTTCTGATGCCAGGCTGTCTGGATTCATGTTCTGGATCCACCTTTTTACTAGCTATGTGTCATTGGACAAATTACTTACATTTTTCATTATTCATTTGCCAAATGGGGACCATAATAATATCTACCTCCCAGAGTTGTCATGAGGATTAAAGTGAGTAGGTCTATATAAAGTGTGTGCATGGTTAGTTGCTCAGTCATGTCCGACTCTTTGCGACCCCTTGGAATGTAGTGTGCCACTCTTCTCTGTCCATGGGATTCCCCAGGTAAGAATACTGGGAGTGGGTTGCCATTTCCTCCTCCAGGGGATCTTCCCGACCCAGGGACTGAATGTGAGTCTGCTGTGTCTCCTGCATTGCAGGTGGGTTCTTTACCAACTGAAGGAATCCCATGCTATAGTGGCTGTAAAATTTTAAAAACAGATTTAAAATAAATCATTGTTGCCTGGTATTTTCCTATTTGTAAGTGATTTTCAGCTGGATATGTCCGACTATTCAGAGCACTGCTTGCGGCATGAATAATGAGTTGTGAAGAGGAGGCTGGAGCAGGCCACTGGGTCCCCTGTTCCTTCCAGCCTGTAACCCACCTCTGAGTTGTAATGAGGGACTTGCAATGTCTGAATGTGTGATGAGCCCCATTCGTTTGCTTTTACACTCTAGTACACAGCTGTTGAACTTCTCCCTCTGAGTGGTTCATCCTTAGGCTTAGATGGATTGAAGTATCTTCAAAACCAGCAATGCTGTGTATGCATGTGTGTCTGCATGGCCACACCCCTCAGGTTAAGAGCTGCTGCCGATGCTTTTAGGTTGTGATTCCCAGGTGTGGCTCCACCTAAATGAATGGGTGCCTTTAAACCTTACCTCGTCCTAAGCAGGGGCTGGATTTCCTAGGCTGGTGTTGGAGTGTGAGGTGGTCTCTACTTCATGCGCGTGGCTGGTGAGGAGAGGAAGGCAACAGCGGAGCTCGGGCTTCCTTAGAGCCAGACTGTCAGTACAGTCTTGACAGCCCTTGAATCTGACTGGGTTGGGATGCATGGATCGAAATTCTATTTGTGTCTCCATGCCCAAGGACTTTTTTCCCCAGAACTTCAGCAGGCTGGAAGTGCTGGGGAATTAACACTCTTAGGAGAAGCCCTCAAGCAAGGATTCTTGGTAACTGGGGAATAAACAGCCCAGCTTTCTCACCCCTGGGTGTGACCATTATGAGGCCTGTGTTTTATATTTTCCCTGTGGGATTCAACCCCAATAGCTCACTCTGGTAACTGGCTCAATATGCACTTTCAACTTTCTCACTCCCCACTAGAGGTCCCAGAACCTCCCCAATACACCTGAATTCCTGTCTCGAGTTCTACTTCTGGGAGAACCCACAGTGAGATACACAACCTTCAGAAAAGAGCACGTGACTTAAAGCAGAAGACCTGGGCTTAGGCCTGACTCAGTCACATGACTTTAGGTAACTGACTTCAGCTACAATTCCCATATTTACAAAAACCGGAGCTTAACATATCGGGTCGTCTGTAAAACCCGAGTGAGAATACGGAAGAGAAGGAGCCGAAGAAGACAAAGGTCTTTAGAGCTGTCCATCGTATTGTTCTGAGTGGCTCTGCCCCTTTCCCTATTGTCTGCAGGAAGCCCCCCTAAATATCCTCTACACTCTTCTCATCCTTATTCACAGGAATATCCCATGTGTACTCTGATGCTGGGAAAGGTTGGGGGCGAGAGGAGAAGGGGACGACCGAGAATGAGATGGCTGGATGGCATCACTGACTCTGTGGACATGAGTTTGAGTGAACTCCGGGAGTTGCTGATGGACAGGGAGGCCTGGTGTGCTGTGATTCATGGGGTAGCGCAGAGTCGGACACGACTGAGCGACTGAACTGAACTCAGGTGAATCAGGATGGTCAGGAAGAACTTCAGCTTTTTAGTATTTTTGTGTCTAATTCTTCCTTTATAATTCTCTCCATCCCTATTTTTATTATGAGAAACTTCAAACATAAATAAAAGTTGAAAGAGGACTTCCCTGGTGGTGCAGAGGATAAGAATCTGCCTGCCAATGCGGGGGACATGAGTTTGATCCCTGGTCCAGGAACATGCTACTTGCTGCAGAGCAACTAAGCCCACGCGCTACAACTACTAAGTCTGTGCCCTGCAATTCCTGAAGCCTGAGTGCCTAGAGCCCATGCTCTGCAACAAGAGATGCTACCGCAATGAGAAGCCAGCAACGAAGAGTAGCCCCACTCACCGCAACTAGAGAAAACCCGCACAAAAGCAACGAAGACCCAGCGTAGCCATAAATAAGCAAATAAATAATTTTTTAAAAAAAGTTGAAAGAATAACCCAGTAAGCCCTCAACTTGGATTCAACAACTGTAAACATTTTGCCATACTTGTATTATCTCTTGGCCTATTTATATCTCTATTTTGCTATACTATTTGAAATTATTTTCTAGACACCAAGACACTTGGCCCCTAAGAGTTTGGCATGTGAACTCTTAATTGTGGCATGTGAGATCTATTTCCCTGACCAGGAATTGAAACCAGGCCCCCTGCATTGGGAGCATGGAGTCTTAGCCTCTGGACCACCAGGGAAGTCCCTGCCTCTAAGTCCTTCAATACACATTTCCCAAGCAGGCCAATCTTCCCTATGCACAACACCCTTCTCACACTTAAGTAAACTGGCCTTAATTTATAACATCATCTAACATTCTACCTAGACTCAAATTTCCAATAGTGCTTGGAATGTCTTTTATAGCTTATTTATTTTTTAGCCAGGATCCACTGTCGGTTCATTACAGAATGCCTTGGCTTAGAAACACCATCCTGGCTCTGATTCTGTGTGTATGTGTGTGTGCGCGAGTGTGTGCAAACCTGTAGAATATCCTACGTTGCTCTGAACATTCTTTCTCACTGGAGTCAGACTCTGGGCTTTGGATGACAATGGGACAAACCTGAGACTTGTCTGGATGTATGCTCTTATCTGGCGACCTCTGTTAGCACAGCAGAGGGTTCCAAGCAGGTGGTGCCTGCCAGAACTGCCTGGCCATTCACAGGGCCGCAGTAACCACCTCTGTGGCCACAGTCAGTGGTCACCTGCCAGACATTCATACAGAAGTGCTGCCAGCAACATCAGCTGCCGCTTGAGGAAGAAGGCATTCTGCCCACTGATTTAATGAGAAATAGATTTTATCTTTTGGGTTGGGGGTGGGGTGGGAATCCAAATTATTTGGCAGGTAAAATGCCTATTTGGACAAGTCAGTAAAAGCTCTTATTCTACGTTGGTTAATGTTCCTCTGTCTCTTCCTGTCTTCAGAGATGTTGAAATAATGGAAACAAAAGGTGATGGAGCTCAGAGGGCAATTGTGTGGGCCAGAATAATAGCAATAAGTATTTATTAAATGAAAAATCAAAGCATGCATTTGCAGGAGGGCTGCTGTGTGCCATGACCTCAGCAACATTTTGAGATCAGTAATAATATTTCCATTTTATAAATTAGAAACTGGCTCTTGCTAATTGGTTCAAAATGACATAGCCAGTAAGTGGCAGAGCTGTGATTTGAACTCTTATTTGTCAGACTACAACACCCATGCTCTTGAAGCAGAGCAGGAAGCCCTGTGCTCAGCCAGTATTTAGTCATCTCCAGCCACGGATGCGGCTGCTGCCTCTTGTTAACACCTGGCACAGTGCATAGCACAATGTAGGTGTTCATTACCATATTTGTTAAATCAGCGTCTCACCCAAGATAGCCATACAAAAGGTGAACAGCAGCTAGAGTCTGACTTCAGTTCAGTTCAGTCGCTCAGTCGTGTCTGACTCTTTGCAACCCCATGGACCGCAGCACGCCAGGCTTCCCTGTCCATCACCAACTCCCGGAGCCTACTCAAACTCATGTCCATCGAGTCAGTGATGCCATCCAACCATCTCATCCTCTGTCGTCCCCTTCTCCCGCCTTCAATCTTTCTCGGCATCAGGGTCTTTTCAAATGAGTCAGGTGGCCGAAGTATTAGAGTTTCAGCTTCAGCATCAGTCCTTCCAATGAATATTCAGGACTGATTTCCTTTAGGATGGACTGGTTGGCTCTCCATGCAGTCTAAGGGACTCTCAAGAGCCTGAAGACCCCCTTTAATTACAGTGACTCCTAAGCCCCCAGCCAGTTTCTTTTTGTCTTCTGTGTCATTGTCCCTATGTACCTTTCTACTCTCCCCCGATAGTCTCTGCAGCCCAAGACAGCATCCTCTTCTGTGGCTATTTTCTACAAAAACGAGTGCCCGATGCACTGGGTGCAGGTGTCCCTAGGTCCCCTAGGGTCTCCCCCACCCCCAACAAGCCTTTCTTAGAGAAAGGCCTCCTACAGGAATTAGAGAAGAATGTTATTTGTAGATTCTAGAAACTGTGTTCTTGGTTGTCTAGTCTCTCAATAGATACCCTTAGGCATACACCTGGGAAAAATACAATGGAAGATGCTATCAACTCAGGTCTGGAACGGCCAACTTAGGAAATACATGTCACCCAAGGAACCAACTGGAATCCAAACTCTGCTTCATACTTTAGACTCTCTGAATTCTGCTCAGCCAAAGAACAAAGGATCAATCCAATTTATGGAATTAATATCTGAGAGACCTAACAGCTTCCAACAAGCTCTCATTCCCCTTGAGATGTCAGAGGCAGCCGTGAGTGTCAGCTCCCTCAAATCTGGAGAGTCAGAAGCTGTTTGAGACCCTCCCCAAATACCCACTCCCCATCTTCATTCTACCTCAATTCAGGCTGGGACAGGAGGGACCCCAGGGTGCCTCATGGGGAGACAGGCTATTGGGAACATACCCACAGTTGTGTGTGGAGAGGTTCAAGGCTTCAATTTTGGGCTTAGAACTCATCTAGGAATGTGGAGGAGGCAACCAGTAGTATGGAGGCTACTGGTCTATAACTAGAAACAAGAGACGCACGGCTCCTGCATGGAGCCATTCACAGGGCTTACAGGCTACCAGGGGCTATTGAAAGCTATTATTACTCACCTCACTGCATTTGCTGTTACGTGCAGTTTGTTCATTCATTCATTCAGCAAATGTTTGATGAGAAGATCTATAAACCAGGCATTGTTCTAGGGGCTGGAAACAGAGTGCTGAAACTAACAGCTGAAGTCCCTGCTTTTAAGGAATTTACATTCTTGTGTGTGTGGTGTACAATATGCAAATCAACAAATACATCATTTAATGTTATATAAAAGTGAAAACAAAGATTGAGAGAAAGTGGAGTGCTGCTCTAGCTAGGTTGGTCATAATAGACATTTTTGGTCAAGTGATCTTTGAGCAGGGATTTGAATCATGTAGAGGAGGAAGCCAAGCTGATGCCTGGGGGAGGAGAGGTGTGGGAGAGGAAAGGCATGCAAATGCCCTGCTGCCTTTATCAGGGATGTAGGAGGTCCACCTGGGAGTGAACGGGGCTGGAGAGGAGTGAGTGAGAGAGCACACGTTAGAGTCAAGGTCAGAGAACGAACAGAGGTGAGGGCATATCGGTCTTTCTAGAATAGAAGAAGGAGTTGGAAGTTATTCTGTAGGAACAGGGAAGCGTCTGATGCATTTTAAGCAGAGGAATGATATAATCTGCTTTGTTCTTTAAAAGCGTCAGGCTGGCTTCTGTGGTAAAAATACACTGTAGGGATGAAGGTGGAAACAGCTCTCCAGGCAGGACTGAGGGCTGGACCTGGGTGCTGGTGGTGGCAGGGATGCAGAGAGGACGAATTTGTGATTTATTTTCAAGGAGGAGCCGGGGGGGGGGATTCCTGACAGATTGAGCACAGCAGAGAGAGGAACAGTCCTTCAAAGCTGACTGCAAGACACTGCATCTTTGCCATTCATTTCCATGTCAGTATCTCCTTCTAGATCAGGGGCTCTAGACCACCCCTCCCCAACCCCACTTTTCTTAAGTTCTGGATGCCTTTGAGAATCTGATTAAGAGTAACAGATTTTTCTTCCTGAAAAATTCACCAGGTGCATATACACAAGCTATGTCCATCATTTCAGAGGGTTGTGGGGCCTCTGAATCGTACCCATGAAGCCTGAGGTCAGTCCCTGCCCAAACCTCTGAGCTCCTTGGAGCAGCCTAGCTGTATTATTCCCCTTCATTTCCTGAGCAAAGTAACCTGAAGACAGGCACTGCCCAGGAAACATGCCAGAATGAATGAGTGACAAACAGCTTCTTCTTTAACTCTGTAGGTTAAGGAAGCATGTCCCATTTACACTTCTACTGATAACTAGGGGTATTACTGCAACATACGTGTGTGTGTGTGTGTGTGTGTGTGTGTGCACTCGCGCGCACTCAGTCCTGTCCGACTCTTTGTGATCCCCTAGACTATAGCCCACCAGGCTCCTCTGTCCATGGGATTTTCCAGGCAAGGATACTGGTATGGATAGTCATTCCCTTCTCCAGATTATTCCAATATGTGAATAACCAAACTCAAACAACAAAGCTGGGGAGAGGCAAGAAGTTACACAGAAGCAAGGGAATTACAGCCAAGGAGCATTTTAAAAAAATGTTCCTTTCAAAAAAGCGTTGGTGGAGATACCCAAGGGAGGAAGCCGTGTGAGTAAAAATGTAATCATCCTACTGGTAACATTGGGACGTTTTCCACCTGAGCTGCAGGCAGAGGGAGAGGATTGCTTCAGGATTCCTGCACAAGAGGGAGATTCTGGGGTCCTGGCTGCAGCCAAGCCTCAGGCCAGGCACTCGGACGGAGGGAGGGAAGATGCACTTGTTCTGAGCATCCTTGTAAGCCCAGAGGCCACCTGGAGTGGGGGTAGTGCTGATGGAGAAAGCCCTGATGGGGTCAGGGGCCTAAGCACCAAGAAGTCACCTAAATGCAGAAGTCGGGTGATGGGAAATGATCACCCAGGCTCTCAGGAGCCTGAAGATGAGTTGTGAGGACAAACTGATCACACAGAACCGGTGGCCTTCTCGGGGGTGCCAAGAGGATATTCCTTAGACAATGGCCTTTCTCCTTGTGAGTTTAACAGCAGCCTTATTTAGAAGGTGAAGAAATCTAGGAGGAAGTTTCCATCTCTTTCTAACAAAGGAGTCAGAAACCATAAAAATAAATAAGAGCAGCTCTGAATTGTGCAGAGTAGGCTTGTTGTTACAGAATCTGCCTGTCGAACATAATGATGCTACCAATTTAGTAGCTGTTTATGAACACTGGTCCTGTTCTGCAGCATATTCCCTTTAATCCTGACAATGCCCCGTTAAAGTGGTATTCTTCCTTTGCCCTTTCACAGGTGAAGGACGATGGATGGGAGTCTTGGAGATGTATGCACAGGCTAGAAAGTGGCAGAGCAAAAACTGGGACCCAGACATGGCTGACTCCAAGTTCAAGGTCTCCCATTCACAAGGCAGCATTTTTTTTTCCCCTTAAAGTAAGGCAGCATTTTTTAATGCCTACGTGCTCATTCAAGAGAAAAACAATTAACCCTCTTTGTCCTGTGAGTCAGAGGGAGGTTGGAAAGGGCTGTGCTCTCAACCTTCCTCCCTGCTTACGCATCTCACAGGAGAAGGCCACAGAAGCCGGAGCCCTGGTGCAGAGCCAGGCCTGGCAGGCAGCTGCTAGGGAGCTGGGTTCCAGCTGTCTGAGTCCTAGTGGTGGCAACTCTTTGGACCTTGTTTGATAGCTCCTGCTGGAGAAGCCAACCTGGAACACAGCTCCTCTTTAGAGAGAAAGAATGTTCTCGGCTTGCCCTTTCCGGGATGAGGCGGCTGGCCCGGTGGAGACATGGCAATCAGAACAGATTAAATTCAGCTCTTGTTCATTTTACTACCTGTGCCCAGGGGCCCGAGGATTGGTTACAATTTTGGTTTTCATTTTCTAGGCATTTTTGTTTTGCCTCAGAATTTAAAAAGGCAATACGGACTTTAAAAATGACATACAGCACAAGAGAAGGAGGTGGGGGCACCTCGGGAGAGGAAACTACCCGAGCCTCTAATATGTGTCTCCTGAGCTTCTCACGGTAAAGAGAACACAACTCCCAGACAGGGAAAAGCACCTTAAGAGGCTCTTGTTAGGAAATACCTTGGAACTTGTCATCTACCCAATGGCTCCTAATCCTCTTTCATGAGCTGAAATCCACTTGAATTGGATTATAAAATTCCTCTTGGTAGAAGGCACTTCATTGAAAATGCAAAGCCCTTGATTTGTGAAAGAAAATAAACTCTGATTTAGAATGTTTTGCTTTAGGAAAGAAGTGAAAAGTGGATGCCTTGAGCCCTGCTCCTGACTTTTGACCCCTGAGTTCTGGGATGTGTGATGAGATCTGAGGTCTCAGGACAGAGGGCATTCCCCCCCATACACACAACCCCTCACTGCCCCCCTCCCACCCTCTTCAAGTCAACCAGCATCTTCCATCGAGCTGCTATTTTGATTTGTTTAAAAAAATTTATTTTCAGCATTTAGCAGTGGGAAAAAGAAAGCTCTGTTTAGAAGCTGAAGAGTCCTTTTAAATAACCTGTTAATTGGATCAAAGCTTCCCTCCACACAGGGGTAATTGCTTGTAACTGGCTGAAGTCTGTGGCCTGGAATTGGATTGACAAACGTCAGCAGGCAACTCAGGGAGAAGATTGGAGAAAAACTGGCAAAGGCAAAGGACTGGAGGGAAGCGGGGAGGGTGGTTGCAAGAACATTCTTCCACTTTCTGCAGCTCAGAGAGCTCACTTGTGGACTTTATGATCTTTTGCTGGACTGGCATTCCACCTCTGACCTGTTTCTGTCGTCTCCGATTACTCGATGCAGTGCCCTCCTTTGCCTCTTGGCTTGTGGTTTGGCAGGAGCGTACCTGAGCTCTGCTGTGGCTGGAGGTGGGAAAGTGGGGCCTGAGAAGAGCTGGACCTCAGCTCGGAGCAGCGAGGGGTCCCTTATCACCACGCCAGCGGCAGGGCGATGCCTGTGGGAAGCCACGGGCCGTTTCCGCACTCAGCGGTGCTAACCCAGAGGCACTGGCTTTTCCTTTATCAGCTATGTTAAGATCGGTGAAATCTGTGGCTTTCTCCATACTCCTAGGGGCCTTTGGATGATAAAGAAACAGAAACTGTGAACATCAAGGAGCACCTACTCAAAGGGTCTCACTCTCGCTTTATTTTACCATCAAGATCAATGCCAACTACTGCCCAGCCTTCTCTCCACTGCTTTCTGCCCCTGACTTGGACCCCAGCCTGACCCCAGTCTCCTTTAATAAGGATTAGGGTTAGGGTTAGGGGACACAGCTTTCTCTTGCCTTATCTGATTAGGGATAAACAAGTTTCTTTCAGTTTCTCAAAAATTTGAAAGTTCAGCAAATAAAATGTCTAAACAAAGCTGGACTTCAAACAGAGTACTTGCTGCCATTAGTGGTTCTCTTCTTTCAAAGCACATCCGAAGCCCTTCTCTGGAGAGAGGGGTAGACCTGCTCGCAATGGTGAAGAAGCCATCCTGTCTGCGTCCCGTGAGAAGGAAAACGTGATGAGGCAGAGTCAGGAGGCCCTGCATCCTAGGCTGGGGAGATTCCTGAGAGGCGCCAACTCAGATGGGACAAAATGGATAAGGCATATAGGTTGTGTTTCAATTTATTCATTTGTTTCAAACTTTCTTTCATTTTGTATGAGCACACAAATCCATGCACATGATGCAAAACTGGAAAGATTCCCAAGAGCAGACAACGCCAAGTCTTTTTTTTAACCTCTTCTTGCCCCAACTAATCTCTGTGGGGACAACAGTATGTGGGAGGGATTGGGAATAGGAGACAGGATGCAGATGCTCAGCTCAAAGGCCAGTGTAAGAGCCTGGGAGGCTGAGAGGCGGGAGGAACTGAGGGAGTTGGTGCGACCATAACTATGGAGGAGGTTGATTGGAAATGAGGAGCAGGGGTGGGGAGGAAAGCTTATAAAGTGCCAGAAATGGGGGCCAGGTGAATAGAGAATCAGTTACGGAAGGCAAATGAGGAGCCAGGTTGAAAAGGACAAGTCCTAGTGGACAATGGGACAGTATCAATTGCAGGGTCCTGAAAAAATGCCAAGCAGACAGAAGAGGGCACAGCATGTGAAATTTGGTTTGCAAAGAGCAAGTGAAGTTTTGCTGGCCTTTGAAGACCACGTAGCCTTTGTACACAGGTGGCCATGACAGGGAGGGCATCCTAGAACATGGGACCTGCGGGACCAAAGGTCAGAAGGTGAGGCTGAGGGATGATGATGGAGAAGTTTAACTGTAAGGTGGGCTGACGTCTGTGAGTGTGCATGAAAACAGAGTTGGGCCAGATTACAGAGAACTTAGAGAACTGGCCAGAGATATTTGGACTTGAGACTCAAGAATAGATTTGGAAAGATGAAGAAAATAAAATGTTTCCTAATGAGGTTTTGGTGGTGGTGGTTTAGTCACTAAGTCATATCTGACTCTTGTGACCCCAAGAACTGTAGCCTGCCAGGCTCCTCTGTCCATGGGATTTTCCAGGCAAGAATAATGGAGTAGGTTGCCATTTCCTTCTCCAAGAGAGCTTCCCAGCCCAGGAATCAAACCTGCAACTCCTGTTTGGCAGGCAGATTCTTTACCAACTGAGCCACCAGGGAAGCCCTAATGATGTTTATATCCTTTCAACGTCTTGTTTGGACACCTCTTTGCTGAAGCTTCTTTCCAAAAGCTAAGACTTCTCCTGTGCTTTGTATGTACTTCTGCCTTTCTACTCATTCACATGTCATTATTCATGTACATGCCTGGCTTCCCTGCTAGAGTGTCTTTCTTATTTCCCATTTTCATATTTCTGAGCCACCAATAATAATAGCAGCAATTATAATACCTTGCTTTATTGAGAACTTACTATGTGCCAGGCACTGCTTTATGTGCCTTACAAATACTACATTAATAAATCCTTTCAACAAATACCTGTTGTTGAAATCCTTTCAACAAAATCCTATAAAACAAATACCTGTTATTAGCCCCATTTTACAGGTGAAGAGACTGAGGCACAGAGAATTTACTTGCCCAGGGTCACATTGCTGGTATGTAGAAGCCAGGATTTGAACCTGAGCTGTTTAGCTACAGAGCCTACATCCTGCATTATTTTAATAACAATGATAACATTTGGGGAACATTTGGGAAGGACAGGGGCAGAGCAAAGTATTTTATGTGTAATAGGTCATACAATCCCTCAACAATCCTAGGAGGGAGGTCTGTTATTGTTCTCTTCTGGCTGATAAAAAAACTGAATCTTAAGCCAATGTCTGAGTCATTGAGGATGAAAGCAAAGGGCTTGGCTCCATGGCCCCAGACTCTTAGATGTTGGTCTACACTTCCTTCCAGCATAGAATGTGCTCAGCAGATATCTAAGGAACAAATAAATGAATAAAATGGAGGAGGGAAAGAGTGAAGGGAGGGAGGGATAGAGGGAGGAAAAAGGAAAGAAAGAAGGAAATAGAGGGAAAGACATCCAACAGGCTATAGTGATCGGCTACCTCTCAAACCCAATCAATGTTTGGAATGTAATAAACATTCCATCATGCAAATATTGTGAAAGAGGACTCTGGAAGTAAAACCTTTAAGTCAAAGAAAATTTCAGAACATCACAAACTGGTAGGGAAATTCTTGGGAGTAGTAAGAGCTTCTTAGAGCCCAGGTATATAAGCCAGCAATGGATTTAACTCACCAGTCTTGACACACTTCCTTGGAATAGCAAATTATAATGAGTACTGGTTACTTAAAAGTCACCCACACTCAAGAGGTACTTTTTCTGAAATGCTTCTCAGGGTTTGGTTGTTCTTAAGAGATAGCATTCATCTCTATTATTCTGTGACCTAATTTGACCGTCAAGATGAATGAAGACTGAAATGGTTTCCTTTTCTTCAGGAGGATGTTTTCTGGTTTTATAGATACCTTGTGAGCACATGCGTTCTGTATTTCTCTCTTTCTGTCTGCCTCAGGAAGGGATGCAATTTCTGCAGGCTAGGCAGAAGGTACTTTTCTTAGGTTAATCAAACAAGGCCTGGTGGATTTTTCTACCACGGACAGGAAGGCCTCAGTTTAGCACATTAACAGTAACCGTATTTTCCAAACCCCAAATAGGGGCACAAGGTCTGGTGGAGCACTGAATTCTGCTTTATGAGTGTAGTCATGTGACTTTCCCACCAAGGTACAAAAATGACATCATCCGTCACTAGCCATGTAATGAATTGCCTTTATGGAAGGTAAAATGGCAGGATGCTGGGGACAGCAGGGAAACAGGACAAGGGGTTCTTGCACCTCCAGAGCCAGGGGTCTTTAAGGAGGTCGGGGATGGGGTCTCTCTGGGCCCCAGATGGAGAGGGCCTTGGTGACATGGCATTGCTCACTGTCCCTGTGGTTAATGAGCTCACCCTCGGGCCGCCGGCCGGTCTGCCGCTAGCTAGCTGCCAGCCTCTCCTCTCGGGCTGTGAGTCAGCCGTGGGCTGTCACTCGATCCAGCTGGGCCGTGGAGCCTCGGGAGGCTCCCCAAGCCTAGCACGGCCACATGCAGCTGGAGTCCGGGGAAGCCTGCCCTGCCCAGGTTGCCGCCAAATTCCCTTCCCTGGTGCCTGGTGGGGAAGCAGCTTGCCCTGGTTAGAATTCAAGGCATTGTTAAAAGGCCCCTTGTCACACCCACAGACATCCCAACCCATCCAGAGGAGGCGGGCCAGCCCTGGAAGGGGACTCCTGCACACACAGGATTCTTTGAAGCACTCCGGAGATTTCACTCAATTATTCTCCTTTGTCCTGCACATAATTCCAGTGGAATTAGTCAGCTTTAATGGGTGGCATCTCACCCTACTTCCCTTTCTGCCTGGAAGTACACCCACTAGCCTCTCCCTCCAAACCCTTTGTTTTTCAGCTCCTGTTTGGTATTCATTAAGCCTACTAACCCTTGCACAGCACAGTGGATGAGGACAGGGGAGGGAAGGAATCTGCATTGAAGTTACAGGGCAGGAGGCTTTGATATAATTATGCTGTTGAATCTTCACCGTAGTCCTTCAAGGTAGGAATTTTTGTCCATCTAGATGAAGAAATTGAGGGTCAAGCAAATTACATGTCATTTGCTCAAGGTCACAAAGCTGGTGAGGGGCAGAGCAAGGATTCAAACTGGAGTCCATCTGATTCCTTGAAACTTGCTAATTCTATTAACCAGCACAGCAGGAGAGTTATCTGGGGGAACTGCTATTCCTTACACTGTTTTTGTTTATTTTTTGGCAAGAGAAAAGATTTCCTCCCATAGATCCTTACTGTAGGAAACCTTGTTGACTGCATGACCGTGTCCTCAGTCACGGCGTGATTTTTGACAATGTGATGATGCAGTGTTGCAAGCTGCAGACATGGTGTCAGTCATCCACTTGACCAGACTACACACCAGCTGGATAACACAGAGCTCAGGCAATTATCTTTTATTCAATTCTTTGAGCTCAGAGGATCATCACTTGCCAAGTCTGTCCATCCACCTGCTCCCCCACCCTCTACCGTCCCACCTCACTCTCCTACTCTGGCTCCCAGATAACATTGGTTCTCTGCTCTTTCCCCTATACTTTTCCTACTTTCCTTTCCCCTGCAATTTTCTAAAGCAGATGCATTCACAAAATATCATCTTCTGTTTAAAAACTATCAGCAATCTCATGCTGGGTAGATATCCAAAGAAAATGAAATCAGGATCTTGAAAAGACATCTGCACTCCCATATTTCCATTCTGTTCCATCCCGTCGCTCAGTCGTGTCCGACTCCATGTGACCCTGTGGACTGTAGCCTACCAGGCTTCTCCGTCCATGGGATTCTCCAGGCAAGAATACTGGAGTGGGTTACCGTTTCCTTCTCCAGGGGATCTTCCCAACCCAGGGGTCGAACCCAGGTCTCCCGCATTGGAGGCAGATGCTTTAACCTCTGAGCCATCAGGGAAGCCCAACATTATTCACAACAGCTGAGACAAGGAAAAACCTCGGCGTCCACTGATGGATGAATGAATGGATGAAGAAATGGGATGTATATTTATATGTGCTCAGTCACTAAGTCATTTCTGACTCTTTGTGACCCCATGGACTGTAGCTCACCAGGCTCCTCTGTCCATGGGATTTTCCAGGCAAGAATACTGGAGTGGGTCACCATTTCCTTCTCCAGTATATTTATATAAAGAAATACTATTCAGTCTTAAGAAAGAAGGAAATCCTGCCATTTGCAACAACATGGATGAACCTGGAGGACGGTAGGCAAAGTGAAATAATCCAGACACAGAAAGACAAAAAATGAATGATCTCACTTACATGTGGGATCTGAACTAGTTGAACTCTCAGGGTAGGATGGGGTTGCCAGTGGTTTGATGGGAGTGGAGGGGTGGAGGTGGGAAAAGTGGGGAAATATTGGCTAAAGGGTATAAAACTTAGCTCAATAGGATGAATAAGTCCTTGGGATCTAATGCACAGTATGGTGATTATGGTTAACCTATTGATTGTACTTGACATTTGCTAAGAGGTAGATGTTAAGTGTTAAAAAGGTAACTCTGTGTGGTGACAGCTATGTTATCTAACTCGACTGTGGTGATCATTTCACAAGGTACATGATATCAAAACACCATACTGTATGCCTTAAGTATACATAATTTGTATTTGTGAATTATACCTCAATATTAAAAAGCAGGGCCATCATTTGCTGACAAAGGTCCGTGGAGTCAAAGCTATGGTAGTCATGTTTGGATGTGACAGTTGAACCATAGAGAAGACTGAGTTCTGAAGAATTGATACTTTCAAGTTGTGGTGCTGGAGAAGACTCTTGAGAGTCCCTTGGACAGCAAGGAGATCCAACCAGTCAATCCTACAGGAAATCAGCTCTGAATATTCATTGGAAGGACTGATGCTGAAGCTGTTGGCTACCTGATGTGAAGAGCTGACTCAGTGGAAAAGACCTTGATGCTGGGGAAGATTGAGGGCAGGAGGAGAAGCGGGTGACAGAGGATGAGATGGTTGGATGGCATCACTGATTCAATGGACACGAGTTTGAGCAAACTCTGGGAGTTGGTGAAGGACAGGGAAGCCTGGTGTGCTACAGTCCATGGGGTCACAAAGAGTCGGACTCGACTGAGTGACTGAACAAAAACAATACCTCAAGAGAGCTGAAACAAACAAAAAAACTTCTAGGGCCTGAAAACCTATGGGAAAAGGCTAAAATCCCTCAGTGAATCATGCATGTCCTTCCCATCTCCATGGCCCCTCGGTTCAACAGGTTAAAGCCACTGGTGTGTACCAGTCTTCACTGGGCAGCACGGACTCGGGGCTCTAAGACTTTATAGTTCAACCTTCTACCTGAAACAGCCCTCCCTCCTGTTCTAACTTCTTTCAAGAGGCAACTCAAATGCCACTTGCTCTGAGAAGACTGCACTCTCCTGACCCCCTGTGGGTGCCAACCTTGCTCCTGTCTCCCTGAGTTAGTGTCTGCCTTCCCCAGTAGGCCTGCAGCACTCAGCAACAGTGGCAGGATTCACTGGCATGTTACACTTGGGTCTGAACTGGGTAGCAAGTGATTTGCACTGCTGATAGTAAAAGCACCCAAGTTTTTGAATGAGCTGCTTTTGTTATAAATTGGAGTGGATTCAAGGTTATTCTTATAATAATGTCATTTTCACTCACGCGCATGTTTTTCTGAGTAGGCGAGAAAGGGGTGGGGCCGCAGCTAGCTTGCTGATCATTGTTCCGAGTATTAAAGAAAAAAGATTAAGAAGGGATCAACAGATCTTGAGATGCATGAGTGGGCTGTGGATAATCCACGACGAAGGCAGGGATGTGTGTCTGCATGGAGAATTTATCATTTGTGTGTGGGGGGAGGGAGTTGGTTTATATATTCATGATCAACAAAATGCTCCTGGATCAGAGCAAAAATTATCTTTTACCATATTGAAGGTTAACTGTGATAAAGATGGAAGAGTGTGGAAAATACCTGATGCTATGTTAAGAGGGAAACAAAGGCAACACTTGAAAGTACATATATGTTATAAGTCCATAAAGAGTCAATGCAAATCTGGGGGGAAGACAAGCTGAGAAACAAAAAAGCTCTGATTTGAGACCTGGTGAGGTTTTAGGGTGGAGAAGGCAGTGGCACCCCACTCCAGTACTCTTGCCTGGAAAATCCCATGGGCGGAGGAGCCTGGTGGGCTGCAGTCCATGGGGTCGTGAAGAGTCAGACACGACTGAGCAACTTCACTTTCACTTTTCACTTTCATGCATTGGAGAAGGAAATGGCAACCCACTCCAGTGTTCTTGCCTGGAGAATCCCAGGGATGGCGGAGCCTGGTGGGCTGCTGTCTACGGGGTTGCACAGAGTCGGACACGACTGAAGTGACTTAGCAGCAGCAGAAGTTTTGGGGTGAGTTTTCTCTCTAATGCACCAAGCAGTATCTTATCTTATAGACCCTTCTCCTGGGTCTTCCATCACCCAAGCTGGACAGTGCGTGGTCACCAATCCTGTAGCTGTTACCAGTCCATCTGTTTTAGAGCTTCAGGGAATAACAGCCCAGCCCATCACTGCAGCCCAGTGACCTGATGCACCCCACCGAAGGGAGAGCTGAAACAAAATCCTCCCTATTGGGCATCCCTGTTTGAATCAGTCATCAACACCAGTATAAGTTATTTAGCCATCACTTTGCTAATGTTCATTCTATCCTTTCCAGCATGCCCCAGACCTCCTTGCCTTTGACTGAGCCCCTGACCTCCCGAACTCCAATGACTGAGCCCTCAGGAATTGCCTGTTCCACAACCACCAAACCATCCGAGCTCTTCAGCTTCCCTGTGTGTTCCTTCCCACTCCTTCTGAGTAATGAAGGCTGGCCCGCCCCAAGGACACCACACACCCCATGCCCCTCTCCAGTCATGGCTGTTTATCCTCTGCACCACAGTCTTAGGTTGGAAGGTGTGTTGCTGTCTTTGTTCCCAAACGCTGCTTCCATAGTATTATTTTTCTACCCTTGAGATCCGCTGTTCATGACCACAGCTCTCCCCCTTTCCCGTTACGTTTAACTTCCAGCCCACCATCACAAGTTTTCCTCCACTGAAGACTTGAGTCCCTGGTTTATCATCTTCCTTTACATTCCCATTGCTGATTTCTACCTGACTGACCTCAGTATATGCATGGGGAGCTCCTCTAACTCCAAGGCACCATTCATTTCTTCTTTTTCCTTCCCAGTTAAGCTCCTCCAAAGAATTGTCTCTACTTACTGTCTCCATTTTCCTTACTTGAAAATTAAGGCTATTTAATAGTGGCTATTCCTCCTTCAGCCACTCCAAGCAAGACGCTGGTACTGCATATCCCACCACAACAGCCCCCATTTAGGTCACCAACGACCTCCTTGTCATCAAGTCCAGGCTGTTCTCTCACCCCCGTCCTGCTTGCCCTCTCAGCAGCAGCTGACACTGCAGACCACTTCTTCCTTCCGGACGCCCTCCCCTTGGTTTTAAAGACAGAATATTCTCCTAGTTTCTTCCCTAGTCCCTGTGTATTTTGCAGGTCTAGCCTTCTCATTCTCACCATCAAATACTCACGTTCCTCTTCCGAGGTGAGCACGTCCTCACCCACAGCTTCAGTTTTCCACAGAGAACATGGAAGTATATGCCTTCACACTTCACCTCTTTTTCTGAGCTCCAGGCCCGCAGCCTCAACTTTGACTTGATATTTCCAAGTCGAAGTCTCAAAGGCAAATCAACAGGCCCCAAACCCTGATCTCCCCGCTGCCCGCTCCCCACCCAACGCCTCTTTCAGTGTTTTCTATCTTTGCGGATAGCACCGCTCTTCATCTCGTCACACAAGCCAGAAATCTCAGAGGTATTTTTGGTATCTCTTTATCTTGCACATCTTATCTCCAGTTTATTGCCAAGGAGTATTTCTTTTCCCTCCTAAAAGTTTCTCAAATCCATCTACTGCTCTTGATCTCCAACTTACTGCCCTAGTCCAAGTCAACATTATTGATAGCAAGGACAGTTGCTACAGTTTAGGCTCTGCCACACATAATCTGAGTCCTTCCAGTCTAGGCCCTACAAGAGCATCTGTAGGCGTGTTTGAAGTAGTCAACTAATTATGTTGCCCTATGCTTATAACGTCCATTCTAAAGGAGATCAATCCTGGGTGTTCGTTGGAAGGACTGATGCTAAAGCTGAAACTCCAAAATTTTGGCCACCTCATGCGAAGACTCACTGGAAAAGACTCTGATGCTGGGAGGGATTGGGGACAGGAGGAGAAGGGGACGACAGAGAATGAGATGGCTGGATGGCATCACCGACTCGATGGACATGAGTTTGAGTGAACTCCGGGACTTGGTGAGGACAGGGAGGCCTGGCGTGCTGTGATTCACGGGGTCGCAAAGAGTCGGACACGACTGAGCGACTGAACTGAACTGATGCTTATAACACAGATGACTTTCCATCTTTTTAGAACAATTACAAAACCCTTATCATGGCCTACAGGCTTTGTATCTATCCCTTCATCCTATTCTCCCCTCTCCAGTTTTCTTTCCCTTCCCCATTCTCCCATTCCTTCTTGCCCAGAGATTTTGAATGGTTATTTCCTCTGCCTGGTACAGTCTCCATACCCCTGGCTTAGTTAACTTCTACTTATGCTTCACATCAAAGAGTGTAAGCATTTTCTCCAGTGTGAGCATTACTTTGTCAGAGAAATCTGTCCTGACCTCCCCAAAGAGGTCAACTTTCCCTTGAACAAGGTTTCATAACACCATGGATATACTTCTTCATGACACTACTAGCAGTAGACAATCATATGTGTCATATTTGAGTAATGGCTTTCTCTCCCCTTACATTAGAGCTCCATGTGGGGCAGGAATCATATTTGATTTTGATCAACATTGAATCTCCAGAGTAAAATACAGAACTTGAACACCCCAGTTAAAATAACAGTTTCCCTCACTCTTATTTTTGGTAGCTTTATCCTTTTTCATCATAGTTATAATCACTTGCCACATATGTACTTGTTTATTTGATTATCTCCCTCGCTAGACTGAAACTTCCACGAGGACAGAGAATTTGTTTACCACAATGCATTTTATTTCTAGCACCTAAAATAATGCCTAGCTATGATAGTCACTCCATAAGTAGTTTTGCATAAATAGTAAGTGTTTAATAAATATTTATTGAAATAATAAATGTATTTTTCACAAAACATAAACAGCAACCCTCCCCACCAACAGTGTGGTATTTAATTAGCCCATCTAGCTATTATGTACTTGCATGCCTGCATTTGCCATAAATAAAGCCATTACATAAAGTTATAACAATAACTACAAAATTTACCAAAATATCTGCTGCTGCTAAGTCATTTCAGTCGTGTCCGACTCTGTGCGACCCCATAGACGGCAGCCCACCAGGCTCCCCCGTCCCTGGGATTCTCCAGGCAAGAACACTGGAGTGGGTTGCCATTTCCTTCTCCAATGCATGAAAGTGAAAAGTGAAAGTGAAGTCGCTCAGTCGTGTCTGACTCTTCACGATCCCATGGACTGCAGCCCACCAGGCTCCCCCGTCCCTGGGATTCTCCAGGCAAGAACACTGAAGTGGGTTGCCATTTCCTTCTCCAATGCATGAAAGTGAAAAGTGAAAGTGAAGTCACTCAGTCGTGTCCAACTCTTTGTGACCCCATGGACTGCAGCCTACCAGGCTCCTCCGCCCATAGGATCTTCCAGGCAAGAGTACTGGAGTGGGGTGCCATATATCTATCTACCTTACCCTAATTAATAGATAAAATTCAACATTAATTACAGTCAGCAGAAACTTGTTTGCTTATCTGCCATTTAAATAATTGACTAATCAATTGCCCCCAGAAGAAGAAATTCAAAGTGACAAATATCCCATCCATAAATGCAGTGCAATATTTAAGTAAACTTTGAGTCCTTGTTTGTCTCATCTTAAGCTAAATGTCCTCCTTTTCATAGGCATCGCTGAAATGCCCTTCAAGTGGGTTTTACTATTACAGCCGCTGGTGAACATGGAAATGCTCATTTCCCCAACAGTCTATGCATTTTCAAAGAACAAAACTGAGCGAGGGTGGATTGAAGACAGTGGAGAACAGCGTTGGGAAAGCCGGATATCTAGGAGCTGAAATCCTAGGGAAGGACACTGAATTTGCTTCGTGTCTTGTGCCAATAGGTCAAGGAAGAGAGGCTCATGATCTTGCTCCCATCTTCCCAGTTTTTCCAAAACCTTGCTTTATGGCTTCCTTTGGGGTTGGTCAGAGAAATCTAGACCACTTACGCCACCTGCTGTTCAGATTGGGGAATGGCTTGCGAACGCCAATGCCTCGGGATTTTTATTTCAAGCAATTTCTACCTAGCTCACTCCCGATTCACAACTTTCTTCTCCTTTTCTGCTACAGCACACCTCCTGAACTATAAATGGACACAAAGGCATGGCTTGGGAGGGCGCGTTTGGGAAAACTACGGCTCAAAGTCTCCACCTGTCATTCTTCTGTTAATGTTTAACCACTTGTTTCAATTCAATGAGCTCTCCTGAGTAGGCCCTGGAGTAACCAAGACAATGGGATGTGATTCTTCTCCCCAAGGATCACACAGTGTAGGAGATTAGCAATCAGACGCTCAAGCAAATAGTTACAATGCCAGTGTCATGATATAAGCTATATAGACTTGGAGGTACATATGAAGTCTACAGCGGAATCCAGAGGGCTTCAGAGAGGAGGTGATATTTACCTACACTCTGGGGACCAGCAGGAGCTCACAGGAGGAAAGGAGGATTATAATTTTAGGCAGACAGAATGGTATATGCAAAAGTAGGTCGGCCCAAACATTCATAGCCTACTCTGGGAACGGCAAGAAGTTGGTAACTTCTGTTAACAGTTTATTACAGGGTCTTTCAGGTTTTTCAAGCTGCATGTTCATGAGTATATTTGTGGATGGATGTGCATCTGTGACTTGGATTCATTTTGCTAAATGTTACGTTTTAGAAATCTCTCTGTGTTGATGAATTAAGACCTGCCCTTGTTCTTTTTGCTAATGTGCAACGTCCCATTGTGTTGATCTCTCACAGTCCCTCTTCAATGCATAACTTAGGTGGTATCCAGTTTTTCGCCTTGTATGTCTATCTTTGGGAACATGTGCAGGGACTTCCTGGAAGGAAAATTGCTGAATCAAAGGGTACCCATATTTAAATTTTGACTGATAGATCTTAAAGACCTTCCAGAAAGTTTCTATCAATTTACATTCCTTATGACAGAGCAGCTAAAATAAGTCAAATGAGCTAGCAAGTCCTTCAGATTTTTCCCTTTATGAGTTAATCCATGTGCATAATGTTTTTCTCCCTAAAATAATGATCCTGACGGTAATGCTACATGCATGGAACGAAATTGCTTCTTATGTAGTCATGGCAACGCACTCTAAGGGTGTTGGTATATCCCCATTTTACAGATGACAAGACACTGGGGCTCAGAGCAGCTGGGTTTATCCACAGTGCTCCACACAGAACCAGAACTGGAACTCAGCATCCAGAATCCTAAAGCTCTTTCTACTACTCTGTTGCTAGGCAACACTTCTCCCTTTTGAATCCTGTGCCAGTGCTACTTGTTGCCATGGTAGTGCTGGAACAAGGAGCAGTAAGTTGTAATTAAGCAGTGAGCTAGACTCTTTGCTCCTCGCAGAAAAGGGTCTTCATGCCCTTATATGCGATTGGACAGAGAGGGACCGCTGGTTGGAATGGCTGGGTATCATGTGAGTTTCATGTGGGACAGATGTCTGTTTTCACCTCTGTCTACTTACAATCATTGCCCTGGAATGCCTTACGTTCACGCTGTCTTGTCAAAAACCAGAATCCATCTTTGGTGTATGCCTTCTTTCCTCGGTCTAGAAGAAACGGCATTGTTGTAAATGATACCGCTCCGGAATCAGATAGACCTGAGTTCAAATCCTATGCCTGCCACTTCTTGCAAGTCACCTACATTTTCTGATTCTCAGCTTTCTTCATCTGGATGGAGACAAACAAGCTCACCTCCTAAGGTTCTATATGTGAACTGAGTGAGACAAGGGATGCAAATCGCTTGGCGAAATGCTCCAAATTCACTGCCATTTATTAGACGCTCAGTGCGCGAGGCCAATGTTTGCACTGTTGCTTTCATTATTCACCCTCCCATGTGTCTCTGGATGTTTTGCAGTAATCAAAAGGGTTCCAAGACTTCTCTAGTATTCCATCACTCAACACCGAGTTGAGCGATTAAGAGAGCCAGTCATGTTTTTGTCTTTAGACAAGAACACTCACAAAAAGATTTTCAAAAGATTGGCTGTAGTGAAATTCTGAACCTCAGAAATGCATTATCTGCCCCAGGAATGAGTCATCTATAGTAGGAGGAAAAGTGAAAAACTGTTTTTCAAAGCCAACACAATAGAAATTGCACAATTCAAATGACTGCAATTGCCTTCTCAGCTGAATCCAAGGAAATTAAAAAAAAACTCATTCACTTGAGTTTTCAAATGCCTATGGTACGCAAGGCCCCATCCAAAGGGTGAATAGATGAATAGAAGGTGGCCCTTGCCCCAGGGAGTTCACGAATTAGCAGGGGAGAGAGGCATTTATAATAATTACAGCAATGTGATAGCTGCAATAATGAGGTTGGTGGATGGTACTGGCAGGGACGGATGGCAGGAAGCGCTTAACTGGTCTGGAGCGGTGGGGAGAGGAGGGTCAGCAAGCACTTCACAGTGCTGGGACCAGCTCAGCAGACACACAGGGGCCAAGGCAGTGAGGCAGAGAGGGGGACGGGGACGCAGGAGAAAGCCCGACTTGCGCAGGCTGGGTGCAGGCAGGGGTGGAGAACGGGGAAGAAGGTGGGTGTCTGCCCCGATGCCTCTCCAGCAGCCCGGCCCCGCGCCGTGGGGCTCACACCGTCCGCTCCGCTTCTCACAGTGTTCACAGCTTCAGACCCGCGACTCCTGTCGACACTGTCTCTGCTCCCCGTCCAGCCCCTAATTCCCTGTCTCCTTTACCTCATGATTTACCTTCCTCTGCCACACCTGACAAGCCCTCATCTTTTGCTTTTCTCGCAGAGATATTCTACTGCCTCTGGATAAATAACTCCACTTGGTCTGGTCTTTGGTGCAACCCTCAGTAGGCTCAGAATCCAGAATATGAATCTCACCTCAGGGCAGCCAGACGGAGTTGTTGCCATTGTGAACAGCCCTGATTACCTTTCCAGGCTGTGTCCTGGGACATGGCTCAGCTCCCAGACCTGTGATACAGGAAATGCCTCACGGTCTCAGGGGAGGCTGAGCAAACACTGATGTGTCATTGACCTCCGAGGGAAAGATGCAATCCGTCCTACACATGTGGCCTCCAGGGGGTCCCAGCTGTGCCCGACGGTGAGGACATGAATTTTTTGTTCTTCCCCTCTGATTACTGGGTGAATACCAAATTGCCTTTGAGCATTTCTCCTGGGACATGAATCAGCCAGCTATTCCTCCAGAGTGCTCCTTGCTAACCCAGGACTCTTTCTTGGAATGGCATTGCCTGCTCTGTGGGTGCAATTCCAAGAAGGATTATTGCAGACACACTCAACAGTGTACTGCCTCAGACAGCTGAGAGGCACGGGTCACTGTGTGTGACTGCCGGTCTGGCTGGCCAGCTGGGTGCCTGCCTGAACCAATCCATCCCAGCAGCTGTGGACCGCACGCCTCGTGGGGCTGTCACCTCCTGGAGTTGTGTAGTGCAAGGCCCTCCACCACAAGCTCCAGGGGCTGCCCCCTTCAAAGCTGGGCACTACAAATGTGTGTGTATCTGGGCAGAATGAGGGTAGGAGGGTAGGAACACAGCACCTCCACACACACCCTCCTGATGGTGCCCGAGTGGGCAATGGAGGGCTTTGGGGACATCAAGGACTGCATTGATCAGACTCCAAGATCCAACACCTCCATTTCCAGCTCACTGGGGATCCCTCTCAAATTATGTTCAGATGAGATGGACCCAAGGGCATGAAGTTTAACACAGTCATTCTTGAACTTAACCTTGGCTGAATGGAGGCTAGGTTCTTGTCTTCTTTCCAGAGCTCCTAGTCTAGAATAAAACATAGTGCACTTAGGGACCACCCTTCTCTCACAATGGGCTTCCCTGGTGGCTCAGATGGTAAAGAATCTGCCTGCAATGCAGGAGACTTGGGTTCAATCCCTGGGTTGGGAAGATTCCCTGGGGAAGTATTCTTGCCTGGAGAATTCCATGGACAGAGGAGCCTGGCAGTCTACAGTCTAGGGGTCAAAAAGAGTGAAACATAGCTGAGTAACTAATATTCCCTCACAACACACAGAAATGCATTTCACCGCTGCTAACCTATTATTAACTTTGTCCTGAGTATATCACTAGAAAAGCTTAGCTCCTATTGTATTGTGCTTTGAAATGCACCCCTGTCAGGCAAATGTGTGTGGGGAAGTGAAAAGAGGAGGGCCAGAAGTCCTACTGCACAAATAGAAGAAGGTCAGTGAAATTTCAAAGTGGCTCTTCCACTACTTGTTGCAGAATCTCGGGCAAATTACTAAAATCTCCGTTTTCTCCAACAGGTCAGTAGTGTTTATTGTGAGATTGTTTCCAAAATTAATGTGATACAATGCACATAAAATTCTTAGCACTGCCTCTGATACAGCCAAGTGCTCAGGAATATGAGCTATGATGGTATTGTTCTATTTTTTTTTTTTTATTGATAAATCATCTGAGTGCTTCTAAGAAAGGATCAAAGTTAAGCTGACAATTTAGGGCAGTGACTTTCATCATTGAGCACAACCTGGCCTGTACTAACCTGACATGTTCTCAGCCTCATCGCTCATATAAAAAGTACAGGTTCCAAGGAACAGCCAATTGCTCTAATTAGGCCAGGAGTGGGGTCATTGTGGTTGGCACTTTCCACCTGTCCGAGAGATAATGGTTCAGATGGAACTCTGCTTTTCCATTCAAGTCCCGAGTCACTTATGTAAGTGACCCCACTGTGACTAGTCAGCCAGGACAGATCCAGAGAATATCAGCCTTTGCATCCACTCTTTTCTGCATGAGAAAACCTCACAGTCTCAGGAGTCCTAATCATAAGTTTGTCTTGCACAACCAGGAGGGGAAGAGAATGGGAAGGTATGCTGCATCTCTTGTCCTTGAGCTAGATCTAAGGAAAGGGCTTTTGTTTTAAGGTCTTGAGTGCCAAGCAAACTTTCTTTGAACTACTCCTGGATTGGAGAAAGTGGAGCTGAGTTCTTCCTGCTGTCAGGGTAGTAACGCTATATTGTTTATTGGCAGCTCAACACTATTCCCCATCTTATCTACTCTGCCCTGTGCTGTGATGAATGGAAGCCTGAGTACTAGAGTATTAGCACTAGAGTACTAGCACTAGAGTATTAGCACTAGAGTACTAGTACTAGAGTACTAGTCGCTGCTGCGACTTCCTGCTTCTGAGTCCTGGAAGTGAGTCTCAGAGCCAGATGTGACTTCCCCTCACTTCCATTCCAACTGTTCAGCAAGCATTGAATTCCCTGGATTAAATCCTCTTCTGCTGAAAATACCTAGAATGGTTACTTCTGTTTTCCTGACCCATAGAAAGTGCCTGGCTTGAAACATCTTATTGGCTGCATTATTGGCTGTTTTTTCCCCTGCATTATTGAATCTTTACTGAAGTAGATCAGGCAAATTAATGATCTTCGTGTCTTATCTCTG
Source organism: Moschus berezovskii (assembly GCF_049115385.1). Taxonomy (NCBI): domain Eukaryota; kingdom Metazoa; phylum Chordata; class Mammalia; order Artiodactyla; family Moschidae; genus Moschus; species Moschus berezovskii. Next base: position 43,901,169 of record NC_142473.1, read on the forward strand.
CCCCAATGACCCAAAGCTCTTCTCTTTTTTTTTTTTCCAGGGAAATAAAGACAGAAAACAAAGGTTTCCATGCACAAAGATAAGCCACATTCTCTATCCATTTGAAACATCTTTTAAAAACACAAATACCTACTGGGAGCTGAATGCCCCATAAATTACTTTGATTTGATAATCACATCATCTAACTCATTACTAATACCATTTCAGAAAAAAAGCTTAATTTAATTTTATGCATGAAGAGTATTATAAATGCATTACCAGTCATCAGAGTAAAAGAAAAAAAAAAACGTATTTTAAGCATCTCGACAAGTCAAGTTGTTTTGATTCTTTCAATGCCTGCTTCTCTTACCTACATGCATATGTAATTTTACATTATGTAAAAATACATAATTTTACATAAAATTTACATAAAACACAATTTTACATTATGTAAAATTTCATAATGCTAACCATTGTGAAAACACAATTCTATGGTTTGCTTTTTTTGTATTTAATTGTACTTCAATAAAATTTCCATCTTATCATGTGGATGTCCTAATTGTCATGTTTAATTACTTCATAATATTTAGTTGAGTGAATTGATCATAATTTACTAACATTTCCCTCATGATTGAATATTTAGGCAGATTCAAATTATTTTGTTATTATGCTTAATGCTCCAGTGCACATCTTTTTCTTCTGTTGATTAACCTCCTTGGAATAAATTCCCACGAGTGGAATTTCTTGGGTGGGAAGTCTAGCTGGCACCTCTGGAATGATTTCCACTCTTCTCTCACCTAGCCCCATGGTTTCATGCCTGATGAGTTACTTGGAGGGGCTTTCTAGGTGGCTCAGCTGTAAAGAATCTGCCTGCCAAACAGGAAATATAGGAGATGAGGGTTCGATTCCTGGGAAGATCCTCTGGAGGAGGAAGTGGCAACCTACTTCAGTATTCTTTCCTGGAGAATTCCATTGACAGAAGAGCCTGGCGGGTTACAGTCCAGAGGGGTTGTAAAGTGTCAGAAACAACTGAGTGAGCGCACGCGCGCGCACACATACACACACATTATTTCAGAGAGCCAGTCTGAATCCCATTTTTCCAGTTTCCTGGCCTCAGTCTCCCTTTCCTGTTTGCTGGTGCTTACTGAATGTTAGTCATTGTGTTAAGAATTTTATATATGTAATGGAAAGAAAAAATTGTTGCAGTTTGAACTTAGAAAGGTGGCAGAAATCTATTAAGGAGTAAAAAAAATCCTGTGTTTTTGTTAGGGATACATCTCAATAGACTTGTTGGCTATAAAAGTAGAAACATCTCTGAACAGAATCAAATAGGAATAAGTTTAGCAAAACAAACAAACAAACAAAAACAGTGAGGGGCAGGGGAAAGGGGTATTGCTCTCTATGACAGAGTGAAAAGTCTTGGAGAATTCTAGAGCTGTCTTCTGCTGGGTCCTTAAGAAGGTACTGGTGACTTGGAAAAACATATAGTCTAACTCTGACTGTGCATTACAATTACATGGGGGACTGTGACTTTTATGATTTTTTAAAAAATTGAAAAAAAAAAAGAAATTCTAGCTTGCTTACAGAAAATTACACACATCATATGTGTACAGCCTGGTGGATTTTCACAAGTAAGCACACTTGTGCAGTCATCACTCACATGAAGGGAATATCACCAGCGTCCAGAGGTCCTCTTACAGCCCTTCCCCTGCTCCACCTAGGTAGCAGCCGTCCTGACTTCTTATGCCATGGATTAGTTTTGCCTGTGCCTGAATTTTATAAAAATGAAGTAATAAAGTATGTATACTTTTTTGTTGAGCTTCTCTTTTAAACATTATTTTGTGGGATTCAGCTTTGTTGATACAAGTAGCAGGAATTTGGTTCTTTTCATTCACGCATAGCATAACTATAGCAAAAATGTATACGGATCTGTCTCTATTTTTGTCCACCACTAATGTATATTGGCCTTGCTTCTAGTGTTTTCCTTATTTTTATTATTGGTATTTGGTATTATTGGTATTCTTTTAAAATCTTTAAAATTATGGTAAAATATCTTTAACAAAATTTTAACCATTTTTAAGTGTATAATTTGGCTGCATTAATTCACTATCTACTTCCAGGACATTTTAAAAATAACAACTTTATTAAGATTTTATTCACCTACCATACAATTCATCTATTTAAAGTATAAAATTCAATGGTTTTTAGTATATTCACAGAATTATGCAACCATTGTTACAATCGGTTTTAGAATTTTTATCACCCCAATCAGAAATTCCATACCTATTAACAGTCACCCTACTCCCACCAGCCAGCCCTAGGCAACCACTAATCAACTTTCTTTATCTGCAGGTATACAAATGTCCCCATTCTGGACATTTCATGTAGATAGAATCAGAAAAGGTCTTTGTGACAGACTCTTCTACTTGGCAGAACATTTTTAAACACGCTATAGCTTGCACCAGTATTTCATTCCTCTCTCTCGCTGAATCACATTCCATTGTGTGAGTATAAACATTTTATTTCTCCATTCATCAGCTGATGGACATTTGAGTTGTTTCCAGTTTTTGGCTGATGAATAGTGCTGCTATAAACATTTGTGTACAACAGTTTCTCTGAACTTATGTTTTCATTTCTCTTGGGTATACATACCAAGGAGTGGAATTTCTGGGTCATATGATAACTCTACATTTAACACTTTCAGAAACTTCCTGACTGTTTTCCAAAGTGGGCTCAAATTGGTCATGGTACTACCAGTAATGTGAAGGTTCTAATTGCTTTACATCCTCACTAATGCTCCTAACTGTCATCTTTTTGATGATAGCCTGTTTTTATTTGCATTTTCCTGATGTCAGTGATACTGAGCATTTTTCCATGTGATTATTGGCCATTTGTATATCTTCTTTGGAGAAATGTCTATTCAGATACTTTGTCTTATTTGTTTTTATTATTGAGTTGCAAGAGTTCTTTCTACATTCTAGATAGAAATTCCTTATCAGATATATGATTCACAAATAGTTCTCCCATTGTGTAGACTGTCTTTTCACTTTCTTGATGTAATTGTTTGAAGTACTAAAGTTTTAAATGTTGACGAAGTACAATCTACCTTTTTTTCTCTTTTGTTTTTGTGCTTTAGGTGTTGTATCTAAAAATCTGTCTAACCCCCAAAATCTATTGTTTACAAAGATCATGCCTAATTTTCTTCTCAAAGTTTATAGTTTTAGTTCTTGTATTTTGAAATTTGATCCATTTTTTCCCCTGAGTATTCTTGTTTGTGACTTTTAGTGAATATATGTACACATTTCTTTGGGTGTATACATAAGAATGGAATCGCTGGGACATAGGAGGGTTGTATGTTCAGCTATAATCTTGTAAAACAGTTTTTCAAAGTGGTTGCACCAATTTATCGTCTGATTCACAGTGTATGAGGGCTTTGTTGCTATATCCTTGCCAACACTTGGTGTCTTTTTCATTTTAACTTTTCTAGTAATGTTTACTAGTATTGTGTTGTGGTTTTTTTATGCGTTCCTTTGAGGACTAATGAAATTAAAAACATATTCATGTTTCACATGTTTTTGCCTTTGGAACACTTCTTTTGTGAAATGCCTTTTCAAGTATTTTGCCTAGTTTTTTCTCATTGTAGAAGTTCTGTTTTAGTTCTCTAATGCCAGGTAACAGAACACCTCCAATTGTTGGTATTAATAGCCATGATTTATCGTTGATTTCTGATAGTGACAAAATTGGATAAAACAATAATTTATCACTTTTTTGTGTGTGGTTTATGAATTGACTGGTGTTTCCTCTGCTAGTTTCACCCGAGCTTACTCATGTTACTATATTCAGGTTGAAGGTTGGCTGATTGGAATAGAGGGAGTTTGTGACCATTCAACAATTTACCACAGCTTTTTTTTTTTTACACATTCTAGACAGGAAGCCTTTTCTGATATATATATACCACAAATACATATATATGTATGTATATTTTTTTCCCTCCAACTCTGGTTTGCCTTTTCTCTCACCTAGTAGGGTCTTTAAAAAATTTTTTTTGGTTGATTGTACTTCGCAGAATGCTACTGCCTTCTTTTTTTAAATTTTAAATTGGGTTATAGTTACTTTACAATGTTGTGCTTCTGCTGTGCAGCAACGTGAATCAGCCACATGTATAAATATATCCCCTCTTCCTTGGATTTCCTTCCCTGTAAAGTCACCACAGAGCACTGACTGGAGTTCCCTGTGCTGTACCCCAGGTTCTCATTCGTTATCTGTTTTATACACATTAGTGTATACATGTCAATCCCAGTCTCCCAATCCATCCCATTCCCCCCTAATCACTTGGTACCTATATGTTTGTTGTCTACATCTGTGTCTGTTTCTGGTTTGCAAATAAGTTGATCTATTCCATTTTTCTACATGCCATGTATATATGTTGATAAACAATACTTGTTTTTCTGTGTCTGACTTACTCCATTCTGTATGACAGTCTCTCTCTAGGTTCATCCACATCTCTGGAATGGCACAATTTTGTTCTTTTTATGGCTGAGTAATATTCCATTGTAAACATGTACCACATCTTCTCTATCCATCTACCTGTTGATGGACATTTAGGCTACATCCATGTCCTGACTATTGCAAATAGTGCTGCAGTGAACATTGTGGTGCACATATCTTTTTGAATAAAGGCTTTTTCTGGGTATAGGCCCAGTAGTGGGATTGCTGGGTCATATGGTCATCTAATAGGGTCTTTCGATAAATAGAAGTTCTTAATTTTAAGCTAATTTGTCAGTCTCTTTCTTTATGATTACTGCTTTCTGTGTTCTGTTTGAGAACACAAAATAATTAAGTATTAAAATATATTTGTCTACTTCAAGGTCATAAAGATATTCTCCTATGTCATTGTCTTAAAACTTTATTGCTTACATTAATTTCATTCAGATTTAAAATCTACCCTGCTTTGATTTTTTTGTATATGGCACATGGTAGGGTTTAATTTATCTGCTTTTCCATATTAAGATTCAAATAATAACACAATTCATCTTTTCTCCACTATGCACTGTTGTAATTCAACTGTCCCTGTATATGTGGGTTTGTCCTTATTCTGCTCCACGGATCTATTTGCATATACTTGCCCCAAGTCTTGCACCAATTCTACACTAAATGCTGCAGTTTTATTAAAAAAAAGTCTTGAAATTGGAGAGTGCAAGTCATCATATGTTGTTTCTCTTAAGGTATACTGATTCATCTTCGTCTTTTGCATTTCTAGATAAATTTTAGATTCTTGAATTAGAGAGAAGAAAAGGTCAGGCACAACCCAGCAAGTTTCCATACCTCCCTCCCCTTTCCTTTTGGAATATGGCTTACTAAAACAACAAAAAAACAGACACTCATTCTCCCTGCTTCTCTGCATCCTAGTTTCACAGGACTCGGCCACCTCCCTCTGCAAGGGAGGCCTGGATTCCAGCATGGCCTGGGTGGATAAGTCCACTTCACAGATAAAATGTTAGGAGGCCCTTTCAGCTGATATAGCAAAGGTTTGCCCACCTACCTTTATTAATAAAACAAAACAAAGCAAAAAACTAACCAAACAAAAGGATATGGCTTGGTCTCCTTCAGTCTGACTACTGCATCTAGTTCTCAACTGGTTTTGAATTTAGACTAGGAGAAGAAGTGCTATTTTGGGATTCCCCAAATCTGTGAGGAATTGTGAGGGATAATGACTCTTGACATTCAATTTTATGCCTGGGCTGCAGTTACTCTTTGCTATTTCCTCCTCTTTAGCAAAAGACACTCATATACACATAAGCCTTCAGTTGGTGACTATCTGGGGAAGAAGGAAGAAAAGTGACTGGCTCAGGATTCCATTCTCAAAGTGAGGAGGCTGAGCTGGGGAGCAGCATTAAGGGGCCCTGAAGGTGTCAGGGGAGGACTGTGGCCTCCGTATGTTAGACACACGGCTCATTCCTCTGCTTGTTAATGAAAAGCTATTCCCAGAAGGGTGCTAGTTGTTGTTGTTCTGATTCTTTTGTGACCCCATGGACTGTAGCCTACCAGGCTCCTCTGTTCATGGGATTTCCCAGGCAAGAATACTAGAGTGGGTTGTCATTTCCTCCAGGGGATCTTCCCAGCCCTGGGTTCGAAACTGTGTCTCCTGCATTTCCTGCACTGGCAGGCAGATTCTTTACCACTGAGCCACCAGGGAAGCCCACAAGGGTGCTAGTGATCTACGTATATCGACAAGTAAACACTGCATAACAAATTAGATCATACCTCACAACACCCACTTGTCCCTACTTACAGATGTAGATGAGAAGACCTTGCAAGTCCATTTGTTCCAAAACAATAATTTGGAAAAAGAACAGGGGAGAGAAAAACTACTCCTCCCTGAACACGTTCACACCTGTGGCCAGGGACCAGCAGACAGAGTGTCCTTGGAAAAGATGGGGTAGGGGAACTTCCAGGATTAGACTTAGAACCACACAGGGAGTTGTGGCTTCTTCAGTGAAAAATGGTCAAGCTTGGGTCTCCCATAAGAGTGCTGGGTGGAAGCCAAGCCAATGCCTCTAGAGATCCCCTTGTCTCTCATCATTGACATGACCTTAAACCATCAGTTGTGCAGTGAAGCCATGGTAGAGGCCCTCCATGCAGCCAAGCAAGGATCTTCTTGAATGTCACATTTAGAATGACCAGGAGAAGGATGCTGCAACCTTGCTGACCTGCATCTGAAAGTTCCCATGTGGATACTCCCAGGACACTGGCAGGCCCTTTTAAAACAGAATGTGCTGCTTAACAGGCTGAAGGGTGCTTGTGGCTTAAAAAAAGAAAAACACTGCACAGATACTTGGGGGGCAGGGGTTTGGACAGTAGGGAGTCATATTCCCATTATATAGATGAGGAAACCAAGGCTTAGAGGGGGTTAAGTGATTTGTTTCAAAACCGTAAATGTAAGTGGTGATGGAGCCAGTATTTGGACTGGTCATTTTAAGAATAAACCCTTTGCCTTTAGCCAATCCACCATACCACCTCCCAAGTTATTGCTCCAGGTGGAGAATGGCCCCCATACTTTAACTTTTTCATGTGCCCAAGTGCAGAGCGACTTTGAACCCGGCTCCACTCTGCTTTGCACTCTTCGTTGCTGTTGTTGCACGGGGTCTTTGCTGTGGTGTGTGGGCTTCTCCTGTTGTGGAGTACTGGCAGGCTCTAGAGCGCGCCGGCTGAGTTGCTCCGAGGCATGTGGGGTCTTAGTTTCCAACCAGGGATCGAACCCACATTCCCTGCATTGGAAGGGGGAATGGACCCTTCCACTGGACCACCAGGGAAGCCCCTGCTCTTTGAGGCTGACCTTTGTGGACTGCATCCAGAGGTTCTTTGGCCTTCTGGGTTACAGCTAGATTTGGCCAATGGGAAGCACACGCAGAAAGTCGGAGAGCAGGAAAAAACGGAAGGTGTGCTATTCATTTTCCTCACTCACAGACTGGCTGTGTCCCTTGGCTGACAGCACAGTCTGCTCCAATGTCCCTTTCCTGCAGCTTTTCCTTCTGGTTCCGGTTCCCTCTCCCCTCCCCGTCCCTTCAGCCTTCTCTTCTTACCCCAGGGTACTTCACCATGCTTGTAGTTTCCCTTAGCCCTTTGATATAATACCTTCCCTAAATTCTCTTTACTTACCTGTTTGGTGGAGGGTAACATTAGCTCTCCGCTGGGACACTGAACCATCCAACTCCCAGCCTCCTTGTTCGCTAGATTTGGCTGGACTCTGGAATTGGACCAGATTGAGAACTGGAGGAAGAAAAGAAAGGGAGGGTCAGATACCAGGTCAGGACACAGAATTTGCCCTCCTGGGGACAACATTGCTGAAAGCACTGACCCACAGCAGCTCAGTGGGTGTCCAGCCCCCATTCCCACCAGGTCCCCCTCCGCCCTTCCTGCTCCTTCGGCAGCCCCCACCGACACTGAGCAGTGGCTTGGAGCTGGGAGAGACTCTGGCGTCCCTGCCGGGCAGACATGGGAGGGAGACAACACAAGATCCCCTGGTTCTACCACATTAAAAACTGTGGTTGAGAGCCCTAAAGTCGGGGTTGGAATCCTGAGCAGGTTTTCTCCAGAAACTTTTTGCATATCACACTGTCGCACAGTGTGATATTTTAGATACATTAAATGAACAATAACATTTAATGACAAACGAATTGTGTGGCTGATTAGGCTGTGAGGTTTCTCTGGTGACGTGCTTCAGATATTTGCGAATCGAGTACCCAAGACAATAAAATGACCTCATTTACTAGGTGAAGACAAAACACACTCCTGCCATTTACACCGAGGCAGAGCAGGATCCTCGAAATTCCTAAATCAAACAAAAGCTGCCCTTACCCTTCTCCCTCACACTCCTTTCCCAGGAGACCTCTCACTAGCCCTGTTTGGCAGCCCAGCTGGGCTGGAAGTGAAGTGTTTGGGGAACCACTGGACTCCCAGTGGCATCAGTCAAATGATTAGCTCTCTGTGTAGACTGGCGGCCTGGAAGTTATTCTGTCAGCCTCCTTGGTTCTCCTCTGATGATCTAGCAGGGGGGCTGGAAACACATTGCCTGCAGATGAGATTGCCTGGTTTCAGCCTTCTGCGGCTCTTCAAAATTCCTCCAGGAATGCCTGCCCCCAGTAAGGTGGCCCTCTACATCTGCAAGATCCACATCCACAGATTCAACCAAATCTGAACTGAAAATATTTAGAAAAAATTCCTGAAATTTCCAAAAAGCAAAACCTGAGTTTACCACACACTAGCCACTATTTACATAGCATTTACATTGTACTGGGTATTATAAATAAGTAATCCAGGGATGATCTATAGCATAGAGAGGGTATGCGAGGTTACATGCAACTACTATGCCATTTTATGCAAGGGACTTGAGCACTGATAAATTTAGGTATCCATAGGGGTCCTAAAACCAACTCCTTAAGGGTATTGGGGGACAACTATAATTAAACTTTCATGCCCTGTGGAACCAGGTAATCTTCAGAAATGGGATTAGCTTAATCTAGGATACATCTCATTGGGAGCACTCAGATTTTGTAGCCTGATTGCCCGATTGACCAGGGTGAATTATGCAAGACTAGAAAGCATGATTAAAGTCTAAATGCTTCCTTTGAAAGGTTGTCTTTAGAATATGTGGTGATCAATTTTGTGTTTAAACGTGCATTTGAAATGTTATTGTTCAGTCACTACGTTGTGTCCCATCTTTTGTGACCCCATGGACTGTAGCCCACCAGGCTCCTCTGTCCATGTGCTTCTCCAGACAAGAATACTGGAGTGGGGTGCCATTTCCTACTCCAGGGCATCTTCCGGACCCGGGGATCAAACCCATGTCTCTTGTGTCTCCTGCTTTGGCAGGTAGATTCATTACTGGCGCCACCTGGGAAGCCCTCTGAAATGATAGTGAATATAAAAAAATACAGAGATGTATTTGTGTAATAAGTTGTCATATTATATGCAAGTTAGAGACAATGTGACATACAAGAAAAACTGTGAGTTTTAACATTAGACAGGCAAGGGTTACAATATAGGAACTTTGACTTATCGGCCCAGTGTCTTTGGCAAAGTTACTTAACCTCTCTGAGAATGTTTTCTCCAATGTGAAGTAGGAATAATAGCCATGGGGCTATGTCTGGGAGTGTTTAACAGGAGGATTCCTACGTGCTGTTTCTCACAAGTCCTTTGTTTCAAGTGGAGTAGCACGCTACTCCTAGGAACTGAGGTCATTGTGTGAAACAGGCTTGAATCTCCTTTAGTAAACATTCTCTTTACAACAAAACTGCTTAGTCTCACCCCCTCTTTTTCTTGAGATATGGATTGTCTCCTGACCTTGTGACCTTTATTATCCCTTGTTCCCTTGGTAATGGTTACTGTACATTTGGTTTTCTGATCTTTATCATCGTTGAAAGAAATTTCTTGTACCACAGCCTTTATATACTCACAGAGAAATCATTAAAGCACCTTTGCTCCATCAGAGCTTGGGTCCCTGTGTCTTTTTTTCTTTCTCTCTCTCTCTTTCTCTCTCCTTGGCTGATTCCTTAGAGCGAAGGGACCCGCTCCTGCCCACTCTCCTGCCCGGGCTTCTAAGACTCTCTCAAGAGGACGTCCTGTGCCTTCACCCCGCCTCGAGAGGGTGCCCGGCACCTTCGTGGGAGACACAAGTCCTGTGCCAAGGACTTTATTGGTTTTCTGCGTAAACTAGGGAATATCAGCCTCTTTCTCTCTTTCACTTTCTTATCGTCACCTCCGGACCACCAGGTCCTGGTCCACTAAAGGACCCTAACAGGGCTATGGGATTAAATGGGCCAAACATATAAAGCATCTATTCATTGCCTGGCACATTTGAAGTTGCTCTTAAACAGTAGATTAAATATTCAGGATTTCATTTCAATCATAAAATAAATTTGTGGATACAGGCTACATTTCTTACAAATGACAGTAGAGGGCAGACTTCACAAAATTATTTATGAAATACAGTCTTTCAAGTCATCATCTAAGATGAAAGCCAGAATTCCAGAAATGACTTTCTTTAATACTTTGGCTGAAAGATGCTTCTATCGCTACCTTTAATTTCATCACAGAAACTGGGGCTTTCCTGTTTTGCAAGAATTCCAAACGGGGATGTTGGGCAATATTTAACCCACAACTTTCATCACCATGATGTGTATGGCTGGTCCCCAGATTACGGTTGAGGGTTTTTGACAGATTTCTCTGGCCATATTTATGCCTGTCATAGATTTAATGATACATAAAGGAAATAAAAGGTGCCAAACTTTCTTGACATCATTTCAAATTGCATCATGTCAAAATGGCACTAAGTTCGTGACTAGAAGCATTATAGACTACGAAGAGTCAGCCTACAGCTGACTGGAGATCAGATTACATTAGGTAATGGTTGGGATTGGGGTGTGAATTCCATTCCATAATGAGAGAACAAATGGGCATTTAATAAATATTTATGAAAATCTGACAAGGCTCTGAAGGGTAAACGTTTGTTCCAGTTCTGGGGGAGCCAGCTTCATCCAGTCTCCATAACATTAAGTTATACTACTGCTTGGCATCCTCAATAATTTAGAGAGGAAGAAATGGTACCTCAAATTGCTTCAAACTCTTATTGCTTTTGTTACCGACAATGAACATCTTTCTCCTTGTGGATCTGAACATTTTTGTTTCATCTTTTATGAATGGTCTGATCATATCTTTGGCCATTCTCCTGTTTGAGTTCTGATCATTTTTTTCTTATGCAAAGTATTCATTGTAAATCATTGATATCCTTGGAAAATATGAGTGACCCAGTTCTATCAGTCTGTAATTTTCCTAGCATATAACATAACACACGATTGGCACTTAGAAATGTTTACTGAATTGTACTCTTCTATTATATATATATATACATATGTTTAAATATGTATATACATATGTTTAAATATAAATATATATATATGTTTTAAAAAATATGTTTATTTGGCTGCTTTGGGTCTTAGTTGTAGCACTTGAGATCTTCAATCTGATGTGGCGTGCAGGATCTTTAGTTGTGGCATGTGGGATCTAATTCCCCAACCAACAACCAAACCTGGGCCCCCTGCATTAGGAGTGTGGAATCTTAGCCACTGGACTACCAGGAAAGTCCCAAAATTATTTTATATTTTAAAATATAGTTTTTAAATATAAAGAAAATATATACTCATTATTTTTAAAAGTATTGAACAGGTAAGCAAAGTAGAAAGATCACTTCCAAAGGCAAAGACTGTAGTTTTGCTAGGCACTTTTTCATGGTTAAAGCCACCTAGGCTTCCCTGGTGGCTCAGGTGGTAAAGAATCCACCTACAATGTAGGAGCCCTGGGTTCAATTCTTGGGCTAGGACGATTCCCCTGGAGAAGGGAATGGCAACCCACCCCAGTATTCTTGCCTGGGAAATCCCATGGACAGAGGAACCTGATGGGCTACACTCCATGGGATCCCAAAGAGTCAGACATGACTGAGTGACTAACACCCTTTTCATGGTTAAATACTGTTTGATCAAGTTATATTCTCATTTACCTATTTTCTAACCATCAGTTTGTTTTCATTTTTATTCTATGATAAATAATGCTATTAAAGGGACAGAAATGCCAGATTGTAAGTATTCATATTTACAGTTCTATTCCCCACAGGCCAAGTAAGTCTTCCCCTCCATATACACATACACTGACTCTCTCCTCCTCTACCCAACCAGAGCAGCAAGTTTAGAGGAGCGCATTTTTACTTTGCTGAGCTGGGGGAAAGTAGAAGACATGAATGTCTGCAGGCAGGAGCAGTAGTTTACTAAGAAGGTAGCTGGAGTTACTCAGAGAAAAAAGGTATCAGTTGTAGGTTGTGAAATAAAGAAGATGAGGGAGCTGAGCCTTGGAAAGATCAACAGAAATGATTAAAGAGGATTTTAAGAAAGTTTTGATGTCTAAACCAGCGCTACCCATGCTGGGTTATGAACTGTTTATCTGCCTGTGATAATCTAATTGCAAAAATCAAGAGCAAGCATTTAGAAAACTTTACAGAAATCTGATGTGGCTGCAGTATTAAAGCGAACTTGTCTTATTGAACAGAGTGTGGGTAAGCTAAACAGGAACCTTGTGAGAAAGGACCAGATCATAGCCTGCAGTGTTTTGTTATTTCATCAACTGTAATAAAGATGATGTCTTGATGTTTCTGTAAGATTAGAAGCCATTTTGATCAACTTTTAGAAGATGTGAATTGGATAACCAGAATTGCTTATTCATTTGGTATTTTGATAATTTAAATCATCATAATATTCCATGCAAGCAGGTAGCACAGTACGTTGCTTTCAATGGCAAAGAAGATCTAAAGGCAAAAAAAAAAGAAGCTTGGAAGAACTGAGTTTCTACAGATTGTTAGGCATGCCCCATAGTAAGGCAACAATTGTCAGTGAAGTACCTCGGTGGCTTTCTCTGCTTTTCTCCCATATCTTACTCCTCATCTTTATTCCCCTTTATTCTCTGCATCTTTTCTCTCTACCACTGAAGCGATATTTCTCATCCTCTTCTTTTCTATCTCCTGGGGGATCTCATTAAATTCACAGGTCTCAATGCTCATTTCTCACACTTATCTAAGTTGCATAGCTGCAGATACAAGTTTTCCAAAATTGTAATTTTAATTTGATGGCTCATATTTTGATAATGATTTTTTTAAAAGTCCATTGTTTTCCTTAAAGTGACAGGCACACTTCATTCATCCTGAAGAAAATACTTACCAAATACTCAACTCTGAATGTTCAGAGTTTATCAATACTGCAAATAAAAGTGGTCCTCCATGAAACTTGCCACTACTTTAGCTCCTATGTGAGGCCACTGTACATGTGATTTTCCTTGGCATGAAGCATTCTATGTGTCTTTTTGGTGGTGTCATGGCTGAGAAATAATTTGCTTTCTCTCTACATTTAGCTTCAACTATTTGAGCTTCCAGTAGTGGCTCAGACAGTAAAGAATTGGCCAGCAATGTGGGAGACCTGGGTTCGATCCCTGGGTAGGGAAGATCCCCTGGAGAAGGGCATGGCAACCCATTCCAGTATTCTTGCCTGGAGAATCCCTGTGGATAGAGGAGCCTGGAAGGCTGCAATCCATGGGGTCACAAAGGGTTGGACATGACTGAGCAACTAAACACACACACACATTCCTTCAGAACACATGGTTTGCAAAAGGACTTTTATGCCAGTTTGAGGTATAAGAGGCAGGCTGAAAAGCAGATGTTTCAACAGCTTTGATATTTCGTAAGACTGACCATGAGAATGCTTGAAATTGGAACCATCTTAAAAATCTCTAACACAAGCCACTAAAGAAACTAAGCTAATTTGGTGAGTGCCAAGTGCCTCCAGAAAGGTAATGGTGAGAAATGGAACCATGTCTATGTCCTACTTGGAGATGTTTAGGCAAATCACTGAATGTCAGGCTTGGCATGATCTAATTTAAACTGACATTCCATTATAGGGCTGCTTAGACCTGCCTCATCAATTCTGTCAACAGATACCAGACACTGAAATACCAAGTCAAAGCGCATCTGGTAAAGACCACACCTGGCTTATCTCCTTGCACACCCAGGTGATGGACATTTATAGTAGAAATGCTGGATAGACTGTCTGTCTGATTTTGGAGGTAGATCTGATATGGTTAAGTGATCACAGGTACCACCTGTTGGGGAGACAAGACTCATAATTAATCCATGATTATTGGAGAGGTGAAAACATGGGGCCATTGTCAAGGGAGGGAACTGATGACCATCTTGATGCCACACCCATCTGGATGCATTAAAATACATGCACACTTTGACATATGGTAACTATTTGGAGAGAAGGGAGAGGATTACAAGATACAAATGATAAACAGACACCACAGCTTCCTTCTGTGGCCAAAACAAGATGGACAGTTGGGAGATTTGTGGAAGAAAGGTCATATATTTGTATGAACAATAATTACTGTATTATTGTAATTTCTATCACATATAAGGGCAGAATCTAATGTCAACTCACATGTAGGAGGATATTACTATGTGTTAGGCATTTTGGGTGCACTTCAAACCCAAAATGTTAACTAATTGAAACCGTACAAAATCCTACAAGATAGGAACTACCACCCCTATTTTACAGAGAAAGAAACTGAGGTATAGTGGGGTTGAAGGACTCATCAAGGTCACAGCTAAAAAATGGTGGCACTGAGCCTGTCATTCTAGAATCTTTTCTTTCACCATTTTGCTTTGCTCTAGGTAAAATGGAAAGACCATAAAACTGGAAGACTCCATGTCTACTGCCAGCCCCATGGTGAACTGACTGTATGACTTTGGGTTAGGCACACAACCCTTCGTTGGTCCTCTTTTACAAAAAAAATTGAAGTATAGTTGCTTAATTATCAACTATTGTTAATACTGTGTTAGTTTCAGGCATACAGCAAGGTGATTCAGCTATACCCTGGTGGCTGAGGCAATAAAGAATCTGCCTGCAATGGGAGACCAGTGTTCAATCCCTGGGTTGGGAAGATCCCCCGGAGGATAGAATGGCAACCCACTCCAGTATTATTCTTGCCTGGAAAATCCCATGGACAGAAGAGCCTGGGAGGCTATAGTCCATGGAGTCGCAAAGAGTTAGACACATTACATGTATATATAAAAAACTGAATCATTTTGCTCTATGCCTCAAGTGAAGTGAAAGTGTTAGCTGCTCAGTTGTGTCTGACTCTGGGACTCCAGGCTCTTCTGCCTGTGGGATTCTCCAGGCAAGAATACTGGAGTGGGTAGCAATTCCCTTCTCCAGGGGATCCTCCCAATCCAGGGATAGAACCCGTGTTGAGATAGGGATAGAGAAAGTTAGAGATAGGGAAAACTTCTGACATAGACACCAGAAGGGGACAGAAAGAGTGCCCCCTTGCTAGTTTTTAGCAAGGTTTTTTATGCTTGTTAGAAAGCTGTTAATCAGATAAGAGAGACACCTCAAGGCTGAGGGAGTTTCACCAGGCCCCTCTCCCACAATAGCCACTTTTGAGATAGGATGGCACAAAGTATATCATCCCCCAGCCTTAAAACAATTGACAGGAATACTGGTTTGTTGAGCCACTATCAACCCAAGGTTTGAGAAAAGAAAAAAGAAAAAAGTTAGTCTTGAAGAAAGGCAAATTCCAAAGCAAATGCATCGTGTCATTAACATAGCTTAAGAAAAGCATTTCCATAAGAAAACACATCGGTTACCTCAAAGCATTAAAAGAAGCCTCTTAATTTTGTGTGGAGAAGGGAAAATATGTCTGCCACTTGGGAACCAATGGCATTCCTGCCTGTTACCCTGTCGATCTCCCTGCAGTCCAAGGGACTCTCACAAATCTTCTCCAGCGCCAGAGTCAAGAGCAACAGTTCCTCAGCGCTCAGCCCCTTTTTGGTTCAACTCTCACATCCATACATCATTGCTGGAAAAAACAAAGCTTTGACTATAGAGACCTTTGTTGGCAAAGTGATCTCTTGGCTTTTTAATATGCTGTCTAGGTTTGTCATAGCTTTCCTTCCAAGGAGCAAGTGTCCTTTAATTTCATGGCTTCAGTCACCGGCCACAGTGATTTTGGAGCCCAAGAATTAGGGCCTTTAGGGAGGTAATTAAGTTTAAGTGAGGACATAGGAATGGGGCCATAATCATATAGGACTGGGGTCCTTGTAAAAAGAGGAAGGGCCACCAGAGAGCTCATTCTCTGAGGAAAGAGAAGAGCTCGGAGACGAGGCCACGTGAGGACACAGCAAGAAGGCAGCTGTGGAAGAGCTGGGAAAAGAAGTCTCACCAGAAACCAGCCGTGATGGCACCTTGATCTTGAACTTGTAGCCTCCAGAACTGTCAGAAGATAAATTTCTACTGTCTAAGTCACCAAGTCTGTGGTGTTTTGTTACATCAGCCCTAGCAGACTAATACAGTAATGATCTCTCTTGTGGCTTTCATCTGAATTTCCTAATAGCTAACGGTGTTGAATATCTTTTCATGTGCTTATTTTCCATCTGTATATCCTCTTTAGTAAAATTTCTGTTCATGTCTTTTGCTCATTTTCTAAATGGATTTAAAAAATAAAAACCTGTTGAATTTGAGAGTTCTGCATGTTCTAGATATTAGCCCTCTCTCAGACATGAGGTTTGCAAATATTTTCCATCACTCTGTAACTTGTCTTTTCATCCTTTCATAGAATATGTTTGTTATTTAAATGAAGTTAAATGTATTAGTTATTCCTTTTTGAATCATGCTTTTAATGTCACATATAAGAATTCTTTGCTTAACCCTGAATATGTTCTCCGATGCTTTTTAAAAGTCACAGTTTTACATTTAAGACTATGATCCATTTTTAACTAATTTTTGCGTAAGATTGAGACTTCAGTCAAGGTTCATTTTATTGTTGTTGTTATTGCCTACGCTGTCCCATTTCTCCAGCACCATTTGGTGAAAAACCTCTTTCCTCCACTGAATTGCTTTTGCATCTCTGTCAAAAATCATTTGGGCATATTTGTGTGATTCTATTTCTAGATTCACTATTCTGTTCCACTGATGTTTTTATCTATCCTTCTGCTAGTACGTACCACACAGTCTTAATTAATGTAGCTATAAAATGTTTTCAAATTGAATAGACTGATTCCTCTCACATTATTCTTTATCAAAATTGTTTCAGCTATTTTAGTTCATTTACTTTTCCACATAAATTTTAAATTAATCTTGTCTATAAAACATCTTATTGAGATTTTTGACAGGAATTACATTAAACCTGTATATCAATTTGCGGGAGAATTAAAATCTTTACTATGTTGAGTTTTCTAGCTATGAACAGAGTATATCTCTAATTATACTTTTAAATATTTCTTTCATCAGTGTTGTTTAGTTTTCAGCATATAATTCTGTACCTATTTTCTTAGATTTACACCTATGCCTTTTTTTGAGCGATTGAAAATTATATAGTTGATTCATGAACATTCACCCTGAAAGGCTGTCTTTTAATTGTTGTATTTAGACTATATTTAATGTCATTATTGATATGTTAAGGCTTACGTCGGCATTTTTATTTTTTGTGTACTGTTTGTTCTCTCTGTTTTTCTATTTTCTCTTTTCTTGCCTTCTTGTGGGTTACTTGAACATTTCTTAGAATTCCCTTTGATTGATCTATACTGTCTTTGAGTGTGCCTCTTTGATAGCTAGTTTTTTAGTGGTTCCTTAGGTATTACATTACACATATATAACTTAAAACAGTCTATGTTATTATTTTACCAGTTTGAGCAAAATATAGAAAACTTGCTTCTTTTTATACGTCTTTATTGTCTCTAGTTTATACTTCCTTTAATTATTTCCTTTAATTATTCAGGACCATATCAGATGGTGCCATAATTTTGCTTCAACCATCAAACACGTTAGAAAACCAAAGAGGTGACGGAAAGTTTATTGTATTTACCCATATTTTGTTCATGTATTTACCCCAGATACATAGAATTTTTTATTCTTTTGTCCTTCCTGATGTTCTAAGATTCCTTTTATTATTATTTCCTTTCTGTTTAGGGGATTTCCTTTAGCCATTGTTTTGGGTAAACGTGATGGCAGCCAACTTGCTGATTTTCCTTGAATCTAGAATATTAACCACATAATCAGTTCTGTCTAGATCTGATAGACAGAGTGCCTGATGAACTATGGATGGAGGTTTGTGACATTGTACAGGAGACAGGAATCAAGACCATCCCCATGGAAAAGAAATGCAAAAAAGCAAAATGGTTGTCTAAGGAGGCCTTACAAATAGCTGTGAAAAGAAGGGAAGCAAAAAGCAAAGGAGAAAAGGAAAGATATACCCATTTGAATGCAGAGTTCCAAAGAATAGCAAGGAGAGATAAGAAAGCCTTCCTCAGTGATCAATGCAAAGAAATAGAGGAAAACAATAGAATGGGAGAGACTAGAGATCGCTTCCAGAAAATTAGAGATACCAAAGGAACATTTCATGCACAGATGGGCTCAATAAAGGACAGAAATGATATGGACCTAACAGAAGCAGAAGATATTAAGAAGAGGTGGCAAGAATACACAGAAGAACTGTACAAAAAAGATCTTCATGACCCAGATAATCACAATGGTGTGATCACTCACCTAGAGCCAGACATCTTGGAATGTGAAGTCAAGTGGGCCTTAGAAAGCATCACTACAAACAAAGCTAGTGGAGGTGATGGAATTCCAGTTGAGCTAATTCAAATCCTGAAAGATGATGCTGTAAAAGTGCTACACTCAATATACCAGCAAATTTGGAAAACAGCAGTGGCCACAGGACTGGAAAAGGTCAGTTTTCATTCCAATCCCAAAGAAAGGCAATGAAAAAGAGTGCTCAAACTACCGCACAATTGCACTCATCTCACACGCTAGTAAAGTCGTGCTCAAAATTCTCCAAGCCAGGCTTCAGCATTATGTGAACTGTGAAACTTCCAGATGTTCAAGTTGGTTTTAGAAAAGGCAGAGGAACCAGAGATCAAATTGCCAACATCCACTGGATCATGGAAAAAGCAAGAGAGTTCCAGAAAAACATCAATTTCTGCCTTATTGAGTCTGCCAAAGCCTTTGACTGTGTGGATCACAATAAAATGTGGAAAATTCTGAAAGAGATGGGAATCCCAGACCACCTGACCTGCCTCTTGAGAAACCTGTATGCAGGTCAGGAAGCAACAGTTAGAACTGGACATGGAACAACAGACTGGTTCCAAATAGGAAAAGGAGTACGTCAAGGCTGTATGTTGTCACCCTGCTTATTTAACTTATATGCAGAGTATATCATGAGACATGCTGGGCTGGAGGAACCACAAGCTGGAATCAAGATTGCTGGGAGGAATATCAATAACTTCAGATATGCAGATGATACCACCCTTATGGCAGAAAGTGAAGAACTAAAGAGCCTCTTGATGAAAGTGAAAGAGGGGAGTGAAAAAGTTGGCTTAAAGCTCAACATTCAGAAAACTAAGATCATGGCATTCAGTCCCATCACTTCATGGCAAATAGATGGGGAAACAGTGGAAACAGTGGCTGACTTTATTTTTCTGGGCTCTAAAATCACTGCAGATGGTGACTGCAGCCATGAAATTAAAAGATGCTTACTCCTTGGAAGGAAAGTTATGACCAACCTAGACAGCATATTAAAAAGCAGAGACATTACTTTGTCAACAAAGTCTGTCTAGTCAAGGCTATGGTTTTTCCAGTGGTCATGTATGGATGTGAGAGTTGGACTATAAAGAAAGCTGAGCGCCAAAGAATTGATGCTTTTGAACTGTGGTGTTGGAGAAGACTCTTGAGAGTCCCTTGGACAGCATGGAGATCCAACCAGTCCATCCTAAAGGAGATCAGTCCTGGGTGCTCATTGGAAGAACTGATGTTGAAATTGAAACTCCAATAGTTTGGCCACCTGATGTGAAGAGCTGACTCATTGCAAAAGACCCTGATGATGGGAAAGATTGAGGGCAAGAGGAGAAGGGGATGACAGAGGAGGAGATGGTTGGATGGCATCACCAACTCAATGGACATGGGTTTGGGTGGACTCCGGGAGTTGGTGATGGACAGGGAGCCCTGGCGTGCTGCAGTTCATGGGGTCTCAAAGAGCCAGACATGACTGAGCGACTGAACTGAACTGAATCAGTTCTGTTATTTCAAAGCCAGTTTATTTATTTTTTAATTTTTACCATAGAGTTTAATCTATTTTTATTTCCTTATTGGAATATAACAGCATCACAGTGTTGTGTTAGTGTCTGCTTTACAACACCATGAATCCACCATATGTATATATCCCCTCCCTCTTGAGCCTCCCTCCCACCCTTCCCATTTCACACATCTAAATCATCACATCAGAGCACTAAACTGAGCTCCTTGTGCTATACAGCAGCTTCCCACTAGCTATCTATTTTACCCATCAGTTCAGTTCAGTCGCTTAGTCGTGTCTGACTCTTTGCGACCCCATGAATCACAGCACGCCAGGCCTCCCTGTCCATCACCAACTCCTGGAGTTCACTCAAACTCATGTGCATCGAGTCGGTGATGCCATCCAGCCATCTCATTCTCTGTCGTCCCCTTCTCCTCCCGCCCCCAATCCTTCCCAGCATCAGAGTCTTTAGAGTATGTCAGTTCTACTCTTTTAATTCATCTCCCCATCTCCTTACCCTCTGTGTCTACAAGTCCATTCTCTGTGGCCAGACAGTTTAACAAACATTTTTTTTTTAAACTGGGCCCACTATATGGAACCCCTCAGCGAGGTTCTGAGTTGCAAAGATGAGTAAGATGCATTCTTTGCATTACCCTCATGGGAGGATAAAACGCATAAACAAAATGTCCTTATTTGGTATATGCTAACTAACGGCATCCCTCTAAACCAGGAGTTGGCAAACTTTCTAAAGGGCCAGATAGTAAATATTGATATTTTAGACTTCATGGGTCAAATGGTCTTTGTTACAACTATTCAGTTCTGCCATTGCAACATAAAAGCCCCCATTCTGCTGTTTCTTAGTCACTCAGTCATGTCCAACTCTTTGCAACCCCATGGACTGTAGACTGCCAGGCTTCTCTGTCCGTGGAATTCTCCAGGCAAGAATACTAGAGTAGGTTGCCATGCCCTTCTCTGGGGATCTTCCCAACCCAGGAATAGAGTTCATGTTTCCCACATTACAGGGGGATTCTTTACCATCTGAGCCACCAACAAAGCCCAAAAGCAACCACAGACGTACATAAATGAATGGGTGTGGCCGTACTCCAATAAAACTTTCATTTCAGAAAAAGGCAATGAAGAGGCACGAACTATTTGGTATAAAGCAAGCTTCAAGGATATATTGTACAACATGAGGAATATAGCCAAGATTTTATAATAATTATGAATGGAGTATAATCCTTAAAAATTATGAATCAGTATATTGTATACCTGTAACATACAATATTGTATAGCAACTGTACTTTAATTGAAAAAGTGAATAAAACAAACAGGCCGTGAACCAATTTAGTTCTCTGATCATAACTTGCTGACCCCCTAATCTTTATTTTCTTCCTTCTCTGCTTTCTATGTAAAAGAGGCTTATTATGAGAATTAAATTAGTTAATGCTTGTAAAGTGCTCACAATAAGTCTTGGCAAATATTAAGCTTTATAGGAGCTTCATCTTAGCTTGTTTCCTCTCCAGCCCTCTATGCCATTCACACACCCAAGGGTTAGGTCTAGGTGATATGGAGTCAATGCTTTAAGATTGAAAGGGGACCTGTGATCATTTGCTCGTTACTTAGCTAGGTCACTTCGGCGACTACTGTAGCCCACGAACCTAGAACCTGTGCTCTGCAACAAAAGAAGCCTCCACAGTGAGAAGCCTGTGCACCGCAACAAAGTGGGGACTGGTCCGCACAACTAGTGAAAGCTCGAGCAGCCATGAAGACTCAGCGTGACCAAAAATAAACGAATAAATGAATTAATTTAAAAGAAAAACAGTAAACCAAGTAAAGTACTAACCAGGTTCATTTCTATCTTGAGTGTCCACGATTCTGTGAACAACACCTGGCTTTATTCTCCACAGAGAGAAGGAGGTAGGGGATGGAATTTGTTCCGAAGTCAGATGAGTTCAGTCTAAGCCCTGCCTCTGCCCATTCAGCTTCCTCTCAATGACCTGCAGTTTCCTTGTATTTAAAATGGGAATGGTGCCCCACTTCACAGGATGATTGCAGAAATTATACAATAATGTGTGTGAACAGTACTTTGCAAATCATAAAGTACTTTGCAGTTGGTGGTAATTATTAACATTATTAGGCTATAAGGACTCTAGCTCATCCATTTGTGTGACTCCTTTCCCAGAAAGTTTTCAGCCTCCACAGTGGGAAAGGTGGCTCTTATTGAGGCAATAAAGGCTTCCCAGGTGGTGTTAGTAGTAAAGAACATACCTGCCAAGGCAGGAGATGCAGGTGATGCAGGTTCGATATCTGGGTTGGGAAGATCCCCTGGAAATGGCACCCCATTCCAGTATTTTTGCCTGGAAAATTCCGTAGGCAGAGGAGCCTGGTAGGCCACAGTCCATGGGGCTGCAAAGAGTGGGACAAGACTGAGTGATCCAATAGCCAGTTCTACCCAAGGAGAAAGGGAGATTGTTATTTAGCACTAATATGTAATTAGTTGAAAATAAGATTAACTCTGCACGTCTTTGTTCCACTAAATGGTACCTCCGTGGCTTTCCAAACTTCAAATGCTTCAGTGCAGACAAAGAGGAAACAATTGACCTTTCTTTTGTGAGGTGTGTTGTACAATTGCCTGTTAAATGGTAGTTAGCCACTGAAAGAAGGCTGAGTTTGTGATGAGGCTAAAGGGCTGTTCCACACCACAGTGCTGCTGATTCTAGGCTGGGACATAAGAGAGGAATTCAGTTCAACTCAATTCAATTCAACTCAACTTGATTCAATAAACCCAACTTTGCTATGTGCTGGGCGCTGTGCCAGGTGCAAGGGATACAAAAAGTGAGTATAACAGCCTCTGTCCTCCTAGAACTCATATCTCCGGGAGGGAAACAGACACAAACTCCGATTTATAGTGTGGGAGGAGTGAGGCTAGCAGGAATCCTGGAAGGGAAAAATACTAGGATTCTTTTTCCTAGAGCTCTTTCTGCTTCAAGAGCAAAGGAACAGGAAAGATTTATAAAGACAATGAGAAATAGGCTGACTTTTTGCTGTTTTACAGTCACATTCCTCGGGGAAGTTTATTACCAGCATAGACTCCGACAATAGCAGGTGTCTACAGAGAATTTTTTCTCAGTATGTTGCTGCCTTTTTAATCACTGGTTTTGTTGCATCAAAACAAAACAAGGGCTTCTCTTGTGGCTCAGCTGATAAAGAATCTGCCTGAAATGTGGGAGTCCTGAGTTCTATTCCTGGGTTGGGAAGAACCCCTGGAGAAGGGAAAGGTTACCCACTCCAGTTTTCTGGCCTGGAGAGTTCCATGGACTATATAGTTCATGGGATCGTAAAGAGTCGGACATAACTGAATGACTTTTACTTCTGTTCTTTCAAGTTGAGATGCTGGTCCAATTTTAAAATATTTATTTTTAACATGTTCATAAATGGGAACTTTACGAGTTTAACTCTCTTGATAATTTCTTTGTTTGAAAAGTATAAGAAAGCAAGAAATTCTACTTTTTTGGATTTACTTCTGTCAAGAAAAATTGTATGTTTTGAAAAAAAAAAAAAGATTGCTCTGTGTCCTGCCTAGTGTATCTTTTCCTTTCATTGTATTTGAACCAATTTACAAATCTCTAAGTTGTAGAAAAACTAATGTAAATGATTCCTATCTATAAAATGCAAAGGAGTTGTCTAGATCGTTTTGGACCTCTTTGTAAATTTATTTCAGCAATATTCCTTATTGACTATATACATGGGATTCTTTGAATTCTTCTTTGAGCCCCGGTAACATCGTATTCATTCCCTCATTAATTAATGAGTTAAATTCAACTTTTCGTTCAGTTCAGTCACTCAGTCGTGTCCGACTCTTTGTGACCCCATGAATTGCAGCATGCCAGGCCTCCCTGTCCATCACCAATTCCTGGAATTTACCCAAACCCATGTCCATTGAGTTGGTGATGCCATCCAGCCATCTCATCCTCTGTCATCCCCTTCTCCTCCTGCCCCCAATCCCTCCCAGCATCAGGGTCTTTTCCAATGAGTCAGCTCTTTGCATCAGGTGGCCAAAGTATTGGAGTTTCAGCTTCAACATTAGTCCTTCCAATGAGCACCCAGGATTGATCTCCTTTAGGATGGACTGGCTGGATCTCCTTGCAGTCCGAGGGACTCTGAAGAGTCTTCTCCAACACCACAGTTCAAAAGCATCAATTCTTTGGCGCTCAGCTTTCTTTATAGTCCAACTCTCACATCCTAATATGTGTTCATTTTCTATTTG
Organism: Moschus berezovskii; assembly: GCF_049115385.1. Lineage (NCBI taxonomy): Eukaryota > Metazoa > Chordata > Mammalia > Artiodactyla > Moschidae > Moschus > Moschus berezovskii. Next base: position 43,925,581 of record NC_142473.1, read on the forward strand.
TATGAGAGTCATTATTTTATTTTATTTTTTAAAAGAAAATGATCCTTTAACACGTTTCTTCTGAGAAAGATCTGGCTGATGATGTGGAAGGGTAGGAAGGGAAGGAAATTAAGATGTGTTAAGAACTTATTAAATAGCAAATCTTAATGTGTATTATTTTGTTTAAACTACATAACATCTTATACTTTTATGGGATGCTTTTGTTTTTAAATCAAGGGCTCTTATGGTGTTTCATGTTAGCCAGGATTATAATGGTGTAATGATACACCACGTTATGGGGTGAATTGTGTCCCCCATCATAACCTCAGAATGTGACCTTATTTGGGGATGGGATGGCGTCTTTACAGAGGTAATCCAGTTTAAAATGAGATCATTAATGTAGGCCTTAATTTAAGATGACTGGTGTCCTCATAAAAAGGGAAAATTTGGAGTCAGACATGCATATGGGACACCACGTGAACATGAAGGCAGAGGCCTGGATGATGAATATACTAGCCAAGGAACACCAAAGATTGCTAGCAGACACCACACACCAGGAAAGAGGCATGGAATAGATTCTTCTTCACAGCCTTTAGAAGGAACCAACCGTGCCGACACCTCGGTCTCATGTTTTTAGGCTCTAGAACTGTGAGACAATAAAATTCTGTTTTTTCAAGCCACCCAGTTTGTGGCACTTTGTTACTACAGCCCTAGTAAACCAATATAGGCCATTCAGAACATTCTTTATATTTTTCTACTTTAAGGAATCGTTTGTGTTTAACTATTTATGCAAGGGACCGTCCAGTGCTGTGAGGTCCATTTCTTAGCCAGACTCCCCTGTCAGATCACAAGCTCACAGAGATCTGGGTCAAGTTGCCATCCTGAGCATCTGACAGGCATCTTGATCTCAGACAAAGAGATCTGCAGGCAGGGCATTGCTGCATGTTTCTCCTAGATGAAGGACCAGACAGCAGGCATAGGGCATCTCCGTCTCATCAGACTCAGGTGCCAAGAAAGTGAGCCCCGTGCGTGTGTGCTCAGTAATGTCCAACTCTTTGCAACACAATGGACTATTGCCCACCAGGCTCCTTTGTCCATGGGATTCTCCAGGCAAGAATACTGAAGTGGGTTGCATGTCCTCCTCCAGGGGATCTTCCTGACCCAGGGGACTGAACCCACATCTCCTGTATCTTCTGCATTGGCAGTCAGGTTCTTTACCACCAGCACCACTTGGGAAACCCAAATAAGAGCCCCATCTCCTGGTTATCACTAACCCTAATGAAATACATTATTTTCTGCTATTTTTCAGATCAGTAGCATTTATTTAATCAAAATGAAAAAGTGTAAATTTTTCTTTCTGGTACAACTGGGAAGAAATAATACCATGAAAAAGAGTTGAGATTTTTTTTCTAAGTGTTATAAGGAAGCAATGGAGGGTTTAAGCAAAAGAGTGCCCTGAGCTAGTTGATGTTTCTAAAGGACCTCTCTGGCTTCTGTGCAGATTGAATTGTGGGGAAGGTGGAAGGAAAGAATGAAGTGGGGAGACCATGTTGGAGGCTGTTACAGTAGACTAAGAGAGAAAGTGTGCTGGTCTGGATCTGCAGACAGCAGTAGAGATGGAAAGAATAAACAGGCTCAGGATATTTGGAGGGAGAATGGGTAGGACTTGCTGGAGAATTGAGGGAAGGAAAGGGAAAAATCGAAAATGGTAGTGCTATTGTTATCCTTTCCCTGATAAACTGGATTCTTGTTGTTGTTTAGTCGCTAAGTTGTGTCCAACTCTTTGCAATCCCATGGACTGTAGCCTGCCAGGTGATTCTGTCCATGGGATTTTCCAGGCAAGAATATTGGAGTGTGTTGCCATTTCCGTCTTCAGGGGATCTTCCTGACCCAGGAATCAAACCCATATTTCCTCCATGGTAGGCAGATTCTTTACTGCTGAGCCACTGAGGAAACCTGATAAACTGGATAGATAGCTGATTAACCAGGAAGGAGGAGGCTTAGAGGAAGACTTTGTTTTTAAGCCTATCACGGAGGTAATAATGCTGGAAAGGAAAAGATCCACCCGTGCCCTGGTCTTTCAGAAAGGAGATATCAAGCTGTTCACAGACCACTAAGTGCTTTTTTTTTCTTTTAGAAAAACAATATTAATGATATGCTTATTGTAACAAGGTATTGTACAGGCTGCCAAGGGCGCTGCCAGTTTCCTGGATATGAACAGTGGATTGGGGGTCTAGAGAGAAGGGTGATGTGAATTCTGAGTAAGAAGGACAACTTGTGCTAGGGAGCCCTCCAGCACTCCAGCCTGGAGGAAGTGTTATGGATCCAGAAGTGGGATGGGAGGGGTCGGGGTTGTTAGGAAGCTTTTCTGACAGTGGGAATGACTGGAACAGACAGTTGTCTTTGGTCCGGAAGCTCCAGACTAGAAATCCCAGGGTCTGGAGTCTCTTCCTGGTTCTCCTTGCTGTGAAGGTTTCAGTTCCCAAATGGACTTTTGCCTGCCATTCTACTTCACTCTGCATCTGGGATGGCAAGGTTCTCCCTTCTAACCCCAGGGTCGACACAATGCTTCACATAGGAGGCACTCAATGCAGGTTATTGAGTAAAGAATATATATGATGAAGGATGAATATAACTATACAAATATGAAGAGTATGCTATGCACCAAAGGAAACCATAACCAAAACAAAAAGACAACCTACAGAATGGAAGAATATATTTGCAAATGATGAGATTTTGAGATATTTGCAAATGACAAGGGCTCAATTAAAATGTACACACAGCTCATACAAGTCAATGACAAAAAAACAAATGATCCAATCAAAAAATGTGTAGTACCCACTCTCACCACTACTATTCAACATAGTTTTGGAAGTTTTGGCCACAACAATCAGAACAGAAAAAGAAATAAAAGGAATCCAAATTGGAAAAGAAGAAGTATAACTCCCACTGTTTGCAGATGACATGATCCTCTACATAGAAAACTCTAAAGACACCACCAGAAAATTACTAGAGCTAATCAATGAACATAGTAAAGTTGCAGGATATAAAATCAACACACAGAAATTCCTTGCATTCCTATACACTAATAATGAGAAAATAGAGAAATTAAGGAAACAATTCCATTCACCATTGCAACGAAAAGAATAAAATACTTAGGAATATATCTACCTAAAGAAACAAAAGACCTATATATAAAAAACTATAAAACACTGGTGAAAGAAATCAAAGAGGACACTAATAGATGGAGAAATAGACCATGTTCATGGATTGGAAGAATCAATATAGTGAAAATGAGTATAGTACCCAAAGTAATCTATAGATTCAATGCAATCCCTATCAAGCTACCAATGGTATTTTTCACAGAGCTAGAACAAATAATTTCACAATTTGTATGGAAATACAAAAAACCTAGAATAGCCAATTCAATCTTGAGAAAAAAGAATGGAACTGGAGGAGTCAACCTGCCAGACTTCAGGCTCTACTGCAAAGCCACAGTCATCAAGGCAGGATGGTACTGGCACAAAGACAGAAATATAGATCAATGGAACCAAATAGAAAGCCCAGAGATAAATCCACGCACCTATGGACACCTTATCTTTGACAAAGGAGGCAAGAATATTCAATGGAGAAAAGACAATCTCTTTAACAAGTGGTGCTGGGAAAACAGGTCAACCACTTGTAAAAGAATGAAACTAGAACACTCCCTAACACCATACACAAAAATAAACTCAAATGGATTAAAAATCTAAATGTAAGACCAGAAACTATAAAACTCCTAGAGGAAAATATAGGCAAAACACACTCCAACACAAATCACAGCAGGATCCTCCATGACCCACCTCCCAGAATATTGGAAATAAAAGCAAAAATAAACAAATGGGACCTAATTAAAATTAAAAGCTTCTGCACAGCAAAGAAAACTATAAGAAAGGTCAAAAGACAGCCTTCAGAATGGAAGAAAATAACAGCAAATGAAGCAACAGACAAATAATCTCAAAAATATACAAGCAGCTCATGCAGCTCAATTCCAGAAAAATAAATGACCCAATCAAAAAATGGGCCAAAGAACTAAACAGATATTTCTCCAAAGAAGACATACAGATGGCTAACAAACACATGAAAAGATGCTCAACATCACTCATTATCAGAGAGATGCAAATCAAAACCACAATGAGGTACCATTTCACGCCAGTCAGAATGGCTGCTATCCAAAAGTCTACATGCAATAAATGCTGGAGAGGGTGTGGAGAAAAGGGAACCTTCTTACACTGTTGGTGGGAATGCAAATTAGTACAGCCACTATGGAGAACAGTGTGGAGATTCCTTAAAAAACTGGAAATAGAACTGCCATCAGTTCAGTTCAGTTCAGTTCAGTCGCTCAGTCGTGTCCGACTCTCCGCGACCCCATGAATCACAGCACGCCAGGCCTCCCTGTCCATCACCAACTCCCAGAGTACACTCAAACTCATGTCCACAGAGTCTGTGATGCCATCCAGCCATCTCATTCTCCGTCGTCCCCTTCTCCTCCTGCCCCCAACCTTTCCCAGCATCAGAGTCTTTTTCAGTGAGTCAACTCGTCGCATGAGGTGGCCAAAGTATTGCAGTTTCAGCTTTAGCATCAGTCCCTCCAATGAACATCCAGGATTGATCTCCTTTAGAATAGACTGGTTGGATCTCCTTGCAGTCCAAGGGACTCTCAAGAGTCTTCTCCAACACCACAGTTCAAAAGCATCGATTCTTCGGGGATCAGCCTTCTTCACAGTCCAACTCTCACATCCATACATGACCACAGGAAAAACCATAGCCTTAACTAGACGGACCTTGGTTGGCAAAGTAATGTCTCTGCTTTTTAATATACTATCAAGGTTGGTCATAACTTTCCTTCCAAGGAGCAAGCGTCTTTTAATTTCATGGCTGCAATCAGCATCTGCAGTGATTTTGGAGCCCAAAAAAATAAAGTCTGACACTGTTTCCACTGTTTTTCCATCTATTTCCCATGAAGTGATGGGACCAGATGCCATGATCTTTGTTTTCTGAATGTTGAGCTTCAAGCCAACCTTTTCACTCTCCTCTTTCACTTTCATCAAGAGGCTTTTGAGTTCCTCTTCACTTTCTGCCATAAGGGTAGTGTCATCTGCATATCTGAGGTTATTGATATTTCTCCCAGCAATCTTGATTCCAGCTTGTGCTTCTTCCAGCCCAGCGTTCCTCATGATGTACTCTGCATATAAGTTAAATAAGCAAGGTGACAATATACAACCTTGACGTACACCTTTTCCTATTTGGAACCAGTCTGTTGTTCCATGACCAGTTCTAACTGTTGCTTCCTGACCTGCATACAGGTTTCTCAAGAGGCAGGTCAGGTGGTCTGGGATTCCCATCTCTTTCAGAATGTTCCACAGTTTATTGTGATTGACACGGTCAAAGGCTTTGGCATAGTCAATGAAGCAGAAATAGATGTTTTTCTGAAACTCTCTTGCTTTCTCCATGATCCAGCGGATGTTGGCAATTTGATCTCTGTTGCCTCTGCCTTTTCTAAAACCTGCTTGAACATCTGGGAGTTCACGGTTTATATACTGCTGAAGCCTGGCTTGGAGAATTTTGAGCATGACTTTACTAGCGTGTGAGATGAGTGCAATTGTGCGGTAGTTTGAGCATTCTTTGGCATTGCCTTTCTTTGGGATTGGAATGAAGACTGACCTCTTCCAGTCCTGTAGCCACTGCTGAGTTTTCCAAATCTGCTGGCATATTGAGTGCAACACTTTCACAGCATCATCTTTCAAGACTTGAAATAGCTCAACTGGAATTCCATCACCTCCACTAGCTTTGTTTGTAGTGATGCTTTCTAAGGCCCACTTGACTTCACATTCCAAGATGTCTGGCTCTAGGTCAGTGATCACGTTATCGTGACTATCTTGGTCATGAAGATCTTTTTTGTACAGTTCTTCTGTGTATTCCTGCCACCTCTTCTTAATATCTTCTGCTTCTGTTAGGTCCATACCATTTCTGTCCTTTATCGAGCCCATCTTTGCATGAAATGTTCCCTTGGAATCTCTAATTTTCTTGAAGAGGTCTCTTGTTTTTCCTATTCTGTTGTTTTCCTCTATTTCTTTGCATTGATCACTGAGGAAGTCTTTTTTATCTCTCCTTGCTATTCTTTGGAACTCTACATTCAGATGCTTATATCTTTCCTTTTCTCCTTTGCTTTTCGCCTCTCTTCTTTTCACAGCTATTTGTAAGGCCTCCTCAGACAGCCATTTCGCTCTTTTGCATTTCTTTTCCATGGGGATGCTCTTGGTCCCTGTCTCCTGTACAATGTCACGAACCTCCGTCCAGAGTTCATCAGGCACTCTATCAATCAGATCCAGTCCCTTAAATCTATTTCTCACTTCCACTGTATAATCATAAGGGATTTGATTGAGGTCATATCTGAATGGTCTAGTGGTTTTCCCTACTTTCTTCAATTTAAGTCTGAATTTCGCAATAAGGAGTTCATGATCTGAGCCACAGTCAGCTCCTGGTCTTGTTTTCGCTAACTGTATACAGCTTCTCCATCTTTGGTTGCAAAGAATATAATCAATCTGATTTCGGCGTTGACCATCTGGTGATGTCCATGTGTAGAGTCTTCTCTTGTGTTGTTGGAAGAGGGTGTTTGCTATGACCAGTGCATTCTCTTGACAAAACTCTATTAGCCTTTGCCCTGCTTCATTCCGTGCTCCAAGACCAAATTTGCCAGTTACTCCAGGTGTTTCTTGACTTCCTACTTTTGCATTCCAGTCCCCTATAATGAAAAGGACATCTTTCTTGGGTGTTAGTTCTAAAAGGTCTTGTAGGTCTTCATAGAACCGATTAACTTCGGCTTCTTCAGCATTACTGGTTGGGGCATAGGCCTGGATTACTGTAATATTGAATGGTTTGCCTTGGAAACGAACAGAAATCATTCTGTCATTTTTAAGATTGCATCCGAGTACTGCATTTCGGACTCTTTTGTTGACCATGATGGCTACTCCATTTCTTCTAAGGGATTCCTGCCCACAGTAGTAGATATAATGGTCATCCGAGTTAAATTCACCCATTCCAGTCCATTGCAGACACGACGCGAGAGACGCCGGCCCCGGCGGCGCAGACGCGACGCGAGAGACGCCGGCCCCGACGCAACGAACCTCGCAAAGAGGCGCGGCCGTGAGGAGCTACCCCACGCCTGAGGCCAGGGCCGGCGGCTGAGAGGAGCTACCCCACGTCCAACAGGCAGTGGCTGCGCGGGTGCAGGAGGGCCGAGAGGAGCTATTCTGCGTTCAAGGTCAGGAGGGACGGCCTTGAGGAGATACCCCTCGTCCAAGGTAAGGTACAGCGGCTGCACTTTGCTGGAGCGGCTGTGAAGAGATTTTCCACGACCAAGGTAAGAGAAACCCAAATAAGAACTGCCATAGGATCCAGCAATCCCACTCCTGGGCATACACACCGAGGAAACCAGAATTGAAAGAGACACATGTACCCCAATGTTCATCACAGCACTGTTTATAATAGTCAGGACACGGAAGCAACCTAGATGTCCATCAGCAGACAAATGGATAAGAAAGCTGTGGTACATATACACAATGGAGTATTACTCAGCAATTAAAAAGAATACATTTGAATCAGTTCTAATGAGGAGGATGAAACTGGAGCCTATTATATAGAGTGAAGTAAGCAAGAAAGAAAAACACCAATACAGTATACTAACACATATATATGGAATTTAGAAAGATGGTAACCTTAACCCTGTGTGCGAGACAGCAAAAGAGACAACACATGTATAGAACAGTCTTTTGGACTCTGTGGGAGAGGGCAAGGGTGGGATGATTTGGAAGAATGGCATTGAAACATATATATTATCATATGTGAAATGAATTGCCAGTCCAGGTTCGATGCATGATACAGGATGCTCAGGGCTGGTGCACTGCGATGACCCAGAGGGATGGTATGGGGAAGGTGGTGGGAAGGGGGTTCAAAATGGGGAACACATGTACTCCCGGGGAGGAGTCATGTCAATGTATGGCAAAACCAATAAAATATTGTAAAGTAATTAGCCTCCAATTAAAATTAAAAAAATAAAAGAAACAAAAACAAAACAAAAAATGGGCAGTAGACATAAAGAGACATCTTTTGAAGGAAGACATACTAATGGCCAATAGGCACAAGAAAAGATGCTTAACATAGCTAATTAATAGAGAAATGCAAATCAAAACTACAATGAGGTACCATCTTAGACTCGTCAGAATGGCCATCATTAAAAAATCTACAAATGATAAATGCTGGTGATGGTAAAAGAAAAGGCAACCCTCCTACACTGTTGGTGGGAATGTAAATTGGTGTAGCCACTATGGAGAACAATATGGAAGTTCCTCAGAAAATTAAAGATAGAATTACCATTTGATCCAGCAATCCTAGCCCTGGGCGTATACCCAAACAAAACTCTAATTCAAAAAATGCATCCCTATGTTCATAGCAGCACTATTCGCAATAGCCAAAATGTGGAAACAACCTAAATGTCCATCAAGAGATTAATGGGTAAAGAAGATGTGGTATCTATATACAGTAGTATACTGCTGCTGCTAAGTTGCTTCAGTCATGTCCGACTCTGTGCGACCCCACAGACGGCAGCCCACCAGGCTCCCTCGTCCCTGGGATTCTCCAGGCAAGAACACTGGAGTGGGTCGCCATTTCCTTAGCCATAAAAAGGAATGAAATAATGCCATTTGCAGCAACATGGAGGCAACTTCAGATTATCATACAAAGTGAAGTAAGTCAGAAAGAAAAATTCTACATAATATCACTTATATGTGAAATCTAAAATATGGCACAAATGAACCTGACTCAAAACAGAAATAGACTCACAGACATAGACACCACGTTTGTAGATGCAAAAGGCGAGAAAGAGGGATGGAGGGGGAGTTTGGAGTTGGAAGAGGCAAACTATTCCATTTAGAATGGATAAACAATAAGATCCTACTGCATAGCACAGGGAACTATATCCAATCTATTGGGATAAACTATAATGGAATAGAATATTGAAAAAAGAATGCACATATGTCTGTAACTGAGTTGCTTTGCTGTATAGCAGAGATAAGTACAACATTGTAATCAACTATATTTCAATTAAAAAATTAAATAAATAAAAGTAGAGTTGCCATATGATCCAGCAATCCCACTCCTAGGCATATATTCAGACAAAATTATTAGTCAAAACGATATATGTATCCCCATAGTCATAGCAACACTACTTACATTAGCCAAGACATGAAAACAATTGTGGATACTGCAGAAATGATGTACCCTGATTTCAATAAGTCAGTTGAGAGAATTCCCCTAACATTTTGATGTCATTAAGGAAATATCTGGAAATAAATATGGGTTGGATGATAATACACTTAGAAGAGTTTGTTACTGTTTATTTATTATACAAAAAGAAAGCTGATAACTGAATTACTGTCTTACATGAGGTCTACCAAGTGACTTTCCTATGGCTCTATGTTAGCCTTTGTCCTGCACAACACTTTTAGCAATGACTTGGATGAATACATAGACAGTGAAAAAAAAATTGCTAAATTTGCAACTCTTATAAAATTGAGAAGGCTGCTGCTGCTGCTCCTGCTGCTAAGTCACTTCAGTCATGTTCGACTCTGTGCGACCCCATAGACAGCAGCCCACCAGGCTCCCCTGTCTCTGGGATTCTTCAGGCGAGAACACTGGAGTGGGTTGCCATTTCCTTCTCCAATGCGTGAAAGTGAAAAATGAAAGTGAAGTCGCTCAGTCGTGTCCAACTCTTCGCGACCCCATGGACTGCAGTCTGCCAGGCTCCTCCGTCCATGGGATTTTCCAGGCAAGAGTACTGGAGTGGGTTGCCATTGCCTTCTCTGTGTGTAGTCCTGCTGCTGCTGCTGCTAAGTCACTTCAGTCGTGTCTGACTCTGTGTGATCCCATAGACAGAAGCCCACCAGGCTCCCCCGTCCCTGGGATTCTCCAGGCAAGAACACTGGAGTGGGAGAAGGCTAGTAAATGCCAAAAAGAGAATTGAGATTCAAAAAAAATTTTAATGGATTTGGAGCCTGAACAACAACTAATAAAATTATATGTAACAAAAACAAAACTTTTAGAAACATGATAGGTAAATTATTTGAACAAGAAAAGAATGGGGAACTCTTGGTTTTTCAGTTCATGATTGAAAATTCTTGGTTTTCAGATCAGTTCATGTGGAAAAATCCTAACCCTTCACCAAATATAAATTGAGTATGAACTCACATATTATCCAGGCTATTTAAAAAAAATGAAATTCAGTGTTAGGATACATTATTGGAAGTAAAATACCTAAAATATAGGAGGTAAAATCCATAGCACTCTGCATTGTTTGAAGTACTTCTGAAGTACTATCCTTAGTCTTGAGGGGTGTATTGATAAGCCAGGGTTTGTTATCCTATTTTTACCCTTTTCTGACTATTAAAAAAATACAAGTTCACTCAAATTTCAAAGATGTGAAAAATACAAAAATCATGTGCAATCCCATGAGCTAGAAACAGTATTTCTTTCTGGTTTTTTAAAAACTGTGTGTTATGTTTTCACAATTGAAATTGAACCATATATGTAATTTTATATCCTGTCTTCTATTTCTTTATATAACATTGTATCAAATAGTTTATCACAACTGAGTAAAAATTTTGGCTCTGGAATAAGGTAAGTTAAAATTAGAATTTTTGTTCCACCACTGACCTACCCAGTTTGACCTAAGATAAATCACTTAACCTTAGTTTTTGTATCTATTAATAAAGAATCCTCTTGCAATGAAGGAGACCTGGGTTCAATCCCTGTGTTGGGAAGATCCCCTAGAGAGGGGAACGGCTACCCACTCCAGTATTCTGGCCTGGAGAAATCCATGGACAGAGAGGCCTGGCAGGCTGCAGTCCATTGGGGGTTGCAAAGAGTCAGACATGACTGAGCAACTTTCACTTTCACTTTTCAGGGACAATAATGGCACCATTTCAGTTGCTGATGATTCACTTTGCTGCATACCTGAAACTAATGCAACATTGTAAATCACCTATACTCCAATAAAAATTCTTGAAAAGGGTTTGCTATTCATGTTTGCTATCATCATCATCATCAAAATATCTTTATAAACAACTCTTTGCATTTCTATTTGAAATCAGTTTTTTCCTTTTTCCGAAACCGATTTCTAGTTTAATGTAAAGAAAAATTTAGTTTGAAATTTAAAATTCTCTTCTTTAAAGAAATCTTTTTCAAAACACATAAAGAAAAATAGTTGCTTTGTATTTTATATAATAGAATCTTACTAGTTTCTTACTTATCTGTTGTTGCTGTGTTTTGGCCATGCCACGTGGCTTGTGGCATCTTAGTTCCCCAATCAGGGATCAAACCCAGGTCCATTGCAGTGAAAGTGCTGAGTCCTAACCACTGGACCACCAGGGAATTCCCATTGTGTATCAGTTTGGATTTGATCTCTATCCATTTTTTTTTTTCAAGAAACAAACGCATTCAAATGGTTTTAAATCCTGAAATCCTAAGAGAAGATGTACTGCAACTAGATGATGTCTTTTTTCTCAAGAACAAGTAGAACTTCTCTGATCTCCCCACCAGAACTTGGCGAAGAGCAAGTCAGTTCTTGCTGATGGCCTGAAGGATCAGCCCCTCAGGATAAGACACCACAGGATTGTGTCCCTGGAGCTAAAAGAAGTGGAAATACTTCTTCATCTGCCTCTTCCTTGATTTAACACTGCCAAGAAAGTAGGTAGACGGTAAGGAGCAAGGGCATTTCTGGCCCTGCAGGAAAGTGTAACCATCCTTTTGTTTCTCCCCAGAGAGCACTCCTCCCCTCTCCCAGGTCTGGAGTCCTATAGACCTCCTAGAAGAAAATGCCTCCAACCCAGTAAAGGTGATGTTGGGGGTCAGGGGTAGTGGTTTTCAGAATGAGCCTTCCCACATACTCCTTTTTAATCTGGGAAAGTCATTTATCTTGGATTCCCTGGTGGCTGGTAAAGAATCCGACTGCAATGCGGGAGAGCTGGGTTGGGAAGATCCCTTGGAGAAGCGAACAGCTACCCACTCCAGTATTCTGGCCTGGAGAATTCCATGGACTGTATAGTCCAGTGGGTCACAAAGAGTCGGACACGACTGAGCGTCTTTCACTTCATTCACCAGACATCTCACCTTTCCTTCCACCTTTAGAGAACACATTTTCTCAACCCCTCTGTAAAGGTGAAAGTCTTCTTAGAAGCCCAACACTCTTCAAATGTTTTCCAGAACAAAGTTCCACATCTCCTTTTTCAGTCATCTCCTGAAGGATGGTCACCCTTCCCTTGACCATCATGCAAAGCCTTAATGTTAATTAGAATGAATATTTGCTGATGCTTGCTAGTGATTTTAGCAGCCTGTTGTAATAGATCAATGGGCAACATACAAGTAAAATATTATATTGTGTCAGCTTCCTTTGATGTCAACTTTCATATGTTCCATCTCTACTTCTAGCCTACCCATCAAATGCAAAACCGTACACTGTAGTTTGGAAATTGTCTATAGTCAGGCCTCCTCTCACATTTCCAAGTCTATTGGACTCTAATAATTGTCTCATACTCTAAACTACGGACTCAGCAAGGCTTAATTTTTTTCAAAAATTGCCACCACACTTCTTTTTTTCTTCCTTTTGGGAGAATGGGAATATCTTAATGCTTGGATCTTGTTAGGCAAAAGTGCATGAGTGAATGCTCAGCTGTGTCCAACTTGTTGTGAGCCCATGGACTACCAAGCTCCTCTGTCCATGGGATTTTCCAGGCAAGAACACTAGAGTCAGTTGCCATTTCCTTCTCTAGGGGATCTTCCTGATCCAGGGATCAAACCTGCATCTCCTGTATTGGCAGGCAGATTCTTTACCACTAAGCCACTTAACATGCCCATTAGGCAAAAGTACAAGAGTTCAGATAGGTTTAGGAGGATGTATGTGGACCCTGAGTAGCTAAAGGAAAGACCGTGACAATTACTAAGCCATCATACTATCCTATATAATATCTATTATTATATATATATTACTGTTATTATTACTTGAGTTCCACACTCAGTTTTCTATACTGGGGTGGGGACTCTGCAAGCTACATTTCTTCTTTGTCAACTGGCTCCATGTTAGATCCTGCCAATGGAGGATGCTGCCAATGGAGATATTGGAAGGACTTGCTCATTCCTGTTTGTCTGCTGGTATTCCTGTTGGTACTGCTGTACTTCTAATAAAATACCAACTCTTTACTGTGGTCTGCAAAACCTCTGTGATTTGGCTCCTGTCCACCTTAACAACCTCATGTGGTTCTGCTCTCCCCAATACTCTTTGGTCATGTTGGTCCCCTTTCAGTCTCCTTAAATACACAGACCTTTCCTTGCCTATCCCCTTTATCCTTAAGTGACTGACCCAGGCAGAACATATATGTTCTATATATATATAACATTAGAACACAGTAAAAATATGTAACATTAAATATAAAATTAGTTTTCTTAAGGTGACCACAAGAATTCTAGCCACATATCCCAAGAAAAGATTGAGAGACGAGGCAGAGATCTAGGAGATTTGGGCTTTTAAGAACTAACCAAAGAAAACCAAGTTTCTCCTACACTTCTCTGCCAAGAGAGGGTTGAATGTTTTGGTGAACAGTTTGCAGGTGATTCTGAAGAAAGAGGAACCAGCAACAACATTTTAAAAAATGACACACTATACTGTCAATGAAGAAAGACACTTGGTGAGGTCTTTTCTGTTTGACTCCCTGTCTCTTTCTTCTTCATCTTCCATTCACATCACCTTATGACCTCTGTGTTCCCATAAGCCATGTCAATTTGGTATTTATTCTTTTATATTCTTATCCACATTTATATCATCATATTCAGATTGACATACATATATACAAGGCCATACATTTTGGTCATTCATTCTTTGGTATAAGAATTATATCAGTGTTATATCTGTGTCTGATTTTCTGGCATAAAACACTTTGTGGAAATTCCTCCAAGTCAGGCTCTATAGTTTGGTATAGCTTCAATTAATTCTTTTGCATAACTGAATGATATTCTATGGAGAGGACATACCATTACCTATTCAACAATCTATCAATCTCCTAATTGATAGATGCTCATTCTTTCAAATGTTTTACTGTGGAAAAATTTAAGCATATACAAATATAAAGAGACTAGAATAGTAGATTCCATCACCTAGTTTTCATAATTACAATTCAGGGCCAACCTTGTTTCATTTTTCTGTCTTCACTTCACTGTCTTCACCCCCTTGGAATATTTTGAAGCAAATTCCAGACATTGTATTATCTCATGGTGGGCATTCATTTTATATATGAACTTTTGCCACCAGAAGTGATGCTGCATTAAAGATCTTCATGGATCTACTCTAAGGTCCTAGTCATTTTATTTCTGCAGGATAGATTTTTAGGAATGGGTTTACCAGACAATACCATAAGTATTTTTAGTTTTAATGACAGATTCCTTTCCCAGAATTCTAGAAATTATGTATTACTGCATGTATCCAACTTTACCAACTCTACTGTAACCACTTGAAGGCAGGACTATAGTTAATGCTTTTTGTGTCCTTAATATGTGGCATAGAAGTTGTCAAACTGAGACAAATGATATTAATTTTCTGTTATTTTCTCTCTTTTTTAAAGCACACCAGAAATATCTTTCAAAGAAAATGCAATAATCAGTTATGAGACATTGGTTAAGGTCTGTTAATGCTTTTGAGACTATTTCTTTTCCCTGTAGAGACATGAGGATAAAGTGGAAAAATTTACGTACGAGAACCATGAAAGCCAAAAAGTGCTGGGGGCGGGGATTGACTAGTGCTTTTCTGTGGTTGTTGTCATTGTTATTTTACTGTAAATTTTTTAGAATTGTTTTTTAGAATTTCTAAATTTTCTAGAAATTGTTTCTAAAATTTAGAATTAAAATGTATAATTTCTAAATGTTTAGAATTGTTTTTTGCTTGGCATGAGTGTCTTGACAAATAACTGTTCCATACGGTTGAGTGTCTTCTGCCCAGACTCCTAGGCGTGTACTCTCTGGTCATCTCCTCACACTGTGTGCTCAGCTCAGGCAGTGGGCAATACAGATCCATAGAGATCTTTGAGGAATCCAAATTGGAAAGGAAGAAGTGAAACTGTCACTGTTTGCAGATGACATGACACTCTACATAGAAAATCCTAAAAACACTACTAGAGCTCATCAATGAATTTGGTAAAGTTGCAGGTACAAAATTAATATACAGAAATCTGTTGCATTTCTATATACTAACAGTGAACTATCAGAAAGAGATTTTTAAGGAAACAATCACATTTACTATCTTATCAAGAGAATAAAATACCTAGGAATAAACCTCCATAAGGAGGTAAAGGGGCGTCCCAGGTGGTTCAGATGGCAAAGAATCTGCCTGCAATGCAGGAGACCCAGGTTTGATTCCTGGGTTGGGAAGATCCCCTGGAGAAGAGAATGGCAACCACTCCAGTATTTTTGCCTAAAGAATTCTAAGGACAGAGGATCCTGGCAGGCTAGTCTATCGGGTTGCAAAGAGTTGGACATGACTGAGTGACTAACACACTTTTCAACAAGGAGGTAAAAGACCAGTATTCAGAAAACTGTTAGACAGTGATGAAAGAAACTGAAGAAGACACAAACAGATGGAAAGATATTCCATGTCCTTGGATCAGAAAAATTATTATTGTTAAAATGGCCATAACTACCCAAGGCAATCTACAGATTCAATGTAATCCCTATCAAATCACCAAGGGCATTTTTCACAGAACTAGAACAAATAACTTTATAAAGTTTGTGTGGAAACAAAACAATCTTAAGAAAGAACAGAACTGGAGGAATCATGCTTCCTGATTTCAGACTACTACAAAGCTACAGCCATCAAAACGTGTAGAGCTGGCACAAAAACAGACACATAGATCAATGGAACAGAATAAAGAGCCCAGAAATAAACCCACGTATTCAAGGAGGCAAGAATATACAATGAAGAAAAAAGTCTCTTCAATAAGTGGTGTGGGAAAACTGGACAGCCACTTGATGTGAGGAGCCTACTCACTGGAAAAGACCCTGATGCTGGGAAAGATTGAAGGCAGGAGGAGAAGGAGATGACAAAGAATGAAATGGTTGGATGGCATCACCAAGTCAATGGACATGAGTTTGAGCAAACTAGGAGATAGTGAAGCACAGGGAAGCCTGGTGTGCTGCAGTCCATGGGGTTGCAAAGAGTTGGACACAACTTAGTGACTGAACAACAACATTCTCTAACACTGTATACAAAAATAAACTCAAAATGGATTAAAGATCTAAATGCAAGACCCAAATCATAAAACTCCGAGAGGAAAACAGGCAGAACATTATTTGACATAAATCTCAGCAATGTTTTTTTGGATCTGTCTCCTAAAACAAAGGGAAAATAAGCAAAAATAAACAAATGGAACCTAATTAAACTTAAAAGGTTTTGCACAGCAAAGGAATCCATAGAAAATATGGGAAGGCAACATACTGAATGGCAGAAATTATTTGCAAATGATATACCAATAAGGGGTTAATATTCAACATATATAAGCAGCTCATCCAGCTCAACATCAAAAAAATAAAATAAAAAAACAGCCCCATAGAGAAATGGGCAGAAGAACTGAATAGACATTTTTCCAAAGAGGAAATGCAGACAACAAATAGGTACATGAAAAGATGTGCAACATCACTAGTCATCAAGGAAATGCAAGTCAAAACCACAATGAGATATCACCTCACACCTGTCAGAATGGCTGTCATCAAGAAGAACAGACATGTTGGCAAGGATGTGGAGAAAAGGGAACCCTTGCACATTGTTGGTGGGAAAGTGCATTGGTCCAGCCACTATGGAAAACAGTACAGAAGTTTCTCAAAAAACTAAACATAGAACTATCATATGATCCAACACTTCTACTCCAGGGTGTATATCTGAAAAAAACTAAAAACACTAATTCAAAAAGTTCTGTGCACTCAATGTTCCTATGTACTTTTTTAGTTAAATGGGTTTCTTTATTGTTAATTATTCCTTTTTCAAATATTTTTAGAGTATCATTGCAGGCAGACTCAGGAGGGACCAAAATGGCACTTGAATTCCTCGTGCTCAAGATCAAAATTGGAAGTCTGCACCAGCTTCAGAGAACAACAGAGGAAATGCTCAGGTCACCCATTCTTTGCAGAAGCTTCTCAAGACTCAAGACCAAGACTAGGACTGTCTTCTTTGTTGCTTTCTTGCTCTGGCAAGACTCAAGATGCCCACAGCTAACATTTGTCAACCACAGATTATGGTGAGCCGTGGTTGACCCCCGAACCTTGTGTAATTCCTTGGCACCGAGGTCCAGACCCATGGCGTCTGGGAGATCCTACTCTGCCCTGCTCACTCTCCACTTTGACTGACCTTTAATAAAGGTTCTCAGAGGCAGACTGCCTTCTCCTGTAAGTACCTGAAGTTTCCCCTTTCAATCAGACCCTTCCTAGCCCAAATAAAGACTCAGCTCCTTCAAGGAGCATGGGGAAAACTGCCTAAAGTGATAGCCCTATGTAGATGTGTAAAATTTACGTGCTAGTCACTTTAAGTTTATAGAAGCAAGTGTTCCTTCTCTGGGAGAAGAAACAGGAAGGCCTGCTGTACCTTTTCCTTGAGATTAATGGCTGTGAGATGTTGCAACAGACCTGAACTCCTTCTGGGAAAGGGTGTGCTGTTTACCTTTGGAGCCTGCCAGCTTGGTGGTGAGTTAGGCTAAGGGAGGAGCCACACCTTTTTTGCATTGCTCCAGCCCAACACACAGCCTTGCTGGAGCATCAGGTTCCAGCCTGCAGAGCCAGAGTGGGCTGCCGGACAGAAAGAACTGTTACTTTTCATGTGGACAGTGTGGGCTTCTGTCCAGCAGGGGAACACTGCGTGTCCTTTGAGGCTTGATTCTTTAGTCTTTGCAGCTGAGCCAAATGGCAGTGCCAGGGAGAAGGAGCTGCCCTCTGGGGTATGGATGTGCTTGTCCACCAAGGCCAAAGAGACTCCAGCTCTTGGAGTCCTAGTGAAAGGCGCTTTTCAGTCCCGGGGCATTCACATTCTGAGTGCGGCTGCAGTCTGACAGGAGAATGCCCTCCTCTGCAGTTGGAGCAAAAATCTCACACCAAATCTTTGGGAGGCTGGGGGTGGAGATGAGGTGGGAGAAGAGAAGAAAAGAGCAGTTGCATGTATTCTGTCCCCACTCAGAAATGGCTGGCTTATCAATAGGATAGTTTCCTGGAATTCTCTTTTTTCACTCACAAAGACAAGAATAATGATGAACAAAAAAGAAAAAAGTAAGGAAGAAGCGGGGGGGTGGGGGGGGAGAAAAACAGTACTTCTGTTCATTCTCCTCTTCGGGAAGTTAGCCCGAGCTGTACACACTGTAAAGCTCTGTCTGCACTGTGCAAACACAACGGGCTGAAAGTGAATCAAACTGCTAGAACTCTGTGTGTGTGTGTGTGTGTGAAGGCATTTCAATAGCCAGTTTGTTTTGTTGTTTCAGTAAAAACAAAGTGCTTAATACACAAAACTGAATTAATGATGAATGACTCCTCTATTTCTGAATCCAAATTTCAGAACCAGGCAGGAATGGATTCAAATTTCACTTGAGAAACTTGGCAGCTTCATGATTGTGGCTAATTCATGTAATCTCCTTGAGTATCAGGTGAGAACTCCTCACCTACAAAATCGGATTAACAAATGTGTCTAAGATGAGAGACGATTAGATGAGATAGCGAATGTAAAATGAGGGACACGTGGAGTTGAGTCTAGAGAGAGGCAGGTACTGAGTCTGGCAGCCTTGGGAGCCATAGGAAGTATCTTTTCTTTATCCTAAAAGCAAGAGAAAACCAAAGAAGGCTTTCAACAAGATAGCGACTAGTGGCTGTGGCTTGAAGTAGGCTCTGTCAGTGGTAGGAAGGGTTGGAATCTAAGCAGGAGAAACCAGTTGACCCTTGTAGCATTCCAGTCCAAGGGACTACAGATATTTTCTGGGCTTTCAACCTCTGTGACTTCCTGGCTTTTGGCACTGCACCTGCCTCATATTCCATGAAACTTCTTTGGCCTTCATGTTCCTAATGTTTGACCCATTATTTCAGTTCAGTTCAGTCACTCAGTTGTGTCCAATTACTTGTGACCCCATGAACCGCAGCATGCCAGGCCTCCCTATCCATCACCAACTGCCGGAGTCTATCCAAATCCTTGTCCATTGAATCAGTGATGCCATCCAACCATCTCATCCTCTGTTGTCCCCTTCTCCTCCTGCCCTCAATCTTTCCCAGAATCAGGGTCTTTTAAATGAGTCAGCTCTTTGCATCAGGTGGCCAAAGTACTGGAGCTTCAGCTTCAACATCAGTCCTTCCAATGAACACCCAGGACTGATCTCCTTTAGGTTGGACTGGTTGGATCTCCTTGCAGTCCAATGGACTCTCAAGAGTCTTCTCCAACATCACAGTTCAAAAGCATCAATTCTTCGGTGCTCAGCTTTCTTTATAGTCCAACTCTCACCTCCATACATGACTACTGGAAAAACCATAGACCTTTGCTGGCAAAGTAATGTCTCTGCTTTTTAATATGCTGTCTAGGTTGGTCATAACTTTCCTTCCAAGGAGTAAGCGTCTTTTAATTTCATGGCTGCAATCACCATCTGCAGTGATTTTGGAACCCCAGAAAAATAAAGTCAGCCACTGTTTCCACTGTTTCCCCATCACTGTTATAAAACTCACCCTTCGGGTCAAAGGGAGCTTGGGTTTTGTTTTGTTGACTCAATTCTGAGTAAATACCTACTGTGTGCTAAGAACCCTACTGCCTGAATACAAAGTTTAATGCAGAGATGGCAAACAGTTTTCAATTGCTTATACTGGTAAAGCCTGCACTGAAAGAATTCTAGGTTAAGAAGGCCAGGATTAGGGCTTCCTTGGTGGTCCAGTGGTTAAGACTCCTCCTGCCAATGAAGGGGACACAGCTTTGATCCCTGGTTGGGGAAGAGTCCACCTGCTAGGGAAGTGGGGAACAGCTAAGCCTGTGGACCACAACTACTGAAGGCCATGTGCCTAGAGCCCATGCTCCACAACAAGAGAAGCCACTGCACTGAGAAGCTTGTGCACCTCAATGAAGATTAGCCCACACTTGCCACAACTAGGGAAAGCCCACATAGCAGTGAAGACCCAGTGCAGCCATAGTTAATTAATTAAAAGAAAGAAGGCCAGGACTAATGAGCATGTCTGCTATGGGTGAGGGGCACGTTGACAGCATATTTATCCCATATTTGCCATTTCTGGCCTGGTTCCCAACTCCTATATTCCACCCTAGCTTGATCCTGGCTCCGCTTAGAACACATTATCTTCAGACAGCTCCTCTCATTCTGGACGTAGTAGTTGACACCTGTAGCTGTTTCCTGTGCGGGAACTATTGGAAAAGAGGCATTCTTTTACCACTAGGATGGCTATGCGAGCAGTACATTAGCTGACAGTGACCTGCACATGGAGAGAGCGTGCCTGATAGTGAACACAGAGGAAACCAAGGCTGAGAGATACAGAGGCTGAACAAGAGTCAGAGTTTGAAGCCCTCAGTCTAGCAGTTCTAGAAGCTCTCATCCAAGGGAGAGGCACAGTAGTGTACCCACAAGTGCAGCAAATCAGTTCATCCTGGAGGGGCCCTAAAGCTCAACACATGGAGTAACCACATACAGAGAGCAAGGTGATGGTTGGAGCAAGGTGGCTGAGTTTAACAACTGACAACCAATATGGGCTTCTGGACTCATGAGTGCTTCTCGGCACTGAAACAGTTGGGAAAGGGAACACCCCAGGACCTAACTTTCTATCATACCAGATGGATGCTTGAATGATTGCTTTTGGAGATATGAAAGAGAAGCATGATGCATAATTCTGGTCTGGGGCAGCTAAAAGTGGGTGCGCCTTCCCCTGCTCTTTCTTTTCCATGCACAGGGCAGGAGATAAAGAGCTTTGGGAAGGAGTTACAGGACAGAAGCCTTTGGGTTCCTGAGTCATACTTTGGAAGAGAGCTGCTCAGAAGAGCTACTCAACCCATATCACATTGTGATGAGATACAAACTTTGATGGCTGAACCACTGAGTATCTGAGGTTCATTTGTTACCTAAGCTTATCCTATATTGATTAATATGTTGGCAATACATTCAGTTCAGTTCAGCTCAGTTCAGTTGCTCAGTCGTGTCTGACTCTCCGTGACCCCATGAATCACAGCACGCCAGGCCTCCCTGTCCATCACCAACTCCCGGAGTTCACTCAAACTCATGTCCACAGAGTTGGTGATGCCATCCAGCCATCTCATTCTCTGTCGTCCCCTTCTGCTCCCGCCCCCAACCTTTCCCAGCATCAGAGTCTTTTCCAGTGAGTCAACTCGTCGCATGAGGTGGCCAAAGTATTGCATGTACAATAAATTGTATGTTGATTAATTACAAATGAATACATTGAAAGTAAATTAATAAATTAATGTCCAGAAAGGGCTAAAAATCCCATTACTTCAGGGTTTAGAGAGGATTATCTATCTACCAACCATTATAAAAATCTCTACCACTTATTTGTTCATATAATGCTCATTTTGTTGGTGATAAAACAAAGTTAAGCCAGGCTGAGAGTTTGGTGGGATGAACAGTTTCACACATGGCTTACATTGTAAATTGCCGTCAGGGTTTGGAGGCAATTTGGCAAAATATAACAATTATTCTAAAATATTCATACCTTTTGATCAAATAGTTCTATTTCTAGGAATCTAGCCTAAGGAGACTATGAGACATATGTCTAAAGAATAATGTACATACAGATGGATAACAGGCACATGAAAAGATGCCCAACATCACTAATTATTAGAGAAATGCAAATCAAAATTATGATGAGGTACCACCTCACACCAGTCAGGATGGGCATCATTAAAAGTCTACAAATAACAGATGCTGAGAGGGTGTGGAGAAAAGGGAACACTTCTACACTGTTGGTAAGAATGTAAATTGGTGCAGTCACTATGGAAAACAGTATGGAGTTTCCTCAACAAACTAAAAGTAGAGCTCTCATATGATCTAGCAATATTCCACTCCTGGGCGTGTATTCAGACAAAATTATAATTCGAAAAGATACATGCACTTCTATGCTCATAGCAATACTATTTACAATAATCAAGACATGGAAACAACCTAAATGTCCATTGATAGATGAATGGATAAAGTTGATGTGGTACATAGATATGTGCAATGGAATACTACTCAGTCATAAAAAGAATGAAATAATGCCATTTGTAGCAACATGGATGACCTAGAGATTATCATACTAAGTAAGAAACAAAAAGTGTATCACTTATATGTGGAATTTAAATATGATACAAGTGAACCTATTTATGAAACAGAAACAGACCTATGACAGAGAATAGATTTGTGGTTGCCAAGAGGATAAGGGGTTGAGAGGGATGGACTGAGAGTCTGGGATTGGCAGATGCAACCTAATATATACAGTACGGATAAACAACAAGCACCTATTGTATAGCATAGGGAAATATATTTAATATCCTGTAATAAACCATGTGCTGTGCTGTGCTTAGTCACTCAGTCTTGTCTGACCCTTTGCGACCCCATGGACAGTAGCCCTCCAGGCTCCTCTGTCCATGGGGATTCTCCAGGCAGGAATACTGGAATGGGTTGCCATACCCTCCACCAGGGGATCTTCCCAACCCAGGGATCAAACCCAGGTCTCCCTCATTGCAGGCAGATTCTTTCCTGTTGGAGCCACAATAAACCATAGTAGGCAAGAAAAAAAGAATAATGTACAAAGCACTTTATGATCATCATGGAAACATAAATTTTCAATAATGTCAGGATGGCATCAGGAAATGTTTATGTCAGTGAATATTAGGAAATGAAAGAATATAAAACCCTACTTACTTTGTGTATATGTATTTATGGAAACGAAGAAGGCAATGGCAAGCCACTCCAGTACTCTTGCCTAGAAAATCCCATGGACGGAGGAGCCTGGTAGGCTGCAGTCCATGGGGTCGCTAAGGGTCGGACACGACTGAGCGACTTCACTTTCACTTTTCACTTTCACACATTGGAGAAGGAAAGGGCAACCCAATCCAGTGTTCTTGCCTGGAGAATCCCAGGGACGGGGGAGCCTGGTGGGCTTCTGTCTGTGGGGTCACACAGAGTTGGACATGACTGGAGTGACTTAGCAGCAGCAGCATTTAAGGAAAACCATATAAGAAAATGCACCCAATTTAACAGTTAACAGTAATTTTTGTCTTATTAATGGGCTATTTGGGAATTTCTATTTTCTTCTGTGTACTTTCCTATATTTTTCAGCTTTAAGGAATGCTGATATATTATTTTTAATAATCAAGAAAAAAATTGCAAAAATCTTTATCTAAAAACGTTTGCCAGAGTGTTTCCCAAGAGGTTTAAGCTGTCACTAGGCTTCTCAAAGGTGAGATTGCACTTCCTGAGATATGTTCAGGAGATGGTCTTTACCCAGGCTTCTAAGTGTAGCCCTCATCTGATAACACTAAATGGTTAATCAGAAAAGCCTCAGGGCCTCTATCGAGTTTCTGAGCATGCAATAAAGGCAGTAATCTAATCAGAGTAAATGATTTCTGCAAGTTGGGGAGAATTTTGCAAGGGATGCTCACCCCACCTAACCTCTGGCCTCTGCTGCAGAAAGAGAGAGGTCAAGGAAGGAGAGCTCAGGGGAAAGCTGGGGTGAGGAAGATGGGGTGAAGAGCAAGAGTAAGAGGGAGAATGCACAAGAAAGAGAAAGGACATGAAGGCAATAGATTTTTGAGGAGAAAATATTACTTCTAGCATTGCAGACAGATGTCAATGGGGGAACTGCAACAGAATAATCAGAGTGTTGAATTACAAGTAGAAGATGTTTGAATAATTTAAATGACAAGACAAAGATGTTTCTGTAATTATTACAAAAGGCCTGGTATTTAGAGATATGCATTCTGATGTAATGAACCCAAATTAGAAATACAAATAACAATATATACTTTTAAAAAGAGATGAGCATTTGAGCAATCAAATACAACCAAAAATGAAGATATTTCCCTTCACCTAAACAGGAAGAATTGAATATTAACATCACATCAGTGTTGATGGGTTTTCATGACTTGTTTCAGTGTTCCCCTCTGGCTCCAGAGATGCAAATGCAAATATTTGATAGAGAAAAAATTGGGTGTGGGCCTTATCCATTTTTAACATATTTAGTAGAGCAATGTGAATTGGAGCAGTGGATGAAACACAGTTAACTGCTTCATCCAGCCTCATTCACTCATTCACTCAATCATTTAGCCTGTGTGTGCCAAAAATCAACCAGAATGTGCCAGGCACTGGAGACATATAGATGAATCCATTCTCCATTTTCAATGAGCCCAGAATCTAATAAGGAAGGCAGCCATGCAAATAAACAATGATAAACACAGAGTAAGAAGTGCCATAATGATGGGAATGTACAAAAGATGGAGCACACACCCTTAATGGGATAATATATTAATGAAACTGTAGGAGGTTCCAGGTCAAGTAGGAAGGAGATTTGAGATGATGACAGGAGCATGCCATGCAAAGTCACCGAGGTGAAAGGCAGGGCATGTTTGGGGGACCAAGAGATATTTGATGTGGCTGAAGCTTGGATGTGGGGAGTAGCAGCCTATGAATCTGGAGCTAGACCGAGAATGACCTCTTGCATGCAATAGCACCTCTCAATCTTGCTCGGCATTGCTTGGGGAGTTTTAAATACTGATGTCTGGGTCCCACCCAGGGACTCTGATTTAATTGATTCATTGAGTGACTTGGCTAGTGGGACAACAAAAAACTCTTCAGGTGACACTAATGTGCAGCCAGGGTTAAATAATCCAATCAGTTAATGTTTCATAATATTACTTTGGCATCATTTTGGAGGCCAGAGAGTAATGACAGTGAGGCACGTTAGAGTTCAAGTACAAATGTCCAAGAAAGAGAAGGTGAAGGTCTTAAACAAGACATTGTCCATAGGGAAGGAGGGAAGGAACAGGTTTGAAAGAACAGGGAGGGAGAATTGGTGGGTGGGGTCGAGGAGGAGTCAGGAACAAAACCAGTTATTCCAATCTCTTGGTGAATGCTGGTATGTTCACTGAGATATGCAGCCCAGGAGAGGAAAGAGGACTGGTGCACGATGAAGGCATTTGGAAAGCAAGAGTGAAGACGGTAGGTTCAATTAGTCTCATGTTGAGTTTGAGCCATTTGTCTAAGTTTCCAACTTTCAAGGTCCAGGCATCACTTTACAGGCTTTTCCAGTTGTGTACATACCATGGATCAGATTGTTCAGTATCCATTCCAATTTTCCTCCAGATGCTTTCTGACAATGCAGAGGCTGGACAGAAAAATAAGCCTATATTTGCCATATAGTTAGGGTTCTGCATGAGATTTAGGTTCCAGGTGGCATAATGGTAAAGAATCCATCTGCCACTGCAGGAGATGCAGGAGACGTGGGTTTGATCCCTGGTCAGAAAGAAATCTCAAACCCACTCCAGTGTTCTTGCCCGGAACATCCCATGGACAGAGAAGCCTGGAGGGCTACAGTCCATGGGGTCACAAATAGTTGGGCACAACTGAGTGACTGAGCACGCATAGCACATTCAGAAGCATCCACACAAGATTCAACAGATGGAGAAACACAATGAGATGGAAGCCACTCTTCCAAGTGGAAGTAGCTTGCTGTGCCACTTGTAGTTCTGCTGGCAAACACTCTCATGCAGGCATGTGGGACTGGGGGGTTTCTTTGCCATTTGAACAGAGTTCACAACTCCTTTCCTCCTATACAAAAGAAAAGGGCACCTGTCACCCACCTCCCCTCCCAAATCTTACTATAGGGCTTTGCCCTGGAGTGAAAAGTCCTCTTGGATTCCAAATAACAGGACAATTTGAAATATTTATTTCAAATTATATTTAGGACGCCTCCTTTAATCAAGGCTCCATTGACACCTTATTGGGCTCTTCCCCTGCTAATATATATATATATATATATTTTAGGCAGATAAAGGCTTGTCTTTTATTGAATGAGCGATCTATGCAATTGCCGAGGCCACTATGTACAGAGAAGAAGATTTCTTGGTCTCTTCCTCCTTGGACAGAGTCTTGATGATTTCCTCCTTCTTGGCCTGGAGCCGCTCTTCAGGGCGCTTGCGGGCTTCCTTGGTCTCAGACCTGCGGGCCTCAGCCTGGTCCACCAGAAGCTTCTTGCGAGCCTTGTCTGCCTTCAGCTTGTGGATATGTTCCATGAGAATCCGCTTGTTTTTGAACACGTTACCCTTTACCTTCAGGTACAGGCTGTGATACATGTGGCGGTCAATCTTCTTAGATTCACGGTATCGTCTGAGCAGCCGGCGCAGAATTCTCATCCTCCTCATCCAGGTTACCTTCTCGGGCATTCGAGCATTGGCAGTACCCCTTCGCTTACCTATACCCATATGTCTGCCCTTCCGGCGAGCCAAGATGTTTTTCCGGCATCGAGCCCGGGAATGGACAGTCACAGGCTTCGGATGATCAGCCCATCTTTGATCAGCTTCTGGATCTGCTGGCGGGAGTTGGCATTGGCGATTTCATTGTCTCATTGGGGTCCAACCAGACCTTCTTTTTGCCACAGCGAAGGACACTGGAGGCAAGCCTTTTCTGAAGCCTGAGCATACTAATGGCTGCAGCCGCAGCGGCGAAAGGAAAAACCCCTGCTAATATTAATATATATTTCCATTAAGAGAAATATGTGACTGTAAAAAGTAGACTTTGGTGCACACTGGAACGATATAAAATTTGGACATAGAGTGTCGTATAGGAGTGACACTTTTCATCTGATCACTTCTCTGTCATCCCCATGTATTGTCAAGGAATATCTTACTTCTGACAGTACAGCCCCTTAGAGTATAGCTGAGTGCAGGTGACAAGCAGTGAAAGCAGTGATATCTGATTGCCTTTCTTCCCAGTCCACTCTGGGCAAAGCTCTTCTCTTTCTCTATTGGTCTCACCTACAGGATGAGGATACTCAGCATTCATGAAACGCATACTGGCAAACACTAACCTCCTAAGAGGTTTGCCCTCTCTTCAGTTTTTCCATTTTCATTAAGGGAAAGGAGCTTGGTGAGAACTCTCACTCACTGGTGTCTCATTTGCATATTTTGTATTTCAAAGAAAACAAGGCAATATGTTTTATGTTTGTCTTCCAAAAACCCAATAATACTTTTTTTAAAACTAAAAATAGTCTGTGAGAGGCAAGAAGGTTTTAAGTCTTTCTGTACACTTATTTAGCCTTTTTTATTTTGCTTTTACAAAATGAACATTGAATAACAAATTTAACATTTATAGAAACAGTCACAGGAAATAAAAATAAAATCTTAAACTTTTATATTTAACTTTGTTGCAGAAAAAGTATTGAATAATCATTAAAAAAATAGACTAAAACAATACAGTAGGCTAAAATGCAGTATGTAAAATGGAATGGAAATCAAAATTTGAAAAAACCACAGTGTTAGATATTAGACAACCAAAGAAGATTTGCATAAGTATTTCTTAAATGGATTATGATGGGAACTAAAGTTTATGATAGTTACATGCCACTGGATGCATTTAAAATAATTATGTCAGCTGAAGTTTCAAGATTAATATTTACAATGTACCATAAACTGTATCACTTACAGCTATTTAATGATGAAATATTACAGCTGTCAACTTTAAAATGTGCAAATAGGTACAGAGTTTTTCAAAATTCTTTTAGAAGGAATGCCAATGAAAGAGTGAAGTAAGTCAAAGACAAATATCACATTATGTCACTCACATGTGGAATCTAATTTTTTAAAAATGAAAAAATGAATGCATTTGCAAAACACAAACAGACTTACAGATATCAGAAACAAACTTATGGTTACCAAAGGGGAAACGTAAGGGGGAGGGATAAATCAGGAGCTTGGATGAACATAGACACTACTACACACAAGGTAGATAACCAACTGGACCAGCTGTATAGCTCTGGGGACTATACTCAATACTCTGTGATAAGCTATATGAGAAAAGAATTTGAAAAAGAATGAATACATGTACATGTATAACTGAATCACTTTGCTGTACACCCGAAACTAACACAACATTGTAAGTCAATTATACTCCAATAAAATTTTTAAAAAAGAAAGAAAAGTGTGAAGGCCACTTATCCAGAGACAAATGTGGGGGAGCTTCTAGATAAGGGCAGCTCTCTCTCCTTCCTCCTCAGCTGCTCCACACTCACCAGCTGCATGGCTGAGCCTGAGTGAAGTCAGAGAAACTTAAACTAACTCAGCATTAGCCGGAGAGAAATACCGCTGGAAGCATCAGCCTATTGCTGAGGGCTCATGTTCAAATACTTCCCGAACTCAAACAGAAGAGACTTCAGGTCCTTGGCTGGTTGCATTATTTATGCCTACGATCCCCTCTGTCAGGCTAATCCAGACTTGACAAAAATTAAAAGTGTGGGCACGTCTTGCTGGGATGCGTCACACACATGTCACTTTACACACGGCTGACTTTATAGCCATTTACAACTTATTGTTACAAGCAGGAACATGCTAGTTTGGGTAGTAATTGCTATTTGGATAAGTGTTCAGGGTTTATGAACAGTTGCACATAATGGAGAATGTGAAAAGTGGGTCATTGACATGCTTTTCTTCACCTTTCTTCTAATCTTAGTCCCCTCTGGAAGTCTCCCTACTTGACCTGCACATTTCAGGCCACATCTGGCTTTTGGAAATGAAAAGGTTTTGAGAAGCCAGGAGGTTTTACTCACTAAAGGGATTGGGGTGGTCTCCATGAGACTTCTCGCCTCAAATCATCTGTCTGTCTGTGATTTAGAAACCCACTGAGATCCTGCCATCTCCAGGTCTTTGTTAGGGAGCCAAAGCACCGCAGGCAGCTTCCCCAGGAGTCGGCGCCTTGGCAACGCCCTGGTTTGAACATGATTTTAATAGCGACTAATTCCCTCGGCTGTGGCACTGCTGCAAATGGCTCATCACTTTACAGGCAAGTTTCAACAGTCGCATAACCAGATGAGAATATTTTCCCGAACAATAACATGTGGCAGAAAACAGCTAAGGCATGTCAGGGGGACAGCCGGGAGGCTGGTAGCACAATGGAAGGTGGGATGAATTATCTATGTTCTGGGGTGATTACTTATTTAAATCTTTAATAGCTTCTGAAGGGAAGGGGGTTGTTTGCAACTACATACCGATTATTTTTAGTATGTTTGTGATGTCCAAGAGGGAGTCAGGGACAATGGCTGCTGTGAAGTGGGTGTAGATTGTTAGAAGTTATGCCTCAGTTCCAACTCAGGCTTGGAGGGAGGGGAAATTCACTGTTTAGAAATGCTGCTGGACCCACACAAGCCTGAAGTAGCAGATTCATCCTTTGTTTTCGATGTGCCATGACCCCATCCTCCTCCTTCCCTCCCACCCACCCGATGGGTCATCAGAAATCCCATGGCTTCATCCCTTTGGTGCTCTGTTCCTGCCGGATTCGGTTCCATGATGGGAGTGAGTGGTCCATGCGTGTTCAGCCATTCAATTGTGCCTGACTCTTTGCAATCCCATGGACTGTAACCCACCAGGATGCCCTGTCCGTGGGATTTTTCAGGCAAGAATACTGGAGCGGGTTGCCATTACCTCCTCCAGGATATCTTCCCGACCTAGGAATTGAACCCGCATTTTCATCATCTCCTACACTGATGGGCAGATTCTTTACCACTGAGTCACCTGAGAAGCCCAGGAGTGAGTGGTAGGAGGGTACCAGTGGATAGTGTACCTGATGCTGGGATGACAGTCTCTCTGAAGTCTACCTCTAAAGCATATAGCATTATTCAAACATCTGTCATTTGCCAGTTATCAACTAACTCACCAATTCATTTAAACTCACAATGTTTCTAGTTGGAAGTCCAGCTTAGGCTACCTCTGAAAACACAAAATCTCAGATGACTTGTATGAATTGGTACTTGCAAAAAGGCCACCTTTCTTCGTTCTTTTCCAGTGATAGTTATTGCTCCTTCAAAATCTGCTTTATGGCAGGTTCTTTAAGCAGATTAGCGTGAATTCTCATCTTTGGGTTATCAAGCAAATAGTCTTATTTCCTTTTCTCCAGACAAAGAGCTGAGACTCAAAACAAATAACTGAATTGTCTCCAAGTGAGGGGGTTCTATGGAGCAGAACTCAGTCTGACTCTTGAGTCTTGGTCCTTTTGACTACATCTGCTGTTGCAACTCTGCTTTCCCTGAGCTTGAGTCATTAGTCCACAGTTCTGGCCATGTTGCCTTGTAATTTTGTAGACTTTGGCATCTCTGAGTTTTTCCAACAATAGAGCCTTCTTTATCTTAGAATCCATGGGAAGGTAGTGGCTCTAGGCTACAACTTCTCTCAGTTGCCCTTCTCTGGAATTTTCTAGTTTTGCTAAGTTTTTCTTGAATTTTAATGGCCAGGCCTGAAACCAGTGCTCCAGAGGTCAACGTCCTTTTGTTTAGTACAAGGATAGACAGCCATTTCTTGCTTGGTTTTTGATTCCCAATATTGACCACAAAACTCCAAAAATTTTGAGCTGCAAAGAAGCTTCAGTTCAGTTCAGTTCAGTCGCTCAGTCGTGTCCGACTCTCTGCGACCCCATGAATCATAGCACGCCAGGCCTCCCTGTCCATCACCAACTTCCGGAGTTCACCCAAACTCATGTCCACAAAGAAGCTTAGGAGTCATCTATTCCAGTGATGCTCAAACTTCAGGGTGCATCAGAATCACTAGCAGGGCTTGTGTATTAGTTATCTATTGCTGCATAACAAATCACTCCAAACTTAGCAGCTTGAAATAACAAAAATTTTATTATCTCAGGAATCCAGGAGTGACTTAGCAGAGTGGTCCTGGCTCAAGGTTTCTGATGAGACTGCAGTCAAGGTGTTTGTTGAGGCTGCAGTCATCTGAAGACTTGACTGGGGCTGGATGACCTGCTTCTAAAAAGATTTATACGTCTGGAGGTGAGGTCTCTTCTTCACCAGGTGGACCTCTCTGTAAAGCTGCATAAATGTCTTAAAAACCTGGCATGGGCTTTTCTTAAAGCCAGTGATCCAAGAAAGATCAAGAGAATAGCCAAGAGAAAGCCATAGTGTGTTTTGAAATATAATCTTGTAGGAGACATATCATCACTTCTGAAGTATTTTAGTCATCAGAGAGACTAATTCTGGTTCAAGGTTGGACAGGGTTACACAAAGGTGTGAATTCCAGGAAGTGAGAATCACTGGGGACCATCTTGGAGTCTGGATAATACAACTTGTTGAAACACAGATTTCCAGGCCCCATCCCTAGAGTTTCTGATTCAGTAGGTTTGGAGTGGGGCCCAAGAATTTTCCAACAAGTTCCCTGAGGATGGTGACACTACTCATCTAGGACACATCCTTTGAGAACCACTGATCTATTCGGACTTTATAGATGATGGTACTGAGTATCACAAAGACAAAGAAAAATGAGGAGCAGAGAAAGTGACCAACGATGAATTATTGAATACTTATTATGTGTTAGACACTTGGCAGGAGGCTTTATATACATTTTCTTGTTTAATACCACCATTACTGTGCATTACTCACCATTTCATGAATGAGGAAACCGAAACTAAGGTTAAGTAACTTTCCCAAATTTCCATACATAGTTACTGACAGGGACAGGTCTGGAACCCAGATGTCCTGATCCTCAAGTCAAAATCAAAATGTTTTGTCCAACCAAATAGACTTCAGTCTACTATTGTATTTTAAGTGGAATTATTTTCCATGAAAATGTATTAGCTTCATTATGATAGTCCTGTTATACAGGACTAGGAAACCAACCTGCAAATAGTATGCATTGAATTTGCAACTCATAGGCTAAAATTTAGCCTTTCATTTGAAGAAGTAGAGATTCAACATTCATGGTGCTAGGTCTTGTAGGACATGTCTAAGAAACATTTGTTCCAGCAGGGATCCCCAGGGGATGCTGACAATTATATCAATTACCCACAAGATGTAACCTGAATCTATTCAAGTGCTGTACTTGTTCACAGCTCCACCATAACCTCTGGTAAGTCTCTTAAAAGCCCTGTGCCTTTGGTTCACCATTTGTAAAACAGAAAATAATAGTTGCTTTTTTGCCAACCTCATAGAGTTATGTAAGGTTCAAATCAAATGATAGATCTGCAAACTGTTAAGTGTCTTGCATGTAGAAGATCCTATTGCTTTACTGCATTTTCCATCCAATATCTGCTCATTTCTATTGTTTGGTTTTTATCTCTTATTCTTAGGAACAGGATGTTAGACTTTATTGAAAGCCCTTTAGGCATAAATTGAACTGATAATTTGATTTTTCTTATGTAACAAGTATTTCTCTAGGAAGCATCAGCTGTAGGCTAAGAATTTTAAAAAATAAAAAAAGGGAAAAAGCAAACTCTCACTATATGGAGAGTCCTGTGGTGGGTGCTTAACTTATTTACTTCTCATGACAAGTCTATAAGAATGATATCGATATCTCCCCCAGATGTAGATGTTGAGGAAAAGGAGACCTAAGTTCATTGGTGTAAGTAGGAGAGGCAGTAACTGTTAGGTTACTCAGCACAGGACCTGGCTCATGTGATTGGAAACAACATCATCCATTCGATTAATGAAAACATCTTAGTGTTGCACTGATGCTTTTATCCGTGATCATCTGGACCACCCTCTCACCACACTGGATGAGTTTGCTGGAATTAGAGTTTTGAAAAGCAGATATACAAAGAGGAATTACAAATCCTTTCTTCTCAGCCTGGAGCATAGTAGAATACTTTTTCTGGTAGAGGGTGAGATTTCTATTAAGTTTACTATTGCTGATTTTTTCTTTCATTATGGACAATATTGGGAGCAGAGATTCCTAGCACCGACCACTTGGTTATATTCTAAAATAGCCAGCAAGTTCAGTGGGCACTAGGAGCAGCATGGGTTAACTAAGAACCAAAGTGCTTTTGGGGCAGGATTATTAGACAATAAGAAAAATTAGAAAAATGCCATAAATGTAGTACACCTTGATTTCCACAAAAGTATTTTGAGCCAGGTGGAGAAAAGGGAGCTGGACACACAGAATTACAAAAGATGGTTGAAAATTATACCCAAGAAAATACTGATCCAGTAATATATTACAAGGCTCCATCCTTGATCCTATTCTATGCAACAGTTTTATTAGTGCCTTTGTCAAAAGTTGATGACCTGCATGTCAAATTTAGAAACAACGTACATCTATGTATGTCATAGGATAGAATAAAGGTTTAAAATGAACGTTAGACAAACTAAGTTGCTGCTAAGTCACTTCAGTCGTGTCCAACTCTGTGTGACCCCATAGACGGCAGCCCACCAGGCTCCCCCGTCCCTGGGATTCTCCAGGCAAGAACACTGGAGTGGGTTGCCATTTCCTTCTCCAATGTGTGAAAGTGAAAAGTGAAAGCGAAGTCGCTCAGTCGTGTCCGACCCTTAGCAACCCCACAGACTGCAGCCTCCTTCCATGGGATTTTCTAGGCAATAGTACTGGAGTGGCTTGCCATTGCCTTCTCCAAAACTAAATTAAAACTTAACTATTAACATAAGTCTTCCAAATGGATTCAATAAAAGCAATATCATAAAAAACAAAATGGTTTTTCTATAGCTCTTGTAATAGATGCCGTGCCATGACGTGCCATGCTGAGCTAAATCTCTTCAGTCGTGTCTGACTCTTTGCGGCCCTATGGATTGTAGCCTGCCAGACTCCTCTGTCCATGGGATTTTCCAGGCAAGAATACTGGAGTGGGTTGCCGTGCCCTCCTCCAGGGGATCTTCCCGACCTAGGGATCTAACCCACATTTACAGTGGCTTCTGCATTGTAGGCAGATTCTTTACTGCTAAGCCACCAGGGAAGCCCCAATCATAGATACAGGCATTTAAATTAATCCTAACCTGGGCCACAGTTCATTTTAGTTAGTTAAGAAGGTAGGTAGTTAAAGGGCTCCAGGCAATAATACACCTTATCATATGGCTCCCATAAGTATCCTTGGCCTATACTGATGGATGAGCAGAAGAAATATAGTCATACATTTTAAGCATAGCTCTATGATATCTGGAGGTGTTGGGCTACTCCATTTCCAAAGGAATATTGACACATATCCTAATATAAAAAAGGAGAAAGTTGAAAAGTATTAGAGACGTGAACACTGAACACTTCCAAAGGACCTGATACTATTCAGTCTGGAGGAGAAAAGAGTTGGAGAGAGGACATGAAAGTTATGTTCAAATGGCTTCTGGAAGGGTTAGAGCCAGTTATGAGACAAGTGTGTAGACCATGATGACTCATATTATCACCCTGGATCTACTTTTTATTGTCTTAACCTTGTGTTTTTTTTTTTTTTTGGTATCCTCTTTTTCATTAAAATTTTTTATTGAGATATAACATACCTGCAGTGAAGTACGTACCTGTTTGTATAAAACGATTGATTTTTATAATGTATTTATTTGTGTGACCCCCACCCAGATCCAAACAGATCAGAACAGGTTCCCCTGTGCCCCATAAGTAACCACTATCCTGACCTCTATTACTAAAGATCAGGTTTATCTACAACAGAATCACATTGTACTCCTGTCTAGGCTTGTGTCATCCACATTTTGGGGCAAACTTCATTCATATTGTTCGGGGAAGTGGTAGCTCGTGATTTTTCATTGCTGTATAGTATTCTATTGTATAAATACACTACAGTTTATTTACTTAGTCTATTGTTGATTGCCATATGGGTTGTTTACAATTGGAGGATATTTTGATGTGACCTCTTCTTAGCTATATTGACATTGTTTTCTTTTGAATATCTATAACTTATTTTAAGTAATTTTTAATACACATACCTAACGTGCTGAAGAATTAGATCTATTCTAGGCTGCTCTACAGGCTGAAACCAGCACTTGGTATATTTCCCAACATATAGTAGATACTCAACAAATATCTGTTGAAATCTGATGGATTACTGGTTAAATTGAGCAGAGGGCTTTCCCAGTGGTTCAGCAGTAAAGAATCCATCTGCAATGCAGGAGATGCAGGAAATGTGGGCTTGATCCCTGGGTTGGGAAGATCCCCTGGGGGAGGAAATGGCAATCCACTCCTACTTTCTTTTATTTTTTGTATTATCTTATTCTTCAGTGACTCAATCACAACTGCCTTCCCAGTGCCTCAGTACGTGGGAACTGAGATGCTAAATTGGACAGATTCACAAAACTAAGGTTTTATAGCATATGCTTATACAGTAAAAGGTGATATTTTAAGATGCAGACATTCATCAGAGTTAATCCAGGGAAGAATATGGCGAGGAGTGGGTATTAAATAGTGCCCTTAATAATGCAGCTTAGAGCATGGGGGAATGTCACAGAATTGGCTGTTATGCTACTTGATTCTGTTAAAGAAATTTAAAAAAATTTACTGGTGTATAATTGATTAACAATGTTGTCTTAGTTTCTGGTGTACAGCAAAGTGACTCAGTTATACACACACACACACACACACACGGGTTTCCCTGGTGACTCAGTGGGTAAAGAATCTGCCTGCAATGCAGGAGATGCAGGTTTGATCCCTAGGTCAGGAAGATCACCTGGAAGAGGGCATGGCAACCCACTCCAGTATTCTTGCCTGGAAAATCTCATAGACAGAGGACAGCTGGCAGACTATAGCCCATAGGGTTGCAAAGATCTGGCCACGACTGAAGCAACTAAGCAGGCTGCACTCTGAGCATGCACAATGAGTAGAAGTTGCAGAGATACACATTTTAGACCCTGTAAAAAGGAATATTCTCAATATTAGCCCAGTTGAACACTGGAAAGTGATAAATCACAAAGCAGTAAGCTTCTCTTTTCTTGAAGGTGTGAAAGCAGAAAATATGATCTTCCAATAGGGAACTTGGAGGAGTGGACATAGAAGGGCTCTGCCCAGATCTCCCGGGACCCCCTTTGCCATTTCTTGTACCTCACTCCCAGCTTCTGTGTTCTTTTGATTTTAAGGGCCAGTGATGCAGTGCCTGGAAGCCCAGCTCCCTCCCCTTGCATTCTGATAAACTCTGAGATGTAATTTCTCTTCCAGGGTTCCTGTGGCATCATGCTGAGGCTGTTAACTTGGTCCAAGTCTCATCTTGGGTTGCCCTCTTTCCCTTCCCTTTACTGCTCTCCTGTCCCGTTCTATTACTTCTAATACTGTTGTACTGTTTGTTTGTTTTTTTTTCTTTTCCCTCTCAGAGTGTTTCCTTAATATATCAGTGGGACATGTATTCTCTCAGGCTGTTTCTAAAGAAACTGACCTAAGACAATTTGGTAAGGAATGAACTGATCTGATCAATTCTGACAGATGATAATTCAGGCCAAATACTGTGGAAATAGACTGATTTAGCAAATCTACCATAGCTTTATCTTGAAAACCTAGATGATGCACAATCCTGACTGTCTGAATCCAGGTTCACTATTAAAACCTGGAGGAGCTGAGTCACTAGGCAAGGCTGGAAGAACATGGGCTAAGAAAATAGCAAATTCAGAGAGTGACCTGGAAGAGGAAATAGTCAACAGTCTAAATCACAAGTGAGACACACAGACTCCACTGTTTATCACCCAAGGAAACACTCATTGTTCATTGTAGATAGCATTGAAGTTCATTGAGTTTAGATCAGAATCCCAGCTAGGGGATGGTTGCAGGCAAAAGACCTGTCCATTCTGGCTAGACATAAAAGCAGGAGCCAGGAGAATCTTGTGGGCTTCCCTGGTGGCTCAGTGGTAAAGAATCTGCCTGCCAATGCAGGAGATGCAAGAGACCTGGGTTCGATTCCTGGGTCAGGCAGATCCCTTGGAGAAAAGAAATGGCAACCCACTCCAATATTTTTGCCTGGGATTTCTGGGAAATCCCATAGACAGAGGAGCTTGATGGGTTACAGTCCATGGGGTCACAAAAGAGTTGGACACAACTTAGTGACTAAACAACAACAAGGGGAATCTTGTGATTTCAGGGACAGGCACGTGCCTAGTTCTCAACAGGAGTATTCATGCTGGACTTGTCAGAAAAAACGAGCTTCAACTTTTCAGATAAGTGGAGCAGATTTTCTAACAGACTGCTCTGATTAGAGCTGGATACAGGGAGAAGAAAACAGACAGGGACATTTTTGTTAGGACTCTTCTGAGCCAGGCCCACTACTAGGTGCTTTTTATACATTATCTTTAACCTGCACAGCCACTCTAAGAAGAAAATATTATTAACCTCATTTTTCAAATTTTGAGAATGAGGCTCTCAGTGAGGTTAAATTAAGTGCCCTAGGTCACTGGTTAGGGCGGAATTCACACACATCAAACAATAACTAATTGAACAATGCCCTCTGTGGTCTGTGCCAGGGGAGTGGTGCAAATGATAATTGCCATAGGGGTATAAACAGAAAAGGCCAAGGTGCCAAACCAGCTCTGTAATAAATTAAAAAATATCAATCATCCTCATGTGTCGCCCCTTAATGCCAGCTTATTGGGAAATAGAGCATTACTTTTCTCAAAGCACATTTCTAGACCTATATATTCCAGAAACTTTCCTTGAACATATGCCTCACCTGGCTTGGGGCAGGGGAGGAGGAAGCAAATTGTTTTAGTCCTTTTATCTGTGTTACCTTGTTTAACTTTCTCAGTACCAGTGAGGATGGTATTAATCATTTTTTATTTAAGTGAAGGAACTATTGAAGGTCAGAGACTAAAATTTCACAACCTATAAATAATCCTGTTTTCTGTGATCCTGAGTCTATGTGGATTATTCTTTGCTTGTGCCTACCTCTCTGTGAAAATCTTGAAATTATCATGGGATTTTTCTCTATTTGGCTGGTCAATTATTTGACCTTTATAACTGCCTTTCTGCTAACTGAGGGATTTATTTCTTGTTCTGGATTTGTGAGTGACTGATCCTTGCTATTTTTAATAGTTTCCTACTCAGGCCAAAGTACAAGGTCTCTTTGTAAGACTTTGGGTTCTTGGTGGTATTGTTCAGTTACTCAGTCGTGTCTGACTCTTTGTGACCACATGGACTGCAGCATGCCAGGCTTCCCTGCCCTTTACTATCTCCCAGAGTTTGCTCAAACGCACGTCCATTGAGTCAATGATGCCATCCAACCATTCCAACTAAACAATACAGTTTTGACTTTAGAGCCTGCATTGAGGATATCCAGATAGATGGTTTGTACTTGTGAAATACAGATCTTTTCAAAGCCCCCTCTTGTGAGTGTGTATTATTCTGTTTACCCAGCACTCCTCTCTTCTTCATTTGGAGAATAACCCTTGTTCATTTGGAGAACTTTGACTCCCTCACTCCAACACGGTTTTAGGGGAGATGAGTTTCTTCCCACTTGGCCACAGAAGTTGGTCCAGTGAGCTGACATATGACCCAAATCAAACCAATTAGAATAGTTACCTGGGTTGTTTTTTCTTCCAAACTGGAACGCAGTAGGAATTTCTCAGATGATGATTCAGGAAGGATAGGAGTCTGCAACTTTTGGGGAATTGGCCCATCTTTGGAGAGAATAAGTATGAAAAGATGAGAGAAGCAGAGATCAGAGAGAGAGAGAAAGACAGCACATGAGTGATGGAGTGCTGATCGAGTCCCTGTCCTGGTTCTCCAATTCCAAAGCCCAGGTCACCTCAGGGTTAGGTGGCCTCAAAAATGTCCTCTCATCGACCAAGCTAGTCTCAGTTGTGTTTCTATCACTTGCAGCCAAGTCTGTACAATATAGTCCATCTTTTTTTTTTTCTATTGCTTATTCTCAGCTTAAAACAGTACATGACCCTGAAATGAACAGTTTTTATTTCAATGAGACATGTGGAATTGCTGCAAAACTGATAGACTTGATGACCACATCTTTTTGGGCTAGAGTGTTTTCTGGTCTGCTCAGGACAGCCGTGGTTGATGCCTATTGTCCTAGAGTAATTATTGCAAGTGCCCCCTTTCAGTAGGGTAAGGGCTTGATATGGCTGATAAACCATACAATTACCTTATTTAAAGCTCACTCCATCATCCCTCTTTTTAAGCCTTTTCTGATCCTCTATCCTCCCATAAGTAAGAGTCCCTGGGAGACGGAGACAGAACACGCCTTAGCCATCTGTGTAACCTAGTGGAATTTTCTGCAATGCCTTACACACTGTCTGAACTCACCGAATGGTGGCTGCCTTGAGTTTATATGCCTTACCTAAAAGAAATAAATTTGATTGATGTGTATTAGTCATGCCCTAGATTTCTCGTCCTTCAAGTTTAAAGGGAAACCAAACTCATTTATAAGACATTATTATTATTATGGAAGCTTTGCATGTGTGCTTTCATTTAACTCTCTAAGAGAAGTCTTATCTTCATTTTTACAGACTAGGGAACTGACAAAGAAGTGAAGTACATGCCCTCAAACCTGAGCTCCCCCCCGACAATATGGGAACCTGCACTGTGAAATGGATTCACCCCTTAGAATGCCATTCTGCCCTTCAGAGGCTGAAAGCTAAACACAACAGCCATTACACTTCTTATAGCTAGAGTTCTGGGTGCAATTCAGGTCTCCTCTGAGTGAGGCTGTGTTACCATAGACAGGGAATAGAATTCATCCCACAAGGTGAGAGATGGACGCAGAGCATCCATTTTGCCATGTAGGTTGTGGCAGAAGCATGGCAGTTCTGGAGGCAGCAGAGGCAGTTCCCTGCTTTAGCAGAAATGACTTCCTGATTGTGGTGAGAGCAACAGGCCCCTCAAGACCTCTATCTACAGTTTGGATTTTGGACATCACTCCTGGAAGCTCAGCCTGGAGTGTGTTTCTACAGTTCTGCCATTGATTTTGTGGATTTGATAGCCTTCAGTTCAGTTCAGTCACTCAGTCGTGTCCAACTCTTTGTGACCTCAATGGACCAAAGCATGCCAGTCGCCCCTGTCCATCACTATCTCCCAGAGCTTGCTCAAACTCATGTCCATCGAGTTGGTGATGCCATCCAACCATCTCGTCCTCTGTCTTCCACTTCTCCTCCCACCTTCAATCTTTCCCAGCATCAGGGTCTTTTCCCATGAGCCAGTTCTTTGCATCAGGTGGCCAAAGTGTTGGAGCTTCAGCTTCAGCGTCAGCCCCTCAAATGAATATTCAGGACTGATTTCCATTCGGATCGACTGGTTTGATCTCCTTGCAGTCTAAGGGAATCTCAAGAGTCTTCCCCAGCACCACAGTTCAAAAGCATCAATTCTTTGGCACTTATCCTTCTTTATGGTCCAGTTCTCACATCCAAATGAGTGACGACTGGAAAAACCATAGCTTTGACTAGATGCACCTTTGTTGGCAAAGTAATGTCTCTGCTTTTTAATATGCTGTCTAGGTCAGTCATAGCTTTCCTTCTAAGAAGCAAGTGTCTTTTAATTTCATGGCTGCAGTTACCATCTGCTGTGATTTTGAAGCCCAAGAGAATAAAGTCTCTCACTCCTTCCATTGTTTCCCCATCTATTTGCCATGAAGTGATGGGACTGGGTGCCATGATCTTAGTTTTCTTGAATGTTGAGTTTTAAGCCAGCTTTTTCACTCTGCTCTTTCTCTTTCATCAAGAGGTTCTTCAGGTCCTCTTCGCTTTCTGTCATAAGGATGGTGTCATCTGCATATCTGAGGTTATTGATATTTCTCCCGGCAATCTTGATTCCAGCTTGTGCTTCATCCAGTCCAGCATTTCTCATGATGTACTCTGCATATAAGTTAAATAAGCAGGGTGAGAATATGCAGCCTTTGGAACCAGTCCATTGTTCCATGTCCGGTTCTAACTTTGCTTCTTGACCTGTATATAGATTTCTCAGGAGGCACATCAGGTGGTCTGGTATTCCCATCTCTTGAAGAATTTTCCACAGTTTGTTGTGATCCACATAGTCAAAGGCTTTGGCTTAGTCAATAAAGCAGATGTTTTGGGGAACTTTCTTGATTTTTCTATGATCCAACAGATATTGGCAATTTGATCTCTGATTCCTCTGCCTTTTCTAAATCTAGCTTGAACATCTGGAAGTTCTTGGTTCACATACTGTTGAAGCCTCGCTTGTAGAATTTTAAACATTGCTTTGCTAGTGTATGAGATGAGTGCAATTGTGCAGTAGTTTGAACACTCTTTGGCATTGCCTTTCTTTGGGATTGGAATGAAAACTGACCTTTTCCAGTCCTATGGCCACTGCTGAGTTGTCCAAATTTGCTGGCATATTGATTGAAGTACTTTAACAACATCATCTTTTAGGACAAGAAACAGCTCAACTGGAATTCCATTACCTCCACTAGCTTTGTTCATAGTGATGCTTCTTAAAGCCCACTTTACTTCAGACTCCAGGATGTCCAGCTCTAGATGAGTGATCACCATCATGGTTATCTCAGTCATGAAGATCTTTTATGTATAGTTCTTCTGTGTATTTCTGCCACTTCTTAATATCTTCTGCCTCTGTTAGGTCCATACCATTTCTGTCCTTTATTGAGCCCATCTTTGCATGAAATGTTCCCTTGGTATCTCTAATTTTCTTGAAGAGATCTCTAGTCTTTCCCATTCTATTGTTTTCCTCTATTTCTTTGCATTGATCATTGAGGAAGGCTTTCTTATCTCTCCTTGCTAGTTTGGATCTCTGCATTCAAATGGGTATATCTTTCCTTTTATCTTTTGCCTTTAGCTTCTCTTCTTTTCTCAGCTATTTGTAAGGCCTCCTCAGACAACCGTTTTGCCTTTTTGCATTCCTTTTTCTTGGGGATGGTCTTGATCGCTGCCTCCTGTACAATATCACGAATCTCCATCCATAGTTCTTCAGGTATCCTGACTATCAGATCTAATCCCTTGAATCTATTTGTCACTTTCACAGTATAATTGTAAGGGATTTGATTTAGGTCATATCTGAATGGTCTAGTGGTTTTCCCTACTTTCTTCAATTTAAGTCTGAATTTGGAATAAGGAGTTCATGATCTGAGCCACAGTCAGCTCCTGGGCTTGTTTTTGCTGACTGTATAGAGCTTCTCCATCTTTGGCTGCAAAGAATATCATCAATCTGATTTCAGTATTGACCATCTGGTGATGTCCATGTGTAGAGTCTTCTCTTGAGTTGTTGGAAGAGGGTGTTTGCTATGACCAGTGTGTTCTCTTGGCAAAACTCTGTTGATAGCCTTACAGCAAGGTTTAAGGGGAGTTCCTCTTTGTGTATGTGAACACTGACCATTAGATTATGTCAGTATATATCCAGGGGGCATCACAGATCATAGTCAAGATTCGGGGAGCAAGATGGGCTGGTTTCACTTCTCCCTCTTCTTGCTTTGATTCTCTTCTTCTTGGTGGTAGTGTAGACAGAGTTTGAGGACCCTCGTCTAGGCTTCTGGCTCCTCATTTAATAATATGAAGGTCAGTCCATACCTGCTCACTTCATGCTACTATTTGCCAAAAGGACTAGGATTACTACCCAGTCTCACTCAGACAGTTATACAAAGGAAGGACTAGCTTAATCATGATCCCACTGCTGAATTAAAGTAATCTGGCGCTTTCCTTAAACCGATATTGATCCCTTCATTTATATAGGAGCAAAATGAAGGAGTATATCTCACTTATTTTCTTGACATGATTCTTACATGATCATTTTCCTTAGCATAATCACAGCTTGGTTCCATATTCTCACAACTGAGCTTCTTTTTTTCATTTTGGGGTGAGGTGACTTGGAATCATAGAGAAATATTAATCATTTGGTGTGGTTTTCTTGATTAAAGGAATTGTAAATGACTATTTGAAAAACTCAAGGAAGGTTTATTCTTGGATTAATACCAGATAAAACTTGTGTCTATAATTTATCTTTCAGACCAATTGGCTACTCTTTAAAAGCTCAAACAGTAAAATAAGGAAAATGAGAATAATCATGCCACAAGCTTCAATTAGCAAAATATCTCAGGGAATGGGCTGTCCAACAATTAGAGTAAGAAGGAGGACTTTTCTTACTAATTTCTTTGTAGCATAGTTTTGGCAGCTTTGAGAAAGACCCACGCATCCAAAGAAATTCCATTCCCTTGGCTAACAAATTGCTTTGAAATTCTTTAGGAAAGTGTAATGGTTAATTTTATGTGCCTTGACTGAGCCATGGTGTGCCTAGACATTTGGTTATTATTCAGGGTGTTTCCCTGAGGGTGTTTTTATATAAGAGTAGCATCTGAATTGGTAGACTGAGTAAAGCAGATTGCCCTCCCTAACATGGGTGGGCCTCATTCAGTCAGCAAAAGTCTTAAAAGTCTGAACTTCCCTCAACTAAGAGGGAATTCTTCCTGCCTGATTAGCCTCA
This sequence comes from Moschus berezovskii, assembly GCF_049115385.1. Lineage (NCBI taxonomy): Eukaryota > Metazoa > Chordata > Mammalia > Artiodactyla > Moschidae > Moschus > Moschus berezovskii. Next base: position 43,968,998 of record NC_142473.1, read on the forward strand.
AGATGGAGCATTGGTTTCTTTCCCTGCTTTTAAACTGAAACATCAGCTCTTCCTGGGTCTTGGGCCTGCCAGCTTTTGAACTGGAGCTGCAGCATCAGCTTGCCTGCGTCTCCAGCTTCACAACTCAGTCTACAGCTCATAGGACTTCTCAGCTGCTAGGCTGAGCACCAGAGAACTGATATTTTCAAACTGTGGTGCTGGAGAAGATTCTTGAGATTCCCTTAGACAGCAAGGAGATCCAACCAGTCAATCCTAAAGAAAATCAATCCTGAATATTCTTTGGAAGGACTAGTGCTAAAGCTGAAGCCCCAATACTTTGGCCACCTTATCTGAAGAGCCAATTCATTGGAAAAGATCTGATGCTGGGAAGGATTGAGGAAAGGAAGAAAAGGGGGTGACCGAGGATGAGATGGCTGGATGAAATCACTGATTCAATGGACATGAGTTTCAGCAAACTCTGGGAGATAGTGAAGGACAGGGAAACCTGGCCATGGGGTTGCAAAGAGCCAGACACAACTGAGTGACTGAGCAACAAAAAATAATCACATGAGCCAATTCCTTAGATGTTTGTATAGAAGACACATTATATTCATCCTATTGGTTCTGTTTGTCTAGACACTAACACAGTAACACAGAAGGGACAAAACGTATCTGTATAAACCAGAGGGGAAGCAGAACTCTCATAAGTACCCACACACTCAGGAGTGAGTGATCACCTGCCTCAAGCACACAGTTGTAAGGAGAGGATGGAGGAGAAGCCAACCACATGACCCAACAGGGCACAGAAAATACCTGTGAAGGAGATGCTTGCCACAACAACTAGAAGCCTTGTTTGGTCATAAATCACACCTAAGATTTTTCAGCAGAAACCTCCTGAATGGCAGAGGGGCAAAGAGAATATTTCCACTTAGGCAACATTGTTAAGAGATGGCCACAGTTTCCCAGCGACAGCTCCATTGGAAAGGTCTCACCCCATTGTTAATCAAATAGGATTTTAAATGATGTCCATCATTTCCTGGGCAAAAGTGAAGCATGGGTTTTGGGGTCAGAAGTCCAAAGAAGTCCAAATGAATTTCTCTGGTGGTCCCTGCCTCTTTGGCAGGATGGTGGCCCATTCTGAGCTGGTGAAAATGTGGCTACTCACATCCGCTCTGCTCAAATGTCTGGTTCTCGAGTCCAGATTTCAGTTGTCAGTCTTGAGACCACGGGGCTCAGGAGGGATGGAGATTATGGAACCTGCCATCACAAGAGGGACAAACAGTGAAACAAGGGGGGCATCCAGATTGTCTGAGGAAGAGGAGCAAACAGGGACACAGTCGAGGTGAGCTTTGGGAGTCTGGCTGGACAGTTCCTTAGGTGTCTTCTGGTCCAACACTTCCATTTTTCAGGTGGTGACACTAAGGTCCAGAGAAGGGAAAAGGCTTGCCCATGTCATACAAGACATCCTAGGAATAGAACTCTGGACTCTGCCTCTAAGACTCAATAACTTTTCTGCTTTATCATAATACATTTTTTAAAAAAGTAATTTCCTTTTTTTCTCAATGAAATACCTTTGCCCTTTGGAGAAAAATAGTTTATTAGCCCCCCGGCCGCCACCTCTATCCTCCCTGCCCCTCTCAGTTTCTCCCCAACTGTTCACTTAAAGTAAGCATTCTTGGAATATCCTTTTGCTTATTCACTGAAATTTATTTTTTTGCCAGGGATACAGATTTTTAAAAATTTACTTTTAATAAAAAGATAATTGCTTTATAATGTTGTGGTGATTTCTGCCATACAACAACATGAATAAGCTATAAGTATACATATATCCCCTCCCTCTTAAACCTCCCTTCACCCATCCCACCCCCTGGGTGGCTGGAGCTCCCTTTGCTATACCGCTATACTTCCCACTAGCTATCTATTTTACACTTGGTAATGAACATATTGGGCTTCCCAGGTGGCACTGGTGGTAAAGACACTGCCAGCCAATGCATTTTGACACCCCACTGGTTAAAAAATGACATGTCCCTGTTTGAGGCAGAGACAGAAATATTATATTTATGTCCGGAGGTAGAATCATTCTGTGCTGCAGTCACTGATGTACAGATATTCTGGAATCAAAGGCCATACAAAGGGCAGATTTCTATTAAAATTAAAAGGGGAATTGGAGGAAGCAAGAGAAAGGCTAATTTGCCTTCACTTGAAAATATTTCCAACAGAAAATTTGAGGAAGTTCATCTCCTTCCTAGCTATGTGACTCTCCCATCTATCCTGAACAGAACTTAGTTTGAAAGGCAAGCAGAAGACCATATCTTCCTCTAAAGGGTAAGCTGTCTTGGGTCCCTGGGGCAGCTGGCTTTGGCAGAGGCAACAGTGAGAGTAGGCGCTCCTAAGTGAGGACTCAGAAGCAGCCAACTGGCATGGCTTTAGATACAGGTTATAAAGGAACTGGTATTACTGACAGCTCCCCACTGAGGTCCAGAGCAGACGTTGTCAACAAGGCGATACTGAATTGCAAAGGATACTGGGTAGGAATTTGCATTTATGTTTTTTAAGAAAAGGTGTTGGATATCCTGATGCTCTTATCTTGGTAACTACAAATTGCTTATATCTGGGAAAAGCAGCCACCCAAGGGAGGGGAGGGGTCCCCTTGAATTTGATTATCATAGGGCATTTGCCCTGTGGCTTGCTCAACCTCCTCTTCCATCTCCCCACCTCAAGCCTCTCACATATCCTTGGCTGGGTGACTCCCATCTATCTCCCAGGGTGTGATGTTTCCTGCTCAGGAAGTCTATCTTGATCCATAAAGTTGGGTTGAGTGCTTGTATCAGATGTTGATGCTCCATCCAGATCTTCTCAGGTCCCTTTACTATTTCTCTGTACTCCTCCTTGGCTTCCTTCTGTTTTCTCCTTTGGAAGTTTTTTGCTCCCTGCAACTTGCCAGGACAACTGCCCTGGGCCCACTGGGGCTACCGTGTGTGGAGTGTCGGAGAATGTGTGTTTCTGCCCTTGCAGCAGGCCCTAGCCAATGACTGGCAGGGTGGGAGTCTGAAAGCTCATCCTCTCTTGTTGGGACAAACTCCGAGACCTGGCTTATACTGCCAGTTGCCTACATATGAATGTTCAAGTTGTGAACTCTTAAAGATGTGAACACCCCTGTATGCCAGTTGTTGTATGGTACTACTGTGCTTTTCAAGGCACTATATGGTAAGATTAAAAATGTTTTCTTTATGTACTCATGGTTGCTGGGGGAAGGGATAGTTAGGGACTTTGGGAAGGTCATGTACACATTTCTACATGGATAACCAACAAGGACCTATTGTATAGCACTCTGCTCAGTGTTATGTGCCGGCAAGGATGGGAGGAGGGTTTGGGGGGAGTATGGATGCATGTGTACATACGGGTTTCCCTGGTAGCTCAGCTAGTAAAGAATCGCCCTGCAATGCAGGAGTCCCCGGTTTGATGCTTGGGTTGGGAAGATTCCCTGGAGACAGGAATGGATACCCACTCCGGTATTCTTGCCTAGAGAATCCCATGGACAGAGGAGCCTGGCAGGCTACAGTCTGTGGGGTGGCAAAGAGTCAGACTGGAGTGTATGACTTTCACTTTCACTTTCTTTCACACATATGGCTGAGTCCCTTTGCTATTCACCTGAAACTACCACAACATTGTTAATCGGCTATACTCCAATACAAAATAGTAAGTTTAAACTTACAAAATGTTTTATTTTTTGTGTTTGTTTTTAATGTATGTATTATTTATGTGAAAAGTATTATAAATCTATTGCAGTACAGTACTATCTAGCCAATTGTGTTAGTTGAATACCTAGGCTAACTTGTTGCACTTATGAACTTTCGAACGTACTTTCGGAACAGAACTCATCTGTATATAGGGGACTTACTGTACTTCAGAGTTTCCCTGTTGGGTCAGGTGGAAGCTACTTGCGGTGAGACTTATACCTCAAATCTCATCGTGGGTCTCTTCCCCTGTCCTCCTTCCCCTACTCTCTTACTGGTTTCTCCTGAGAGCACTGCCTGAAAAATCAGGAATTTATCAGATGCACCAGCCTCTAGGAAACCCAGCCTAGGATGGCACTCCTATGTGCTCCTGCAGCTCTATGGACATGCCTTTATAATATCACTGATCACAGTGATCTGTAGTTCCCTAACCACTAGCTAGCCCTGCCATTGGACTGAGAGCTTTCTGAACGCAAGGACTATGCTTTGTCCAGGGCCGTATTTCAAGACAAACTTGGGACCTGCCAAAAGACTCAATGGGAGCTTGTGAGTCAATGAAAAAACCATGAACTCCAGCTATTAGAACCAATCCCAAGAGAAGGCCAAACCCAGAAAGATATCTGAACTGTATGCTTTCTTGAAAATTTAGTGGGTAAGTCGTGTCTGACTTTTGAAACCCCATGGGCTGTAGCCCACCAGGCTCCTTTGTCCATGGGATTCTCCAGGCAAGAATACTGGAGTAGGTTGCCACTTCCTTCTCCAGGGGATCTTCCCGACCCAGGGGTTGAACCCAGGTCTCCTGCACTTCAGGCAGATTCTTTACCGAGATATGAGGGAAGCCCATACAGAGTGAGAGTATTAGGGGACCCTGTCCACTGGGCTTAGGACCAGAATCACTCCTTGCTTCTAATGCTCTTTTTGAATGTCTTCACCTGCATATTCCTGGTCTTTTCCTATTGATCCCATTTTTCCAATAGGCCCTACTCTTAAAAATGGACCAATGTATTTATATATGTCTTCTTAGTTTTTAATTCCTCTGCAACTTCTGCATCCAGACTCTTGGAGTTCACCAGAGTGTCTACATCCATCTTTTAACTTCTCACTCACTGGTGGCTGCTGACCTACTTCGGAATTCCACCCTGAGTCCTGCATCTGCTGCATCAGATCTGCTCACTGCTGTCCCCAGTGCTCCCAAATCTCCAACTGGTCCCCATCAGTTGTCGTTTCCAGAGGGCATGACCCGGGGCACTGGACTTTCATCACAACACCCCCAGCCCCTCCTCCATCCTCAGCTGGTGCCAGCACAGTGTGGAATGTGGTTGTGACAGAGAAGCCCATTCTATCCCCACCCCATAATCTCAGGCACGTCCAGGCAGGCCTGGGCAGGTCGCCAGGAGTTTTGTTGACATGAAGGACGGCCCATAGCTTTCCCAGAAGAAACCACGATGAAGGCTTGAGACTGTCTCTGGGCCCAAGCAGAGACAGCAGATTGGAGGGCTCTTATGTGCCATGTTATTTGGGTTCCGGGGCATGGTTGGTTGAGGGATGAATTTATCCTGAGGGAGGATACTAAGGCCCACTTGTCCAATTTCTTTGGGGACAGGGTGAGACGCAGGAAAAATAAGTTATGCAAGAGAGGTAAAAGAGCCCGAGCGAAAGAGGCCCCTGCTGGAAGAGGTGGCCCACGAGCTCGGGAGAGGACTCTGGAAGCAGGTGCAGAGAGAGAGAGCCATTGGAAAGGACTATGAAGCTGCAGAGAAAGATGCCTAAATCTCACGGATGGGGAAAAAAAAGGGCTTGAAAATGAACTTTGTGAAGTTATGTTCCTTTCCTTTTGCTAATGTGGCAAATGCCATCCTCCCATCAAACCTTCACAGGCAAGATATGAGTACTTGGGAATCAGGCTGTGCAGGAAATGATGGTGACCTCGGCTGGGCAGTCAAAGAGAGGGTGGAGGAGATGTTAATGATTTACAACCAAGAGGCCTGGAGACTCCTTCAACACAGACTCACGGCACAAAGAGCCACAGAAAAAACAGCAGGAATGAAAATGCTCCGTGCAAGATGATCGCAGGAGGAGCAAACAAGACTAGCTTCAAGTTTCCTCTACCTCCATCTCCACCACGCTGCCCATTCCAGATCCTCCTCTGTCACACTTGCACAGTTGTCTGAGACCCCCAGGCTCCTGGTCTTCTTCTCCCGCTTCCTTCAATGAACATATATTGTCTTCCATGCACCTGACACTGAAGAAACAGCAATGAACAAAACATCAAAAATCTCTGCTGTGGTGGCACTTACATTCTAGAGATAGGTCACAGACACACGTATAGCAAGTCAGAGAGGGATAAGCCACAGAGAGAAGCAGGAAAGGGAATACTAGCAAAATGGGAGGGGAGAGGTTGCAAAGTTAAAGCAGAGGTCAAGGAAGGCCTTTGCAGTCAAAATTTTTATTAAGCTCTTTCTCTGTGCCAGCCATTGTGCTAACCACTATACATCCATCGGGCACAGATTCCAAATCAAAGGATGGGATACACCCTTGTAAAGCTGACCATCTAGCTCTTTTTCTGCACACCTGAAATCTCTCCTCCATATGGCTAGCCTGGTGATTTTCCTATAACACAAGGACCACCACATCACTACCCTGCTTAAAATCCTTCAGAGTTCCTCACAACAGTGAGGATCAAATTCTAGCTCCCAAGCTGTTTAAGCTCTTCCATTCCTGTCCCACCTGCATTCCAGTCTAGGCTCTGACCACTGCTTTCCTTCCCTCTTAACCAGGTACCATACAGTCCAATTCGCCTGGCTCGTGCCTGTTATTCCTCTGTCATTATTAATAGTGTGCCACTGGACCCTTGTAACTTATTCAGTCATGCTACTCAGACCACATACGCCATGCTTCAGCTTGTGCAAAATACCACTGTTCTTCAAAAACACCTGCTATTCCCAGATTTCACACACCTTGTTCATACTCTTCTCTCCATCTGGGTTAACCCTCCCTGCCATGCCTGTCTGATGAAATTCTCTTCATCCTAAAAACTAGCTGAAACCATCCCTTCTCTCTGTTTCTGACTTCCCAGGTGGTGCAGTGGTAGAAGAATCCTCCTGCCAAAGCAGGAGACACAAGAGACATGGATTCGATCCTTGCGTCAGCAAGATACCCTGAAGGAGAAAATGGCAACCCACTCCAGTATTCTTGCCTGGAGAACCCCATGGACAGAGGAGCCTGGGGGGCTGCAGAGTTGGACACGACTGAGCAGGCACGCATGCACATCCCACCTTCACCACTCTACTCGACAGCATCGTTAATTCCCACTCTGTGTCCAAAGAGCAGACACCCCTTAAGTTGGTGCAGTGTGCTCCACACCTCTGTCTGGGTGTTGTCTCCACCTTGCACTGAGGAAAGGGCATGGGCCCTGTTCAGCCCTGTGTCCCCAGGGCACATTACAGAGCTGGTTTAGAACCCAGGGGGTGAAGGAAAAAGCAGAAGATAAGGCTGAGAAAGGAGAGCACAGACCGTGTAGGGCTGTGTCAGATACCCCAGGGGACCTGGTCTTTTTGCCAAAAGCATGAGATGACAAGGAAGATTTTTAACAGGTAGAGTGGAGGTAAAGAGTGTGTATGTCTCTTGATCAGATATGTATTTTGAAAACTTTATTCTAGCTGCAGGGTGATAAGATTTTGAAGCGAAGAAATCAGAAAGCAGTTGTAAGAATCCAGGCCAGAGATGGGTGGGGATGGGGTGAGCTCAGACTAAGGAGAGGGCCATGGGACTTCCTATAACCCCCTGAATCTCCATGTGTCATCCTATGAAAGAGACAATAAGGTTTAAAGCTTTGGGTAAGTAAATACGCAAAGTGTCTAGTTCACAGTCAGTGCTCAATAGATGTGTGGTTTCCTTCCCTCCTGAGTGAACCAGACAGCTGACACGTTGGCCAAGGTTCCTGGGCTTGTTGGGCTCTGCTTTCTGGGACAATTTGGGTTTTATTCACAGAAGCAATCCTGTGTTTGTGCAGGGAAATGGGGACAGGAAACAGCCCAAGACACATTGTGGAGAAGTTCCTTTCTAAAATATTTTTAAGGTGTAAAAAGAGAGGATAAACTATATAAATCCCAGGAGGGTCTCTCTCTCTCTCTCTCTCTCACACACACACACACCAGGTTTCTTAGGTAAAAAAATGACATTTGTCTCTGTCTCCATAAGGAGGGCCAGTGCCCCAGCTACAAAGGCTGTTGGATTCCCAAGAGTGCTGTTATATCTGAGGCTTCCTTGGAAAACCCTTCCTGTCTCTTGCAGCCAATCAAGTAATGAAAGTTGCATTGGACTGTGATCGGGTAACTAAGATAAAGGCCTCTTGTGTTTATCCCGGTGTGTGCGGTATCAGGTGATGTGCTCTTCCAAGGAAAATAAAGAGTGGCCATCCTCCAACCCAGCGGAGGGACAGAGAAAGCCTCCTGCCACTTCATGTGGTCAGCTGGAACAAAGGCTGCCTCACTGATTAGCTTACAGAATGCACAGCTAACACGGACCCACATACTTGCATTAATCAGATGGTGTTATCGTAAGCACAGTCACAGATGCTTCTGGCAAAATGAAAAACTTACTGTAACGTAAATGATTCCTGAGTTAAAATCCTTTAACCAAGAGAGTTACACTTGCTTTTAGTACCCAAATGATGATGGCATTAATCCCAGCAACTGGATTGTCAATAAACAGCTCTCATCAGTGTCCCTTGGTTATTTATTTCAGAAAGCTCCCATTCTAGCCTCTCAGCACAGACACCTTGGGGTAGGGCCTTCACCCTCTTCTCCTGGTTGGCTGCCCACTCATCTGGAAGCTTCCCAGCTGTTCCAGCCTGACAAGTAGATGCCAATGACCCTACCTACCATGAGGGTTCCTCCACGGACTGTCCAGGATACTACTGAAGGGTCCTGAGCAGAGAAGCACATTCTTTTCTTATCTCTAACAGGTTCACGATGCTGCTATACTAGAAACACAGTGAAGGGGGAGACTGCCAGAAGGGACACCTGTAAGAGCCTATTGATGCAAAGGGGAGAGATGAAGGGGCTTGGACCAGCGTGATCTCACTGCAGGTGGTCAGATTCTGGATGTATTTTAAAGGTAGAGCTAATAGGATTGCCTAATTGGAATGTAAGCAGAGAGGAGTCCTGCAGATTCCTTGGCCGAGAACCAATGTGGACGGAGCCACCATCAGGCTTGCTGAATAGAGAATTGGTTCTCTCCACCTTGCTTGCCTAAATGAACCTTAAAATTGTCACTTGCTAGGGATTTTTTTTTTTTTTTGCTGTGTGGCATATAGAATCTTAGTTCCCTGACCAGGGATTGAACCCTTGAACCCATGCGCCCTGCACAAAGTCTTAACCACTGGACCACCAGGGAAATCCCCATTGCTTACTAGTTATTAAACCCTATACTGGAAACAATGAAAGCTGTCTTTGAACTATATTCATTGAAGATTATATTTACTTCTAGCAAACAGACTACAGTCAATTGTAAGCCAAAAAAAGAGAGTGTTGAACAGTTTTCTTAAGGTTTTTCTTTAATTGGAGGATAATTGCTTTACAATGTTGTCTTGATTTCTTCTACAAAACAATATGAATCAGTCATAACTCTGTATATATCCCCTCCCTCTTGAGCCTCCATCCCTAAACAGAGTTTCTTAAGTAACAATTTTATAGTTAAAATTTCTTTGCCATTTTTTAAATTGAGATATAATTGACATACAACCAGGCAGATTTTCTGATTATTATATAATAACTTTAAAAATAAATTATTAAAAGGTGAAGAAAAAATTTTTCCTAAGAATTAAGGAGCATGTGCCTAGAAAATCTTTGGCTTAATGAGACAAACCAAAAGGGAAATTTTTATTGCTTAAAAGCAATAAAGAGGAGAAATGTAAAACTGAAATCAATAACCAAGCAAAGGCTATCCTGAGAAAAATGTTTATGACCTATTACAATTCTCTTATAATTGGAGAAATAAGGCTAAAAATAAGAGAACAAAGGATTTCCCTTAAGAAACTAGTGACATAACAATAAAACCAGAGGAAACTAGAAAGAGAAGACTTATACAAATAAAGGTAAAATTTTGTTAAATATGAGTTAATTTTTAATTTATTGATTTATTAAAATTTAATTTAATGACATTCATTTAAAAGTTGAAATAAACCTAGAAGCTGGTTCCTTAAAACAGCTAAACCTTTAAGAAACCTGAATAAGGTGGATCAGCCTAGAGACCATCATATAAAGGGAAGTAAGTCAGAAAGAGAAAAAAATATTGTCTAATACTGCTTATACGTGGAATCTAGAAAAATGGTACAGTTGAACTTATTTTCAAAGCAGAAATAGAGATACAGATATAAAGAACAAACTTACCAAGAAGGGAAAGGAGGGTGCGATGAATTGGGAGACTGGGATTGACATACATACCCTGCTATGTATAAAATAGATAACTAATGAGAACCCACTGTATATAGTACAGGGAACTCTACTCAGTGCTCTGTGGTGACCTAAATGGGAAGGAAGTCCAAAAAAGAGGGGATATATATATATGTATGTATATGTATAACAGATTCACTTTGCTGAATAGCAGAAACTAACACAACATTGTTAAGCAACTACACTCCAAAAAAATTAATTGAAAAAAGAAGCTTGAATAAGTTAAAGAGAGAGAGACAGAAAACAAAAAAGAGAGATTCAAACCTGCAGCAACAGATTTAAGAATTTAGAGAGAAAAGATGACTTCCTGGAACAGTACATATTACTAACACTGAGCTAAGAGGACGAGGGACACTTGAACAGACCAATTGCCATTATTTTGAAAGGTGATTAAGATGTACAATCAGAAGAGTTCCTCGGACCAGATGGCTTTCCAGGTTAGTAACAAAATCATTGTTTATTCCATTTCCCTTTCTTATAACTCAGTCACAGTGAGTAATTGTTACATAGCCATAATATTTGAATTCTATTTATTGGTTTTCTGTTTTAATAGGAACAGAAAAATCAACTCACAGACCAAGCAAACTCATTTATAACTACACTATAATATTCAAAAGTTATGAATATCTAAAATATGTTTCCTTGACTAAAAGGGAGTGTATAATAAGGGAGAAGTAGATGATAGGGTAGGTGCTTCTAATAAAAAGCAAGCGTATAAATATGCACAAATCTGATGGATCAAGATATAGAGATTTCGGTGCATTATGTAATGATGATCATCAGAAGAACTCAAATTAGGACTCATAAAAACCAAGAAAAGAGAGAGGGAATGGGAAAAGGAAGTGGGATATGGAATAAGCGTGCTGATTTCACCATATTTCATGTTGAGGAGTCAACAGATACTGTCTTAGATGGATAAATCATGAAATAAAGATCTAAGTATCAGAAGTTAAAGTCATTGTGGTTAAACACTAGAAAAACTCAAAACAGAAACAGTTAAAAGCAGTCATTTCTAGGTGTAAAAAAGATAGAGTACTTTAATTTTGTAATCTTATGTTCTGCTTACATTTTTAAAATCAATTCTTATCAACAGCAGCATCCATATATACATACATAAAAACAGAGGAGAAAAGAGCCAACACAACAGATGCTCTTTGAAGAAGGGGGAAAATCCCCTAGAGAAGGAAATGGCAACCCAATCCAGTATTCTTACCCAGGAAATTCCATGGACAGAGGAGCCTGGTGGGCTACAGTCCATGGGGTCACAAAGAGTCAGACGTGACTTAGTGACTAAACAAGAGAGAAAATCCCCTGGTTGTAGCATGGTCAAAGAAGGGATTTCATGGCAAGACTTCTGATGAGCAGTTTTCAGTTGTCTGTGGTGAGGTGTGCCCTGTGAGTCACCCTCCACCACTCCCACACAGCCTGCATTGCTCCCGAATGGATCAGAGGTCTCAGGAGCTATTGAATGGGCCACCCAGGTGGGCTTGGCGTGAACACAGATGACACATGTGGATCACAGAACTGTAAGACAAGGAGACAGCCAGAGCCCTGGTTACCCAGAGATGGACCCAACAGTTTCTATCTTGAGGCGTCTGCAGTCTACAGAAGGAGTAAGATACAGAAACAGAGCTTTGCTTTGGGCTATGTCAGGTGAACCCAGAAGACACCTGGAAGTCAGGAAGGCCACTGTGGGAAAGATGACCTCTGAGTTACGTGCTGAAAGTTGAGCAGAAGAGGGAGTGAAAAGGGCTTTCTCGGCAGAGGAAGAAGAAAGGGGCCTGACAGGATGAGGCTTGTTCCCAGAAGGGTGGGTGGCTGCTGAGGCTAGACCAGAGACTGGGGTGCAGAGACTGACAGGAAGTAAAGATAGGATGACAGTCTGAGGTAGATGGCAAAGAGCTTAGGCACTAGCCTGGGGAAAGGCAGCATCAGTGAAGGGCTAGGAGTGGGAAATGGCATGACAGGATTTGCATTTTGGAAAGATCACTCTGAATGGAGGCTGGGAGGCCAGTTAAGATTGTGAAAACTAGAGGAGATTTGGAGGAGGCAATGGCAATCCACGCCAGTATTCCTGCCTGGGAAATCCCGTGGACAGAGAAGCCTGGTGGGCTACAATCCATGTGGTCGCAAAAGAGCTGGACACGATCGAGAACAACACACAGAAAGCGAGCTAGGCAAGATAGAAAAAGTATGAAACAAGTCTGTGATGTGGGAGTTGTGAATCTCAATACTTGTTGGCAGCATGCGTGGCCACTCAAGAAAGATGGCCTGATAATTGACCCAGTTAATAGAGAAGAGAGATTTAGCCAACCCAATGGTTAAGCACAGTATCTCTGGGTGCAGCAATCCCCAGGTATGGTTTAGGGAAATGATAGGCATCGGTGATTCTGGAGGTATGATTGTGCCAACAGACAGGACACCAGACTGGAGGATCCAGAAAGGCGATTTCAGAAATCCAGGCAGGTGGAGGCCTCAGCAAGATCAGGGCTATCAGATGCAACAAAAACCTCTCATTTTCTCCCCTTTTCTTCTAAACCAACACTCAAATCAGAATTGGGGCCAGACAGAGTCGTGTAGCTGCCCCAGTTCTGTTGCTCAGTTGTGTCCAGCTCTCTGCGACCCCATGGACTACAGCACGCCAGGCTTCCCTGTCCATCACCAACTCCCAGAGCTTGCTCAAACTCAAGTCGGTGATGCCATCCAACCATCTTATCTGTCCCAGTCAGGTCCAATTTGCTGTAATATTTTTCTATATTCATCTAACAGAATTGGAAGAGAATATCAATTTTCAATAAATATGCAATACAAATGCTACAAAGAGGTCTTCTTTATTTTCAAAACAAAGCATTGATATATTAAGTAAACAATATATTCATTTTTATTTAAAATTTTTATTTTAATTTTTGCGTTTCATTGATTTTTCTCTCACTTATTACTAGATAGCATTAGGTTACTCACCAGAGATTAAAGAAATTTACAAAAACACAGTTACACAAGTTTTTACCCATCTACTGCCTATCCCTGGCTTTTAATTTGTGATTTATTTATTTTTGGCTGCACTGGGTCTTCACTGCTGCACATGGGCTTTCTCTAGCTGCAGTGAGTGGGGGCTACTATCTAGTTGCAGTGCACAGGCTTCTCATTGTGGTGACTTCTCTCGCTGGAATGCAGATTCTAGGGCACACAGGCTCCAATAATTGTGGTGTGTGGGCTTAGTTGCCCCTTGGCAAGTGGAATCTTCCTGGACCAGGGATAGAACCCATGTCCCCTGCATTGACAGGCAGATTCTTAACCATTGGACTACCAGGGAAGTCCCTACCCTTGAGTTTTAAACAAACTGCTTTGAATCCCTTCTTTATTATGGACTATCTGGAAGATAAGGCAAGTTATACAGCAACATGTTTCTGATATGGAAGGTAGCAGTATTATTACCTTCTTCTCAGAGTTGCTGTGAGGATAAAGAAAATTTATTGGGTGGAAGTTTCAGGAACATAATGACTACTCAATCAGTGCTGGTTGCCTTGCTTTCCCAGTCATGTGGTATGTAGAGGAGGTGTGATGGGCAATTGGGTGTAACCAGTGAGACAACATCCCTCACCCCTTCTGTCTTCTGGACAATTAGGAGCCGTTAGGGAAGGGTCAGTTGGAGAAGGAAATGGCAACCCACTCCAGTGTTCTTGCCTGAGAATCCCAGGGACGGGGGAGCCTGGTGGGCTGCCATCTAAGGGGTCACACAGAGTTGGACACGACTGAAGCGACTTAGCAGCAGCAGCAGGGAAGGGCCATCAGGACTGATTTCAGCTGTACATATTGAAAGTGTACCATATACTCCTGTGAAGTTCTCACTACAATCAAGAGAGTAAATATCTGTCATCCCAAAGTTTTCTTGTCCCTCTTGGTAACTGCTCCTTCCTGCCCCTCTCCACTATCTTCATTCTCCTGCTCCCAGGAAGCCACTAATATGCTTTCTATAAGGATCCAGGTTGTCTTCTTACTGAGTTTTGAGAGTTCTTGCATATTCTGGGGAAAAATTTTCTTCAGCAATTATACAATTTGTGAGTATTTTCTCCCAGTCTGTGCCTTCAGGATGGGTCTGTCTGGCCTTTTCTCAGGGTCAAACTGGGGTTACGGGATTTGGGGAGAAATATCACAGAGGTGAGATGCTCTTCTTATGGCACCATACTGGAGAGCATGCTAGCAACATGATTTATCACTGGTGATGTTGATATGGATCAACTGTTTATGGTGGTACAGTCAGATTTCTCCACTACAAAGTTTCTATATTCTTTGGGAGTTGATAAGTCTCCCAAAGTATCCCATACTCAAGAAGAGACAGGGTAATTAAGTTCTATCTCCTGGAGGGGCAAATATCCACATATATTATTTAGATTTTTCTGTAAGGAAATTATCCCTCATCCCTATTATTTATTTACTCGTTCACTTAATTGTATCATTATAAACTCATGTATATGGGGATGAGGGATAATTTCCTTACAGAAAAATCTAAATAATATATGTTGGGAGACTTATCAGCTCCCAAAGAATATAGAAACTTTGTAGTGGAGAAATCTGACTGTACCACCATAAACAGTTGATCCATATCAACATCACCAGTGATAAATCATGTTGCTAGCATGCACTCCAGCCATGAAATTAAAAAGACGCTTGCTCCTTGGAAGGAAAGTTATGACCAACCTTGATAGTATATTGAAAAGCAGAGACATTACTTTGCCAACAAAGATCCTTCTAGTCAAGGCTATGGTTTTTCCCGTGGTCACGTATGGATGTGAGAGTTGGACTGTGAAGAAAGCTGATCGCCGAAGAATTGATGCTTTTGAACTGTGGTGCTGGAGAAGACTCTTGAGAGTCCCTTGGACTGCAAGGAGATCCAACCAGTCCATTCTAAAGGAGATCAATCCTGGGTGTTCATTGGAGGGACTGATGCTAAAGCTGAAACTCCAATACTTTGGCCACCTCATGCAATGAGTTGACTCACTGGAAAAGACTCTGATGCTAGGAAAGGTTGGGGGCTGGAGGAGACGGGGACGACAGAGAATGAGATGGCTGGATGGCATCACCGACTCAGTGGACATGAGTTTGAGTGAACTCTGGGAATTGGTGATGGACAGGGAGGCCTGGCGTGCTGTGATTCATGGGGTCGCGGAGTCAGACACGACTGAGCGACTGAACTGAACTGAACTGAAACTCATGTATACTTGTGTGGTTTTGATGTTTCCATCCTTTTTTGTTGCACTTCCTTACTTTCTGTCACTACAAAATACTCCACGCTCATCTTGTAGTTTCTCTATCCCGGCTCTAGAGTTAACTGTTTCCTCAAGGGTCCCTGCTTCGCTGAGTTGGAGAATAGTATTTAGAAATAAATATCTGAATAATGAATGTGTCCCATTGTTAGTGGTGTGACTGTTTTGAGGCTTGAGAGGTATTTTTTTTTATTTTTCTTGCAAGGTTCTGTGTATTTTAGAGGGAGACTGAAAAATTTACTATTAGCCAGTTATGTGAAAGAGTTCTGCTAGAAGTGTGGTTCATGAACCATCAATATCGGCATCACAAGGGTATTTGTTAGAATTGCAGATCTTGAGCCTCATCCCAGACCTCCAAAATCAGAAACTGCGTTGGACCCAAGACTCTGTGTTTTAATAAGCACTGTAGGTGATTTTTCACATATTGAAATTTGAGAACAAATGACAGAAGGAGTAGCCTACAGAAGCATGAGTTAATTGCAATTGTATTTTGTACTCCAGTTCCTCCTATAGGTGGTGCTCCAGACAACTGCCAAGTTAGATGGCTTCTTAATCCAGCTATGATCTCAGTCCTTGGATTCCTACCATTCTGATGATAAGGACACATCATACAAGCAAGAATACACAGGCTAGACAAAAGAAGTAAAAACAAGACCAAAAGAATCAATAGTCAATGAAATAATAGTAAACCAAATCCAGCAGCACTTACAAAGGTCTATATAGCATGACAATTATCCCAAGAATGCAAGGTTGGTTTCTGCCCCAGCTCTGGTGTCTGATCTTCCTCTAGCCCAAACCCAGCTCTGGGTTTTAAATCTTGTTTTCCTGACGCAGCTGGCAGCAGCTGCCTTCATAATTCCTGGGCTTCCTCTCTGACGACACTCCCTTCCACATAACCACTCTCAGCTGAAAGGTACCAGGAGTCACCATCTGTGAGATAGGCCTATTCAATATGCTTTTTTCCACACATCGGAGGTCAGGTTTTGTTTTGTTTTGCTAATTGCATGCCAAGCTGTCACCTGGAGCTTAGTGAAGGGTATGAACATACCCATAAATTATCCAGTATTCAAAGGTGATTTTGATATTCCTATCAGGAGCCTCTTTATGCTCAAATGAGCATGCAGTATTTTGCAAAGGTAAGCATTCTGAGGGAGCTGTTAATTATTTGAAACAAGGATGCTTGGGTGACTGCAAACAGCAATGAATAAATCCCCCAAGTAGCTCAGATGGGACATGATTTTATAGTTGCTGGGGGGGTGGGGAACTCACTTGGGAAGTATTTAAAAAGTAAGAATGACCCACTTAATTGGTTCACAATTCAAAAGCGCTCACAGGGACAGCAATGAGGTTCAGTGGGAATACTAGGGATTTGGGGCACTACAAAATACTCCACGCTCATCTTGTAGTTTCTCTATCCCAGCTCTAGAGTTAACTGTTTCCTCAAGGATCCCTGCTTCACTGAGTTGGAGAATAGTATTTAGAAATAAATATCTGAATAATGAATGTGTCCCATTGTTAGTGGTGTTACTGTTTTGAGGCAGAGTTCTCCCTGGGCAACACTGCTGTTATTGAGGAGTAAGGGTGGTGTCATGAGGGCAACACTGAGTCACAAGCTGAACTCTTAAAACACTAAATTAAGGAGATTCTTCTGAGGTATGGGAGAAGGGGACACTTAATCTCAGATCCGCTTCCTCTTACTGGTCTCACTACTCCTTGCAGGTGGATCTGCAGGTGGTTTTAACTCAAGGTCAAGCCTGTCCCAAATTCTGAGCCAATCTCAACAGGCAAAGGTAGGGCTTTTCAAGCATTCATCTTTTTGTCCTTTCATTTATTAGAACATGAATGGTGATAGGTATTGTTCAAGGAATGAAGGGATAAGAGAATATAAAAGGCATGGTCCCGCCCTCAGAGTTAATTCACTGCTTGGAAATGGACACATAAATAACCCTAATCTTCAATTTGTTCTTCCAGGCCCTGCCCTGCCCCAATTAGTCTCTGCCTGACTCTGGCTTAGCTCAACAAATCCAGCCTTACAAGCTCCCCATTCTAGCCCCACACTGCCAGGAAGCGTTAGTGCCTTGTGCCCAGGCCCCAAGTTATGAGATGGTCTCACCAACAGCAGGTGAATAAAGAGGAGTATTGGAGGAAAAGGAGGCAGGATCTAGTGAGAAGGCAAGGTTTTAAGATCTATCACAGTTGCTGGACAGGAAAAATATTTGATAGGACAAAGGAGAAAGGGGGCAAAGCAGGAGGTCTGTTCACACTTGTATCTTCGTTATCTAAAACTTCAAATTTTAACTTTGTCAATGAAAACGGAGTTTGGGGACTTCCCTGGTGGTCCAGTGATTAATAATCCACCTGCCAACGCGGTGGACATTGGTTCAGTCCTTAGTCCAAGAAGATCCCTCATATTGTGAGACAACTAAGCCTGTGCTCCACAACTACTGAGCCTGCCCTATAGAGGTTGTGTGCCACAACTTCTGAGGGCTGCGTACCCTAGAGCCCATGCTTCTCAACAAAAGAAGCCACCACAGTGAGACAACTGTGCATCGCAACTAGAGGAAGCCCACACACAGCAGTGAAGGCCTGCTACTGCTGCTAAGTCACTTCAGTCGTGTCCGACTCTGTGTGACCCCATAGACGGAAGGAAGCCCACCAGGCTCCGCCGTCCCTGGGATTCTCCAGGCAAGAACACTGGAGTGTGTTGCCATTTCCTTCTCCAATGTGTGAAAGTAAAAAGTGAAAGTGAAGTCGCTCAGTCGTGTCCGACCCTTAGTGACCCCACGGACTGCAGCCTACCAGGCTCCTCCGTCCATGGGATTTTCTAGGCAAGAGTACTGGAGTGGCTTGCCATCGCCTTCTCCGAATGAAGGCCTAGTTCAACCAAAAAAAATAAAGATAAATAGTGAGTTTCGTATGATTCCCAACATTGTATACAGGTGAGGACTGGGAATGTGATGTCAAGCCAACCTGAATTCAAGCTAGCATTTCTCTTACACCCAGGTAAAAGGGACCCCTGTCAGGACCCCCACCTGCAGAAGAACCTATCCTTCCCAAACACATACACAAACACTTTAAGTGACTTTGTTAAAATTTTCTAAGTGCTTCTCTGGTGCTTAGGACCAGGCAGAGCTGGCAGAGCTGTCCTGGTAGAGTCCTTGACCTCAGTTGGGACTTCCATAGACCCTGGCCTTGTTTCTCTCCTTGGAAGGTCTCTGACCTTCCACCCATGCCTGGAGTTGACCAGATGTCCCCTTTTTCCTTTCCAGGAGAGCAGCCTGGCAGTACAATTGCTGGGCTGGCATGGCGTTTCTTTTGCATGAGATGTAGCTGCCCAAACAATACTGACATGCTGAGTGTGATATTCCCACAAATTTGCCACTGAGTCCCTGGCCCTGGGCTACTCACATCCACTGTTGGCCCTCAAGGTTGAGCTGTGTGTGTGTGTGTGTGTATGTGTGCACTTAGGGTCACTAATCCATGTTCTGACCATGATACTGGCTTTAGGCTACCGACTCAAAGAGAGTGAGATGATGACCCACCCTGCACACTCCCCTCAAACTTCACACCAGTTGAATCAACAGTCTTCCCAGGGGGTCATGCTTATCTCCTCCGGGGCTTTTGAGACCAACTGCAACGCTGCAAGGTCATTGGACCTTCTGATTGATTATGTCCTCTCTAGTCAACATGGTGACATATGCACTGCTGGGTTGGTCATGTACTGTATTGGACCATGCGGACATTCTTATGCAGAAGAGACTGTTTTTCTTGCTCTGCCATGGACACCTCATCTATCTTAGGAAAGACTTTCTTGGTTTTATGATTCACTTTCAGTTCTAGTCCATCCATTTGAACTAGAGGGTTCATGGAAAGAGAGAGAAAGAGATTTAAATGACCTGAAGGAATTAAGGTTGGGGGAGAGCGAATGGATTCAGTAAGAAAATAGTTAAGGAATCAAATTTGTTCTCTTTGGAGAAGAGAAAGTAAATGGATGGTTTAATTGTTGACTTCAAGAATGAGCAGTGATCTAATGCAAAGAATAAAGACAAATTATTCTTTATGTCTGAAAATACTAACGAGAGGGGATGAAATTAAATTAGAGCAGGAGAGATTTCAGAATGACAAAGGGTAATCAGAAAAATTCTCCCCACCCCAGGGGACATTTGGAGGAAATCAGACAACACTTCACTCAACTTAAGATCTCCTGAGAATTTTCAGGGTTTTTTTTTGCAGGGGGTGTTGAGGGGGAAGTTGGAGGATGGGGAAAGGGTGCAGGTTTGGTCCCAGTTGTTTTTTATCCAGGGGTTCAGCCTCAGCTCATGTGTAAAGAATTTAGCTCCTGTTGTGAAGAGATTATATGTACGTAGTGGTGGCCAGATAGAACCTGGCACGTTTAAGAAAGAGAAAGAAGATTGGTATAGCTGGAGAATAATACTGGCAAGAGATGGGACAGAGAGGAGAGCTGGGGCCTTGTTACCATGTGACTTGTCTCTAGCTGGGGCAAGAGATGGGACAGAGAGGAGAGCTGGGGCCTTGTTACCATGTGACTTTTGAGCCCTTTAGGAACATTCAACTTTATTCTCAGAGCAAGGAAGAATATCTGGGGACTTCCCTGGTGGTCCAGTGGTTAAGACTCTGTGCTCCCAATACAGGGGACACAGGTTTGATCACTGATTGGGGAACTAAGATCTTGCAGGCCACAGGGCACAAAAAAAAAAAAAAAAAAAAAATTGAAGGGTTTTAAGCAGGAAAATGACATCTCAGATTTGCCCTTTGAAAGATGATTCTGGCTGAAATTTGAGGAATAGATTGGCAGGACTTGTTATGAAGGCAGGCAGGCTAGTTAAGAATGATTCTGGTGATATCATGGTGACCTAACCCAAGATGATAGCAGGAGAAATAAAGATAAGGGGTGGCTGGCAGAGGTGTCTTGCAGGTGGAATGAGCAGAGCTTGTGACTTACTGTATAAAGCTCCAGATGACGGGTAGAGATGGTGATGGAGGGGAAGACTCAACGGAGGTTTCTATCCTTTTTTCTTCGACAATGTTGTACTACAAACTGTGCAGCTTAAAACAGTGGACATTTATCATTTCAGATTTCTGGAGGTCAGAAATCTGCAATCAAATATCGGAGTGCTGTGCCTTCTGAAGGCTATAGGGATGAACATGTTCCAGGCTTCTCTCAGAGCTTCTGGAAGCCTCAGGTGTTCCCTGGCTTGTAGATGGCCATCTACTCCCTGTGTCTTTTCATATGGTATTCTTACAGTACTCGTGTCTTTGTCCAAAGTTCCCCTTTTTATAAGGACATCAGTTATATCAGAGTAGGCCCACTCTATTACTCTATGACCTTCAGTTCAGTTCAGTCGCTCAGTTGTGTCCGACTTTTTGTGACCCCATGAACTACAGCACTCCAGGCCTCCCTGTCCATCACCAACTCCCGGAGTTCACTCAAACCCATGTCCATTGCGTCGGTGATGCCATCCAGCCATCTCATTCTCTGTCGTCCGCTTCTCCTCCTGCCCCCAATCCCTCCCAGCATCAGAGTCTTTTCCAGTGAATCAACTCTTCGCATGAGGTGGCCAAAGTATTGGAGTTTCAGCTTTAGCATCAGTCCTTCCAATGTACACCCAGGACTGATCTCCTTTAGAATGGACTGGTTGGATCTCCTTGCAGTCCAAGGGACTCTCAAGAGTCTTCTCCAACACCACAGTTCAAAAGCATCAATTCTTTGGCGCTCAGCTTTCTTCACAGTCCAACTCTCACATCCATACATGACCACTGGAAAAACCATAGCCTTGACTAGACGGACCTTTGTCGGCAAAGTAATGTCTCTGTTTTTTAATATGCTATCTAGGTTGGTCATAACTTTAGTTTGATTAATTATATCTGCATGCATGCATGCTAAGTTGCTTCAGTCGTGTCCAACTCTTTGCAATGCTGTAACCCACCAGATTCCTCTGTCCATGGACTGAACCCACATCTCTTATGTCTCCTGTACTGGCAAGTGGGTTCTTTAACACCGGCACCACCTAGGAAGCCCTAATTATATCTGGGCTTAGTTGCTCAGTCGTGTCTGATTCTGCGATCCCATGGAAAGTACCCTGCCAGGCTCCTCTGTCCATGGGGATTCGCCAGGCAAGAATATTGGAGTAGGTTGCCTTGCTCTCTTCCAGGGGATTGTCTCAACCCGGGGACTGAACCCGGGTCTCCCACATTGCAGGCAGATTCTTTACCATCTGAGCCACCAGGGAAGTCTAACATCTATAGCTACTCTATTTCTAAATAAGGCCCCATTATGAGTATAGGGGATAAGAACATCATTGTATAAATTTGGAGGGGACAAAATTCAACCCATGTAGCAGCACATGGGGTAGTATCATTCACTAAGACAAATAATGCAGGTAATAAAACAGGTTTGGAGACAGAGAGATGAAGCCTTGAGCCTGGAGGATGTTGCATTCAGTGGCCCTGTGGGAAACTCATGAGGAAATGTCTAGAAAACTCTTTGATATAGTCAGTTGGTGCTTAGGAGGGGGAGGTATGGGCTGGGGTGGGAATCTGAGAGTCTTCAGCATATAAGGTAGAGAAGATGGTGAATCTTTGGGAAGGGTCAGACCACTTACCTGGGGAAAAAAACCAGTTCATCTTTGAAACCCCAGCACTTAGCTCAGCCCTTAGCTCTGCTCCTAATGTTGAATGAATAAGTGAACATTCACTTATGAATGAAAAAAAAACTGTTTCTTCAGCTCTCCATTAGTTCAAGACAAGACGGCTTTGGACGTGTGACAGCTTGCCCTCCTCCGACTCTGACGTAGGGGGAGTGTACTTTGTAGGAATGAGGAATAAGCATGCTTAGGCCCTCCTAAGAGATTTGGTAAGAAGACAGTTAAGGAATCAGATTTATTCTCTTTGGAGAAGAGACAGTAAATGGATGGTTTAATTGTTGACTTCAAGAATGGGCAATGATTTAATAGAAAGAATATAGACAAATTATTCTTTATGTCTGAAAAGACTAACAAGAAGGAATGAAATTAAATTATATTCTTCTTGACACTCATTTAGCAAATTTGTCAAATGCTCCCCCCACCTCCATATCCTAGGGAAAGCCACAAGGTCAGAGGTGAGGGGTCCTACGGATGTGCCTATCTTTTGACTTGTAGGAACATGAAACAGAGGAAAGGTACATGAGTCTTGCTGTAGTTTGCAGCAACATCTATTTCCTTGGAAATCTTTGCCTTTGCCATCAGCTCAGCTTTCCAATGAGCTAAATTGCACTGCTGCTGCTGTTGCTGCTCAGTCGCTTCAGTCATGTCCGACTCTGTGCGACCCCATAGACGGCAGCCCACCAGGCTCCCCCATCCCTGGGATTCTCCAGGCAGGAACACTGGAGTGGGTTGCCATTTCCGTCTCCAATGCATGAAAGTGAAAAGTGAAAGTGAAGTCGCTCAGTCATGTCCGACTCTTCGTGACCCCATGGACTGCAGCCTACCAGGCTCCTCCATCCATGGGATTCTCCAGGTAAAAGTACTGGAGAGTTTCCAAATACTTTCCAACACCACCTCCTTTCCCTCCAAATCTCAAGACTGATGGTAATGTGATCTTGGGGGAATCTGGGGCAGAGGGACTCTCAGGCCTGGCTGTACTGGAGTGGGAGCTGGAATGGGGCGGGGGTGTGGGTGGTGTAATGGTCTGCTGGGCGGTTGATCCAGCCTTCTTTGTGCCTGTTGCCTGGTGACATGCAGAGGCCCCTATCTCAGAACCACTCTCGGGCTTGCTATTGGTTCAGTGCTGGCATTTGTTGACAATAGACACTTCCCTGGCCCTGGACTCTGAAAGAGACCTTGGGAGCTTGAGTTTCAGGCTATCCTGCTTGTCCAAACGCAGTTCCTTAACTCTTTATGTCCCTGGCTGGAAGGCCCAGCTTTCGCCATCAGGGCACCGAGTGCTCAGCCCAGCTCTACACTCTGCTCTCTGCCTCAGGGTGTGCAGCTGGGCTGGGGGGCTTTCTTTTCTGCTCTGCTTCTGTGGAAGGACAAAATTTTCTTCCCTTCTCACCTTTCTGGGTTATCTTGTAAGATAGTTTCAATAAACAGACTTTGTTGGCTTAACAAGTCATTTGAGCTTAGCTAGGAGGGGCAGTCGATGTTGTCAGAAAGTCTTGCTTTGTCAATGAGCTTTTCTGAAGAACCTGAAAGATTCTTCCTGCAATGCTCAGGAATCTGTGGATGAGACCTCCACCTTCCTGGGATGGCGCTGGGGCCAGGCAGGAGAAGAGAGATTAGAAAGAGACTGAGGTTGACTATGGGGGAGGCAAAACAGGCAGGCAACTAGTCAGAGAAAGGACTCTCAGTGCCTCCAAGGTTGAACCTATTGGATAAGTGAGTGAATCCATGGACCAAAGGGATGGGTCCCATTTATGGAGGTCAGTTCTCCACTTGGTTGAGTACCTGGCTTCCAGGCTTCTCAAGCAGCTCGCAAGCCCTCCCCATCTCCTTCCTCCTCCTCTACCTCGGGAACCTTTTAGAGAATGGATCAGCTGAGGGTCGGACTGGGGACAAGCTGAATGAGGGCAGCTGCAGTGAGACTACAGTTTGTCCAGTTAAGAGAGAGTTCTGGCTGGTTCCTCAAAGGGCCCAGTCTTGATCTTCCAAACCCAGCACCACCTGGAGGCATGTTCAGGCCCAGCCTCCTGGCAAAGCTCCCACCTGCATTCCCCACACCCTGGTGCCTCTCTCTCCTTCCACCTGTAACAAAACCACTTGCCTTTAGGCAGGAAAAGCAGAAGATCTTGCAAAGACCAAGCAAGGCTGGGAAATGGGAGGAAGGGAATGGTCTTCCATCCCTTCGGCTGACCCTTGCAGCCAACTGCCCAAGTCTGACCTACAGTCTAAGAGGAGGCCCTAAGAACATCTCAAGAAGGAGAGGAAGTACTAAGGGTTCCAAGCTGTGTCCTCAAGATTAACTGTCTACAGTAGCCAGCACTCTGGAGCAAGTAGGGTTTGGAACTGGGGTCAAAGTGCCATGATGCCACGGCCAGGAAGACACACGCACCTTGGACTTGGTGATCTGTGGGTCACAGGGATTTCTGTTGGGCCTGCTGGAGCCCAGATGTCTGGTTGTCTCTGTCTGAAGGGCACCACTGGTTTGGATGCAGTAAAAGGACCCTTCACTCCCCACCGTGGTTCAGCAGGGCTGGGGATCATATTATGCAGCTTCTTTTGTTATCCTGGATCATCTTTCTGCCAGCAACAGTTGCTCCTTGGGGTGTGTGGTATGACTCTCCCTTTTCTGTGCATCTGAGATCCAAGGAAAAGGAGCCCTTTATGCCCAATGCAAGTGTAATGTGCCAGCTAAGAATGCAGTAGTCCCTTTGCCACCACAAATTTCCACAGTCATTTGGACTAAGAACCAGTAAGATATAGCCCCTGAAATGGGCACAGAGGGATTTTAATCAGAAAGAGGAGACTGACCCTCATTTAAGCACCATCACTTTCAAACATTTGTTTTTGTTTTTGGCCTTATTGAGAATGGAGGAAGTGTTGGAATGTGGTAAGATCCATTCCAATACCAAAAAAGGAAGAAAGGTGGACTTCAAACAGCATGGCCTAGTGACCTTGAAATCAATTCTGAGAAATATTCTGAAATAAAATTCTTGCTATAACAAAATACAATGGACAGAGAGTACCACAACAGAAGTGTATTGTCTCCCAGATCTGGGGGCTGGATGTCTGAGGCCAAGGTGTGGGCTGGGGTGGTCATTCTCAGGGAGAATATGCTCCATGCCTTTCTCCTGGCTGCTGGTGGTTTGCTAGCAATCTGCACTGTTCCTTGAGAAGTATCACTCCTAGCTCTGCCTTTATCATCACGTGATGTTCTCCTGTGTCCAGATTTCTCCTTTTTATAGGGACCCCAGTCATATTGGATTAAAAGTCTACTCTAGTATAACTTCATCTTAAGTAGTTACTTCTGCAATGATCCTATTTCCAAATAAGGTCATATTCTAAGACACTGTGGATTAGGACTTCAACACATGAATTTTGGGGAAGCACAACCATGCTCAAGCTTTTGAGCATTTTGTAAAATAATCAGTCAACTCTAGAGACTAAAGTAAGTCCACTAAGAACAAGCTATGTCAGTCTAACTATTTCCTGATGTCACAGGGCACAGGCTTTCCCACTTGGTAAAGAATCCACCTGCAATGCAGGAGACAAGGGTTCAATCCCTGGGTCGGGAAGATCCCCTGGAGAAGGAAATGACAACCCACTACAGTATTCTTCCCAGAGAAATCCCATGGACAGAGGAGCCTGGTGGGCTACAGTCTATGGGATCGCAAAGAGTTGGACATGACTTAGCAACTAAACAACAGCAACAACTGTCATGGGGCTAACCACAGGTTACCTTCAGTGATGGGCAGGGACCAGAGCCCAAAAACCCCTTAGGCCACACCAAAGGTGGATGGATGCTTGCCTGCATAAAATAACTGACCTCTCACTTGTTCCAGGGTCTCAACTCAGAAGTGAAACAGTTCGGTTAGAAAATGAACCCCCAACTGGCTTTAACATTTGGCCTGGTGAACAAGAAGCTATCATAGTTACTAGCATGGCAATCAGGGAGCTTCCCAGGTGGCGCTAGTGGTAAAGAACCCACCTGCCAATGCAGGAGAGGTAAGAGAGGTGAGTTCGCTTCCTCAGTCAGGAAGATCTGCTGAAGGAGGGCGTGGCAACCCACTCCAGTATCCTTGTCTGGAGAATCCCATGGACAGAGGAGCCTAGAGGGCTACAGTCTATAGGGTCGCAAAGAGTCAGACATGACTGAAGTAACAGCACACACACACAGCATGGCAGTCATATATATCCAGGGAGGCAGTTCTCAGAATCATTTATAATGAAATCTCTAAAGCCTGGAAAACAATCTCCTATCACTTCTTTTGTCATCGTACAACTTCCTTTCAATTTCCAAGTTTTCCAAGCCTCATTTGTAACTCTTCCCACAGTCTATGAACGAAAGCAAATGTCTGCCTTCGCCAGGAATAACAGTGCAAGGGAGTGTGGGTGGTAGGGCCCTAACGCCCAAGCTGGGCCTCCATTTCCCGCCATTGTTCCCTCAGTCGGGTTTCCAAACACTCGTTTGGGCTGTCCTGGGGGGAGTTTTTCCAGATAAAAAATGGCCTGGTTGTCTGCCAGTGATTCAGGCAGGTTCACAGCCCTAAACCTGTTTTATCTTTCATGCTTATCACTTATCATCAGCTGCCAGGAGACAGACAATAGGGGCAAAGAGGCACATTGGCTGGGCCGGGTCTTAGGTAGCCCCAAGGGTTTTAGAGGCCTTCAAACAACCAGACTCGGCAGTCTCACCAGGTTAGTCTAGGTCCCAGGCCAGAGGTCCTTTCTCATTAAAGCAGCGGGGATTCAGTGAGTTCCCTTGGCAACATAGCATGTCCCTGGGGCCCGTGATGGCAGAAACAGACCTCTCTGTGTATGTTGATTTGTCCCCTCTCTGATCTGCTGTCTCAGGAAGCCCCTGACATGGCTGAGCACTCAAGTGTCCAGGGAAGAAGGGGATCTGAAGGGCCTTTTAGAAAGTTATTGGTTTTGGTTTTGCTTGTTTTCCCTAGAAATTTTGGTTTAATTTAGAAATAACATGAAGGGTGAAATTAGTGAAATCTGAATAAACTCTGGGTTTCCCCGGTGCCTAAGCTGTAAAGAATTTGCCTGCGATGCAGGAGACTCAGGAGACGAAGGTTCGATCTCTGGGTCGAGAAGATTCCCCTGGAGAAGAAAATGGCAACCCGTTTCAGTATTCTTGCCTGGAGAATTCCATGGACAGAGGAGCCTGGCATGGGGTTGCAGAGAGTCAGACACAGTTGAGCATCTGG
This sequence comes from Moschus berezovskii, assembly GCF_049115385.1. Taxonomy (NCBI): domain Eukaryota; kingdom Metazoa; phylum Chordata; class Mammalia; order Artiodactyla; family Moschidae; genus Moschus; species Moschus berezovskii. Next base: position 43,996,308 of record NC_142473.1, read on the forward strand.
ACTATACTAATGTTAATTCCCTGGGTTTGATATGATACTAGTTAGGCAAGGCTACTTTTTTTTTTTTTTTGCAACTTTCTGTGAACCTGTAATTATTTTAAAGTAAACAAGTTTTTTTTTTTTTTCCTCAAAGCACTCGTGATGGCTCCCCAAAGTCTAGTCAATACACCTCGTCTTTGAAAAAGGTATAGAACCTAATAGCTGAAAGCACAGGATTTAGGCCAGACAGGTCTCAATGCCTGTGCAGGCTTTCCGCCCACCAGCTGTGCGACCTTGGGCATGTTACTTCATCCTTCTGAGCTTGGTTTCCTTATCTACAAGAGAAATCTTAGTGTTTCCCTGATGGGTTGAGTGTGAGGATAAATGAGGTAACTCAAGGAAAGCACCTAACAAGGTAGATGGTAAAGCACTAAATGTCCCTTGAAAATGATCATCTATGGAATAGAGGAGCTGTGCATGTGTTTTCAATGGTGGGTCACAAGCTCAGAAAGTCCTGTGTAGCTGAATTTTTTCATGGTGTGTGGGGAGGATCTACATGTGGATGTGACTCAAATATGAGTCAAATGCCTATGGAAGAATTGCTTGAGTTTGGCCCCAATTTTTTCCCCTATAAATTGTACAAAGTCCCAAGTTTCCTAATGTGGAATTCAATTTAATTGAATAAGCAATATACAGTTTCCACTGCCAACAGCAGTTCGCTGAAGCCTACCAGCCAGCCAGGTGGCTGGAGCTGAGGTGGGATGGGAAGGCTTGGGGGCTGAAAAGTGTTAGGTAGGCCCTCTTGCCCCCAATTCCTGAATGAGAGGTCATTCAGGGTTGACATATTTTTGTGAAATATCCCAGGCACCTGCATTCCAGAAAGAGAGGGAGCCCCCCTTGTGCAGAGGATGCCTCATAGACACCCACGAGCACCTCCTGGAGATTGAAGGATGGATCCCAAAGCCGCTTTTGCCATATGCTTTCTGGTCCTCCTGCCCTTCCAAAGCCCTCTATTCCAGACATCCTGGTTACTCATCAGGTCTCAGACATCACCTGGTTTCTCCAAGCAGGCTGTGCATCCACCTGGAGAGCCCTGCCCTCCGCCCACTCCTTCAGTCTCACGCACCTCAGCTGGTTCCATTCCACCCATTTTTCAAAGCTTCCATCAAATGCGTTATCACTACCACTCACAGGTCCTCTCTCCCGCTCCCAATTCTCCTAGGCTCTGGTTTGCCTGGCCCCACCTCCATGCTCTGGGCATTACCCTCATGGCCTATGGGGAACATGCCTCGATGTTTCTTCTCTGTCCTGCTCCTGCTACAGAAACCCTTGGCTTGCCTGCTGCAGGACAGAGTTCTCAGGACATAACCTACCTTCATCTAACAGGAGAGCACAGACCTTTTTTTGTCATAAGAGTTGATGTGCTTTAGTACCTTCACAGCCCCTTCCGCTGGTGAACCTGCAGTCTAGGAGAAGAGAGATGACACATGCATGTTCAGGTGATATGACTGACAAATTGATGGCCTGTCCCCTATTTTTAAGACTGTGTCAGCCTTTATCTCCCCTGATAGCCCTTTGGCAATCTCCATGGTAGTTTCCCTACGTTGCATTGTACTTATTTTCTACATTATCAGCTGTGAGGCCTTCCAGGCTTGCGTGGCATGATTTCACATTTTGTATGTTTCTCCAGTTTAATCTGCTCATTCCTGGTGCAGGTGCCACTGTCTTCCTATCTCTTGACGGGTTCTTACTACAACTTCCTCTTGGCTTCAGATTTCTCCCTGGTTTGATCCATTCTTCTTCACACTGTAGTCACAGTGATCTTGGACCACAAATCTTGAGTCTATCCCTTGCCTAAGATCCTCAGTGGCACACCATGACCTTCAGGATGAATCAGAACATCTAAGCCTGGTATTCCAGGCCCTCCCACTATATCTTACACATTCTATCATTCTATACTTTAGCAATATTCTCTGTTCCAGCAACAAGTGGCTGCTTGCAGATTCCTACATACCTGTCCACTCCTTAACTCTGGGCCCCTGTTCTTTTGTCTTTTTTGAAAATATGCTGTCTCCCTATCTTCACTGGGATGACTTCTACTGATTCATCAAGGCTCAACCTGGGTAGAGATCACACAGGCAGTCTGAACCTGAACTCATATGACAATCCTGTCCTTATGTTTTGGTTTTCATTGCTAGACCTGAATTTCACAGGGACAACCAAGATGTCCTCTTCAGCTGAGCTTAGCTAGGAGGGGCCAGAAAATAATAGTTACTCAGTAAATAGTGGTCTAAATAAATGAATGATTGAATGATGAATTATAAAGTACTAGGATGTATTAAGTGCCAAATGAGTAGTACAGACCATGAGTATAAGAGAAAGGAGGAAGTGGCCACTTCCAGTTGGGAGAGCCCCAAAGGGTTTCACAGATAAGAAGAATTTTATGCTGGGCCTTGCAGGATGAGATAACACATGGGAAAGTGTTGGCCCAATGCCCACCTGCCTTTGGTGCTGAATAAGAGTGAAATGAATCTGATTTGGCTAGGTGGAGAGAAGTGGGGAGGACATTCCATGGGGGCAGGTGGTGGGGGCAAAGGTTTCAAGGTGGAAAAATAGAAGGCAAGTTCAGGGAACAATCAAAAGGCCAGTTTGACTGGAGGAGAGGATTTTCAGTGGGGTTAGCAAGTAGATTGAAAGTGTGGGCAAGGCAAGCTGTGGACGATGCCAAGATATCTCATACTCAAAATATTCATACTCAGTGCCCAAGGTGGCCAATGTACAAGGGCCACAATGCTGCCTGCACCTGTCTAGTTCATCAGGGAGGTATCAATTTGAACTTGATTAAGGGAATCTTTGAACAATGAAAACAAAGCACTCAGTGCTCAGGACTGTGAGGTAGGAACAGAGTGGGTAAGGTACAGAATTAGGTCATCATTTAGTGTTTCTGTAGTGTGAACAATAGAGCAAAATAGTTCTGATCAGTTTTAATTTTTCCCTGCCTTTCTAGTTTTGCCTGAATCAGAGAACAGCTGAGTTGACCTAGGGAAAAAGTTACTCTAAGCAGGAAATGCAATAGGGAGGGGAATGGGAAATCCCAAAGTTGTGCCAAGAGAGGAAGCAGTCAGTGCTGGTCAGGCTGGGAAGAGGGGCCTCCGGTCCCACTTGGCTCCTGGTCCACTCTTGAGAACAGCCCATCTGTAAGGTGCTGGACAGCAAGGATGGTGACAGATGGGCCTGTGGCATGGCACATTCGGAGCCAACACCAATATTACATCGTGTATGGAGAAAGAAAGCAGGGGATGTAACAGGGAGCTCACAGGAGAGCTCTGAACCTTCACAAACCCCACCTGCATTCTGTGTGTGACTCAAAGGAGATGGCACACTGCAGGGAAAAAGGGACAGGCAAGGAATTCTGAGCCAAGAGCTTCCTGCTCCACATCTCTGCTGCATGGGGTGCACTGGCCATTGAAACTCCCTAAGATGCAGTGTTCTTTCTCTTCTGTTGTTCTAATGAGAAAGGGGGTCAAGGGTTCCTTCCAGATCTCAAGTTCTACGACTCTCCCACAATTTCCTCAAAAACAGAACCAATAGGATGTGTATCTACGGAAACTGCTGTGTTACAGGGAATCGGTGCTTGTGGAGGCTGGCTAGTTCAATATGGGCAGGGTGGGTTGGCAGGTAGGAGATCCAAGGGAGCTGATGCTGCAATTTCTTTGAAGGCTGTCCAAGGAGGAGCTTAGGTTACAGATGAAATCCAAAGGCAGGAGGCTGGAGAATTCTCTGGCAAGTGGTGGGGAAGCCAGTTCTTTTAGTCTACTCAGGCCTTCAACTGATTGAATATGGCTCACCCATATTAGGGAGCAATCTGTTTTCATCAAGGTCCACTGATTTAAATATTAATCTCATCTAAATACCCTCACAGCAAGACCCAGAATAATAGTGGACCAAATATCTGGGCACTCAGGTCCCTACCAAGCTGACACATAAAATAAGCCATTACACCTGGTTATCCAGCTTTAGATTCCCATTCCGGACCTCACTCATCTTTTGCTCCAGACACGAAAGAACATTCCCTGTACCTGCCCTGTATTTTTCAACCTCTGTTCCTTTGCTCATGCAGTGCGTTCCACTCCAAATACCCTTATGGTCTATTCTCAGTTCGGTTTATTGAAATCCTACTTTTCCTTCCTTATACCACCTACTCCTGAGAAAGGTATCATGTTCTAGTAAGAAATCTCAGATAATTTCTACAACCTCTGTATGCCTCAATTTTTCCTTCTGTAAAATAGGGATAGTGCTTCCTCATATAGTAAAAACTTCATGAACCAATCCACATAAGACAGAACAGTATCTGACAGTCACAAGAATTGATTGTTTTTTTTTAATTATTATTCTCTACCCAATCCCCCATTCCCTACTAGAAATATGTGAAGAAGAATAATGGTGAGTGAAAATTGTGCAGTTGTCTTCTAGGTAAGGTGCTTTGAAAATAGACATCTACGTGCAAACTTTACTTTTGTTCTCGCCTTTCATTTGTATCTCAAAGGTCTTGAACATCCAGTGGTTATAAGATTTACTGTCAAGGGTTGCAAACACAAAACAATGTCTGCTCTATTCACAAGCATTAAAGGATGCTGAAGGATAATTATGATCATAGGTGATTTTTGTCTCATGCACTGACTCAACATAGAACTTGAACAGTGACTCTGCTTTGTCAGTTTGATTTTAACTACTAAATCCTCCCTTCAGGGGTTTATTGAGGTAGCCCTGGGGCTGGGTGGGGAGGGGCCAGCAAAGTGTTTGTCCTGGGCAAGGGTGAGATGCTCTTGGTTTTCTCATTCCTCGCTGGTGGGCCACAGCATGGATGTCTAGGAGTGTAGAGCTATCGGAAACGATCCAGATCCAAACCTTAAAGGGCTGTTTTCTGGCTGAATTACTAGCAGTTTAGCAACTGTATTTCAATAGCTTGTAAGCCATTCACTATTGTGGGGAAATGTAAACGAGGGACTCTGAGCCCACATGGGCCAAATGCTTAATCAAGTGGGTGTCATCCAGGCCCGAAGGCTACAGAGATGCAAATGGCCAACTTGAGACAAAGAACACCTATTTGTGCCTGGATGTCACCTTCAGACTTCAATGGGGAAATTGGCCCAGAGGACCCTTGATAGCAGAAAAGAGGTGAAGCAGAAAAGAAGTGAGCAGAAGCAGAAGAGAGGTGAGCACCATTGTTGGAAATGAAAGTGGAGATTGTAAGCCCCCTATGTGATCTTGTTGACTGCGTTTCAGGAGCTACCAGAAACCTAGCCTGGTGAAGAATGAAAACTTTGTAAGAGTTCACTTACAAAGCTGAAGTTCCAATACTTGGGCCACCTGATGCAAACAGCCAATTCATTGGAAAAGATCCTGATGCTGGGAAAGATTGAGGGCAGAAGGAGAAGAGGGCGACAGAGGATGAGATGGTTGGGTGGCATCACCAATTCAATGGACATGAACTTGGGCAAACTCTGGGAAATTGTGACGGACAGGGAGGCCTGGTGTGCTGCAGTCCATGGGGTTGCAAAGCGTCAGACATGACTTGGCAACTGAAAAAACAAAGAGTCCACTATCTGCATGGTTTTCCCTGTGTTATTTGCAGCTTATTTTCTCTCTGGCTGTGCTGTTAGGAACAGCAGAAGGGCGATGTGCGGACTTGTTTTTAAGGCAAGCCAGGAAAACTAACTGGAGTGGCTACCTCCCCTCCTCATCGCGCTTCAGTAGGGATGAAAAGGGCTGTAAGAGATTCAAAACATGGAGGCAGCCGCTGGAAGACCAAGCCCGAAACCCTGGGACCTGCTGTAAACCAGCAGAGAGAGTTTAACTAGCAGGCATGGACTGAGAAGGCCCTAGTTCCAAGCAGTATGATGTTCTGTGTGAGGTGCTTCAACAACTATATTCAACTTAAAATGCTTATCCCCTTGGTTCCTATAGGCTTCCCTGGTAGTTCAGATTGTAAAGAATCTGCCTGCAATGCGGGAGACCTGGGTTCGATCCCTGGGTTGGGAAGATGCTTTGGAGAAGGCAACAGCTACCCACTCCAGTATTCTGGCCTGGGGAATCCTCATGGACAGAGGAGTCTGGTGGGCTACAGTCCATGGGGTTGCAACGAGTTGGACACAACTGAACGACTTTCACTTTGGTTTCTGTTAGGTAGGTAGAATAGGGAAAAGGAGTCCAGAATGGCAGTGGCCAAAAGACAAGGAAGGGAAAAGCCCGTGAAAATAGAACAAAGGAAGGTTTGAGGACCAGAGTGAGGACCTCAGGTAAAACAAACAACGCTCCTGACTAAGCCCAATTTACATAGGACAGGCCCAGGGGTAAAAAAAGCACATAAAAAGAGGAACCAAATCTAGCTCTCTCTTTCTCTCTGTGTCTTTGGATCCACATGCCCTCACGCCTTGAAGGTGGATTTTCCTGCTATCTTCTAAATAAAATAGAGCTGTAACACTGAGCTGTAACACGGATTTGTCTAAGAGCTATAACATGGTCCATTTGAGACCTGAGAGCTATAACACGGTCTGTCCAAGACCCGAGAGCTGTGACACACTGACGGGACTTTAATGTCCGTCACTCCAAATCTTTGTTGTGATGAGACAAAAACCGAGGAGCATACACTTGTGTGACAGTTTCTGTATCCCATACAAAAATTATTTTCGTATACGTGTGTATGATTTCTCTCTTAGACCATAAGCTCATTGAAGGTGGGAGACATCCTTAGATATGTTGTCACTACCAGGGTCTGTCTATCACAGGGTGTTGCTAGCAGAAGTACACTTTATCTATCGCTATGTAACAAACCACCCCAAAACTTAGCAGCTTGGAATGACAGTAACTTACTATTCCTCATGGTTGGTTGGTCCTTTGGTCTGCGTTTGATGGGGTAGTTTGTGCTACATGGCATTAGCTAGGACACTAGTTAGGCTGTATTCTGCCGGTCATTTTGGCTGTGCTGGAAGGTCCTAGAAAGCCTTGCTCACCTGTCTGGCTCTTACGTGCTCCTCCACCTGGCCTCTTTCCATCCATTCAGTAATTACAATTCTTTACAGAATGATGGTGGCTTCCAAGAATAAAAGTGGAAGTGGAAGCTGCCAGTCCTCTTAACAGCTACTCTCAAAACTGACACCATGTTCTGTTGGTCAAAGAAGGTTGTAAGGCCAGCCCAGATTCAAGGGAGGAGAGTTAGACTCTGCTTCTTGATGTGGGAAGGCACACTTATTTAGGGAGAGGAAGAACTGTGGTGGCTACCTGGAAATTCCTACAAGGCACTTGGTCAGTTTTGTTGAATTTACTTTCCAATGTGAGGACTGGTGAGTGTAACTCCATTACACTTTTCTCCTTTTCATGCATCATTATTTTTTATCTCATAAGCCAACAGACTAAAACAGTGCTATCCAAAAGAAATACAATATGACTCACAAATGCAAGTCAGGTATATAATTTTTAATTTTCTAGTAACTCCATTTAAAAAGTAAAAGAAAAAAAGGGTAAAATTAATTTTAATATAGTATTTTATTTAATCTAATATACCTAAAAATATCATTTCAACATGTTCTCAGTCAAAAATGAATAGAGATAGTTTACATCCTTTAAAATTTTTTTTACTAAATTTCAAAATTTGATGTGAATTTTATACTTATAGCACATCTCAGTTTGGACTAGCCAAAGTTTTATTGCCTAAGAGCCACATATGGGGGCTACCATATTGGACAGCACAAAGCAAATCAATTTATTAATTTTCCTTATATTTAAAATAAGGGTGATAGGGACTTCCCTGGCCATTCAGTGGTTGGGAGTCTGTGTTTCCACTTCAGGGGGCATGGATTCAATTCCTGGTCAGGAAACTGAGATAGCACATGCTGCACAGTGTAGTCCAAAAAAAGCATAAAAAATTAAATTAAAAAATAAAAGGGTGATAAAATAGAACAGGTAAGCACTACAATGCATATTTTAATGCTATTGTGAATGCAAAATGAGAAAGAACACTCAGCAAGTATCTTGCATACAAGAAGCATTCATTGTTTGTCTGAGAATTTTGGGCCCTTATAAAAAAGAGTACCATAGACTGGATGGCTTATAAACAGCAGCTTATTTTTCCAGTTGGAAGCTGGGAAGTCTGAGATCTGCACTGGCAGATTTAGTGTCTGGTGGGGTCTCACTTTCTGGTTCCCAGATGGCTGTCTTTTTGCTGTGTCCTCACATTGTGGAACGGAGAAGGCAATGGCAAGCCACTCCAGTACTCTTGCCTAGAAAATCGCATGGACAGAGGAGCCTGGTGGGCTGCAGTCCATGGGGTCACTACTAGTCGGACACGACTGAGTGACTTCACTTTCACTTTTCACTTTCACACATTGGAGAAGGAAATGGCAACCCTCTCCAGTGTTCTTGCCTGGAGAATCCCAGGGACGGCAGAGCCTGGTCAGCTGCCATCTATGGGGTTGTGCAGAGTCGGAAGCGACTGAAGCGACTTAGCAGCAGCACCTTGTGGAAGGAGGTGAGGCTGCTCTCTGGGGCCTCTTCCCTGTGGGCATTAATCCCATTCATGAGACCCCGTCCCCTCAACCCTCTGACCTAATCGCCTCCCATAGGCCCTACCTCCTAATACCATTACATTGGAGATCAGGCTTTAACATATGAATTTTAGGGGACATAAACATTCAGTCCAAGTTTGGTCCCTTTTCATTGTTTATGGGTATTTTGTTGCCAGAAATAGAGACCCTATCAAACTTGCTCAAGTTAAGGCTCCATGTTCCTTGAGTTGGAGAGCATTTAAGTAAGTAAGTAAGTAAAGTCGCTCAGTCGTGTCCGACTCTTTGCGACCCCGTGGACTATAGCCTACCAGGCTTCTCCGTTTATGGGATTCTCTAGGCAAGAATACTGGAGTGAGTTACCATTTCCTTCTCCAGGGTAATCTTCCCAACCCAGGGATCGAACCTGGGTCTCCTGCATTGGAGGCAGACGCTTTAACCTCTGAGCCACCAGGGAAGCCCTGATGCTTTTCTCGTTTTCCTCATTTCTCAAATTTTCTTGAAATTCCTTTTCTCTCTGAATATCTGTTCCGCTTTCTTCTCCCCAATGACCAACTTCCTTTGTCTACTCACAGTTCATCATAGCTTCCCCAGCCTTTCTTGCTATGACATGACACTTCGATAAACTGTCACTGACGGATAACTGGTTTGGGTTTTCCATGTTTCCCAACAAATTCGCAGGGGAGGTAATCTGATTGCCTGGTTCATCTTTTTACATGCCAGTTCATGTCCTAACTCACCTGAAAAACACCTACCTTGGGTTCAGGTGCCCAACCTTGGCCTAGTCAGCTGTGGGCAGGATATGGTACTTGATATGGCCACCTGGAGGGGCTTCCCTGGTGGTCTCAGATGGTACAGAATCTGCCTGCAATGCGGGAGACCTCAGTTCGATCCCTGGGTCAGGAAGATTCCCTGGAGAACATAACAGCTACCAACTCCAGTATTCTTGCCTGGAGAATTTCACAGACAGAAGAACAGACACGACTGACTAACACACACACGTGACCACCTGGGAATCAGGGGCTGTGGGTAGAGAGATGTGGACAGACAGGCCCTGAATGATATCACAACCCACTATTTCTGTCACTGGGGTTTCCCAGCTGAGCTCATCAGTGTGACCCTGATGGAAGGAAGGTAGGTGTCTTCTCTTTACTTGGAGATAGCCCCTCCCACGGAGAAGGCAATGGCACCCAACTCCAGTACTCTTGCCTGGAAAATCCCATGGATGGAGGAGCCTGGTAGGCTGCAGTCCATGGGGTCGCTGAGAGTCAGGCACGACTGAGCGACTTCACTTTCACTTTTCACTTTCATGCATTGGAGAAGGAAATGGCAACCCACTCCATTGTTCTTGCCTGGAGAATCCCAGGGACGGGGGAGCCTAATGGGCTGCTATCTATGGGGTCACACAGAGTCGGACACAACTGAAGTGACTTAGCAGCAGCAGCAGCCCCTCCCAACAACAATGCATATAATTGGAGACTATAGGAAGCCTGCTTGCTGAAGAAAGCTGCTCAGGTGCAAGGCAGTGCTCAGCTAGCGGGAGGGGATGCATGTAGACTTCCTTCTGTAGTTCTTGATAAAGAATTACATTCTTGGCCCAGTGCTCACCACAACAGATTGATCTAAGGGCTTTCTTTGCTGACAGCCCCTGTAAATCAGTGTTATCCTAAGTGAAATTTGTTGTGTGACCCTGTTGCATTAGAATCAGCTGGGAGTGGTCATGAAAAATGCAAATTCCTAGTCCCAACTGCAGACCTAGGAGTGAGAAGCCCAGGGAAGGTGGTAAATAGTCTGCATGTTTACAAGCTCCATAGATAAGTCTAATGCACTGTGAGTTTGAGAACCATTGCACTAAGCTACCTTTTGTTGTTTGTTCAGTCACTAAGTCCTGTTTGACTCTTTGCAACCCCATGGACTGCAGCATGCCAGGCTTCCCTGTCCTTCACTATCTCCTGGAGTTTGTTCAAATTCATGTCCATTGAGTCGGTGATGCTATCTAACTATCTTATCTTCTGCTGCCTCCTTTTCCTTTTGGCTTCAATCTTTCCCAGCATCAGGGTAAGCTACTGTAGGAGCCTCATCTATCTCAGACTATTCCATTCCATTAGACTTCATGAAAATCGGTTAGAAGACCTGACATGCAGAACTTATGTTTTTTTCTAGACATTTCTAGTGAGTCTAAGGTCCATCTAAGTATCCTCAAAGGTCCTGGCCACCATCCATTCTGACCTGAAGACCTGGATTCAAACAGGGAGAACCCAAACTTTGCCCCTGACTTGACATTTCTCATGGAATGGCAAAGGGATTTACCTGGTAGCTCTTGTGCAATAAATTAGCACAAATCTCAAGCACCACCCTGGATAGAGGCCCTCCTGGCTGGCAGCCGGAGTCACAGCTCAGTGGGATAAGCTCAAAGAAGCCCCAGGCGGGTAGAAGCAGTGCAAGCGGGGCAGCCTCTTTGCAGAATCACAATGGAGCCAGTGTTTGCATTAGAGTCAGACAATGACTCCAATTCAAGGGACAGGATGCCAGGGCTGAAGGGTGCCCTGGGTAAAAGGGAGGACCTGGGCCCCTTTCTTGGCTCAGTCTCTGCCTGGAAATGATTCCACTTTGTTTTTAGTCCTATTTGTCTTTCATATCTCTAGGAACACCAATAAATGGCCAACCCATTTATTCCAGGGTAATCACATCTTTTTCACATCTGACCCTAAAAAATTTAGACACTTACTACCTGAGCCTGTCTTTGCTGTCCAAAAGCAAGAGATATGCATTCTCCAGACCCTAGAGAACAAGAAGTAATCTCCTTAAAAATGGGTCAGGGTTGACATTCAGCCTCTTGCAGCAGTCAATACTGAGTTCTTTTGCAATGCCTCACTACCTGCCATGTATCACAGATTTCCAGATATTTTCATTTCTACCCTAGGACAGAAACCATTTGATTTGGAAGCATTTAATGGATTATGCTTCCCTTGTGGCTCAGCTGGTAAAGAATCCACCTGCAGTGCGGGAGACCTGGGTTCAATCCCTGGGTTGGGAAGATCCCCTGGAGAAGGGAAAGGCTACCCACTCCAGTATTCTGGCCTGGAGAATTCCATGGACTGTATAGTCCATGGGGTCGCAAAGAGTCGGATACAACTGAGAGACTTTCACTTTCACTAGTGTGTTTCATAATCCATTTCCTTTCCCCTAAACATCTATCTGTAACAGTACCTAAGAGGTCTTCAGAGTAGAGAAAATGTAGAAATTTGGTTGCTATTTGGTGCCTGCTTATTCACTGAACAGAAAACTTATTATTCTCTCTCTTTTCAGCCTGGACCTAGATGCATTATGTATAAGTTTCCAGACTTTGCCTGAATAGGTCTCACTCTAAAGAGATGACCAAAGAGACAAAAATTAACACAGGCCTGTGAAAATCTATTATTTTATACAAGAGAAGGAGAAAAATTTCCCAATATTCTGGAATCAAATGTAGATTTTTCTCCCTCTGATGTATATTTTTATGCTATGATGTCAAAATATTTTAAGAAACTCTTTGCCTTGTGTTTTCAGTAAACAGAAATAGGGCTTACTGAAAATATAATCAGTCAAATTAGAAGTGATTTTGTGGAATTCAAAATACAGTACCTATCAGCATCTATGTTGGATGTAAAAAAAAGTAAATGTGACACTGTAGGAAAGTATATTAATGAAAATATAAACTGAAGAAACTATTAATAGAAAACAGAAGAAATAATATGTAAACGAGAGATAAAGAATAGCTAGTAAAGAAAACAGATCCCAGGATCTATCTTATTAATACTATTGAGAAGGAAAGTTGAAGCAATAATACGTGAAAATATTCTTGACTTCACAAACAAAATCTAATAAACACAACCTAATTGAGTATGTATTCAGTGCTTTTTATCCAAAATAATCAAAAGACACAATTTACTGGCAATTAAAAAAATTTACAACATAAGAAATTAATCTTAATCTTGCCTATTCTTAAATAAAAAAGAGGCTACTAACAGAAGAAAACAAAAGATTGACCCTTCTAGGCCTTCTCATCACAATGAATGCTTCGCAGTGATGAAGAGTCTACACAGATAAGTAGAGAGGAGGTTATTACCTATAAATTTAGGAAAATTTTTATCTGTGACAATAGAAAGATGTTCTCAGAAATGCAAGAACTATGAAAATGTCCCTCTCATCACTCTTCCTGAAGTTTCCTGAGACTGTTCACCAGAAAATCATGAAACAAGTCCAGAGTAAGATCTTAGGATACATGGGAAGAAAGAACTGGAAATAAGTACTGAAATCAGTTACACACACACACACTCACATAAACACACACAATTATGGGTTTTAGGGGTATTTTGGCCACACTCTTGGCTTGCAGGATCTCAGTTTCCAGATCAGGGATTGAACCCTGGAATCCTAACCACTAGACCACCAGGGAACTCCCAAAGGAAAGGATTATTGTTTTGTTTTGTTTTTCACACACACAATTATTATCCATGGGCTTATAGGGACTTGAATATAGAAAAAAACTGAATGAATAAATTATACTTTAAATTGTTCAGTTAAAATTACTGGAAATGGGGAAAAGTAGATGAGAAGCAAGCAAATTTGCTCCTCATTCCATGTAAAGAGGAGTAAAAAAGTTAAATGTTTACTTTTTAAATAAATAATAAACACTGGTTATCTATTATCTACTTACTATCATTCTGCATGGCTTCAGAGAAGCCAGGAACTACCTTTCCTAGAACCACCTTCCCTGTGTGGTTCTGGGTCAGGTCTTGCCCAGGAGAAATGCTTTTGAGAAATCTGGAAGGAGAGGTCATTGTGACCACAAAAGTGGGCAGTCCTGTGACTTTACAGTGGCTTCCCAGTGAGTCCCAAGAACCACCTGTTTTAGACCTTCAGGCTCAGGTCCTGGCATGGATTCCCAGACTGATCTTTCCAGCCTTGCTCTTTGCTGTGACAGCCCTCGAGCTATGCTAAGTTACTTCAGTCATGCTCAATTCTTTGTGACCCTATGGACTGTAGCCTGCCAGGCTCTTGTGTCCATGGGAATTTGGACAGCCCTAGTTCCTGTATTAAACTTTTCATTCCTGGAATACCTAGACAGTCATTTTCCTGACTGAGATGGTAATACATTTGACTGTAAGAATTACTTCATAATTCAGTCACCACTCATGAAATTTAAAGCAGGAAGTCTAGTTTCCAAATCAGTGCAGAAGACAAAGGCAAACAAAATACTCTCCATAAACAGAAGATGTAAGGAATAAAGCAAGATGACAGAAGTAACACCAGTCACAACAGTTATGTCCACAAACGTTAACACTTTTAAACCCGTTTAAAAGAAGGCAGAGATTCAGGTTGGAGCAAAACAATAAAGCAATTCAATGACTGCTCCACCAAAGATGACTTAAAATGATACTGAAAGATTGAAGGTAAAACAATGCAGTATGGACATGACATGCAAATGCAAGCAAAAAAAAACAAGAAAGTACTTCCAGGGAGGGGGTTTCAAGAAAGGGGGAGGGGGTTTCAAGAAAGGGAACACATGTACACCCGGGGCGGATTCGTGTCAATGTATGGCAAAACCAACCAATAAATTAATGTAAGGTAATTTGCCTCCAATAAAAAAAAAAAAAGAAAGAAATAAACCTTATGTCCATGTCAAAAAAAAAAAAAAAAGAATGTACTTCCCTGGTGGCCCAGTGGTTAAGAGTCTGCCTGCCAATTCAGGGGATACCAGTTCGATCCTTGGTCTGGGAAGATTCCACATGCCTTGGGGCAACTAAGCCTGTGTACCACAGCTGCTGAGCCTGCACTCTAGAGCCCACGAGCCACAACTATTGAGTCTACATGCCCTAGAGCCCGTGCTCTGCAACAAGAGAAGCCACAGCGATGAGAAGCCCACGCACCTCAACTAGAGAGTAGCCCCACTCACTGCAACTAATGGAAGCCCGTGCTCAGCAACAAACACCAACACAGCCAAAAATAAAATAAATAAAATTTGAAAAAGAAGACAAGAAAGAATTTAAGGTAATGAAGATTAAATAGGATAATTAGACATTCTTCCCCTGTAGCTCAGTCGGTAAAGAATCTGCCTGCAGTGCAGGAGACCCGGGTTCGATCCCTGGGTTGGGAAGATCCCCTGGAGAAGGAAATGGCAACCCACTCCAGTATCCTTGCCTGGAAAATCTCATGGACAGAGGAGCCTGGTGGGCTTCAGTCCTGGGGTCGCAAAGAGTCGGGCACGACTGAGCCGCTAACACTAACACTAAGACATTTTTAAGTGTTTACACAACTCACTGTAAAAAAGTCCAAACAATATAGAATCAAAGCAGTGGTAAACACTAATAACATTTCGAGGCTTATCCTTTTTGCCCTCTATCATCCATATATCATCTATCTGTCTATCTGTCATCTATGTTATATTGACTCTAAGATGTATCTGTTTTTTATTTTTTATTTTTTTTTATTTCATACAATGTTATTCACACATTTTTCATTTTCTAATTTATACATAATATACAAAGAATTGAAGATAACATTATTTCATATGAACCAATAAGAGCCAGGACTTAGACAAACTGGTCCAGAAACAATTCATATCAAAAGACAACCAAGAGTAAAGCCTAAGTGGTTCTGCCCAATTAAGTTTATTCTAAAATGTCATTTTCAGATTATACCAAAACATCATGCCAGTTTATTCAAAGGTGGAATCAGAGAGGTGGGCATCAAAAATGGCAGACCAAAATTTCTAGAGTAATAGATATTGTTCTACGATAAGCTCTAAAATACTGGGAAGACTGGGTTGTTAATAATGGGACGTATAAGAGCATCAGGAATCCAAGACAGTGGTCCAGTTTCCCAATGTGCTGTATCTGTTTTTTAAAGTACCCTTATTTCCTCTACATCTAAGAAAGGAAAACCCTACCAGTTAAATTATGACATGCTGGAAATTGTGAGATGCATCCCAATTTTAAATATTAAAAAATACTTGAATCTTACAATGGATTTATTTCTAATCTATTTTTTATAAGAATTGATTTGTATGATTTTTCTTGTTTGTCTATCATACTATCTTCTGTCATTTTCTTTCTTTTCCTAATGATATGATTTGGAAGATTGTTCTGTTTCAGGCTATAATTATCTACCTCAAGAAATGCTACATGGCATTTCATAATTTGCATGTATCATCACTTATTCTGTTTTCTAAATGTCGAAAAATATTTAGGTTCTTTTCTTTTGCAGTGACAAACAATGCTGCAATGATCACTTTATACATTCTTATGGAGCATTTGTGTGCCCGTTTTTCTAGAATAGATAACTTACTCTCTCAAGTACCTTTCAAACTCTGGTATAGCTGGCAGATTGTCTTCCACCAAGGTATCACCCCATCAATACTTGCTTCCTCAAAATGGATATTGTTATCATTATATACATTTTTGCTGATTTGGTAAGTCATCTCCACTTTCTTGATTACCAGAGAGGCTGATTGACTTACGTTTCTTGTCCTTCATATTTCTTCTTGCCTTTTTATATCTTATGCTCATTGTAGTGTCTTTTATTTTCTTCTTGATCTGTAGATTTCCTCAGGGTTAAGGGTAATAGTCCAGTCCGTTGACACATTATGTACCTCGCAAATATTCTCTCCCCTTGTGCTGCTTAGGGCTTAGTGAAATGAAAGTCACTCAGTTGTGTCCAACTCTTTGTGACCCTGTGGGCTATATAGTCCATGGAATTCTCCAGGCCAGAATACTGGAGTGGGTAGTTATTCCCTTCTCCATGAGGTCTTTTCAACCCACGGATAAAACCCAGGTCTCCTACATTGCGGGGGGATTCTTCACCAGCTGAGCCACAAGGGAAGCCCAAGAATACTGGAGTGTGTAGCTTATCCCTTCTCCAGTGGATTTACCCGACCCAGGAATCAAGCTAGTGTCTCCTGCATTGCAGATGGATTTTTACCAACCGAGCTATTAAGCTTGTGCTGCTTGATGGGTTTACTTTATTATGATGAAATCAGTCATACGATAAGTCATAGTTAACATTATCAATTATGTCAATCTTTTCCTTTATAGATTTTAGGTTTCATGTCCTGATTAAAAAATCCTTCTTGGACTTCCTTGGTGGGAGAGTGGTTAAGAATCTGCCTGGCAATTCAAAGGACACTTGTTCGAACCCTGGTCTGAGAAGATCCCACATGCTGCAGAGCAACTGAGCCTTTACTCTAGAGCGCTTGAGCCGGAAGTACTGAGTCCATGCTCTGCAACTACTGAAGCCCAGGTGCCTACAGCCCGTGCTCCACAACAAGAGAGAAACCCCCACAATGAAAACCCCATGCACTGCAACAAAAAGTAGCCCCTGCTCACTGCAGCTAGAGAAAGCCTGTGTTCAGCAACGAATACCAGCCACAGCCAAAAAAATATTCTTTTTTAAAAATCTAAAAAAAAGAAATGTATTATTTTATGTAAAATATTCAGAAGTAAGGTAGATTTAGGCTGGTATGGTCAGTGACCTAGTGAGGTTTTCCTGAACTTGACTTCTTTTCATTCCATCGTTGATACTGGCTTTATTGCAGGCTGCCAGCAAGATGGCTACAGCAGGTACAGATTTCAGAGGCAGACTTCATAGCAAATCCAGGAGAACAAAGGGGATTGCATTTTCCTGTTTCTCATCTTCTTTTCTTTTTTTTGGCATGTGGCTTGTGGGATCTTATAAAAGTTCCCCGACCAGGGATTGAATATGGGCCCTCAGCAGTGAAAGTGCAGAGTCTTAACAATGCCAGGGATTTCCCTTGCTAGGGATAGAAATGATTTGCTATGATTTCTAAAATCTTTGCCACACAAATGAATGTAAACTTATAACTTACTTATATCTGTATTACCTTGACTGAATAGTGAGCGTGCTGCTGCTGCTGCTAAGTCACTTCAGTCCCGTCCGACTCTGTGTGACCCCATAGACGGAAGCCCACCAGGCTTCCCCATCCCTGGGATTCTCCAGGCAAGAACACTGGAGTGGGTTGCCCTTTCCTTCTCCAATGTGTGAAAGTGAAAAGTGAAAGTGAAGTCGCTCAGTCCTGTCCGACCCTTAGCGACCCCACGGACTGCAGCCCACCAGGCTCCTCCATCCATGGGATTTTCTAGGCAAGAGTACTGGAGTGGCTTGCCATTGCCTTCTCCGATAGTGAGCGTGAGTATCTCTCATATGTTATTCTCCATTCAATTTTTCTCTTCCTGTGTCTTACTTGTTTATACCTGTTCCCATCCCTCTACTGGGTTCCTGTCTTTTACTTGTTAATTTGTAGGCTTTCTTTACATATTTGGGATACAAATACTTTGTGACATGTATAAACATTTCTTCCATTCTGTGGCTTATCTTTTCATATTTTAAAACTGTGTCTTTTGATATACCAAAACTTTTCATTTTAATATAATATAGTCATGTTCATAATTCTTTTCCTCATGGTGAATCTTGTCAAAAAATTCTTCACTCCTCCAAGGACATAAAGACATAATATAAGGACATAACATATACTTTCTGTTAATAGATTTAAAGATTTGTGTATTACATTTGTGTCTTTAATTCTCCTAGGAATGACTTTGGATAGAATGTGAAGTAGGAATCTAATTTCTTTTTTTCCACTTAAAAATCCTATTGTGCCCAAACCATTCATTGACAATTCTTCCTTTCTGTACTTGGTTATTATATCTCCTCTGCTCTATTGTACTAGATTTCCTGTCATGTGTGTTTTAGTTTCCAAGTTTTCTAGTCTGTTCTTCCAGTCTGTTGCTCTCTTCCTGCTTCTAGAGACAACTTGCCCCATAATGTGGAGGGTTGTGCATGCATGCACACACTATGTGTGTGTGGTGTGTGTATCTGATAGAAATGGATGGGGTTTGATCCTGGGGTAGAATGTCAGGTCTGAAAGGTTTTCTTGGGTATCAAAAAGCTGCCCCCTTTCAAGAAGATCTACGCTATGGGTCATCCATGCCAAGAACCAGGGAGCAAAACAATAGGCATACCCCACAAACCGCAGGAATTTCAGGAATTCTGTCACTCCAATGCCATAAAAACCTTGGTTTGCAATGTCTAGATTTCTTGCAAGGAAATGATGGGAACAAGTCAAACTCAACCTTTCTGTGCTTTGTACTTTGAAGTATAACCACAGGTACCTCATGACGGTCCAAGCAATGTAAGTTCAAGAGTAAGGTGAGCTGTCCTAATTCCGTGACACGCTATGTTGATGGGTGGTGAAACTGTCTATGACTATTCCTCTCCTTTCAGCTTTTCTGTATTTTCTAAATTTCCTTTAGTGCACATATTGCTTTTGTTTATATATCTATCAAAAATGTGTTCAGCTAACAAAATAGAGAGTCGGACACAACTGAGTGACTGAACTGAACTGAACAAAATAGAAAATTTGACTAACAATAGTTTAAACAAATAAGGATTTATTTGTTTCAAAAATAAGAAGTCATGAGGTAGAGAGCCCAGGGCTGAGCCAGTGCCACGCTGCTGTCAAAGACACACTTTCAGTCTTAGATGTAGGCCTTCATTCTCATGATCGTAACCTCATAGCACAAAATGGCTGCTGCTTCTCCAGGGCTTGTACTTGTGTTAAAAGATCACAAGATGGCTGTTGCTGCTCACATTCAAAGAAGGAAGAAAGAAGGAAAGGAAGGAGGAAGTGATAACACCTTTACTAGGAAAACAGAAGCTTTTCCCAGAACTCCATCATAATAACCTGCTGTCTTATTGGCCACAGCTGCCCCTTAGTGCAAGGGAGTCTGAGAAGGTGACAATTCCTAAAAGGGTACATTGTTGCATGGGACATTCTAAGAGCTGGCAAAGGATGGGCTGAAGGCTTGATGCTTGTGTCTGTAAATAAAGTTTTATTAGAACACAGCCACACTTATTCATTTACACATTATTGAAGGCTGCTTTTGCTACAACAGTAGAATTGAATAGGTGCAATAGACTATACAGCCACAAAGCTAAAAATGTTTATCATCTGATCCCTTACATAAGAAGTTTGTGGGCTCCTAATCTAAGAGAGGAGGGGAAAAGGATAGCTATTGAGAGGCAATTAGTAAGTAAGAAAAAGAAAAAAAAATGTCCATCATTATGTAGGCAGCCAGTAACACCTGAGAAATTACTATCATAGTCAGGAAAGCAATTTGTCTGAATGTACACATTCCACAAAGAAAAGGACAGATGTTTAAAAAGTTAGAAAGGAACTCACTGGAACAAATACATTTCTATACAATTTATACAGTTTCCCGACCCTGCTGGGCACCAGCCTTGATGTCTGAAGGGCAATAGTTTAATCCTCTAACCCTATTATTTTCTCATCATTTTCTGCTCATTAGGACAGAGGAGATATCTCTTCAGGTTTCCTGAGTCCCTTCCTAGGCTCTTTAAAAGGAAAGCAGTAAGGTGAGCTGGCTGTATGAAGTAATCTCTGCTCTCTGTCCTCACCCTGTAATGAAAGGGAAATGGAACACTGCCTTGTAAGTTACACTGAAAGGAAATAGTTCTCCTTGTATCTGAAAAAATATGTGGTGGTAGCTGAAAAAATAGACCATAGGATCCTGGGGAATGTCCCCTCTGAACTATTGTACAAGCCCCAGTGACCACTGGTATCTCAGTCCAGGTTCATTATAACAATTTCCCTGTACAAATAGATCACTTTACACCTTTGAGTTGCCTTGACTGTGAAAGATCAGCGCAAGTAACCCAGCATATGAAGAGTGCTGATCTTTCTTGACTCTAAATTAGAAGAATAAATCTATCCGAAGATGACCCCAAATTCTCATGACAATCTCTGGTTGACCTTGATTCAGCAATGAGGCATAATATGAGAGTGCAGAAATCCACTTCCAGGACACCCTGGCTCAGATTCTTCCTACAGGGACCATCTGCCTGTAATGATTATCAAGGCAGCTCCTCACAGTCTGCAACCCAGATACCTAAGGCAGTGTTTCAAGACTGAGGCCAACGATGACCCTTTTGTTTATAAGGAATCCACCCTCCTCATGGTTGCCAGAGGGATCTATTCTCACATGCAAAGCTGATGAGGGAAGTTGGTGAGTTTCAGCTAGTGAATGAACTGTGATAGTCAATTGCTGATGTCTGTAGCACTTGTATGCAAAAGAGTCCTGAGTCTGTGAGCTGAGTGTCACTGATTTGAGACATCTACATGAATGTGGAAGGGAGAAGTGGTGTCACAAATATAGGTATTAATATTTACTGTGATTGCTTATAGTGTAGCCTTAACTTCCCTGTCATATGGCTCCTGCCAACTTCTCCAGGCTCCTCCTGATCCAAATTTACTGAAGACTCCTTCAAGGTCAGTTCAACCCTAACCTTCCCTGTCACTCTTTTTCTGATTCAGTCAGGCTTCTACCTCTGTATTCCAAAAGCACCAAATATATATATCAACAATCCCATGTTGATGAAATGATCTGTTTTGCCTTCTGGTTCATCAACCACATTGTGCAGTTTTTAAGAGAAGCTATGTAAACTTTGTATCTAGCACAACCTTTGGCACATAGTAGGTACTGAATAAGGTTTTGCTGTTTTGCCCAAATTTCCTTCACAGATGGAGACTGTGGGTTTTGCCGAGAGCAAGGATCAAAGGAAGGAAATCTTCATAGAAGAGAGTCTATGTGAGCTGAGCTTTGAAGGTCAAGGAGTGATTAGCTAGATGAAATAGGAGAATGAGCTTAATGGGAAGAGAAAACAATGTTTGCAAATGCAGCAAGGCATGAAACAGTGTCACGTGTCCAGGAAATTGCAAGCAGCTCCATCAAGAAGGAGCAAAGGGTGGAGAAATTGGCGTTGGCCGGATAATGAAGAGTCTTGTGAGCTAAACCAAAGACACCAAGGCTCACCTTAAAGCTGAAGAGAACCACTGAAAGTTCGTAAGCAGGGGAGCAGAGTGATATCTGAATTTAAGAAAGATCATTCTGGTTAAAGACTAGATGACGGCTTGGTAAAGGGAAAGTTGGAGGCAGGAACTATTTTTTAAAAATTAGAGGTTAATTACAATATTGTGATGGCTTTTTGCCATACATCAAATGAATCAGCATTTAGTATATCTATGGCCCCTCCTCCTTGTGGAGCATAGTTAGGAACCATTTTTATTGCAACAATCCAGAGGAGAAGAGTGGAGAGTGGAGTGGAGCAAATGATGGAGAGATTTTTAGAAGCTTGAAGCAGCGGTGTCTCTTTGAATAGTAGAGTTGAGGGGAGGCTCTGAGTTGGGTAACTAGGTAGAAACGATGCTTTTCACCAAGATGGAGCCTGTGGAAGAGGAGCAGGTATGTGGAGAAAGATGACAAGTTAATTTAGGTTGTATTTTTTTCATCAACCTTCTTACCCAAACTCATGTGCATCGAGTCAATGGTGCCATCCAGCCATCTCATCCTCTGTCGTCCCCTTTTCCTCCTGCCCCCAATCCCTCCCAGCATCAGGGTCATTTCCAATAAGTCAACTCTTCACATGAGGTGGCCGAAGTATTGGAGTTTCAGCCTCAGCATCAATCCTTCCAATGAACACCTAGGACTGGTCTCCTTTAGAATGGACTGGTTGGATCTCCTTGCAGTCCAAGGGACTCTCAAGAGTCTTCTCCAGCATCAATTCTTCAGCACTCAGCTTTCTTCACAGTCCAACTCTCACATCCATACATGACCACTGGAAACACCTTAGCCTTGACTAGACAGACCTTGGTTGGCAAAGTAATATCTCTGCTTTTTAATATGCTGTCTAGGTTGGTCATAACTTTCCTTCCAAAGAGGAAGCATCTTTTAATTCCATGGCTACAATCAGCATCTGCAGTGATTTTGGAGCCCCCAAAAATAAAAGTCTGACACTGTTTCCACTGTTTCCCCATCTATTTCCCATGAAGTGATGGGACCAGATGACATGATCTTTGTTTTCTGAATGTTGAGCTTTAAGCCAACTTTTTCACTCTCCTCTTTCACTTTCATCAATAGGCTTTTGAGTTCCTCTTCACTTTCTGCCATAAGGCTGGTGTCATCTGCATATCTGAGGTTATTGATATTTCTCCCAACAATCTTTTGTTGTTTTTTTTGAGTGACAAAGCACATTTATTTTATATATTTTGGGATTTAATATATTTTGTTATCATTTTATCACTAAAATATTGCCATAATAGACATTCAGTAAATGATGAATGATAACATGTATTTTAAACAAAACAAAAACACTATAGCTATGTTTACAAGAAAAGAGCTTTAAAATCAAATGTGAATATAGAGCATTTGGGTGTCAGACAAAATGTACTACCTATAATAGTATTGAATTAATAGTGGTTTTCTTCTGGAACCCTAAATTTTCTATGTTATATTTTATTATTATTTTTTTAATTTGTTTTATTGCAGGCAAATTACCTTACATTAATATATTGGTTGGTTTTGCAACACATTGACACGAATCCGCCCCGGGTGTACATGTGTTCCCTTTCTTGAAACCCCCTCCCACCTCCCTCCCCCCAACATCCTCCCTCCATGTCATCCCCGTGCACCAGCCCCAAGCATCCTGTATCATGCGTCGAACCTGGACTGGTCACCCATGACAATATACATGCTACAATGCCGTTCTCCCCAATCATCCCACCTTCACCCTCTCCCACAGAGTCCCAAAGACTGTTCTATATGCCTATGTCTCTTTTGCATCTCCCAGCAATCTTGATTCCAGCTTGTGCTTCTTCCAGCCCAGCATTCCTCGTGATGTACTCTGCATATAAGTTAAATAAGCAGGGTGACAATATACAGCCTTGACGTACTCCTTTTCCTATTTGGAACCAGTCTGTTGTTCCATGTCCAGTTTTAACTGTTGCTTCCTGACCTGCATATAGGTTTCTCAAGAGGCAGGTCAGGTGGTCTGGTATTCCCATCTCTTTCAGAATTTTCCAGTTTATTGTGATCCATACAGTCAAAGGCTTTGGCGTAGTCAATAAAGCAGAAATAGATGTTTTTCTGGAACTCTCTTGCTTTTTCCATGATCCAGCGGATGTTGGCAAGAGCAACTTTTACCAAAAGCTAAATGCATTATCTTGTAGCATTTATTGTTGCTGATGGGAATTCTTATGCTGGTTTGATTTTTGTTCCTTTGTCTACTCATGATTTTACTTGTTCAGAAGCTTTTTTGTTTGTGTTTGTGTTTTAGTGTCTTGAAAGTGAAAGTGTTAGCAGCTTAGTTGTGTCTAACACTTTGCAATCTCATGGAGTGTAGCCAACAGGCTCCTCTGTCCATGGAATTCTCCAGGCAAGAATACTGGAATGGGTACCATTTCCTTCTCCAGGGGATCTTCCTGACCCAGGGATCGAACCTGGGTCTCCTGCATTGCAGGCAGATTCTTTACCATCTGAGCCACTAGGGAAGCCCTTTATTGACTTAGGTATGGGTTTTTTAGTTTTGTCATGATCAGAGCTCACAGAGCCTTTCAATTCTAAGTCTCATGCCTTTCTTTTACAATGGAAAACATTCTTGTACTATTTCTGTCAATTAACATTAATTCCATCTGCACTGGACCATCTGGATTGAGTCTCTATAAATCTGTTTTCCTTCATATTTGCTTTATGTTTATATTCTTATATTTTAAAAGAGTTTCTAAACTTTATCATCCAAACCTTTTTTGGATTTTTGCTCTGGTAATCAATTTTTTTTTAATTTCCAAATCATTTTTCTCTCTGGTTGTGCTTTCTTCATAGTATCTTTCTTAAAATAATTATTTTATGGTTGCACTATTGTCTCACATTTTCTTCTGAAGATATTTATTGGGCTTTCTTTCCAAAACAAATTTCTTTCTGTTTTTCTAAAGTATGTATTCCCTGTGAAGTAAGTTTACTGGTAAATCTTGGCCATATTTTCACACACTAGTAAAGTCATACTCAAAATTTTCCAAGCCAGGCTTCAGCAATATGTGAACTGTGAACATACAGATGTTCAAGCTGGTTTTAGAAAAGGCAGAGGAACCAGAGATCAAATTGCCAACATCCACTGGATCATCGAAAAAGCAAGAGAGTTCCAAAAAAGCATCTATTTCTGCTTTATTGACTATGCCAAAGCCTTTGACTGTGTGGATCACAATAAACTGTGGAAAATTCTGAAAGAGATGGGAATACCAGACCACCTGACCTGCCTCTTGAGAAACCTATATGCAGGTCAGGAAGCAACAGTTAGAACTGGACATGGAACAACAGACTGGTTCCAAATAGGAAAAGGAGTACGTCAAGGCTGTATATTGTCACCCTGCTTATTTAACTTATATGCAGAGTACATCACGAGGAATGCTGGGCTGGAAGAAGCACAAGCTGGAATCAAGATTGCTGGGAGAAATATCAATAACCTCAGATATGCAGCTGACACCACCCTTATGGCAGAAAGTGAAGAGGAACTCAAAAGCCTATTGATGAAAGTGAAAGAGGAGAGTGAAAAAGTTGGCTTAAAGCTCAGCATTCAGAAAACAAAGATCATGGCATCTGGTCCCATCACTTCGTGGAAAATAGATGGGGAAACAGTG
This sequence comes from Moschus berezovskii, assembly GCF_049115385.1. Lineage (NCBI taxonomy): Eukaryota > Metazoa > Chordata > Mammalia > Artiodactyla > Moschidae > Moschus > Moschus berezovskii. Next base: position 44,021,394 of record NC_142473.1, read on the forward strand.
GAAACAGTGTCAGACTTTATTTTTTTGGGCTCCAAAATCACTGCGGATGCTGATTGCAGCCATGAAATTAAAAGACGCTTACTCCTTGGAAGGAAAGTTATGACCAACCTAGACAGCATATTAAAAAGCAGAGATATTACTTTGCCAACCAAGGTCTGTCTAGTCAAGGCTAAGGTGTTTCCAGTGGTCATGTATGGATGTGAGAGTTGGACTGTGAAGAAAGCTGATCGCCGAAGAATTGATGCTTTTGAACTGTGGTGTTGGAGAAGACTCTTGAGAGTCCCTTGGACTGCAAGGAGATCCAACCAGTCCATTGTAAAGGAGATCAGTCCTGGGTGTTCATTGGAAGGACTGATGCTAAAGCTGAAACTCCAATACTTTGGCCACCTCATGCGACGAGTTGACTTACTGGAAAAGACTCTGATGCTGGGAAAGGTTGGGGGCGGGAGGAGAAGGGGATGACAGAGAATGAGATGGCTGGATGGCATCACCGACTCGATGGACATGAGTTTGAGTGAACTCCGGGAGTTGGTGATGGACAGGGAGGCCTGGCGTGCTGTGATTCATGGGATCACAAAGAGTCGGACACGACTGAGCAACTGAACTGAACTGAACTGGCCTTATTTTAATCATGTCAGGTTCTCTGATGTCTGGCTCTATAATTCAGAGTTCTCACAGGAAACTGATGACAAACTCAAATTGACAACTTGAAGAAAGTTTAATAGATTATTCATAAAGATGTGAGAAAGGTGGAGGAAAACCAATGAGAGATAAGGCAGAATCCTGGGGCTAGAACTGCTGGAAGCCATCACCTCCCCAGGCCAGAAAGGGCAAGAGGAGGCATAGAAGGCAGCTGTATAGGGAGAGCTATGTAGGAGGAGCTTGGTCTCCTAGAGGGAAAAGTCAACCCACAGCAACCAAAGAGGGAACGATCCGTGGAAATAAATAGCCTGACTTCACTCTTCTCCTTTTTCCCATCTCCCACCAGTAATTCCCACTGACATTACCAAAAAGAAAGCTGGAGGGTAAGGAAGCTCATCAATGCAGTCCACACATGCCAGCCTCCTGGGCACACAGCAGGGAGAAGGGCAGAGAGTGGACCTGGAGGGACAGGCAGAGGTATCTAGCACAGTGATGATCCGCAGTTAGCTGTTCACAAGGGAAATCCAAATAATAAAAGACTGGGGGTCCTGGGGTATGTAGGTGGGAACAATGTTTTCTCTAGGGCAGGGAACTTGTCATTAAATTTAGGAACTCCAAAACTACAGAATGTGGAGGATGTTACTATGGGGTGCAAATATCCCCCTTAACTGCCCAAGTTCTTCCTAGATACATGACTCACATTTTCTTTCCTTGAATATCTTAAATAGGTGACTTCATTACCTGCATGTTAAATCTTCTTTGTCTATCTTCAAATATATATATCTGATTCTTTTCATCTTTCTCTTAATTTTAGTTTGATTTCTTAAAATTATCTCTTTTGGTTATTTACTCTTGAGTTCCTTCTAGTTTGTTCTTCTTTTCTAAGACTATTTTTTTTCTTCTATTTATGATTTTTTCTTTTGAGTGTCATCACCTCATTTCTGAGGTTTCTGACTTTCAGTTTATGATGTTCTTTTAACATGTCCTTTACAGTTTTCTTCATGTCTTTTAGACAATTTTGAAATAGAAACTTATGGTTTTGATTTTTCCTGTGGGTATATCACTCCAGCATTCTTTCATCTTTTTTTTATATTTAATTGGAGGAAAATTGCTTAACGATGTTGTGTTGGTTTCTGCCATGGAACAGTGTGAATCAGCCATAAATGCACACATGTCCCGTCCCCCTTGAGCCTCCCTGCCACTCCTCCCATTCCAGCCCTCTGGGTCATCACAGAGCACCAGGCTGAGCTTCCTGTGCTATACAGCAACTTCCCACAAGCTATCTATTTTACACAGAGTAGTGTATGTATTTCAATGTTACTCTCTTAATCATTTCATTGATGATATGATTGTTGTTATTCTTTTTTCTTATAATAATTTTGTATTATATTTTATCGCAGTAATTTTCAGGGGCTCATTTTAATGCAAAATTAACTTTCCTGAACTTTTAGAATGGGTAGTGGTTCAAGTTCACAGAGTTCACTTCTCTATTGTTTTCATGTGGTGAAGAGGAAAGCAAATCCAAACCTTTAAAAAGTATCTATTGCACTTAAGACAAATCACTGTTTCCTCCACAACAGAAGGAATCAAGTACAACCAATTGCCTGCAAGGTGGAGTACCGTATTAGGAATTCAGGGTTGGTCACTGCCATTGGCCAGTTGAACACTCAGCAACAGCTAGTTAGCCTTGGTGAGAGTGAATCCACTTTGCTGAGTCTCACAATGCTTCCATCTCCACAACCATGGTGACTCTGGAAGAGGTTGAGGGACATCCATAGGGCAGTTCCTCCTATCTGCCTAATTATCTACCTCTTTTCTGATTACCTTTTATGTCTTAACATTTTACTTGGTTAAGACTCTTCTGACTGGAATTCTAACTCTGATGCCTATTATGGTAATCCTGCCAACTTTTTAATTTAGTGGTACTACATGGCTTCTAATATCCTGGCCTCCTTGACCCAAATTGAAATTAGGAGGTCAATTTTAACTGCCACACTTCATACCCCAAAGCCTACTACAGTGCTGTTCCAAGACACTGGGTTTCCTTTCACCAACACCAAAGGGCAAAAGTTAACGGAAAATTACAGTAAACTGTATAAGGTAGGACCACTAAGGCCAATAAGCATATAAATATCAATAATTAAAAGTTGCAAGTTAAAATAACAAGATATCATTTGTAACTATGAAATTGACAGTTGTGCTTTTAAGAAGCCCAATATTGATAAGAGCATGAGAATTTCATACACTACTGATACAAATGGAAGTCTTTTTTGGAAGGCAAATTTGGCAACATTAAGAGCTTTCAAAACTGTCACAACTTTGATAATCTTGATATATCAATTCCATCCCAAAGAAAGTATCCTAAGAAAATAATCAGATGCACAGAGAGATTTATGTATAAGAATTTTCATTGCATCAGTATTTATCATAGCAGATTTTAAACAATAATGGCAACTTCTATCTATGTGGGGATGGTTAAATAAATGATGGTATATCTATCATACACTGAAAGCATATTCTAGATCTATATCATTCAGTATGGTAGCAGCTAGCCATATGTGGCTGTCGAACACTTGACATGTGGCTGTCGAACACTTGACATGTGGCTAATCTGAATTGAGATGCACTATAGATATGAAAAAAATTAGAGTTCTGAAGACTTGGAATTACAAGAAAAACTTAAATATCCCCTTGGTAATTTTTTATATTGGCACACATTGAAATGATAATATTTTGGACATGTTGGGTTAAAGTATATAATTAAAATTAGTTTGACCTGATTTTTCTTACTTTTTTAATGTAGGTATTAGAATATTTAAAATTAATATGTGGCTGAGTAGGTATTATTGGACAACACTGTTCTTGATAAAAATTACAAGATGGAGTAAAGTAGGTTTCAAAAAATATTGTTAGGCAGGATGTTTTCATGTTTTAATATTATGTGCAAATCAGCTTGCAAACTTGTCATGGGGCAAACTGACATCATGGGCCTCCTGATGAGTTATATCAAAAAGAACACAGCATCATTCAGGAAGTTTTCCTGCCTAAAATATATGGCCTAAATCTAATCAGGAGGAAACATCAGACAAACTCAAACTGAGGTTCATGCTAGCCTGTGCCCTCTGAGTATATCAACATCATAAAAGACAAAGAAATGCTGAGAAATGATCCTATATCAAAGAAATTTAGCAATCAAATGCCACATCTTAAAAAATGCTCTAAAGGACATTTATTGTCCAGATATTTGGTAAAATCTGAATAGGGACTGTAAAATTATATTATTTTCATGTTAAATTCCTGAGTTTGACCACTGTGCTGTGGTTAAATAAGAGCATGTCCTTGTTTATAGAAAATACACGTGAAACGTATTAGAGGTAAAGGATCACAGTATCTGCAATTTATTCTCAAATGGTTCAGCCAAAGTTATTGTAGGTATATATCTATGTATGAATACAGAAATAAAGCAAAAAGGAATTTATTAAACCATTTTTGCATCTTTTCCATATTAAAAAATATTTTGAGAGTGGACTGTTAAAATTTCTTTTAAGTATAAATTTAAAAAATTTGGGGGGAGCTTCCATGGTGGCTCAGTCAGTAAAAAAATCTGCCTTCAATGCAAGAGACCTGGGTTTGATTCCTGGGTCAGGAAGATCCCCTGGAGAAGGGAATGGCTATCCACTCAAGAATTATTGCCTGGATAATTCCATGGACAGAGGAGCCAGGTGGGCTACAGTCTATGGGGTCACAAAGAGTTGGACACGACTGAGCAACTAATATTTTCAAACTTAAAAAAAAAAAAGCATATGAGAGGCAGTAGTGTGGAAAGTGCCAAAAAAAAAAAAAAAACCTTTCATTCTTAAACAGTAGCACACTTAGCCCCAAGCAAGAGGGGCCCCTGCCCTGAACCTTGTATTTTAGAGGGTCTAATCCTAGTCCCTCTCTGGCTGTGCCCCTCCCAATAGGAGAAGAAGGCTGCAGGGCCAAAGGAATGTACCCTTCCAGGACCCATCAATCCCATTCTAGAACATTCTCTAAGTAGCCAGACCTTGGAATTCCTCGCCATATGATGCAGAGCCCACTTTCAGACTTGTGTGTGCCTGTCACCTGGCTCCATGTTCCTAAGAGAGGCCCACGCTGATGGGGTGCATGTCCCTTGTGGGTACCCTGTCCACATGCAGGCTGGGGGAGAGAGCCAAGGCTGTTATGTGGTCAGGGGAAGAAATCTCAACTTCTGACTTGAGGTTTGACAGACACGAGATTTAATCCTGTCTCTCCCGCTTGCTAGCTCTGTATCCTGGGTAATTCATTTAATTTGTGTTTGAATTTTGGCTTCTTCATCTAAAAATGGGGACAGTTAGACTTACCTAGGATTGCCATGTCAAATGGAATAATGGGTGGGGAAGTTCTCAGTCCTGGGCTCAGATTAGGGTAGGTATTCTGTAAATGCCTGTGGATTACAAATCTGGGATTTTCCCACTGAGCTAAGCCTTTGAGTTAGGGCATTATGTCTCCACAGAGCTTCACAAGGCAGGCATGTACCCAGAAGGGGTAAGACCTTACCTTGGCTCTATGCTTGGCATCTGCTAGACAAAGAGAAAGTACTTTGGTCCTGAACTGTCAGCCTTGGTAAGGGGACGGTGGTCCTGACAGAGAGCTAGTGGCAGAGGAGATGGTCCCCAGGGCAGGGATGCCTGGGGGTTTCAGGGGGCATGTAAGAAAGCCCAAATCAGGGGTGGCCTTTCCTGGGGCTCAGAACTTGGTGTGCAAATCCAGCAGGCCCTGGGAATCCCTGAGGCAGCGGGAACTCTCTCTACCCATCCTTCCCAAGAGGGAGTGGGGTTGAGCCCTGAGGCCAGAAGCACACTCCCTCACCCCAACTCTTCAGTCATTCCACTCTGACAAGCCTCCCTTGCCCTAATTCCCTCCCCACCCTCTCCCATTCTGTCATCCTAGCACATTTCCATTCTGACCTACAAATTCAATTGCCCTCCTTTGAAGAGCTCTCACAACACTTGTAAATAATTGTAACCTAAAGTGATCTATTTTTCCATAGATACACGTGCAAAGTGCTATGGTAGCAGGCTGGGGAGGAAGGGAATTGGAGGGGGAGGTGCTGTGTGCAAGGAATCCCAGGGGCTCTTGATGGCGGGGGTGGGGGGGATTGCACAGCTGTAGAAGTGGGAGGGATTCTAGAGGAGCATGAGCTGTCCACAAACATCCACTCTCCTTCCAGGTACATGGCACAACTGCCTCTCTCTGCTGTTGCTTTAGAACTAGGCAGGGAGAGAGAGAAAGTTGGAGGGTGGCAGGGACAGTGGGGTGGGGAGGACATGTGAGAAGAAGAAAATATTTAGAAGTTTTTTCTCAATCTTCTTTACAGGTTGTGAAGAAAGAAAATGTGAGCAGTATGGTTCTGGTGCTGTGAGTTGGTAGCCTCAGGTGTGTGTATTTATATGTATATTTGTGTGAGAGAGACACACACACACAGGAGCCAGAGAGTCTTTTAAAGTAGGTCAAGCCAGAACCAGGCTGAATAGCCAGCAGCCACGAGTCTCTTTGTGCTGATATAAGTCAGGCATCTGTCTTACCCAGGTCACTGAGGGCACCAGTGCAAGGCCTGGATCCGGGCATTGTGACCCAAACTGCATATGTTCTTTAACTACGTCTACTTGATGAAAGGGCTTCCCTGGTGGCTCAGTGGTAAAGAATCCACTTGCCAATGCAGGAGCCTCAGGAGACGTGGGTTTGATCCCCGGGTCAGAAAGATCCCTTGGAGGAGGAAATGGCAAGTCACTCCAGTATTCTTGCTGAGATAATCCCATGGACAGAGGAGCCTGGTGGTCTACAGTCCAAAGAGTCTCAAAGAATCAGACAGGACTGAGCATGCATGCACACACTTGATGAAAAGTCTAAGCCAAAATAGGAAGGATTTACAAGATCCCCACTCTCCTACAATAGAGGCCTTTTTTGCTGAGATTAGGGCTTATTGTGGAGAAGGAAATGGCAACCCACTCCAGTGGTCTTGCCTGGAGAATCCCAGGGACGGGGGAGCCTGGTGGGCTTCCGTCTGTGGGGTCACACAGAGTCGGACACGACTGAAGTGACTTAGCAGCAGCAGCAGCAGCAGGGCTTATTGAGTTTTGAAGTAAATGGAGTTAAGACTTCCTATATTCATAGAATGTATTATGCCTTCTTCTAAGCACTTTGGATCCTATCAATTTCACTGGACATCTCTGAGGTTAGAAAGTGACTCTCAGAAAGAAGAAGGGATAACCCCCTACCCCCCAAAAAAAATATGCTAAAATCAGTGACCAATAAAAATCCTAAGAAACGAACCCTAGGCTTTTCTATCAAGAACAGATCTCAAGTAGAGCCTGCCCCAATACCTTGCTTACCTGCATGTGTTCTGACCTGAATAGCACTGTCTATAATTAACCATGCTGACTGTACTGGCATTAGCAAATCAGCTAATCAAGTCGGGGTGATTAGTTGTAAAACAAAACAGAACAAAAAAGTCCCGGGCTTGCAAATTCTTTAGCTCCTTGTTGTAATTTTCACTCCCACAGTTGGCTGGCCTGCATTTTACCTTGCCCAACCTAGACAGGAAAGCAAGAATATCAAACCAGTCAATCCTAAAGGAAATCAGCTCTGAATATTTATTGGAAGGACTGACGCTGAAGTTGAAGCTCCAATACTTTGGCGACCTGGTGCGGAGAGCCGACTCACTGGAAAAGACCCTGATGCTGGGAAAGACTGAGGGCAGGAGGAGAAGGGAGCGACAGAAAATGAGATGGTTGGATGGCATCACTGACTCAATGGATGTGAGTTTGAGCAAACTCTGGGCGATGGTAAAGGACAGGAAAGCCTTGTGTGCTGCAGTTCATGGGGTTGCAAAGAGTGGGACCGGCTTAGTGGCTGAAAAACATCAACAAACCTAGACAGAAGCCTTGTGTGAGTAATCTGGACACCAAGAGGAAGAAGAGGAAAGGGTGGGAAGAATAGATGTGACAAGATGTTATGTTTCCAAACAAATAATCCAATGCCGCATAAGTTGCAAGGAAGCCAAGATTCGGCATTTAGCATTGTCAAAGAAGGGAAAGAAAGAGGATCTCAAAAGATCTGCCTCTGAGACACTTGGAGGGACTTGTGATTTTCTCTGATACTTGCCATTCTGCACTGAACTGGAAGCAGTCTCAGTCCTTGACAACGATGGGTGTGGGTAGGGAGGGAAAGGGAGTAGACCCAGCGTGAGCAGAGAATATAAGGCAAAGAGGACAACCAAAAAAGTGGCCTTCCCTCTGAAGCAACCTGGAGGAAAGCAGGTGGGCAATGCAAGTGTGCCCCACATGGTGCTGGGCTGCCAGCTCTGGGCACTGAAGTTTGTCTAGAGCTGTCAGAGGAAGGGTTAGGGGCTGTGTTCTGTATAGCGTTGGTCAGTTGTATCTGACTCTTCATGACTCCATGACTGTAGACTGCCAGGCTCCTCTGTCCATGGAGTTCTCCAGGCAAGAATTCTGGAGTGGGTAGCCATTCCCTTCTCCAGGGGATCTTCCAGGCCCAGGGATCTAACGTGGGTCTCCTGCATTCCAGGCAGATTCTTTACTGTTTGAGCCACCAGGGAAGCCATCTTCAGCTCCAGCATCAAAAAGGAAATGAAAGTGAAAGTTGCTCAGCTGTGTCCGACTCTGCGGCCCCATAGACTACACAGTCCATGGAATTCTATAGGCCAGAATTCTGGAGTGGGTAGCCTTTCCCTTCTCCGGGGGATCATCCCAACCCAGGAATCGAACCAGGGTCTTCTGTGCTGCAGGCGAATTCCAGCTGAACTACCAGGGAACCCAGCATGTGGCAAAAAACAAATGTACTTAATCATGATACCACACTGCCTCAACGCACTTCTCTCTCCTTTGACTTCCACGATGTAGCTGTCCACAAGACTTAGCTTCACCTGGTTCCCTCCCAAAGCCCTGGATCATCTACACTGCCTGATACTTTGTGTGTGCATGCTCAGTCACTCAGTCTTGTCTGACTCTTGTGACCCCATAATCTGTGGCCCAAAATCTTGGGCTCCAGAATCACTACAGATAGTGACTGTAGCCATGAGATTAAAAGACTCTTGCTCCTTGAAAGAAAAGCTATGACAAACTTAACGTATTAAAAAGCAGAGACATCACTTTGACAACAAAGGTCTGTAGAGTCAAACCATGGTTTTTCCAGTAGTCATGTATGGATATGAGAGTTGGACCTAAAGAAGGCTGAGAGCTGAAAAATTGATGCTTTCAAACTCTGGTGATAGAGAAGACTCTTGAGAGTCCTTTGGACAATAAGGATATCAAACCAATCAATCCTAAAGGAAATCAACCCTGAATATTCATTGAAAAGATTGATGCTGCAGCTCCATTACTTCGGCCACCTGATGCGAAGAGCCAACTCATTGGGAAAGACTGAAGGCCAGAGAAGGGGGTGATGGAGGATGAGATGCTTGAATGGCATCATTGATTCAATGCACAGGGTGATGGTGGTTTAGTCGCTAAGTTGTGTCCGACTCTTGCAATCCCGTGGACTGTAGCCCACCAGACTCCTCCATCCATGGGATTCACCAGGCAAGAATACTGGAGTGGGTTGTCATTTCCTTCTCCTGAGGATCTTCCTGACCCAGGAATCAAACCCAGGTCTCCTGCACTGCAGGCAGATTCTCTACCAACTGAGCTATGAGGGAAGTCAATGTGCATGAGTTTGAGCGTACCCTGGGAGATAGTGAAGGACAGGGAAGCTTGGCGTGCTGCGGTCCATGGGGTTGAAACTGAGCAATAACAACAAAACTGTGACCCACCAGGCTCCTCTGTCCATGTGACTCTTCAGGCAATAACTGAAGTGAGTTACTAATGCCTTCTCCAGGGGATCTTCCCAAGCAAGAGATCAAATCCCACTATCCGTGTCTCCCGCATTGGCAGGCAGATTCTTTACCACTGAGCCACCCGGGAAGTCTGCTTGGTATTAATACTTCACCCCCACTCTAAATCCCAGACCCCGCATGTACTCACCCACCCCTTTTAAGGACTGGGTCCTGATATCTTATCTCCCTAGGGTTCAGTCACTACCTGGATCCCCACTGTTCTTTATCTTCCATGTCCTGGGTGCTGACCATTCCTGCAATGCTGTGTCTGAGTCCAGAATCTCACCTCTAGCACAAGAATGGATCCTTCAGGCTCAAGTTTATCCAGGCCTTGGTTCCTCTGCTTTGCCCATTCTAGAACCAAAAATGTGGTTCTAAAATTCAGATGGGGGTCTCAGTTTTAGCACTGATATTTGACAATATGGGCCTTTGAAAACAAGACTTGAAATATCATGTTGATAACATTGCAGTTTCTGAGAATGATTAAGCCTCTGTTCTCTTAGAGAATTATACCCAAGGAACATAAAGAACATAGAGTGGCCAGGGCTTCATTTCACTAGGAGTTGATAGACATGGGAACTCTGGCCTCATCTTGGGACATCTTCCCCGTGAATTCTGATGTGATGGGGGCCTCACTCCCAGGTTTTATTTCAACTCTATTTCCTTCTGGAACTGTTTGGGCCTCAGGGTCTGAATAATATATTTTGAGAGTATATTCATCCATCTATTTATTCATTCAGTATATAATACCTGTGACTTACTATGTATGAGACCCTACCCTGGGGCTTGCAGCTTCAGGAGAACAATAGCACTACACTGTGGTTATGAGTGTAGACTTATGCCTGGGTTCAAGTTCTGGAATTTATATTCATGAGCTGTACTATTTTGACCTAATTATTAACTTTCTGAACCTCAGTTTCCTCCTGAGTAAAAAGGAAAACTGATAGTATCTAATTCATGGAGTTTTATTATGCTTGATATATAGCAACTACTTGATATCTATCAGTTATGATTTTATTTTATGCTAATCCCACTTGGGTTACCAGCCACTTCCCACCATAAAATAAAGAAATTTCTGTCATTCTCAGGCAATAAAATAATATGAATTAAAAATCTTTGTCTTTGCTGTGTCAACTAAGATATCCTGGGCTGTGTTTAGGTTGTTTACCATCTTACTTTCTAATCTGCCGGGAGCAGAGGAGCTTTATCATTTAGGTAGGAATGAGGTAGAATTTCAGAGAACCTTCTTTGGGGATCTTAGAGGGCAAAAGCCTGCTCGTTGTCTCAGGCCCACCCTCCTCAGCTTCTCAAGCTGGACAGCCACATGCTACCCCCAGGTCCTGAGCTTGTCCAAAGTGAAGCAGGACATTTATCAGTGGCGTCAGACCCTCCAACTTACAGGGTTTCAGAGACAGTTGCTGAGTCAGCTTTGGATCCGGGTCTGCCAGGTAGTGGCAACTCTTGTGCCCCCTGTTTCAGGTCTCCTTTTGTGTCAGGAACCTCTAGACTACAGAGCATTCTGGGCATCTGTGTATCCTCCATACCCTAACACAGCACACCCTTCATGCCTCTTCCTCTGTGTGGGCATACTCCCAAGCCCGAGCCTCTGCCTGCATTTCCTCTCCTTAATTCCCATGTAGGGCCACACCTCCTCCCTGGGCCAGGGGCCCTGCTCTGCATCTCAGCCCGTGGCCAAGGCCCCAGTTCCTGACCTAGATTCTGAATGCTCCCCCTCCAGGCTGAAATCTCTCTCCCATCTCCCTGCCGACCGCTCCATTTGCATCCCTCTGGCTCATGTGGTTAGATGCGACCCAGCTCACTGCTCAATGAGCAGTTTGGAAACCATCTGTTTGCCACCATATTCCTTCTGTTATCTTTGGGGCTGATGACATCACCTGGTCTTGAATTCCTGAGTCTTTCCATCAGGACAGTTTATCCAACACCCAGACCACTCAGGGTGGATACATGGGCTTTGGAGAATCCAGCGCCTGCCAGTGATATGATCTCGGGAAAGTTGAAATTTCTATGCCCCAGTTTCCTCAAGTGTAACATGGGAAAATAAGACCTCTCTCAAAGGCCCATTATAAGGGTTCAATGAGATATTACATATGGAGCACCTAGTGCAATGCCTGACACATAGTAAGCATCAGTAAAAGACAACCATCCCTAAAAGCTTAAGCAATGGGATAAAAAGACAGTTGCTGGGTTCAGGGTAAAGTTTTCGGTTCACATATTTCTCACTGAAGCTGAGACCCCAATATTTTGGCCACCTGATGTGAAGAGCTGACTCATTTGAAAAGACCCTGATACTAGGAAAAAGATTGAAGGCGAGGGGAGAAGGAGACAACAGAGGATGAGATGGTTGGATGGCATCACCGACTCAATGGACATGAGTTTGAGTAAACTCCGGGAGTTGGTGATGGACAGGGAGGCCTGGCGTGCTGCAGTCCATGGGGTCGCAGAGAGTCGGACATGACTGAGCGACTGAACTGACTGATTTCTCATTGATGCTCCCTTCTTCACACCATTCTTCCTGCTCCCAACTAGTATTCAGGACCCAAGGGACATCTGAAGGCGTCTCAGGTGGGTAGAATCTGTGCTTCCAGGTGCTGGGCCAAGTGGTTTGGGGGTTCAGCCACCTCTTGGTCACCAAAGGTGCAGATGCTGTCAGGACTCCAGCCTCAAAGCTCTGGGCACGAGTACAACCCAGGGAAGAGGAGAAAGAGGATGGGCGGGGGTTGGGGCGAATAGCTAGGTAATGAGGACTCAGGAAATGGGAATAGGATCACTCAGCAATGGGCCTCCTTGCAAGTAGGGCAGAAGCAAACCCAAAGGCTCTTCTGTGCTAGGACCACTTGGCCATGACATCACCCTAAAGACAGGCTGCTCCTCCATCTTATCTGTTCCACACTTTCAAGACTCATGGGCAATGCTGGGCTGTAAAGACACTGGTCCACACTGGTTCTATCTGCTCAGCACTTCAGTTCAGTTCAGTTCAGTTACTCAGTCGTGTCCGACTCTTTGTGACCCCATGAATCACAGCACGCCAGGCCTCCCTGTCCATCACCAACTCCTGGAGTTCACTCAAACTCATGTCCACTGAGTCGGTGATGCCATCCAGCCATCTCACTCTCTGTCATCCCCTTCTCCTCCTGCCCCCAATCCCTCCCAGCATCAGAGTCTTTTCCAGTGAATCAACTCTTTGCATGAGGTGGCCAAAGTATTGGAGTTTCAGCTTTAGCATCAGTCCTTCCAATGAACACCCAGGACTGATCTCCTTTACAATGGACTGGTTGGATCTCCTTGCAGTCCAAGGGACTCTCAAGAGTCTTCTCCAACACCACAGTTCAAAAGCATCAATTCTTCGGTGATCAGCTTTCTTCACAGTCCAACTCTCACATCCATACATGACCACTGGAAAAACTATAGCCTTGACTAGATGGACCTTTGTTGAAAAAGTAATGTCTCTGCTTTTTAATATACTATCAAGGTTGGTCATAACTTTCCTTCCAAGGAGTAAGCGTCTTTTAATTTCATCGCAGCATCCGCAGCGATTTTGGAGCCCCCAAAAGCCTCCGTTTTATCAGCCCTCCAAGGCTCATAGGTCTAATTATGCTTCCTGCCAGAAACACATTTCGCAGATCAGGTGGTGATAAGAGAAATTAGGCTTGGCCTGTGGGTCAAAGTTGCCTCTGATCCCAGTCTCTCGAAGCACAGCACGGCCCCTCATCCTGAGAAAGAAAAGTAGAAGGGATTTGTCAAGTCATTAAGCTGGGGGCAAAGAAGTACCCACAGCAGGTTCCTAGAATTTCTTCCCTCTGTTCTCAAGAAGGTCAACTTGACTATTGCCTTAGTGAAAGAGAGAGGAGAACCCTCCCTAGATCAGGGATTGGCAGATTCAAGTTCAAAGGTTGGCTTAGCCTCAAACTCCTCATATGATACTAAATTAAACTTAAAATGGAGATGCTCAACACTACCATCAGCAACAACACCCCACAACTGTAGGATTATGCCATCGCACGTGGCTGTTAGTACCTGCTCCACACACGTCTTCCCTATGCTGCTCTGGGTCGGTGGACCGAAGCTGGAAGAGAACATACAAAGTCTGAATACCAAGTCACAGATGTTCCTACCTACTCAGAGCCTTTGGAACCACGTCAGCCTGGACATAAGATGATTGTCAGCATGATGTGATCAGCTGTGTGAGGGTACAGTCAGCTGTGAATGTGCTGTATGAAACCAGGTGGCCTGTTAGTACTCTGATGCTGCTTCCCAATCTCACTCACTTGAGAACCAGAAAGAGACTTCCCTGGGTCTCACTGGTTTCCCAGTCAGGAAAGTCCTCTCTAGTGGAATGTAAACTCCACAAGGGAAGCAGATTTGGTCTGTTGTGTTCATTGTTGTATGCACAGCACAGGGTACGTAATAGTCAGTTAATATCTGATAATGAATGAATGAATGAACTTCACGTGGCCAAGCCTACTAGAGTCAGCCTGGAGCCAAGCCAAGCTCTCCACGAAACTTTGTCTCCGCTGTCCACAATAACTGAGCACACTCAGCCTCTGCTGAATATCCTCCTCAATCTTCTAGACCTTAACTAAACCCAAGAATCATCAGAGGAGCTTCTGGATTAACACTAGTGCCCAGACCCCACCTCTAGACTTACTTGGGGATAAGACCTTGACATTGGTCTATTTTTAAAATATCAATGAAAAGTTAATGATTTCTTATGTAAGAACCACTTCTCTAGATAGAAGAAAGGATAGTTCCCCAAGGACAAAATGGGAATGGGGTAGAGAGACCAGACAAGGTCAGGATTCAGGGGGATCAAGTTCACCTGGATTCCTGCAGAGACAAATTCTTTGAATTTGATTAATCAAGGAGTCAGAATAAAGATACGGGCTTTTTCTTCCCCAGGAGGAACCTAAGCCAACCAAAGCTGCTGCTGAAGGCTCCCTTTGCCTTTCCTCCCGTAGACACCAAAAAGACACACTTTGCCCCCACAGCTACCCAGCAGCTCATTCAGGACTGCTCTGAACCTACTCTGCCCACTTGAGACCCCCAAACAGGGACTGTAACATTGACTGGGCTTACCTGGCTGAGGTCCTCCTCCTTAATGATAGCTAGAGGGATTTTTTTTTTTTTTACCAAAGACCAGAAATTAAAGATAGCAAAACTATTTGTTGCTAACAAATAAACCCACACTATGGGATGAGCTATGCACAGTGTTTATAAACACACACACACACCACACATGCCTATATGTGTGTGCACACACCAATCATAAAGTGTAACTTTGTCATTGGTATGGATCTGGTGCTAACCAGTTTATTGAATGGGATGAATTCAATGGTTGTACAAACAGAAAGCAGGTTAGTTTTTCTCTTATCCTTTAACCACACTGCCTTCCTTTCATGACTTTCTGGTCACTTTTGCCTATTAAAAGAGTTCAGTCTAATTTAAAACTTGAAGCATTCAAAGGTTATAACTGACAAGGAATTAATATCCAAAATATATAAATAGCTCATACAACTCAACACCAAGAACACAAACAGCTCAATTTAAAAAATGAGCAGAAAACCTGAATATATATTTTTCCAAAGAAGACATACAGATGATCAATAGGCAGATGAAAAGATGCTCAAAATCATATCATCAGAGAAATGCAAATTAAAACCATAATGAGATGTTACCTCATACCTCACACCTCAATTATCTTCCCACTTTTCATCAGAATGAAAAGTGGAAATCACTCAGTCATGCTCGACTCTTTGCGACTCTTTTTGTATAGTCCTGGACTATACAGTCCACGGAATTCTCCAGGCCAGACTATGGGAGTGGGTAGCCTTTCCCTTCTCCAGGGGATTGCCCCAACCCAAGGATAGAACCCAGGTCTCCCGCATTGCAGGTGGATTCTTTACCAGCTTAGCCACAAGGGAAGGCCAAGAATACTGGATTGGGTAGCCTATCCCTTATCCAGTGGATCTTCCCAACCCAGGAATTGAACCAGGTCTCCTGCATTGCAGAGGGATTCTTTACCAATTGAGCTATCAGGGAGTCTATTATCAAAAAGACCACAAATAACAAATGGTGGCAAGGATGTGGAGAAAAGGAAACCCCTGTGCATTGTTGTCGGGAATGTAAATTGGTGTACCCACTAGGGAAGCAATGTGGTGGCTTCTCAAAGAAACCTAGAAGTATCATATGACCCAGAAATTCCACTCCTGGGTATCTGAAAACAAAACAATTATTTGAAAGGATTTATCCAGTGTCCATAGCAGCATTATTTACAAGATATGGAAGCAGCCTAAGTGTCTATCAACAAAATGAATGGGTACAGAAGGTGTGGTGTTATATATGTGTGTGTGAAATACTACTCAATCATAAAAAAGAGTGGCAATTTGAAGTTTGCAACAAAACGGATGGACTTGGAGGGTGTTATGCTCAGTGAAATAAGTCAAAGACAAATACTGTGTGATATCATTTACATGTGGAACATAAAAAATAAACTAGTAAACATCAGAGAAAAGAAACAGACTCACAGGTATAGAGAACAGGCTAGTGATTACCAGTGGGGAGAGGGTGTGGGGAGGAGCAAGATAGAGGTAGGAGGTTAAGAGGAACAAACTGCTATGTAAAAAATGAATAAGCTACATAGATATACAGCACAGGGGATATAGGCATTTTTTCATAATAACTATAAATGGAATACAACCTTTAAAAACTGTGAATCACTGTGTTGTAGATTTGAAACATAACATTGTATGTCAACTATACCTCAATTTTTATAATTAAATAAGTTTGGGTGAATAAGATTCTTCCAGAAAATAGTAGGAATTGTGGGGTGAAGTCTTATTCTGAATAAAGAGGAAGTGAAGACTGGGAAACAAATACAATGGACAAAGAAAGAATTTCAAGGAAAAAAACAAAATAAAACCCCAAATGATTAATTGATAAAATTGAAAAGAAAAAAAGCTTGAAACACACCTAGTTTCAGGTGTCTCACGCCTACTTTCCTTCCTCTAAGCTCAGGTTGGACCTGTGGCTTGCGGATCGTCAGTGGGAAGGAGAGGAATGCTGTATTCCTTCCCTCTTTCTTCACTTCCTCCCCACTTCCTGATGTAGATTCCTCCGGGGCTGGGCAGGGGAAAAGTGTCTATAGTCTCACCTGTCCTGCAGATGCCTTTCTCTTGAGGACTGACACCTTCTGGCAACCGTACCTGTTGAAAGACTAGCTCCACTACAGGTTCTCCAACTAGAGAGATGCCCTCTCTGGTCAACATCTTGCAATACTCTTAGCAATTTCCCTCAATAACCCACTCTGCAGCCTTCAGTCCCCTCTTAACTGATAGGTCATCCTCCCTGACAGAGTTCCAGTTGACCTCAAGCACAATTATCTTCCCTAGTGCACTGGAGAAGGAAATGGCAACCCACTCCAGTGTTCTTGCCTGGAGAATCCCAGGGACGGGGAAGCCTGGTGGGCTTCCGTCTATGGAGTCGCACAGAGTCAGACACGACTGAAGTGACTTAGCAGCAGCAGCAGCAGTGCATGTTTAGCCCAAAAGGAAATCATGCTTTATTTTCACACTAAAGCTGTTTTTCTCCTGCTCACTCTTGTTATCCTACCTTAGTGGGTGACTTCAGCCACCCTTTTGCCTTCCAAATTTAGAGGCAGGTAAAGTGGGGAAGGGTGCCATCCTCTACGTCCAAACACACTTCCAAATTCCAAGGGAACAAATGTCACTTTCTCCCAGTGACTCTCAAGATAGACCTGCAACTCAAGTTCCTGCAGCTCATCAGGACTGTGAGATACCAGCCCTCTTTTTTGCAATCTCAATTTCGTCAGTTTCTCTTCACTTAGTTTGGGAGTGAAAAGTTTCCCTTTTCCCTTAGAAAGGGAAGAGAAACATCACAGCTCTCCCAGCTTAACTGATGACTCCTTCCTTACCTCAGTGACTCTCCTAGGGAGGCCCTTGCCAATCTGTGTTTTGCATATAATCCAGTTAATGGTTGCTGGACCTGCTTTTGTTAACCCTTGAGAAGCCCTGAATGGATGCTTAGCACCTCTGTAGAGTACTGGGCACTTCTTACTGTGCCAAAATACTGAATCGATAGGAAGAGTTCCATTTCACATCATTTTATGTTACCAAATCCAATTCCCAGCATCCTCAGATAAGGAAAAACTGGTGATAGCAAGAATGCTGACCCACCAAGACCCCTCTTTGTGATGAGATGCTATTGATCCATCAAGGACACACAGTGATCTGAGTCCCTGGAAGCCACTGCTAGTCCGAGTCACACTGGGCACTCTGAGTTGAAATGCTGTTGCCCAGACTGCTCAACCCCAAGGGGTGTTGTGCTTTCATTACAGTAACAACTTCTATTAATTGTTTATTGTCTCACCATGGATATATTGGAGGGACATGTGTGTACTAACTCGCTAAGTCATGTCTGACTCTCTGTGACCCCATAGATTGTAGCCCACCATGCTCCTCGGCCCATGGGATTTCCCAGGCAAGAATACTGGAGTGGGTAGCCATTTCCTTCTCCATGGGATTTTCCCAACCCAGGAATTGAACTCGCATTTTCTGCATTACAGGCAGATTCTATACCACTGAGCCACCAGGGAAGCCCCATATTGGAGGTGTCTCTCTCTTTAAAATAGATCTTTATAGATCTTCTTGGATTTAGCCAGAAAAAGATAAATATCCTGAGCTGAATGCTGCCTAGAATCCTTTCACGATCTACTCAGAAATCTCTCCATGTTTGTTTCTTGGGTCACCTTCCGAAATGTTTATCAGCTGCATCTCCTGTGTGACCCACTCCAGGTCTCTTGGGAGTTCTGCTGATATGTATTTCATGCTTACTTATTTGTGGATTACATACTTTTTGCTTTTCTCTGCCCTCCCTATTCTCTTCTTCTAGTCTCTTTTTAAATGTTTTCTTTGTTTTTCCTGCTTGTACCTCACTTATGCTAGAGACAGCCAAGATCAAAGACGTTTCTGAGCCCTGACTAAAAGTTGAAAACGGTTGCATCAGTGGAAGCAATGCATCTGTGGTCTCAGTCCTTCTAACTGGGCGGGGGACACTGTGGTCAGCTTTGGGCCATTTATATGCTGTAGTCATGTTGGCAAAAGCTGTTGATTCCCATCTATATGCCTCTACCTTTCTTTCTCTGTGCATGCCATCTGACTTCCAACTGTGACATCTTGCCCTGTGCCTGGAGGCTTTCTCCAGCTGCTGAGAACATCTGGAGCAGGTCAGATGCTAGGAATGAACACCCTACCCTCTCCTTCCCCCAGGGCCAGCACCCAACCAATGGCTGAAAGGGGCGAGTGACTAAAGAACTCATTTCCCTTGCTCCTTTGGCAGGATAAATGCAAAGTGCGTATTCTACACTGGGTCCCAGGGTCACTTCCCCTGAAGGGAGGGAACTCCAGTTGCCACGCTTTTATTGGCTGCCTTCCCTTCCCTGTTCAGTTTTCCTAGCTTCAGTATGCTGTCTTAGGGTATGCTTCTAAGGAAATCCCAACTCAGAATGATCCTGAGACAGAATCGAAAATTCAGTTGAACAGATTGGCAGGACCAACGGACTCAGACCCAGGACTAAGCAGGTCTTCCCAGGTACATGCCTCATCTGTGTTGCATCTTTCAAGGTAAGTCTGTATAGAGACAGGACATCCTTAAGAGAGCACACCTAGAAGCAGACATCCAGGAAAGGATGAGGATTTTATTCTTCCTCTTCTTCCTTCCTTCCTCTTTCACGTCCTCCTCTTCTTTCTCCACAGCCTCCCACCTTTAGAGTATGACCCCAGGCTCTGTAATTCAGCCATTCCTTCCTCCTTTCAGAGCACCCAGCCTCAAGTTGACCTGCGTATGGGTCCCAGTCTCCCTTCTCTGTCCTGTGAGTGGCTTGGGGAGCAGCCAGCCTGCTACCTTCCATGAGCACGCCCAAAAGTGCCAACCATTGTCTCAGGTCTTTTGGAAGGAAGTCAGCAAAATGATTCACTGATGAAAGAATCTGGTCTTAGGAAATAAGTTGAAAGTCAAACCGAGGCATTTTTTTTCCTATTAGTTGATGGGAAACATCTTATCGCTCTGTCAGCTGTGCATGAAAATGACTAACTTTATTTAGTATCAGTAAAGGTGATTTCAGGACTTCAGACAGAAGGCAGTAAAAAGACGCACTACATGTGGGAGGTGGGAGGGAGGTTCAGAGGGAGAGGACTTCTGTCCTTTCCATAGGCATCTATGGCTGATTCACATCAATGTATGCAGAAACCAACATGATATTGTAAAGCAATTATCCCCCAATTAAAAATAAATAAAAATTTTAACTAGTCACTCTATAGCAGTGATTGGCCGGGAGAGGGTGGTGCTCGTTTCTTCCTCCAAGGGTTTGGAATCCCTTGGAGCTGCTTTTTGACTGGATGCTTGAGTCCATGTGAAAGCACACAAGAGTTCCAAGATGCCCTCTGACAG
The DNA here is from genome assembly GCF_049115385.1 of Moschus berezovskii. NCBI lineage: Eukaryota > Metazoa > Chordata > Mammalia > Artiodactyla > Moschidae > Moschus > Moschus berezovskii. The sequence continues at coordinate 44,041,414 of NC_142473.1, forward strand.
GGGTGTAAGTAGCCTGAAGGGGCTATTGAAAGCCACTGTTACTGACAGTATCCCCACAACAGCACAGCCCTGAACAAGTCCCCATAGTGTCTGGTACCCACCCCCAGTGTGTGTGCAGAAGGGCTCTGGCCCCACCTGTTATACACGGGGTGGGTCAAGCATCATTGTCCTCATAGCACAGGAGCTGGAGGGGTGCTTTACCTGCATGTTTTGCAGACACACTCAGATTTTCTCTGTCAGGCAGAATGATTTATTTGCATGTCTTCATTGATGGCAACACCTTGCTAGGCATGCTGGGTGATCTCAATCACAGAGACGAGCCCATGAGTGCCTGTCTCACTCAGAGCAAAAGTGGGAAAACACCCTCTCTCTCCTGTGCCATCCAGAAGTCCTCTTCTGACCCTGGCATCTTCCCATGGAGGTGAGGAGCCTGCCTTTCTTGTCTTGAGAGCACTGGTTTGCCCATAAAAGTTTCATCAAGGATGATATTTTTAGAGTATCTTGCTTTTGGAGAGTTTTTCTTGTTTAGAAAGAAAGGAAAAAACATTTCAGCTCTCCTGCTTTTTTAAAGGGACAACAAGCAGCATAAACCTGATTCAATAAGTAAACCTAGCAATAAAAGTGTCTTAGATTTCCAGCTGTAGGTAGTTGAAGAAGGGGTAGAGGAAAAAGAGAAGAAGGGAATGGAGCCAGGAGGACACAGGACGGGCCCTGGCAACAGAAAAGGATCCATGGAAACTGGGGAGAGAGGTGGAGACAGAGAGATGGACTGAGGGGAAGAAAGGGGGAGAGCAGCGGGCAGGGAAAGAGCAGGGACAGATGGTATGCTGGGGGACAGGAGAGGAAGACAGCAGGTAGAGAGGGCAGAGACGCAGAAATGGGCAGTGGGGGTGACCTGCTCCCAAGGCTTCCTGGTTCTCCTTTCCCTCCTCACCAGTTTCTCCTACAAGGGTCTAGTCCAGACTCCCACTTCCTCATTACCTACCCTCAATTGAAAACCCCTCAGGCCTCAATCTGGGTGCCCACTCACACTCACCCTGCTCCTACAAGGCTTCCACAGGCCAGATTAACACTGCTCTCCTTAAGTCAATGCCAGACTGACACTGCAGACCCCTCCCTGACTGCTGTGCTTCTATGGCTTCCAAGACTAAGGAGGTTGGGTCTTTGGCATACAAAGATTCCCATACCAGTTCTGTTGTTTATTTTAGTTTTTTAAATATTTATTTGTGTTTTTGGCCACACCAGGTCTTAGTCGTGGCACGCAGGAACTTTTAGTTGCCGCACACGAACTCTTGGTTGCATCATGTGGAATCTAGTTCCCTGACCAGGGATCGAACCCGGGCCTCCTGAATTGGGAGCAGAGTCTTACCACTGGATCACCAGGAAGTCTCCCCTCCCCGCCCCAGTTCTGTTGTTTACTAGCTGTTACACATGGGGCACGTCCTTGACCCACTCTGAGTTTTCACATCTGTGAGCTGGCAGTAATAACAGTACTTGGCTCACTTCCACCACTGGATTCTGCAGTGTTTTTTGGATATATATGTAGGTTGTGCATATGTGTGTTTATATACGATAAGAGATAAGAAACATAAAGACTCACTGTGATCTATGATGCAAGTAAGCGTGCTTTGGTTTTTTTCTCCTGCTGTCACTTTCTTCTCTCCTCCCTGCTTGCTCTTCTGTGTCTCATCTGCTTTATCCCCTTTAAGCAGACATTCCCCAAGGCTTGTCTTTTGTTGCTTTCAGTTCTTAACCTCTCCTTTACTTCCTCTTCTGTAGACTATAGGAAGGACGTCTCCAGCCCCATGCTCTCTCTGGAGCCACAAGCCAGGTTTTATAGCCCGTGTGTCTCAGCGGCGTTTTAGATCAGCATGCCCCACATGGCATGGGTAGAATGTCTGCTTGCCCCAGGCTGCCACTTTCTTCTAGAGGAGTGGGAGAAGATAGGCTGTAGACAGACAGGCTCAGTTTCAAATCCTGGCAATGCTGTGGATTGTTGCCTTGCAGTCATATCCGGGTTCAATTTGCTCACCTACAACATGAGGGTGACAAAACCCAACTGAGAAGTAGGATGAGGCCTCACAGTGATGAAATATTGAGTGACAGCACAGGAGGGCAGGTTGGGGGCTAGATATTCTACAGACACTTCTCAGACACAAGTGAGTGAGGGGCCACAGGAGGACAACGTTCCCCTGGGCAGGTGGCAGGTTTGATTCCAACAACTTGGCAAAATAAGGTAGAGATTAAGAGCACAGAGTTAAGAACCAAATCTTGGCTTTCCTACTTACTAGCTGTGTTGCTTTGGGAAAGTTACTTAACTTCTCTGTGCCTCAGCTTTCTGTAAATGGGTTGTCATGAGGTTAAATCATCAAATAAAACATATAAATTCATGTGGGCTCCTTATAATGTGCCTGGCATGAAGAAAGTATAAGTATTTTATTTAATATCTATTATATTAGGCATCAGTGGCATTATTTATCGATGGCTAAATTATTTATTGATGTTTGTTTCTTACTTGGGAGGCTTTGGGGGCGCCATAGCAGCTAGAAACCAAGGGGCCTGAGGACGATCCTGCTGTGCCTCCTGCTGAGCCTTGCTTCATCTTTCTGCAGACCAAAATCCTCTATCTCTGAAGTGAAACCAGGTAGGCATTCTCACTCGCCGTCCCATCCTCTGCCGCAGGGCCCTGGTATAAACTACTCTATGTGTACCCAAACCTATGATGCCATCCGGTGAGGCGGACGTGTTTGTACAGGCAAGGGGATGACGGCAGGAGGGAGGGAGGGAGGACAAATGCCTCCAGGGCCACTTCGCCTACCCTGGTGACTCAGGTGTGTGGCATCATGAGTCACTCCTGGCCCTGTGGCCAGCCAGGTGGAGCCAGGGCCTGGCAAGAAAAGGAGAAGTAGGTCTGAGGAGACAAGGATGGGACTGCGGGTGGCTCACGTCCTGCGGAGGGGCTGACCTGGTCCTAAGGGCAGTGAGGAGGCACATGAGCAGAGTTTTATTTCAGAAAGTTCTCTGTGGCTCCGGGTGGGAAGCAGGGCTGAGCTGGGAAGTGAGGAAACAGGGAAGTGAGCTGGGAAGTGAGGTGAGCAGGTACAGACCCCCGAATCTCGGTGGTGGCAGTGGGGAAGGAGCAGAGGGAACACACAAGCTCAGCTTTAAAGGAGGAATTGGTTGGACTTGGTGACCAATAAGTGCCAGCTGTGGGGAGGAATGTGGGGCTTCTCAGGTGGCATGAGGTCTCCAGAACAATAGATGTGAGGACACTTTGTCGATGGTGCCAAGTTCTATACCTTTCAAGGATGTTTCACCCTGGGGAGACTCCACAAGGAAAAGGGCGGAATTGTACCTGCCACCTCCTTTAAATACACAGAGTGGCTGCCTGCTGGGAGACAGTGCCCACATCTGAGCTGGGGAGGCAGGCCGTCTGGCAAAGGAGGCCTTGTACTTTCTTGCCTCAACCATGTTTGCTCAATAACCAGGGAAAAGCTGAGCTTCCCTCCTGAGCAGGTGGAGTGGAGGGATAACTTCTAGGCCAGGCCAGCCCAGGACACCACATTCTTTACCACTCACATGCTTGCCCAGAGCTCTGGGATGGCATGAAATCTTAAACTGCAGTTTTTCCAGTAGTCACATATGGATGTGAGAGTTGGACCATAAAGAAAGCTGAACGCCAAAGAACTGATGCTTTTGAACCGTGGTGTTGGACAAGACTCTTGAGCCTGGACTGCAAGGAAATCAAACTAATCATTCCTAAAGGAGATCAACCCTGAATATTCATTGGAAGGACTGATGCTGAAGCCGAAGCTCCAATACTTTGGCCACCTGGTGTGAAGAGCTGACTCATTAGAAAAGACCCTGATGCTGGGAAAGATTGAAGACAGGAGGAGAAGGGGGTGACAGAGGAAGAGATGGTTGGATGGCAACACTGACTCAATGGACATGTGTTTAAGCAAGCTCCAGGAGATGGTCAAGGACAGGAAGATCTGGTGTGCTGCAGTCCATGGGGTCACAAAGAGTTGGACACAGCTGAGCGACTGAACAACAATGGCTATTACTATTATTCCTTATTATTTATGCTTACTATCTTACACCTCCCACCCTGGCTCTTTTCTCTGTTTGTTTTTAATATTTCCAACACTTCCCAGTCCTTCTTCTCCCTCAAAGACTTGTCCGAGGCACAGTTAAATCTTCCCTGATATACCTCAGAGAAGTTAGCGGAGTCAGAATCAGGAAAGAAAAAGGACCTTCTGGTCACTGAGGCCTGCTCAGCACCAGCCACATAATTACACTGCTTGGCAGAGTCCTTGCAGCCCTAAAAGGAGGTATCACTGCCCTCACTTTACAAAAAGTGTAAAATGAAATAGAGATGGGTCAAGTGGCATGATTGATGATCACATAGAAATAACCAGGGAGGCCACGATTAAACAGGGGGCTGTCTGATTCCAAAATCTGGGCCCTTCTAACTCCACAATCACATAAAACTTCCCATCCCTGGGTGGGGAGGAGCAGCCATCCTTTTGGTGAATCACCTGCAAAAGGAAAGTAAGTCATTCACTTTTGTGTGAACTTCCAGATGGAACTACCAAAGGAACAAAGAGTGTTTTCGACCTAAATAACCCAGACTTGCTGTGTGTGGGGAACAGGGTCACTTTGTGTGCACCCCATCCCTTCCTGGAGTGGCCTGGACACACAGACGGTTTTGAAATGGAAGGGTTATGAAAAGAGCCAGGCTGAGGACGTGTGAAGGCAGACGCTCACCCGGGCAGCATCTTTACTACACCCAGAGCCCTAGCCCAGCATTTATCACGACCAGGCTGCCAAGGAGGAGAATTCCAAGTCGTAAACCCTCATAAGGGCACAGAGCACCTGCTCTACCCTGACGAATGGGAAATACAAATCTCATCTGCTCACTTCCACCCCTTCTAGGTCCAGCCCCGGGAGGAAGTGTCAGCAGTGATCACAGCCAGCACTTGAGCGTGCACTTTATGTATCTTTCCTATCCATGATCTCATTCCACCACATGTGAAGGTGGAGTCGAGTCCTGGGATCAAATCCAAGCTCTTCCATTTACTGACTATGGGTTTTGGGTAAGTTACCTCCCTCACTACAGCCTGTGAGACTTTCAGTGGGTAGATGAGAAATTCGGGCTCAGAGAGGACACTGGGTTTAACAGCAGAAAAAAGGTTTTGTAGTCAGCTCTGTATGATTCCAAATCCAAGGCTCTTTCCAAAAAGACATCTGGTCCATGGAGAAAGGAAAACCTCAGCCGAGTATCTTAGCTGCTTCTCCTACTGCCCTCTGAAATACCAACCAACCAAACTCAACCATCAGCCATAGGCAGAAGGGTAAATCTTTCCAACCCACTCATTTCATGAGGAAAAGACACACAGGAGGAGGGGGATTGTACCTCCTTTGTGGGATTCCATCCCAACTTCTGGACAGCACAGACTGACTACAGGAAGACTTCAGCCTTCAGGAATACAGCCTCTCTCAGGGGTGCAGATGCTGACCAGGAACTCCAGAGGCTGGGAGTCTGGAGAGTGAGGCTGAACTGACCCGTGTGCTACTGAGGAAGGTTCCAGGAGGGCACTGGCTGGCTAAGGACCATGCACAAAGCCCACAGAAATGTGAAAACCTGCAGTTCTGAGATATTCCTGCTTGTTTCCTATAAAGGGATCAAGTCAGTGTGACTTCTGGCGAACAGGCTGCTGGCCAGCACTCTGCATCATTATATTTCAGGTGGACCTTCTGACTTGCCTCCTTGATCTCCAGGAGAAGCTAGAGCCACACTCTGCATTACCTGTTGGCCGAGTCTGAAGAGAAGCAGTTTGCTACTTATTCATCCATTCATTCACCCTGCTAGGCACTAGGGGTCCCACTGGAACAAGACAGATCAAGCCTCCTGCCCTCTTAGGCTTAGTGGAATGACACGAGATTTGGGGTAGGTGGACCGGGGCTCTGCTCCCAGCCCTAGCGTTTACTGTCCAGATGATCTCATCCATTCCTAAACTCTCTGAACTCAGTTCCCTCAGGTGTGTGCAATGATGCCACCCTCATACAATTCAATGACTGGAAGGATTTACTCAAATAAATGTGAGTGCTTTGCTAACTATAAAGATCATATCAACTTTAGCTATTACTGTTAATAGTAACTATTATTGTTATTATTGCTACACTTTTCCATTCAGGAAGTTTTCTCTGCCTGACCTGTGCACAGTGCCAGACTCTGAGTAAAATTTTCTTTACACAGCGGGCTTGGACAATATTGATTGACTCTGTATCATGAGCCTACTATTTTTTGAGAGATAAATTCACATTCTACACAATCCACCCATTTAAAGTACACAATTCAATGTTTTGGTTTATTTTCTCTTTGTACTATTTTAACAGGCTTGTAGGACCATCATTAAATCAACATTTTCCTTGCCCCTAAAAGAAACTTTATGCCCCTTAGCAATCACTCTCATTCCCTCCTAAGGAGGGAACCAGTAGTATTTTTGTCTCTATAGATTGGCCTATTCCAGATATTACACATAAATGGAATTGTACAATATGTGGTCCTTCTTTCACTTAGCATAATGCTTTCAGGGCTTATCCATGTTGTAATATGTATCAGTATTTCACTTTTTTATTGCTGAATAACATTCTATTTTATAGGTAAAACACATTTTATTTATCCTATCATTAGTAAGAGATAATGGGTTATTTCCCCTTTGGGGCTATTATGAAAAATGCTATGAATATTCATGTATAAGTTTCCATATAGACATATGTTTTAATTTCTCTTGTGTATATACGTTAGAGTTGAATTTCTTGTTGTATGGTAACTCTAAGTTTAACATTTTGAGGAATGGCCAGTTTTTTAAAGAATCTACACCATTTTATATCCCCTCCAATAGTATGCTAATGTTCCAATTTCTCCACACTCTCATCAATGCTTATTATTTTGTCTTTTTGATTACAGTCATCCTGCTGCTGCTGCTAAGTCGCTTCAGTCGTGTCTGACTCTGTGCGACCTCATAGATGGCAGCCCACTAGGCTCCCCCGTCCCTGGGATTCTCCAGGCAATAACACTGGAGTGGGTTGCCATTTCCTTCTCCAACAGTCATCCTAGTAGACGTGAAATGATATCTCTCTGTGGCTTCGATTTGCATTTTTCCAATGACTAGTGGCTTCCCTGATGGCTCAGACAGTAAAAAATCTGCCTGTAATGCAGGAGATATGGGTTCAGTCCCTGGGTTAGGAAGATCCCCTGGAGAAGGAAATGGCATCCCACTCCAGTATGCATGCCTGAAAAGTCCCATGGACAGGGGAGCCTGGAAGGGTTACAGTCCATGGGGTCACAAAGAGTCAGACAGGACTTGGCAACCAAACAACAACGAACAAACACATTGTAAATCTTTCCGTGTGCTTATTGGCCCTCTGTATATCTTTTCAAAACTAATTTTATTTATTTATTTTGGCTGTGCTGGGTCTTTGTTGCTGCACATGTTTTTATCCAGTTGCAGTGCCCAGGCTTATCGTCACAGAGGCTTCTCTTGTGCAGAGCACGGGCTCTAGTGCGTGTGGGCCTCGGTAGTTGTGGCACGTGGGCTCAGCAGTTGCAACTCCAGGCTCTAGAGCACAGGCAGTAGTTGTGGTGCTCGGGGGTTTGTTGCTCCATGGCCTGTATGTTTCCTGTATTGGCAGGTGGATTCTTTACCACTGAGCCACCAGGGAAGCCCCATTTGCATGTCTTATTTGGAGAAATATCTGTTCAAATTCTTCACCCATTTTAAATTTGTATCATCTATATTTTTATTATGAATTGGGAGAGTTCTTTACATATTTTGTATACAGGCCACTTATCAAATATACAATTTAGCAATAATTTTCCCCATTCTGTGAGTTGCCTTTTCACTCTCTTGATGATATTGTTTGCAGCACAAATGTTTTACACTTTAATGAAGCTGATTTATTTTTCTTTTGTCTCATGCTTCTGGTGTCATAGAAGGTCTACTTTTTAAGTGGATTCTGTCTTTTAAAACATGTGTCTATTATTTAAATAAGACTTTGATATTAAATATCCAGCACTAATTCTAAATTAGGAAAAAGCAATAGATCATTACTATGATCTTGAACAACTTACAGTAATTGAATAAACCTGACTGAAACCTTCTTGTTATGGAGGAAATGGGGAAAGAATGGAGTTTTCAAACTGGCAGGATGGCATCTGAGGTGCACGCACCATCATCAATGCAAAACACTTGTGGGGGTACAGTTGCATGGGCTTGCTATAAGAGAGAAAAGTATGAAAAAAATGTACTGGGATTGAAACGTTAAGGAAGGAAGCAGCCTATGACGTGTCCTGCATCTGCATCCGAGGGCCAGGCAAGGCCAAGACTGGATTTCAAGGCCACCTTTATCACCCTTCCCTTCCCACGTACCAACTGGGAAAGCCTGTGTGCATGATGGAGCTCTTCAGGAGGATTCACAGGACACCAAGTTCTTTGAGCACGCCATTTCCTCTGTCTGGAATGTCCCCCACCCCGAGTCCATCCCCCAGTCAACTCCCAAACCTATTTTAATTCATATTTCATTTGTTACTTCCTAGGAAAAATCTTCCCTGACCTCCGCACACCAACATTTCCAAGAAGATCAGTTACCTCTGAACTTTTCATAGGTACCGTCCTTTCCCTTCGTGATGCTTTTCATACTTTCTGATTATATATTTAACTTCATAATCTTTTTCAATAGGCTGCAAACTCCATGAGCACAGAGTTTGTGTTTGTTTTGCTCACAATTGCAGGCTTATCACAAAGCTTGATGTAAAGTAGGTGTTTCAATAAATATTTGTGGAATGAATGAATGATCCCAGGAATTGGAAATCCCTCTAGAATGACCCATTTGTTTTCAGAGGGGTTTCTTTTGGGGGTCCTCATTGAACCAGCGTAATATAAAAAGATCACTCCCCAGTAGACGGAGCAGGAAAAATCAGCCTTTCTGTCTATAAGATGGCTTCAGTAGTACATACAGGACTTCCTCTGTGGTGGGAACTAACAGGATCCTCAGCCTGGGCAGGGAGCATGTGGAAGCAGCTTGAGAAGTGTAGCAGCTCCTGAGATCAGCATTTCAGGAGCAGCGGACAGAGAGAGGCTGGCAGCTAAGTGCTTGCTTCTGGGGAAGCTGAACGTGCAGGTGGAGGAGGTACTGGCTACGAGCTGTCAGCACCCACAGTGCTTCACACATCAAAGGAGAGCAGTTCAGCTGCAAGTACACTTGTTTGAGAAAGGAACTTTGCTTTCTGGAGGTCCTCAGCCAAATCAGCCCAAATCCAATCCTGACAAACACGCCTCCTAAGACTGCAACATTTGCTTTGATTGGTCTATTTAGTTACATCTTATTTTAGAAAATGTGAGTGTTTTTTTAGCTCAAACATTCCATTTACCTCCACAAACAACTTCTGAGCGGCACTATGAGTCAGATGTGGTACTGGATACAAGAACACCTGGGTAAACATGCTGTGGTCTCTCTTTTCAGTTCAGTTCAGTTCAGTTCAGTCGCTCAGTCGTGTCCGACTCTCCGCGACCCCATGAATCACAGCACGCCAGGCCTCCCTGTCCATCACCAACTCCCGGAGTACACTCAAACTCATGTCCACAGAGTCGGTGATGCCATCCAGCCATCTCATTCTCCGTCGTCCCCTTCTCCTCCCGCCCCCAACCTTTCCCAGCATCAGAGTCTTTTCCAGTGAGTCAACTCGTCTCATGAGGTGGCCAAAGTATTGGAGTTTCAGCTTTAGCATCAGTCCCTCCAATGAACATCCAGGATTGATCTCCTTTAGAATGGACTGGTTGGATCTCCTTGCAGTATAAGGGACTCTCAAGAGTCTTCTCCAACACCACAGTTCAAAAGCATCGATTCTTCGGCGATCAGCTTTCTTCACAGTCCAACTCTCACATCCATACATGACCACGGGAAAAACCATTGCCTTGACTAGACGGACCTTGGTCGGCAAAGTAATGTCTCTGCTTTTTAATATACTATCAAGGTTGGTCATAACTTTCCTTCCAAGGAGCAAGCGTCTTTTAATTTCATGGCTGCAATCAGCATCTGCAGTGATTTTGGAGCCCAAAAAAACAAAGTCTGACACTGTTTCCACTGTTTTTCCATCTATTTCCCATGAAGTGATGGGACCAGATGCCATGATCTTTGTTTTCTGAATGTTGAGCTTCAAGCCAACCTTTTCACTCTCCTCTTTGACTTTCATCAAGAGGCTTTTGAGTTCCTCTTCACTTTCTGCCATAAGGGTAGTGTCATCTGCATATCTGAGGTTATTGATATTTCTCCCAGCAATCTTGATTCCAGCTTGTGCTTCTTCCAGCCCAGCGTTCCTCATGATGTACTCTGCATATAAGTTAAATAAGCAGGGTGACAATATACAACCTTGACGCACTCCTTTTCCTATTTGGAACCAGTCTGTTGTTCCATGACCGGTTCTAACTGTTGCTTCCTGACCTGCATACAGGTTTCTCAAGAGGCAGGTCAGGTGGTCTGGGATTCCCATCTCTTTCAGAATGTTCCACAGTTTATTGTGATCCACACAAAGTAGCTCACAATCTAAGGGTGAGACAAATTGTCAACAAATAATTATGATGCAGATGTGAGCACCTTGATGGAGTCTTAAAGACAGAACTGAAAAGAAAGTGATTCCTTTTGTCAGAGGATTGGGCTGGGGAGGCCTCCTGGAAGAGGTGATTCTTGAGATGAGTCTTAAAGTAGGAATCCGAATAACCGAGGCGACACAGTGAGAACAAGAAACGGAGATGCTTCAGGCAGAACGGAGTTGTGTTGAAATGGTCAGAGCAATATTCGGGCTGGAAATATCCTAAACTAGAGGTAAAATCGGAGAAGGCAATGGCAAGCCACTCCAGTACTCTTGCCTAGAAAATCCCATGGATGGAGGAGCCTGGTAGGCTGCAGTCCGTGGGGTCGCTAAGGGTCGGACACGACTGAGCGACTTCACTTTCACTTTTCACTTTCCACTTTCCCACATTGGAGAAGGAAATGGCAACCCACTCCAGTGTTCTTGCCTGGAGAATCCCAGGGACGGGGGAGCCTGGTGGACTTCCGTCTATGGGGTCACACAGAGTCGGACACGACTGAAGTGACTTAGCAGCAGCACCAGCAGCAGAGGTAAAATGGTCTTGAGAATGAATTCACCATTTGTTCACAACCCACATCTGACAGGGGTCTCCAGGACCTGCTGATTCCATCTCCTGAGCATGTCTTGAATTCTTCTCTCCTGCCCTATTGGCTTTGCTCCAAGCCAGCCCCTCACAAACTCCCCCAGTTCTACTGCACAGTCTCCTAACTGGTCTCCCTGCCTGAAGCTTCTAACACATCCTCCATCCAGCACATCTCACATCAGGAAGAGGTGGGTTCAGAGGTGCTAGCACTGGACTTGCTCTCTCTCTGTCTTGACTCTGTTTCCCTTTGTATTAGCTTCACTCTCAACCTAGCCATCTCCCTCTGTGGGCCCCACCGCCATAGGTCAGTAGGCTTCCTGCTTCAAAAAAGAGGATTTCCTCCCACCAATGTCAACAACAGTCTAACAGTGTATGTTCATTTCTGAATCAATCTCTTCGAATCAAATAATGAAATACAGCCAGCCTTCCATATCTGCAGGCTCAACATTCACAAATTCAACCATGGATCACAAATATTTGGGAAAAAAAATTACAGGAAGTTCCGGAAAGGAAAATTTGAATTTGCCACACAATAGCAACTATTTAAAATAGCATTTACATTGTATCTGGGGCTTCCCTGGTGGCTCAGATGGTAAAGAATCAGCCTGCAATATGGGAGACCTGGGTTCAACCCCTGGGTTAGGAAGATCCTCTGGAGAACGAAACGGCTACCCACTTCAGTATACTGGCCTGAAGAATCCTGTGGACAGAGGAGCCTGGCAGGCTACAGTTCATGTGGTCACAAAGAGTTGGGCACGACTGAGCGACTAACACTTTCACTTTTTATTGTATTTACAACTATTTACATAGCCTTTATATTGTATTGAAGTGAAGTGAAGTCACTCAGTTGTGTCCGACTCTTTGCGACCCCGTGGACTGTAACCTACCAGGCTTCTCTGTCCATGGGATTCTCCAGGCAAGAATACTGGAGTGGGTTACCATTTCCTTCTCCAGGGGATCTTCCCTACCCAGGGATCGAACCCTGGTCTCCCGCATTGGAGGCAGACGCTTTAACCTCTGAGCCACCAGGGAAGCCCTTATATTGTATTCAGTTCAGTTCAGTCACTCAGTCGTGTCTGACTCTTTGCGACCCCATGAATCACAGCATGCCAGGCCTCCCTGTCCATCACCAACTCCCGGAGTTCACTCAAATTCATGTCCATTGAGTCGGTGATGCCATCCAGCCATCTCATTCTCTGTCGTCCCCGTCTCCTCCCACCCCCAATCCCTCCTAGCATCAGAGTCTTTTCCCGTGAGTCAACTCTTCACATGAGGTGGCCAAAGTATTGGAGTTTCAGCGTTAGCATCAGTCCTTCCAGTGAACACCCAGGATTGATCTCCTTTAGAATGGACTGGTTGGATCTCCTTGCAGTACAAGGGACTCTCAAGAGTCTTCTCTAGCACCACAGTTCAAAAGCATCAATTCTTCGGTGATCAGCTTTCTTCACAATCCACCTCTCACATCCATACATGACCACGGGAAAAACCATAGCCTTGACTAGACGGACTTTTGTTGGCAAAGTAATGTCTCTATTTTTTAATATGCTATCTAGGTTGGTCATAACTTTCCTTCCAAGGAGTAAGCGTCTTTTAATTTCCTGGTTGCAATCAGCATCTGCAGTGATTTTGGAGCCCAAAAAAATAAAGTCTGACACTGTTTCCACTGTTTCCCCATCTATTTCCCATGAAGTGATGGGACCAGATGCCATGATCTTCCTTTTCTGAATGTTGAGCTTCAAGCCAAACTTTTCACTCTCCCCTTTCACTTTCATCAAGAGGCTTTTTAGTTCCTCTTCACTTTCTGCCATAAGGGTGGTGTCATCTGCATATCTGAGGTTATTGATATTTCTCCCAGCAATCTTGATTCCAGCTTGTGCTTCTTCCAGCCCAGCGTTTCTCATGATGTACTCTGCATATAAGTTAAACAAGCAGGGTGACAATATACAAGCTTGATGTGCTCCTTTTCCTATTTGGAACCAGTCTGTTGTTCCATGTCCAGTTCTAACTGTTGCTTCCTGACCTGCATACAGGTTTCTCAAGAGGCAGGTCAGGTGGTCTGGTATTCCCACCTCTTTCAGAATTTTCCACAGTTTATTGTGATACACACAGTCAAAGACTTTGGCATTTATTGTATTAGGTGTGACAAATAATCTAGAGATGATTTAAAGTATACCAGAGGATGCAGGTCATATGCAAACACTTTGCCGTTTTAAATAAGGGACTTGAACATCTGTGGATTTTGGTATCCGCAGGGTGGGGGGACCAATACCCCTTGGTGCTGAGGGACAATTTACACTTATCGGCCAGGCCTGAATCATAGGTCCACTCGGGAACTGGAAGGAACCAGATGAACTGGCGGTGGCGGGGGGTGGGGGTGCGTTTCCTCCAAGCAAAACAGAGATATTATGACCAGTTGAAGGGCGAGCGAGGGTTGAAGGGAGAAAAGGAATAGTTGTTCACTACAGTGATTGTCTGAAACACAAATCTGATCACACTGCTCCACTGCCTTCAGGATATGGTGAGCAAGGCCTTTAGGATGCGGCCCCAGCCCCAGTCTCGGCAGTGAGTCGCTGTCACTGCCCCCACACCCTCAGGCTTCCTGCTTTCCACCAAAGCTCCCTGCTGCATGGAGCAGCATGGCCCACTCCTGCCCACTCCTCCCCACGACTGGCCTCTGCTTCCTCCAGTGTAACACTGAGAGCTCTGCTCTGCACCTGTTCACCTGCCCCTCCTCATCCTCACCCTGTTGCTTAGTGAATGCTGGTTAAACTGAGTACTGAATTAACCAGCCAGGCAAAGGGAGGATTTGAAGAAAGTTCCCAAGCCTGGTTCCTCTGGATATAATTTTATTTATTTCTTTTAAATATAAATTTATTTATTTTAATTGGAGGCTAATTACTTTACAATATTGTAGTGGTTTTGCCATACATTGACATGAATCTGCCACAGGTGTGCATGTGTGGGTATAATTTTAGAATAAACTGACTTAGGGTACTTGCACTGGAGAGAAAAAAAAAACAAAACAGGCTTTACTTAAATTTTTCCCTGATTCACTGAAGAGCAAATACATTTCATTTTTCATGAGTGTGCATCCTGCACTCATGAGTCAAGACCCTGCACGTTCTCAAGGACTCCCGCCTCGGCCAGCAGGCAGTGCCCAGCCAGGCCCGGCCATCCCCCTGCTCCAGGGGCCTGCTCCTGGCCTTGGATATCACTGTGAGGCTTCAAGCACATGCAGTGGGCCCTGCGGGGACAGGAGCTGCTCTCCACCACTGCCAGGGTGGCCTGGGTGCCACAGTTTTGCCCACCCAGACTCGTCTGTCTCTCCCCAGGTCTAAGGCTGCCTGCCACCAGGGACCGCCCTTTCCCCAGCGGCCCCGCCGCTCTCAGGTGTGATCAGGGCAGAGGAGGTGAGAAGGCTGTGTCTCTGACCCAGTCATCGTGCAAATAGCTCTTACTGTCTATTTTACCGCTACAGAAACTGAGTCTCAAAGTGACAAATAGCTTGCCCTGTGTGCTTTTGTCTACACAGCTAGCTAGACGTGTAATATCTCATTCCTCATAACTACTCATTAACTAGATTTTAGAGGAATATGGGAGCGAGCAGTTATGTCTTGGCTTGCGGATCTCTGCTTGGAGACAGTGCAGGCCACCAGCGCCCACCACCAGTTACAACCATTTCCACCCCACCCCTGAGACTCCAGTGACCTTTCTGTCTAACTCTCAGCTAGCCATTCATTTACTCATGAATGCCTATCTTCCAGGTACTGCTGTAAGCTCTGGGACACAGCAATAAAAAAGGCAGGCATCAGACTTTACCTTCCAGTAGGTATGACAAAAAGTACATCAATATATATAAAATTTCAGATAGTTAATAAATGTTATGCAAAAAAATCAAGTGTAATTGATATTGTAGACCTTAAATTGCTTGGTAGGTTCATAAGTATTTATTACATTATCATGCTTCATAGTTTATTTATTCTTTTCATATTTTCTTTGTATATTCTTCAAATTCAGTATTATGAATAAAAGTGTGCTTATGCCATCAGACAAGATTTCTCCCCAGATGAAGCTGTGACAAATCTGCACAATGTATTAAAAAGCAAAGACATCACTTTGCCGACAAAGTCAAAGCCATGGTTTTTCCAGTAGTCATGTACAGATGTGAGAGTTGAACCATAAAAAAGGCCGAGCACTGAAGAATTGATACTTTGGAATTGTGATGCTGGAGAAGAGTCTTGAGAGTCCCTTAGACTGAAAGAAGATCAAACCAGTCAACCCTAAAGGAAATCAACCCTGAATATTCACTGGAAGGACTGATGCTGAAGCTGAAGCTCCAATACTTTGGCCACCTGATGCAAACAGCTGGCTCTTCAGAAAAGACCTGATGCTGGGAAATACTGAGGGCAGGAGGAGAAGGGGCGACAGAGAGTGAGGTGGTTGGGTGGCATCACCGACTCAATGGACGTGAGTTTGAGCAAACTCAGGGAGACAGTGAAGGACGGGGAAGTCTGGCGTGCTGCAGTCTGAGGGGTCGCGAAGAGTCAGACACAACTGAGCTACTGAACAGCAGCAGAAGGAAGAGAGGGAGCACGCAGTGCAAAGTCTGAGCAGGAGCGATCCCCAAGGCAGGACAGGGAGGGTGAAGGCCCCGCTGGGCATGACTCGGGACCTCCAGAAGCAGCAGAGACTGGAATGGATGGAGCCCTGTGACTGAGAGGGAGAAAGGGAAGGAGGACGTGGCTGAATAGGCAGGGTGTACCCCTAGCAGAGATCTTGGGCACAAGGATCCTAGGCCCATGGCATACGGATATTATTCTAAGTGTAATGGGAGGCGGGTTTTGTTTCTAGAAGATGAGTCTTTCGGGAGCCCCACAGGAAACAACTGCCTCTCTCACTTCTCACCTTGCCTCCCCTCCACCTCACACAGTCAGGATCTATGCAGACAAGCCAGAGGCCCTTGTCCCTCTTTCCATTTTTCCAGACTCATCAACTCTGAGAATGTGGGCTTTGTTTTTATAGGGCAAGGAGGCAGAGCCAGTAAAGGTTTAACTTTATGCTGCTTTTACAGGTGACAGTTAAATCCATGTTGCCAGTAAGTTTCAGGTTCAAATATGTCTGTGAAATGTTGTTCTAGTTACTTGATTTATATTGACCGTCAATGTTTTCACCAAACCATATCCTCCCTTAATTACACTAATAACTTCACTCCTGTCATCTTTGTTCGGCCCCCCAACAATCCTCCAGAGATGCCTGCCTGGACCCCAGTTTTTAAGTGAGAAGACAGAATGGGGAAGAGGGGTTAGTGAGAAGAGCCTGGTCTAGAGACCTGACTTTAACATCCACCATGTCTCTTATCAGCTGAGTGACTTTGGACAAACCAGGCAACCTCTCTGAATTCATCCTCTCATCTGTAAAACCAGAATAAATCCTTTCCCAGAAACAAAGTATGGAAAAAAAGCACCAAGGGCAGTGACTGGGATGTAAGAAGAGACCTGTAACAATGACTCAAGTCTGATTTTAATTCAATTCTTAAATCAAAATTCTAAATCTACTCAATAAATTTGACCATCGCCAGTGCTGCTTCACTGACCACTCAGCATCTTTCTTACTATTTTTTAAATGGCTACACGTACTCCTTGTAGACTATTTGTAAAATACTAAGTAAAAGTATAAAGTAGGAAATAGAAATCATAATCCCATCACTCAGAGATAATTATGCTTAAAATGCCCATGTGTTTCCTTCTAGGCTTTTTTCTGTGTACATATTTCCATATCTGGATAGTATTTCTTTTCATCAATTTCCTAAGTGACTAGAATATTCTTGAAAACATGAGTAGTAAACAAGTAGACAAATCTCTGCTCTGTGGGAATGGACCGTAGAGTGAGGAGGGGAGCAACAGGAGTAGGTCTGAGGCTGCTTCAGGGCAGCTGGGCCAGTGTGGGTGGGAGTGGTGGAAAGCACCCAGATTCAGAATGTATTGGGGAGGAAGAGGAGGCAGGGCTTGGACATACATTCAATGTGAGTGATCAGAGAGAGAGATCACAGATAATGTCTAGTGTGCAGACTGGGCAACTGGCTGAAGAGGATTGCCATTTACTGAGATGCAAGAACTGAAGGAGAGGCAGATCTGGGAGAGTGTCCTTGGCCACAGGGACATTCTAGCTTCTTGGTCTTATAGAAGACTTTCATAGGGGATGAGAGATGGTGGGGCAGAGCTGACAAAGACAGCTGACACATGATCCCTGAGATGCTGTAGGACATTTTCCCGATAGCACATCAAGAGCAATTAATTCAGAGGCAACCCCACAGACCCAAGTGCCAGATTTTGTTCCAGAACTAGGCCTCTCACCTTTTTAAAAAAGATTCATCTATTTATTTTTGGCTGTGCTGGGTCTTCATTGCTGAGTGTGGTCTTTTCTCTAGTTGCGGTGAGCAGGCTTCTCATTGCAGTGCTGCCTCTAATTGCCAAACAGGGGCTCTAGTCTCACAGGCTTCAGTAGTTGCGGCACGTGGGCTCATTAGTTTCAGTTCATAGGCTCAGAGCACTGGCTCAGTAGTGGTGGTGCATGGGCTTAGTTGCTCTGAGGCATGTGGAATCTTCCTGGACCAGGGACCGAACTGCACTGGCAGGTGGATTCTTAACCACTGGACCACCAGGGAAGCCCCTCCCATCTTTTTTGAAGTAGGAAATTGTGGACACAACTTTCAGCAGTTAAATGCTGACACAGTGTGCATTCTTCATTCCACAATTAATTTCTGACTGCTTTCTATGTGCCCAACACTGTTCTAAATACTGGGCATACAGCATCCATCCTGGGGCCCTTATGGAGCTTATATTTTAGTGGGAAAGATCATAAATAGTATACAGTATGTTCAATAGTTGCAAGTACTGTGGAGAAAAATAGAGGAAAAGGTTGAGGGTTGTAGAGAGGTGGCTTTGCAATTTTAATTATCTTGGTGAGAAAGGCCTCTCTGGTTAGGTGACATCTGAGCACATGGGGATGAGTCTGGGAAATGGGGAATAACCAGGGAGCCTTGGGCCTCTTGTGGTGACTGATCCCTCATAGCTCAGTTGGTAACGAATCTGCCTGCAATGCAGGAGATCCAGGTTCATTTCCTGGGTTGGGAAGATCCCCTGGAGAAGTAAACGGAAACCCATTCCAGTATTCTTGCCTGGAGAATCCCATGGACAGAGGAGCCTGGAAGGCTATAGCCTATGGGGTCACAAAGAGTCGGTCACGACTTAGAGACTAAACCGCCACCACAATGAGATAAGTTCTGGTGGTCTCAAGGTAGAGAATGGTGATAAAGCTGGAATGTCAAGGGTAAACAAGGTCTATTAACTAGAGTTCTCAAGGGAAACAGAACCATTAGGAAATATATATTATGTACATTTACACCCACAAAGAGATTTACTGTAAGATATTGGCTCATGCGATTATGAAGGCTAAGAGATCCTAGGATCTGCTGACTGCAAGCAGGAGACCCAGGAAAGTGGGTACTGTACTTTGAAGGCCTGAAGGACAGAGACCCAGTGCAGTGGATTCCAATCCAAGTGTGAAGGCCTGAAAAGTAGAAAGATCTCCAGTCCAGCTCATGCATTCAAGCAGAGAGCAAAGTCAACTTTTCTCTACCTTTTTTGTTCTTTTCCGACTCTCAGCACAGAATGATGCCCACTCACACTGGGGAGGACCATCTACTTTACTCAATATACAGATTGTAACCCTTCCAGAAACACCCTCACAACCACAGCCAGAAAGAATGTTTAACCAGCTGTCTGGGCATCTCATGATCTAGTCCACTTGACATAAAATTAGCTATCACACAGGAATAGGAAGGAGGGTGGGTTAGGAGCACCCAGGGCTTGTGATTGCTGTCTGGACTCCTGATGATGGAGGTAGGGAGGCTGGAGGAGGGCATCTCACAGGGAACAAGGATTGCTGTAGGCCACTCCTCTGATTTCTGCTGATGGTGGCCTGTGAGGCCAGGGGAAGGCATTCTTACTTTGCAGAGGACTGTGGAGAGAACTCAGGCTGGGAATCCAGGAAAGCACCCTAAGGTCAGGGTCAAGAAGGTCAAGGCCCTCAGGGAAACAGGCAGTGTTATTTCTCCTGCAGGCCAAAAATGATGGGGAGCTTGGGGGCAGGCAGGAGCCCTCTTCCCAGACTATAAACATTGGCCAGTTGTGCAGTTTCATATAACAGGCTATTGTACCCTATACCATAAGTAGGTGGCATTGCTATGTCAGCTGTGTTGTGGCCCAAGAGGCTGCCTGGACTCTCACAGTCTGAATGAAACCTCTAACCATTTGCAAAGTGTAATTGAAGAGATATAAATAAAGATTAGCCAAGATATTTATATTCATAGTTCTCTTGGAGCATAATAGAAGGTTCTCATCCTTCATGTAGCTGGCACTTGGTATACATTGGAAATTAAACCAAAAAGTTATTTTCCAAAATAAAAAAATCTACTATTTATTCAAAATCTATGATATCCAAAGTTCCAAGTTAGTGTAATAGAGATTTTAAAAAGGCAAAGAAACAAGAATTATCCTTAGGAAGTTTACATTCATAAATTAGGGAGGAAAATATACCTTAAAAGAACAAAATTGAATCCAACCAAGTTAGGGAAATTTGGGACCAGACCAGTGAATGAAATAATGTATCCAAATACAGTTCTCAGATACTTGGAATGAATCAGTCATTATTATAAAGCTTTGCCAACATCTGCTGGATCATGGAGAAAGCAAGAGAGTTCCAGAAAAACATCTATTTCTGCTTCATTGACTATGCCAAAGCCTTTGACTGTGTGGATCACAATAAACTGTGGAAAATTCTGAAAGAGATGGGAATACCAGACCACCTGACCTGCCTCTTGAGAAACCTGTATGCAGGTCAGGAAGCAACAGTCAGAACTGGACATGGAACAACAGACTGGTTCCAAATAGGAAAAGGAGTACGTCAAGGCTGTATATTGTCACCCTGCTTATTTAACTTATATGCAGAGTACATCATGAGGAACGCTGGGCTGGAAGAAGCACAAGCTGGAATCAAGATTGCTGGGAGAAATATCAACAACCTCAGATATGCAGATGACACCACTCTTATGGCGGAAAGTGAAGAGGAACTAAAAAGCCTCTTGGTGAAAGTGAAAGAGGAGAGTGAAAAAGTTGCCTTGAAGCTCAACATTCAGAAAATGAAGATCATGGCATCTGGTCCCATCACTTCATGGGAAATAGATGGGGAAACAGTGGAAACAGTGTCAGACTTTATTTTTTTGGGCTCCAAAATCACTGCAGATGCTGATTGCAACCAGGAAATTAAAAGACGCTTACTCCTTGGAAGGAAAGTTATGATCAACCCAGATAGCATATTAAAAAATAGAGACATTACTTTGCCAACCAAGGTCCGTCTAGTCAAGGCTATGGTTTTTCCCATGGTCATGTATGGATGTGAGAGTTGGACTGTGAAGAAAGCTGATCGCCGAAGAATTGATGCTTTTGAACTGTGGTGCTGGAGAAGACTCTTGAGAGTCCCTTGGACTGCAAGGAGATCCAACCAGTCCATTCTAGAGGAGATCAATCCTGGGTGTTCATTGGAAGGACTGATGCTAAAGCTGAAACTGCAATACTTTGGCCACCTCATGCGACGAGTTGACTCACTGGAAAAGACTCTGATGCTGGGAGGGATTGGGGGTGGGAGGAGACGGGGACAACAGAGAATGAGATGGCTGGATGGCATAATCGACTCGATGGACATGAGTTTGAGTGAGTGGACAGGAGTTGCTGATGGACAGTGAGGCCTGGAGTGCTGTGATTCATGGGGTCGCAAAGAGTCTGACACGACTGAGCGACTGAACTGAACTGAACTGAACAACGATAGAGGTGAGGGACCTAAGAATTCATTTAGCCAGAATTGCTTACACTTTTTGACCATGACCTACCATAAGAACTGCATTTCACATCACAGTTTTCAGTACACACATACACACACACACTCCCCTAATAATAGAAAAAAGTCTCATTTATGCTTGCTGTACATTATGTACTCCAATATACTCTATTACATTTATTTATTTCATTGAGAGCTGCCCTCAATCCACTAAAATGATTTCACAACTCACTGACGGGTTGCCTAAACACTTCCTTGAACCATACCCTCAGTTCAGTTCAGTCGCTCAGCCGTGTCAGACTCTTTGCGACCCCATGAATCACAGCACGCCAGGCCTCCCTGTCCATCACCAACTCCTGGGGTTCACTCAAACTCATGTCCATCGAGTCAGTGATGCCTTCCAGCCATCTCATTTTCTGTCTTACCCTTCTCCTCCTGCCCCCAATCCCTCCCAGCATCAGAGTCTTTTCCAGTGAGTCAGCTCTTCGCATGAGGTGGCCAAAGTATTGGAGTTTCAGCTTTAGCATCAGTCCTTCCAATGAACACCCAGGATTGATCTCCTCTAGAATGGACTGGTTGGATCTCCTTGCAGTCCAAGGGACTCTCAAGAGTCTTCTCCAGCACCACAGTTCAAAAGCATCAATTCTTCGGCGATCAGCTTTCTTCACAGTCCAACTCTCACATCCATACATGACCACTGGAAAAACCATAGCCTTGACTAGACGGACCTTTGTTGGCAAAGTAATGTCTCTATTTTTTAATATGCTTTCTACGTTGGTCATAACTTTCCTTCCAACCAGACCTTCAACCCAGGTATATTATAAAGTGAAAGAAAAAGTGAAAGTGAAGTCTCTCAGTTGTGTCCGACTCTGTGACCCCATGGACTGTAGCCTACCAGACTCCTCCGTCTATGGGATATTATAGGACTCCAGGTAAGTTGTGATTTGCTGACCTCACAATAAACTTAGAGTTTTGACTCTGCAAAATCCAAGGAGAAGAACACTGATTCATTCTACTCACCATCATGTTCCTGATGTCAAGCACTCTGTCTGGCACATGACAGATGCTCAAGAAATAGGCTAAATGAGTGAATTTAAGCCAAAGTCCCGCAGCCACTTAGCTAAGAATGATACCTCCTTTCAAAGACAAGCTAGGGCAAACAATTGTTGGCTGTCATACAGCAGCAGTCATTTCTCAATTTCATAAGAAAATAAATTTAAATCTCAAATATAAAAATAAATTGTTGTCATGACACTTTACATGTCATCAGTACATTACTTTAGATAATTACATTGTTTTGTGTATGTACATCCTCACCTATCCATTGTACCTCTGGCCAGCTGATTGTAAGCATTTGGATGAAATAGATGTATTCTTTATTTGTTCCCACCAACCACCTAATAGTGACCTGGATAATTAGGCTGCAAATCCTTTGGGGAAGAGCAACTGAAATCATTACTAGGATTTATTTCTCTTCCATTGTTTTGTAATAGCTTTATGAGGTGTAATTGACATAAATAAACTGCACATACTTAAAGTGTACTTCCCTGGTCACTCAGCTGGTGAAGAATCTGCCTGCAATGCAGGCGACACTAGTTCAGTTCCTGGGTCAGGGAGACCCCCTGGAGAAGGGATAGATGATAGATTACCCACTCCAGTACTCTTGGGCTTCCCTCGTGGCTAAGGTGGTAAAGAATCCACCTGCAATGCTGGAGACCTAGATTTGATCCCTGGGTTCAAAAGATCCCCTGGAGGAGGGAATGGCTACCCACTCCAGTATTTTGGCCTGGAGAATTCCATAGACTGTATAGTCGATGAGATCGCAAAGAGTCAGACATGATTGAATGACTTTCACATTTTACAAACTGCACATTAGAAAGATGGTAACCTTAACCCTGTATACGAGACAGCAAAAGAGACATAGGTGTATAGAACAGTCTTTGGGACTCTGTGGGAGAGGATGAAGGTGGGATGATTTGGGAGAATGGCATTGTAGCATGTATATTATCATATGTGAAATGAATCACCAGTCCAGGTTGGACGCATGATACAGGATGCTTGGGGCTGGTGCACGGGGATGACCTGGAGGGAGGATATGGGGAAGAGGGAGGTGGGAGGGGGGTTCAAGAGGGGAAACACATGTACACCCGGGGCAGATTTGTGTCAATGTATGGCAAAACCAACCTGGCGTGCTGTGATTCATGGGGTCGCGGAGAGTCGGACACGACTGAGCGACTGAACTGAACTGAACTGAACTGAATTTGCCTCCAATAAAAATAAATAAATAAAAATAAAAAATAGAAAAAGAATAAAGTGGGAAACTTTTGACACAAATATATACTTGTGAAATCATGATCATAATGTATATGTTTGTATATATATGTATATAATATGTTTGCAAATATTTTCTCCCACTTTTTTCTGTAAAGTTGTAAAACTGTTAGAAGAAGAAACATAGGAGTCCTTTGGACTGCAAACAGATTAAACCAGTCAATCCTAAAGGAAATAAACCCATACTCTACAGTTTTCTCCTATGTTTTCTTCTTCTAAAAGTTTTACAATTTTACATTATATATTTAGGTCTGAAATTCATCTTTCCTCAAATGTACCTTTAAGTATTTCATATTTTTTATGCAAATGTAAGTGGTACTATTTTTTAATTTCAACTTTAAACTGTTTGTTGCAAGTATATAGAAATATGACTGAATTTTTGAATAGTCATTCTGTATTAGGTAATCTTGATAGACTCACTTATTAGTTCTGGTAATAACTATAGACAGCTTCTACAAACAAACATATCTTCTGTGAATAGAGAAAATTTTACTTCTTCTTTCCAACTGGATACCTTTTGTTTCTTTTTCTTGCCTCAATGCACTTGCTAGGACCTCTAGTACAATATTGTTGTACAATGGCATTTAAACATTAAGCATATTGTTGTGTGCATGCTAAGTCCTTCAGTTGTGTCAGATTCTTTGTGATCCAATGAACTATAGCCCACCAGGCTTCTCTGTCTATGGGATTCTCCAGACAAGAATGCTGGAGTGGGTTGCCATGCCCTCCTCTAGGGGATCTTCCCAACACAGGGACTAAACCCACATCTTTTATGTCTCTTGCATTGGTCGCCAGGTTCTTTACCACTAGCGCCACCTGGGAAGCCCAAGCATATGGTTCAGTTCAGTTCAGTTCAGTCGCTCAGTCGTGTCCGACTCTCCGCGACCCCATGAATTACAGCACGCCAGGCCTCCCTGTCCATCACCAACTCCCGGAGTACACTCAAACTCATGTCCACAGAGTCGGTGATGCCATCCAGCCATCTCATTCTCTGTCGTCCCCTTCTCCTCCCGCCCCCAACCTTTCCCAGCATCAGAGTCTTTTCCAGTGAGTCAACTCGTCGCATGAGGTGGCCAAAGTATTGCAGTTTCAGCTTTAACATCAGTCCCTCCAATGAACATCCAGGATTGATCTCCTTTAGAATGGACTGGTTGGATCTCCTTGCAGTCCAAGGGACTCTCAAGAGTCTTCTCCAACACCACAGTTCAAAAGCATCGATTCTTTGGCGATCAGCTTTCTTCACAGTCCAACTCTCACATCCATACATGACCACGGGAAAAACCATTGCCTTGACTAGACGGACCTTGGTTGGCAAAGTAATGTCTCTGCTTTTTAATATGCTATCAAGGTTGGTCATAACTTTCCTTCCAAGGAGTAAGCGTCTTTTAATTTTATGGCTGCAATCAGCATCTGCAGTGATTTTGGAGCCCAGAAAAATAAAGTCTGACACTGTTTCTCCACTGTTTCCCCATCTATTTCCCATGAAGTGATGGGACCAGATGCCATGATCTTTGTTTTCTCAATGTTGAGCTTCAAGCCAACCTTTTCACTCTCCTCTTTCACTTTCATCAAGAGGCTTTTGAGTTCCTCTTCACTTTCTGCCATAAGGGTAGTGTCATCTGCATATCTGAGGTTGTTGATATTTCTCCCAGCAATCTTGATTCCAGCTTGTGCTTCTTCCAGCCCAGCGTTCCTCATGATGTACTCTGCATATAAGTTAAATAAGCAAGGTGACAATATACAACCTTGACGTACTCCTTTTCCTATTTGGAACCAGTCTGTTGTTCCATGTCCAGTTCTAACTGTTGCTTCCTGACCTGCATACAGGTTTCTCAAGAGGCAGGTCAGGTGGTCTGGGATTCCCATCTCTTTCAGAATGTTTCACAGTTTATTGTGATACACACAGTCAAAGGCTTTGGCATAGTCAATGAAGCAGAAATAGATGTTTTTCTGAAACTCTCTTGCTTTCTCCATGATCCAGCGGATGTTGGCAATTTGATCTCTGGTGCCTCTGCCCTTTCTAAAACCTGCTTGAACATCTGGGAGTTCATGGTTTACATACTGCTGAAGCCTGGCTTGGAGAATTTTGAGCATGACTTTACTAGCGTGTGAGATGAGTGCAATTGTGTGGTAGTTTGAGCATTCTTTGGCATTGCCTTTCTTTGGGATTGGAATGAAGACTGACCTCTTCCAGTCCTGTGGCCAGCGCTGAGTTTTCCAAATCTGCTGGCATATTGAGTGCAGCACTTTCACAGCATCATCTTTCAAGACTTGAAATAGCTCAACTGGAATTCCATCACCTCCACTAGCTTTGTTAGTAGTGATGCTTTCTAAGGCCCACTTGACTTCACATTCCAAGATGGTTAGCTATACTTTTTTGTAGCTGCCTCTAAACAGCTTGAGGAAGTTCCCTTCTTTTCCTACTTTGCTGAGTTTTTAAAATCATGAATGGATGTTGTATTTATTAGAAATGCTTTTTTTACATCTATTAAGATAATCATATAATTTTCTATTTGTTAATACAGTAATTTACACTAATTAATATTCAAATGTTAAACCAACTTTGCATTCCTACAATAAACCTCACATGATCATGATGTATATTCTTTTTATATGCTACTCAATTGTATTTGATAAAATCTTGGCTAGAATTTTTGCAACTATATTCATGAGATATATTGGTCTGTAGTTTTATTTTCCTGTAATGTCCTTCCTTGTATAAGGTAATGCTGTCCACATAAACATGTTTGAAAGTATTTTCTTTACCTTTCTAGTAGAGTTTGTGTAGAATTGATACTGTTTCTTCCTTGAATATTTGGTAGAATTCACCGATGAAACCATCTGGAACTTGGTGTGTTTTGTAGGAAAAATTTTAAACTACAAATTCAGTTTTCTCTAATAGCTTTTGTTGTTCAGTCATTAGGTCATATGCAATTCTTTGCAACCCCATGGACTGCAGCATGCCAGGCTTCCCTGTCCTTCACCATCTCCCAGAGTTTGCTCAAACGCACGTCCATTTAGTGGATGATAACATCCAACCATCTCATCCCCTGTCACATCATCTCCTAATGCCCTCAATCTTTCCCAGCATCAGGGTCTTTTCCAATGAGTCGGCTCTTTGCACTCCAAAGTATTGGAATTTGAGCTTTAGCATCAGTCCTTCCAAAGAATATTCATGGAGGATTTCCTTTAGCATTGACTAGTTTGATTTCCTTGCAGTTCAAGGAATTCTCAAGAGTCTTCTCCAGCACCAGTTTGAAAACATAAAGTCTTTGGTGCTCAGCCTTCTTTATGGTCCAATTCTTAAATCTGTACATGACTAATGGAAAAATCATAGCTTTGATTATATGGACCTTTGTCAGAAAAGTATGTCTCTGCCTTTTAATATGCTCTCGAGGTTTGGCTTCCCTGGTGGCTCAGAGGTTAAAGCGTCTGCCTCCAATGTGGGAGACCCAGGTTCGATCCCTGTGTTGGGAAGATCCCTGGAGAAGGAAATGGCAACCCACTCCAGTACTCTTGTTTGGAGAATCCCACGGACAGAGGAGCCTGGTAGGCAACAGTCCATGGGGTCGCAGAGACTGAGTGACTTCACTAGGTTTGTCATAGCTTTTCATCCAAGGAGCAAGTGTCCTTTAACTTCATGACTGCAGTCACCATCTGCAGTGATTTTGGAGCCCAAGAAAATAAAGTCTGTCACTGTTTCCATTGTTTCCCCATCTATTTGCCATGAAGTGATGGGATTGGATGCCATGATTTTAGTTTTTTTGAATGTTGAGTTTTAAGCTAGCTTTTTCACTCTCCTTTTTCACCTTCATCAAGAAGTTCTTTAGTTCTTCTTTGTATGCTGCCATTAGGGTAGTGTCATCTGCACATCTGAGGTTGTTAATATTTCTCCTGGCAATCTTGATTCCAGGAGAATCAAGATTGTGATTCATCCTGCCTGGCATTTCACATGATGTACTCTGCATATAAGTTAAATAAGCAGGATGATGATATACAGCCTTGATGTACTCCTTTCCCAATGCTGAACCAGTCTACTATGTTACCTATTTCTTGCTGGATGAACTGTTTTAACCTGTGTATTTTAAGGAGTTTGTCCATTTCATCTAAAATTTCAAACTTATGAATAAAAGGTCTTCATAATATTCCTTTACTAACCTATAAATATTTGTGGAATTTATATGGATATTCTTTTTCCTGATCAGTCTAGCTAGAGTTTTATCAATTTTATTGTTCTCCTTAACCAACTTTTGATTTTATTGATTTTCTTTAGATTTTCTCTTATTGTTTTTCACTTTAATCTTTATTATTTCTTTTATTTGACTTATATTTGAGTTAAATTTGCTCTTCTTTTCCTGATTTCTTTAGGTGGAAACTTAAGTCACTGAATTGAGACCTTTTATCTTTTCCAGTATAAGCATTTTGTGCAGTTTCCCCTTCAGTTCAGTTCAGGTGCTCAGTCATGTCCAACTCTTTGTGACCCCATGGACTGCAGCACACCAGGCCTCCCTGTCCCTTACCAACTCCTGGAGTTTACTCAAACTCATGTCTATTGAGCCGGTGATGCCATCCAACCATCTCATCCTCTGTCTTCCCCTTCTCCTCCTACCTTCAGTCTTTCCCAGCAACAGGGTCTTTTCCAATGAGTCAGTTCTTCGCATCAGGTGGCCAGAGTATTGGAGTTTCAGCTTCAGCATCAGTCCTTTCAATGAATATTCAGACTAATTTCCTTTAGGATGGACTGGTTGGATCTCCTTGCAGTCCAAGGGACTCTCAAGAGTCTTCTCCAACATCACAGTTCAAAAACATCAATTCTTTGGCACTCAGCTTTCTTTATAGTCTAACTCTCACATCTATACATGACCACTGGAAAAACCATAGCTTTGACTAGATGGACCTTTGTTAGCAACGTTTCCCCTTATGTACTACTTTGATAGAATCCTATGAATTTTGATATGTTGTGATTTTATTTTTGTTTAAATCAAAATAGTTTCTAATTTTGCTTCTAATTTCTTATGCCATGGGTTATTTAGAAGTGTGTTACTAAGCTTTCAAATATTTGTGTTTGTTTTCACTTTTTTGTTACTCATTTTTAATTTAATTTTGTTGTGATGAGAGACATGTTTTTTATGATTGAATACTTTTAAGTATATTGAGACTTGTTCTATTGCCCAAAATATGCTATATCTTACTGAATGTTATATTTGCACTTTAAAAGAATATATATGCCACTGTAGTTGGGTGGAGTGTTCTACAAATGTCATTTGAGTCAAATCAGCATTGTTCAAATCGTCATTTTAAATTTCAATTTCATATTGTTTGTTGCAGTAGGTAAAATACAACTTATTTTTGAATATTGATCTTTTATCTGTCAATATAATTTTCTCTCTACTTTTTCTACCAATTATTGAGACAGAGGTAATGAAATTTCCAACTCTATCATGGATATATATATATATTTCTCTTAGCCATTTCTATAAGTTTTACCTCATATATTTTATTTTTTAATTTTTTTTAATTAATTAATTAATTTATTTATTTTTTGGAGGCTAATTACTTTACAATATTGTATTGGTTTTGCCATACATTGACATGAATCCACCCCGGATGTACATGTGTTCCCCATCCTGAACCCCCCTCCCACCTCCCTCCCCATCCCATCCCTCCGGGTCATCCCAGTGCACCATCCGCGAGCGTCCTGTATCATGCATCGAACCTGGACTGGCGATCCGTTTCACATATGATAATATATAGCAAATGTCACACCCTTTCTAACGTTAGATCAGCTTTCAATATTTTATCCTTTGCACTTTCAGTCGAATATCCTTGAGAGTTCCTTTAATGTGAAATTTTTTTTTTCCTTTTTTTTTTCACAATTAGCAGATGACAGCATTTTTATGTAAAAATATTTGAAGAATAATACAATTAAATTATTAGAATTAAGTGATATTTAGCATGTTTTCTAGATACAGGTTAAAATATTTTGTGTGTATAGATAAATACTTATAATGAAAGAAAAAAGTATATTTACCATTAATAACATTATCAAGCATACAGAATTCCAATTAACAAGTCACAAAAATATGTATTATATGTAAACACAGAAACTATTAAGTTTCATAAAAAAATTAAAACTTTTAACTAAATTAGTTAATTTAGTTCTTAATTCATGAACAAGGATAAGATTCTTGTTCATGAATTAGGAAATTCAATATTGTACAGTTATCAGTTCTTTTTATTTTTTTCCAATTTTATTTATTTATTTTTTTCAAGTTGAACAGACTAAATTTCTTTAAACAAACTTACTTATACTCTAGAGTCCTTTAAAAACTTAATAGCATTTATACATTGAAGGTATTTGATTTTCTTGTAACTAGCGCTAAGCATTTGAAGCAACAAGCATTTGACCCAACAAGTATAACTTTCTACAGTTCATAACTTTTATAAATAAAATAAATTAAATGTACAGTGAATAAGTTCTCTGAAATATTTCAATATTTCTGCAGGTTTAGTAACATCATAAAATACATTTCAACTAAAATTCACAAATCTAAAAACCTGTTAGGCATTTTTAGGCGTTTTAAGATGGAAATGAAGACCAATGTTACATCGTAATATGCCAATTACAAATAGTACTTCAAATAGCAAATACTACAGTTTGTCCCAAACTTTAAAAACTATTCATGAACTCAACACTGAACTATCGATGGCTATGAGAATTGTTTCCTAGCCTTTTTGAAAATTTCAACCCATTTACGTTTAAGGTAATTATTGATAAGTACGATCCCGTAGCCATTTTCTTTATTGCTTTGGGTTCAAGTTTATACACTCTTTCTGTGTATCCTGTCTATAGAAGATCCTTTAGCATTTGTTGGAGAGCTGGTTTGGTGATGCTGAATTCCCTCAGCTTCTGCTTGTCTGTAAAGCTTTTGATTTCTCCTTCATATTTGAATGAGATCCTTGCTGGGTATAGTAATCTGGGCTGTAGGGTATTTTCTTTCATCACTTTAAGTATGTCTTGCCACTCCCTTCTGGTCTGAAGAGTTTCTGTTGAAAGATCAGCTGTTATCCTTATGGGAATCCCCTTATGTGTTATTTGCTGCTTTTCCCTTGCTGCTTTTAATATTTGTTCTTTGTGTTTGATCTTTGTTAATTTGATTAATATGTGTCTTGGAGTATTTCGCCTTGGGTTTATCCTGTTGGGGACTCTCTGGGTTTCTTGGACTTGGGTGATTATTTCTTTCCCCATTTTAGGGAAGTTTTCAACTATTATCTCCTCAAGTATTCTCTCATGGTCTTTCTTTTTGTCTTCTTCTTCTGGGACTCCTATGATTCGAATGTTGGAGCGTTTAACATTGTCCCAGAGGTCTCTAATATTGTCCTCATTTCTTTTAATTCGTTTTTCTTTTTTCCTCTCTGTTTCATTTATTTCTACAATTCTATCTTCTAGTTCGTTTATCCTGTCTTCTGCCTCTGTTATTCTACTGTTTGTTCCCTCCAGAGTGTTTCTGATCTCATCTATTGCATTATTCATTGAATATTGACTCTTTTTTATTTCTTCTAAGTCCTTATTAAATCTTTCTTCCATCTTCTCAATCCTTTTCTCCAGGTTATTTATCTGTAACTCCATTTTGCTTTCAAGATTTTGAATCATTTTCACCATCAAAATTTGAAATTCTTTATCAGGTAAATTCCCTATATCTTGCTCTTTTGTTTGTGTTGGTGGGCAATTATCTTGTTCCTTTACTTGCTGGGTATTTCTCTGCCTCTTCATCTTGCTTATATTGCTTTGCTTGGGGTGGCCTTTCCCTCTTCTTGCAGTTTGTGGAATTCTCTTTATTACGTAGTTTCTTCGCTGTGTGTGGGGTTGGACTGGTGACTTGTCCGGGTTCCCTTGTTAGGGAAGCATGTGTCGGTGTTCTGGTGGGTGGAGCTGGATTTCTTCTCTCTCCTTTAGAAGACAATGGGCTGCTTTTCTGGGAGCCTGATGTCCTCTGCCAGTATTCAGAAGTTGTTTTGTGGGCTTTACTCCCTGTTCAAATGTTCCTTTGATGAATTTGTGGGGGAGAGAGTGGTCTCGCCGTCTTATTCCTCCGCCATCTTGTTCCTTCCTCCCCAGAACACTGGATTCTTATATTCCACTTGGTCGTGGAGTATCTCTTCCCAGCTGCTCCAGCAAGGCGCAGCCGCTGTACCTTACCTTGGACGAGGGGTATCTCCTCAAGGTCGCCCCTCCTGCTTTGAATGTGGATCAGCTCCTCTCGGCCCTCCGGTGCCCAAGCAGCCACCGCCTCCTGGACGTGGTACAGCTCCTCTCGGCCACCGCCCTAACCCTGGGCGCGGGGTAGCTCATCTCAGCCACGATTCTGCACGTGGTCGGTTGCGCAGGAGCCGGGCGTCTCCCGCGTCTGCGCCGCCGGAGCCGGGCGTCTCCCGCGTCTGCTACCTCATATATTTTAAAGCTGTTATTAGGTAATAAACATTTTCAGTGTCAATATTTCCTTTATATCTATTGATCCTTTTTAATTATGAATTGATTTTTACAGAAAAAATCCCTAGTAACATTCTTTTCTTTGAAATCTACTTTGTCTGATATCCATTCCAACTTTCTTTTGGTTAGGGTTAGCATGGTATATTTGGAGAAGGCAATGGCAAGCCACTCCAGTACTATTGCCTAGAAAATCCCATGGATGGAGGAGCCTGGTAGGCTGTAGTCCATGGGGTCGCTAAGGGTCGGACACGACTGAGCGATTTCACTTTCACTTTCACACATTGGAGAAGGAAATGGCAACCCACTCCAATGTTCTTGCCTGGAGAATCCCAGGGACGGGAGAGCCTGGTGGGCTTCCATCTATGGGGTCACACAGAGTCGGACACTACTGAAGTGACTTAGCAGCAACAGCAGCAGCATGGTATATTGGAGAAGGAAATGGCAACCCACTCCAGTGTTCTTGTGTGGAGAATCCCAGGGACGGGGGAGCCTGGTCGGCTGCCATCTATGGGATCGCACAGAGTCGGACACAACTGAAGTGACGCAGCAGCAGCAGCAGCATGGTATATATTTTTCTATTTTTTTACTTTTAATATGTTTGTGTCCTTATATTTGAAATGTGTTTCTTATACCTAAAATGTATCTAAGCTTTTCTTTTTTCCACAGTTGAACAATTTCCCTGTTAAAATTGTTGTTGTCTAAACTGTTCACATATAATATGATTATTGAGGTAGTTAGATTTAAGTCTATCGTCCTTCTGCTTGTTTTTGAGGTCCCACCTATTTTTTATATATTTTTCCCTCTTTTTCTGACTTCTTTTGTATTAAATACTTTGTTTTATAATCCCACTATATTTCCTTTGTTATCTTATTAACTTTAACTTTGTTTTGTTATTTTAATAGCTTCTGTAAGGTTAATATTATATATAGCATCAGTGTGGCTCAGTTGGTAAAGAATCCACCTGCAACGCGGGAGACCTGGGTTTGATCCCTGGGCTGGGAAGATCCCCTGGAGAAGGAAAAGGCTACCCACTCCAGCATCCTGGCCTGGAGAATTCCATGGGATTGCAAAGGGTCGGACACAACTGAGCGACTTTCACTTATACTTTTCACTTTCAATTTGTGATAACCTACCTTCAAGTGATGGGCTTCTGGTGGATCAGCAGTAAAGACTCTCCCTGCAATGCAGGAGATGAAAGGAGATGTGGGTTCGATCTCTGAGCTGGGAAGATCTGCTGGAAGAGGGGAAGGGATGCCACTCCAGTTATCTTGCCTGGAGAATCCCATGGACGGAGGAACCTGGAGGGCTACAGTTTACAGGTTGCAAAGTGAAGCAACTGAGCATACACACGCACCTTCAAGTGATATTACACAACTTAACACATAGTATAACAACTTTACAGTAGGAAGTGTCCCTCTGGGCTTTTATGATTTTGTTGTCATACAATTCACTATGTTATAAACCCCATAATGTTAATATTTTTCTATACGTAGTCAGTTATCTTTTAAAGAGATTTAAAAAATTTAAAAATGATGTATTTACCCTTGTTGCCATTTCCTGTACTCTACATTCCTTTGTAGACCGATACTTCACAAAGTATCATTTTTCTTCCATCTGAAAGACTTTCTTTAATATTTCTTGGAGTGTGGGTCTGTTGGCAATAAATTCTCTCAACTTTTTATGTCTGAAAATATCTTTATTTCTTCCAGTTTTTTGAGAGGTATATTCACTGAATATGGAATTCTATATTGGCAAAATCCTTTGACTACTTTAAAGATGTTATGTCACTGGCTCTTATTTTGCATTGTTCCTGATGATACCTTCTCCTGTCATTCTTCTCTTGGTTTTCTTGTATGTAATGTATCCTTTCCTGCTCCCCCTAATTGCTTTAAAATTTTTCTCTTTATCACTAATTTTGAGTAATTTGATTATGAAGAGTCTTGGTATAGTTTTCCTTGAGTTTCTTGTATTTGGAGTTCATTACACTTCTTATCTGGAGAAGGCAATGGCAACCCACTCCAATACTCTTGCCTGGAAAATCCCATGGATGCAGGAGCCTGGTAGGCTGCAGTCCATGGGGGTGCAAAGAGACGGACACAACTGAGCGACTTCATTTTCACTTTTCACTTTCTTGCTTTGGAGAAGGAAATGGCAACCCACTCCAGTGTTCTTGCCTGGAGAATCCCAGGGATGGGGGAGCCTGATGGGCTGACGTCTATGGGGTCACACAGAGTCAGACATGACTGAAGTGACTTAGCAGCAGCAGCACACTTCTTATATCTGTGTATTTAGAGTTTTCATCAAAATTGGAAAAATTCCTACTCCCTTTCTTATTGTCTTCTGCTTCAAGTATAAGAATCATATTTATCAAAGGCCTCTTGAGGTTGTTCTAAAGTCACTAATGCTCTTTCTTTCTTTTTTTCCCCCTGTTCTTCATTTTGGATAGTTTCAACTGCTGTGTCTTCACAGTTAACTAAACTTTTCTCCTGAGATTTCTAATCTGCTGTTAATCTCAGGTAGTGCATTTTTCATCTCACTCTGTAGTTTTCATCTTTAAAAATTTGATTTGAGTCTTTTTTATGTCTTTTTCTACTTATTTTTTCAAACATATGGAATGCAGTTATAATAACTCAATTTCTTTCTCTGCTATTTCCAACATTTGTGTCACTTGTTGGCTTTGACTGATTGCTTTTCCCTCATATTTGGGTCAAGTTCTCCTGGTTCTTTATATTCCTAGAAACTTGTATTGGATGCCAGACAATGTAAATTTATCTTGTTAAGCATAAAATTTTTTATATTCCTATAAACATATTTTTGAGCTTTGTTCTAAGAAACAGTTAACTTATTTGAAAACAGTTATTTCAAACCTTGCTTTTATGATTCATTAGATAGGCTCAGAGCAAGACTCAGTCTGAAAGTGAAAGTCATTGAGTTGTGTCCAACTCTTTGTGACCCCATGGACTATACAGCCCATGGAATTCTCCAGGCCAGAATACTGGAGTGCATAGCCTTTCCCTTTTCCAGGGGATCTTCCCAACCCAGAGATCGAACCTAGGTCTCCTGCATTGCAGGAGGATTCTCTACCAACTGAGCCACCAGGAAGCCCAAGAATACTGGGGTGGGTAGCCTATCCCTTCTCTAGTGGCCCTTCCTGACCCAGGAATCAAACCATGGTCTCCTCCATTGTAGGTGGATTCTTTACCAGCTGAGCTACAGGGAAGCCCAAGACTCAGTCTAGGAATAATTATTCTCCACTACTGAGGAAAGAACTTCTAACATGTTCCCCTCACTGCCTCAGGGATTATGTGCTTTTCCTGTGTGGCTAATGGAAACATGACTATTTATGGCCCTCCAGGAGTTGGTGATGGACAGGGAGGCCTGGTGTGCTGTAATTCATGGGGTCGCAAAGAGTCGGACATGACTGAGCGACTGAACTGAACTGATGTGTGCCTATTCCTTTAATCTTTTTTGATGATTCTTTCTCCAAACTTTGACAGTTTTCTCACACATATGTGCTGATCATATCCTGATAAAAACGTGAGAGAGACTCTATGCAGACCTCTCTCTGTGCGGCTCTCTCCTCTTTGGAACTTTTCCCTATACTGCGTATTGTAGCTGCTTTAGTCTCCCTGCTCTCTTAGCTTCATCTTCTCAAGTCAAGTGCTGGGCTTCCCAGGTGGCACTGGTGGTAGAGAACCCTTCTGCAATGCAGGAAACACAAGAGATGAGGGATCTTCCTCTGAGTCTGGAAGATCCTCTGGAGGAGGGCATGCCAACCTGCTCCAATATTTTTGCCTGGAGAATTCTATGGACAGAGGAGCCTGGTGGGCTACAGCCCATGGGTTGCAAAGAATCAGATGGGACTTAGCACACACATATACACACCCCTCCCTGAGCTATGGAAACTGTCTCAAGGTAGTAAGCTCAGGCAGTTATAGGGCTCACCAAGTTTGTTTCTCATATCATAGGGATCACTGTCTTTCATTACCTGCTATCAGTATCCTGAAGCTTTTATATATTTTGCCTGTTCTTAGTTGTTTCAGGCAGGAGGGTATATACAATCCCTATTATTCCATTTTGATCAAAAGTGGAGTCAACTTTGATTTTTCTTCCTTCCTCGACAATGAGATTTGTGTAGGAAGATTCCTTAGAAATTATCCATAAGTTGCCAAAGGTATCAGGTTACTCTCCATAGACCCAGACCACCTTAATGAGCATGACAATTTTTAACAAATAAATAATTAAATAAGAAACACCTCTTGACTCTTCTGGAAGCTTAAGGCATTTTTAAAAATGTTCACCACTTGGCCACTGACCTTCAGAAATTGAGTGTAATGGAGCCACGGTTATATTAATAAATAACTCTAGTGAGACTAACAACTCTGTCATCCTAACTGTTGAAAAAATGGATGCAGCACCTCTTTACAGCCTGAAGGCTGAGAGCAGGGTAGGGTGGGGCCTGAAAGGGGCGCACAAGCCAGTGAATTCATCTGTAAATTGGAGATTTCAAGACAGACTGATAAATGGAGAGCCATAAATTTATGATGTTTATCTTCAGAGATTTAGAGCAGTGGCTTAAAAGACGCTAATACAGATGTAATCTTAGTTTCAAACAGTTCAAGGCAGCAGCTGCATTTGTGAATCTGAGATTAAAGTCTTCCTGGGGCCCCTGACAGAGCCGTCAATGTTCTTGCCTGCAGGCAGCTGCAGGGCTAGTGGTTCAGGTGGGTCTCTGAGCTGCAGGTGGTAACAGGGAACATGTGTGGGTGTTAGGCTTTCAGGGAAGACAGCCTTGGGGTGAAATCCTAGCATTGTCATTTACTCTATCCCGTGGAGCTTGGGCAAATCACTAGTTCTCTCTGAGCTCTGTTCCCCCAGGGTATATTTTTCTGTGACTATGGCAATCGCTACATCACATGTAATAGAGTAACATCAGTTCTCTCAAATGTCCCTTTTTTGAAATCCCATTCAAATCCTCTACCTTCTGTTAGTAATCCTCTCTGACACTAGCTTCCAGCTTTCTTATTTGCAAGAGAAGGCAAAAAAGCTCAGGTGTCTTATCTGAATTTGTGTGTTCCCCAATCTTCGAAATCTTATATTTACAGATTTGAATTGGGTTAATTCTAGTGATGATTACTCTTATTTGCACCATTTCTATCTTCCTAATTTCATTTTGGGTGATATCCTCTTTCCAAAGACTGACTGGACAGATCTTCACTATACGGCTTATTACCTTCAGTTCAGTTCAGTCGCTCAATCGTGTCCGACTCTTTTTGGAGTTATTTGCTATTTCTACTGCCTGCCCCACAAGAAGATGAAACCCTTGAAAGCTAAGATCTTAAGTATTATTCACCATGGTATTATCAACACCTGCAATATCAAAGACAACTATAGCAGGACCTTTCTAGAATAATCAATAAATGGACCAACAAAAGACAAAATGTGTGTGATATCTGGGAAAGATACACCTGAAATGGACCCAAGGTTGAAGACTAGCAAGTTAAGTGCCTTATTGGGAATAATAATTTAAGTGAAGCCAGCAGAACACAAATATTATGCAGGACATTTTTTCTGGAAACCCCTCTGAAAAAAGCAGTTTGATAGAAAGAAATATAGACCGCACTATCAAATGGGCTTAATTTCAAATACCAGCTCTTCTATGGTTAAAATATGTGACCTGGGATAAATTATTAAATCCACCTGAGCTTTAGTTATATTTAAAAAGTAAAAAGGGAGAAAAATAATAATGTAGTAATCGTTACTGTTCTTCATTGAATGTTTCTGGTGTTTCTTCTTTAGATGCTTGATAAGGACTGTACTTCACTTCTCTCTTGATTTTGGACATGGTCATATAATTGACTTTATCCAGACACATGGAAGTGTTTAAGCTAGTCTAAGATTCACCACTGTTTCTCCCTCTTACCCTAAACACTGGGAATGTTCTAGAGGTGAAATCTTCACCACCTGGGTCTCCGAGTGGGTATGAAGTGCAACAGAGTCCCCACAGACCTAAAGAAATAAATTTTTGTTGTTTAAAGCAGCTAAGACTTGGCGCTTGTTTGTTACTACAGTATAGATAAGGTCCCTGTTACTGACACAAGTTGATAGGTTGTGTCAAACTGATGGGCTGTTGAAATAACTGAGAGGTTTTTTTAAATGTCTGTCAGTTTTTAAGTCTTCGTGGGCCTCATGTTGCTGAGTTAGTAACAGATGTAAAAAGTGTCAAATTATTGGGTTGGTTCAAAAGTTTGTTCAGGTTTTTCCATAACATCTATGGAAAAACCCAAATGAACTTTTTGGCCAACCCAATATTTAATTTGAACATGAGAATCTTTTTGGTGAGGCTATATCACTGCAAAGTCTATCAATAAGAGAACTACCAGCCTCAACAACTGTCAATGAAAGAAGGCTTTTAGAGCCTTGTTGGAAAGAAAACATGCACCACATCACATCACGTGTCAATTGAATAGCAATACAGCATACAGCAAAGAGTGAATATTTAGCAACCTGTATTTAGCAAGAGGATGGAGAAACAGTGGAAACAGTGTCAGACTTTGTTTTTTTGGGCTCCAAAATCACTGCAGATGCTGATTGCAGCCAGGAAATTAAAAGACGCTTGATCCTTGGAAGGAAAGTTATGACCAACCTAGATAGCATATTAAAAAATAGAGACATTACTTTGCCAACAAAGGTCCGTCTAGTCAGGGCTATGGTTTTTCCCGTGGTCATGTATGGATGTGAGAGTTGGACTGTGAAGAAAGCTGATCGCCGAAGAATTGATGCTTTTGAACTGTGGTGCTGGAGAAGACTCTTGAGAGTCCCTTGGACTGCAAGGAGATCCAACCAGTCCATTCTAAGGGAGATCAGTCCTGGATGTTCAATGGAAGGACTGATGCTGAAGCTGAAACTCCAATACTTTGGTCACCTCATTCGAAGAGTTGACTCACTGGAAAAGACTCTGATGCTGGGAGGGATTGGGGGCGGGAGGAGAAGGGGACAACAGAGAATGAGATGGCTGGATGGCATCACCAACTCGATTGACATGAGTTTGAGTGAACTCCGGGAGTTGGTGAAGGACAGGGAGGCCTGGCGTGCTGTGATTCATGGGGTCGCAAAGAGTCGGACACGACTGAGCGACTGAACTGAACTGAATAAGATGAATTGTATGGCAAAGTGAGCTAGTGAAGGGACAGACCAGCTGTAGCCAGAGGAAATGGGGGAGTTTGAGAGAAGTCTTGAAGGGGGATAGGGTATGAATGGCTAGAGGACTGAGAAGACCATGAATTTCTAAAAACTATGACACCTCCAAATCATCTATGTCTTGCTTGTCTCATTGCAATTCTCTGATAAGAAGTTGTATCTGAATATGGAAAGCTGCGTTTTCACTTTTGTTTCCAGGAAGGGTGACATCAGCAAAATAACATAGACTTCCACAATTCTTGGCACACGATAGAGACCCAACCCAGATTTATTGGTCAAATGACTGAAAACATGGATGACTGGGCTTTACAGAAAGACAGACCTGGATTCAAATCTCAGCTCGCTCGCTCTCTTACTATACGACCTTATAAAAGCTCCTGATCATGTCTGTGGTTTATTTTCTATGTCATAATACAGTTTTGTGTTCAGCTGTGTTATAAAGCTTCATGGTGGCACTCAACAAAGAGTAGAACACTTTTCTGTTGCAAAATAGCTTTCAGAATGATTAGAGTTAATACTCTCCACAAAGTGGAGGTATATTCTTAGCATGAAAGGAGTTTTCTAATACAGCAGTATCATAGAAAATGTGCTGATGAACATCACTATGCCTAGAGATTCTTCCTTTTGTTGGATGTTTTCAAAGTTTGGATTCACTGAGTCAGAGAATATATCCATGGAAAAGTCATCATCTTCAAGGGGTGCTAATTCCAGGATGCAGTCCCAGCCAGTGCAAAACGGAGCATAATTATTACTGTTGTTAATATTTACTTATTTGTCTGTGCTGGGTCTTGGTTGCGGCATGTGGGATCTTTATTTACAGCATGTGCAATCTAGTTCCCTGACCAGGGAGAACACCCGGGTTCCCTGCATTGGGAGCATGGAGTCTTAGCTACTGGACGACCAGGAAAGTCCCAAGATGGGAGAATAATTATAAGAGCCCAAATTCAGTTGATGAACTTAGATTAGATTAAAGAATCTGCTTGGGCTTGTGGGCTGATTCTGTTTAGCTAAGTTGTTTTCTGGTGAAAACTCTTTGCTTGTTTTAAATTCATCTTCAGTCTTCCATCCCACCATTCTCTCTCATCTCCCAAACCTATCAGAATCACTTCTGGAGTTACTTCAGTCCCCTTATTAGTGAATGATACAATCTGAGGTTGGCACAGCTGGCTGGGGTGTTGGATAATCATTTCCTGTGCAGTGTGTGGATCCATCCTCACTCCTCAGATGCCCTGAGCTCCTTTTTATATTCTTTCTGCACTGAAATTTTCAATGTATTTATCATGTGAGTTATAAACACTGATTCAACTTACAGCAAAAGAAGGTAAAATCCACAGTACTATAAGAGATGGCATTTCTAAGAATGAGATATGAATACTCAGGACTCTTCCTAGAACCAAATTGTGTGTGTGCGCACACACACACACACGTGCATACACATATGTATATTTCTTTCTCGGGGTTTTTACTCCCTAGTATATCCAGATCATTCAACATTTCATGTCCAAAAGCAGACTCATGGACTTCCCTGGTGGCACAGTGGATAAGAATCCACCTCCTGCGGAGGACATGTGTTCCATCCCTGGCACAGGAAAATTCCACATGCAACAGAGCAGCTGAGTCCATGCACCAGAACTACTGAGCCCGTGCACTAGAGCACTTAAGCCACAACTACCAAGCCTGTGTGCTGCAACTAAAAAGCCTGTACTCCGCAACAAGAGAGGTCACCGCAAGGGGAAGCCTGCACACCGCAATTAAGCACAGCCCCCGCTCCCTGCAACTAGACCAAGCCCGTGCACAGCAATGAAGACCCACAACCACCAAAAATTAAATAAATAAATTACAAAACTAACTCAGGACCTTCTGCTTTCTCATAGTTGGCCTTCTCCAGAGTTCTTTAACCTGGTGAATGGTACCAGCCATTCCTCCAGTTGGGCAACAGCAGAAACCCAGGAATTATTCTCAATTCTTCCTTTTACCTCAACATGTCCACCCCGTCCACAGACGATCCTTCCAGTCCTGTAGCATTTTAACTACTACACCATCCCTGAGCCAGGCCACTTGGTCTCTGCTGCCACCACACTTCCCCCTGGCAACTAGTTAACCTCTTGTGGTAGAAAAGGTAATATGCAGTGCAGATCCCCCTTTAAAGGAAGACTTACTGCCCATCTATGGGGAGGGTAGACAGCAGATAGCCTGGCTTAAATCTTGCAGAGTCTGCTGCAGCCACCTCACCTGGGGTCATCATGCCCTTCCCAGGGCATCCCAGACAGGTGACCGGGAAGTACATATACTTGGTCATTTCAGTTTTATGCGGAACAACTTTGATGAACAGTACTCCGGAGCTTCCTAGCAGGCCTACTGAACCTTTGTCACTGTCTCTGTGAGTCCTTCTAGAGGACTCCACTTGCACAGGCCCCTCTCCACTCTTTCTGCTCACTGCAGTCATGGTTAACTTCTTAGAGTGTAGGTTGAGAATCACTTACATAATTACACTCCTCCATACTGCCCCACTGACTGAAGGCCAAAGCTCCAACTCCTGAGCCCTACTGTCTGCTCCTTCCACCCTTCCCCACTCATCTCACACTCCTCCCTGGTCCTCCCTTTGCCACACTAGCTCTGTTATTAATAGTCGCCCAGGGCTGCTCTAACAAAGTACCGCAGACTGGGTGGCTTAAACAATAGAAACGCATTGTCTCACACACAGCTCTGGAGGTTAGAAGTCCACAGACAAGATGCTTCCTCCAAAAGCTGTGAGGGAATCCTTCCTTCTTTCTTCCTAGCTTTTGGTGGTTTGCTGGCAATCTTTGGCATTCTTCAATTTGTAGAGGCATCCCTCCAACCCTCCATCATCATGTGGTATTCTCACTGTGTTCTCTGTCTTCACATGACTGTCTTCTTATAAGGACACAAGTCATGTTGGATCACAGGCCTATTGTACCCCAGTTTGACCTCCTACTAACTGAACCTTCAACAAACCTATTTCTAAATAAAGTAATATTCTAGGGTACTAGGGATTGGAACTACAATACATCTTTTATTTCTCCCAAGATATCTTTTGTTGAACAGGACACAAGTCAACCCACACATCGGCATGTGTTCAATCCCTGAAACAAGCCACACTTCTTGTGCTTCAGGTCTTTTGTATATACTTTCCACAGCTTCATATGTTCCATAGCTTCCCACTTTCCTATCCAAGCCATTCATCTTCTCAATCTCAGTTAAAAATTCATTCTCCTGAGGCAGACTTTTTTATCTCACCCTTCCCCTGAGCTATAAACAGGTCAGCTCTTTTTCACTCACAGACCTTGTGTTTTCTTTCACAGCACGTACCGCCACTTGTAATTGTATATTTGTTTGAGCAAATATTTTGACAATGACTGTCTCCTCCACTAGCCCAGAAGCTCTGTGAGAGCAGATTGTGTGTCTTGCATACTGTGTATATCTACAGTGCTGAGCATGGTGTCTGGCAAATTAACAGGTGCCTGCCTGCCTGCCAAGTCGCTTTAGTCGTCTCCGACTCTTTGTGACCCCGTGAACTATAGCCCACCAAGCTCCTCCATCCATGGGATTCTCCAGTAAGAATACTGGAGTGGGTTGCATTGCCCTCCTCCAGGGTATTTTCTCAACCCAGAGATCAAACCTTCCGTCTCCTGCATTGCAGGCAGATTCTTTACCGTTAAGTCACTGGGGAAGCCCCAACAGGTACACAATACATATACATTAAATCAGTGATCTCAGAAAACTTTTATGAAGCTCTTAGGTTTTAACTTTCCTTAGAGTTTTGAAGTCTTAGGTGCCCCTGTTTCCAGGAGATATGTATTACACTAGCCCCGTCAAGACAACAGCTTGCTGAAGAAGTGGGGAAGAGGAGCAGAGTCAGTTCCAGATAAAAGTGCTTGAAGTTGACGTCCAGCTACTCCCATGAAAGAGAGCAGACAGAGCCCTCTCAGGGGCCAGTAGCAAATCACTACCCAATAAGAGACTTCTATTATTCTCCTGAATTGTGAGTTTTCCTGAAATCAGGACCTTCTAGAAACTTAGGCTCCTCATCGGGTCTACGGGATTATGCCAGAAGGCTTGGTAAATAACAAGAGGCAAGATACAATTTCTTAAATATTCTACCTAAAAAAAAAAGAGGATGCCTCATTCATTCAGGTGATATTCTAGAAAGCAGAGCAGTGGATACAGTCAAAATACATAAAAATAACTATTTGGAGAAGGCTGCAGTTGGGAGAGGTGGAGAGGAAAGTTCTAGTTAAGATATGATTGAAGAGGACTTCCCTGGTGGTCCAGTGGTTAAAAATCTGCTTCCAGTGCAGGGGACGTGGGTTTGATCCCTGCTGGGAACTAAGATCCCACATCCTCAGGGCAACTAAACCCACTTGCACCATCAAGAGAAGACCCCTGTACTGCAACAAAGACCACTTCCCCCTAAAAAAG
This sequence comes from Moschus berezovskii, assembly GCF_049115385.1. Lineage (NCBI taxonomy): Eukaryota > Metazoa > Chordata > Mammalia > Artiodactyla > Moschidae > Moschus > Moschus berezovskii. Next base: position 44,085,007 of record NC_142473.1, read on the forward strand.
ATATTATTGAAATACATCTATTAAATGAAGGCTGACTGCTGGTCAGCTGGTTATTTCTTGAGTTGAGAGAAGTGAATAGTTCTTATTTGATGAAATTTCATTTCAGCTCTTCATGTGCTGCTCTTCTGCAACTTCCTTTTTTCCCTTCAAGATGCCTTTTGGGTGAGGCACATTTCCCTCCTATTTTTTTTCACTCAGGGGCTCTTATGTCCCTCTGTCATCAGCTACAGCCATTGTCATCCCATCCTCAGCTGGGACCAGGATTTATCAGGCTGATGGAGATAAAGTGAGTCTCAGTTGGAAGTGTTCTCGTTGCTCAGTGCTGTGGTGGGCCAGAGTGGAAGGACATTTCCAGAGAAGCAAGTCTAAAAGGAGTAGTTAATATTTTGGATTCTGTTCTTTTTTTTTTTAACCTTCCCAAGTACGTAAACTTTATCATAGAAGGACTCAGGAAGATTAGATTCTGTGACAGAAAGAGTGTAATAAGAATTAGCAAGGTATTAATTAGCTATGGCAATCACACTTTAGGTAGCAGGGTAGTAGTTTGCCCCCAAGGCTACTATCTTGAGAGATCGTTTTCTGAATTCTTTAATCTCTTCTTTTGGTATCGGGGTCTAAGCCTAGAAGACCTGGCTCAGACAGTGCTTCTGTGGTGTGGAAGATACCCTAGCCCTCATGGGAGCCAGGTGCATTCCAAGGGAGCAGAAATGGAGCAAAAGACGAGCTCTCCACTTTCTAGCTCAGGAAGTAGCAGGAGACAGAAGAAGCACCTGGAGGCCAGAGAACAAAGCTGTGGGTCTTGCTGGCCACCTCCCAGCAGACCCAGGAGAGGGCGTGTGAGTTAAGTCCAGGGGAGCCAAGAAGCCTGGAGGTTCTGTTCTGCAACCCATTGAAGAGGCTGATTCTCAGGCCGTCCACACTGAACTGGGAACCACCTCCTCACCATGGCACTCAGCACAGGCAGGCAGAGACAGGCCCATGGTGTAAGTTTCCTGGGTCACCTTCAGTTCCAATGGTGGAGACAGGCTTTAGAAATACCTAAGAGTCCAGAGGAATTTGTCAGAAGCATCCCCAAGGTTAGACAGAGGGATCTAAGTACCCAGGACTACCAAGGGAGACGTAGGTCAAAGCCAGGCAGATTCTGAAGCCCAAGACCACCAAGGTCAGAGTGAGTCAGCCAGAGGGAGCTAGAAGGCCCTGAACAAGCTGAGCAAGGCCAGATCACAAATCACCCTTCTGCAGAGACCAGAGGAAGCCAGGAGCATTGGCACAAAGACCCTGAATCCTCCCCATAGCCATAGTTGTGAGGTTGCATAAGCCACCACCACCCCTCACACACAGGCCTGGACACATTCTTGGGAACTCAAAAGAGACCAAGGAAGAATTTTATCTGTGAGACTGAGCAATTTTTTTTTTTCATCTAAGAGAGGTTAATTTAAAACTTTATTATTGGGTTTAATATCAAGTTAGGCTTTAATTTGAACACGTAGGTTTTCCTTGCCAACCAGTTGGCTGTGGGCTTGGGAGGAAGTTCTGCATTAGATATTGGAAAAACAAAGTATATTTTCCTCTGTGCATCCAAACTATAGTATGAAGTTAATATTCTGCTTCTGACACATAAAAAAAAGGAACCATGAAACACTTGTCAAAAGTCTCCGCAATGTTTACAAAACCAAGCATTCAGTTGCTGAAGGGTTAGATGGGCCGCATTCCTGAAGCCCCCATAAACAAGGCTGACTGCAACTTTGACAACTGTAGAAAAGACGAGAGATAGTTCCAGGGGTGGACCGGGATGGTGGACTCCTCCCACAGTTATTCTGTTCTCCACTTTATGGAGAGATGCCAACACTCAGGTCTTCCCAGGTGGCGCTAGTGGTAAAGAACCTGCCTGCCAATTCAGGAGACATAAAAGATGTGAGCTCGATCCCTGGGTCAGGAAGATCCTCTGGAGGAGAGCATGGCAACTCACTCCAGTATTCTTGCCTGGAGAATCCCAAGGACAGAGGAGCCTGGCAGGGTACAGTCCAGAAGGTCACAAACAGATATAACTGAAGGAACTGAGCACGCACACACGCCCACGCTCAACTCTCATTTGAACCAGCGCTCTAAGGAAAGGCTAGTCTGCCCATGGTGGGAGGCAGGTGACTTCTGAGAACATGAAATCTGCCCTTTCACATCCCCTCCTTGGCAATACCTGTAGGGGTTATGTCAGCAAAACAATTTAAAATGACCAAGCCTGCAATATGGGATGAACAACACATACCATACAAAACTGCTGACTTACACATAAATATAGTTAAGTGGTGATGAAATAAAAATTCCTACTCTAAGGCAAGTCAAGGAAAATTTAAACATAAATTTTTTTCTCTGCCCTTTGGCTTCCTATCACCTCTCTGGCGTGCACTGTGTATCTGCACTGTGCCTCAGCCAAACTATTGGCTGAAATACCCTCTCAGCCATAAGAAGCAATGTTCTCCTAGCATCAACAAGACAACTTAAAAGATAACATTCCCTCTTAATCTTGTAAGGGGCCATGATGACCCATGATCCACTACGTATGTGTAGATCTGGATTGTGTAAACTGTCAATAATATACCATTTAGTATTCAGCCCTCTGTCTCAAACACAAAACTGTGTTTTGACCTCTAATGGGCAAAATGCTCCTCAGAGCTTTCTGAAACACTGCTCCTGAAGTTATAATACTCAACTTGGCTCGAGACACAGAACTTGCAACTAAAACTACTCAACTAAAAATGTCCATTTCTTTCTTAGATCAACTGATCAATAGGAAAAAAATAACATGATTAAAACATGTGTTTGCTACCTGGTCTTCCCCACTAGGACAAGCCACGGGGACTGTGGCCGTCTCTCTCTTATCTTTTTCTAGCTTTCTTTCTTTAGTTATCCTTGTGATTCTTTCACAGGTCTCCTTGTGTATGCTGTGCTGGGCCACATTCCACCTCAATCCCAGCCCATCCTTTCAGGGCCGAAATAATAATAATTGGTGAGCTCTGGGGCATTCTACCTGCAAAGTATTCATCTTCCATTTTTGTTGTTTAGTCACTAGGTCATATCTGACTCTTTGTGACCCCATGGACTGCAGCATGCAGTTCCCTGCATGTTCCCTGTCCTTCACTAACTCCTGGGGTTTGCTCAGACTCATGTCCATTGAGTCGGTGATGCCATCCAACCATCTCCTCCTCTGTTTCCCCTTCTCCTGCCTTCAATCTTTCTCAGCATCAGGGTCTTTTCCAATGAGTTGGTTCTTTGCATCAAGTAACCAAAGTATTGGAGGTTCAGCTTCAGCATCAGTCCTTCCAATGAATATTCAGGGTTGATTTCCTTTAGGATTGATTGGTTTGATCTCCTTGTAGTCCAATGAACTCTCAAAAGTCTTCTCCAACACCACAATTCCAAAGCATCAATTCTTTAGTGCGCAGCCTTTTTTTTATGGTCCAACTCTCACATATGTACACAACTCTAGCTGTTCCTGTTTCTATTTGCATAACAAACTCATGTGTAAGCCGTGGTTCTCCCCCAGTGAAGGCCCACTTAGTAAAGTACCTATCGCCGAAGGTCAGTGAATGTCCGCTTGTCAACACTGCTGAGCACAGCTCTCTTTTCAGCTCCTGATGGGAAAGGACAACTCCCAGGCTAGGTGCCTCTGCTTTCACATCCCATTATTCGTAAGTTTTCACTCTGAATACTGTCTATGCCCGACTACCGAGTGTCCTGCTGGCTGCAGCATGGGGATTAAAAATCATCCAAGTTCTTTTTTTCTGCTTAGTTCTGTGTCTCTGCAAAGGTAGGTGGAATCCATTCTTACACCTGAACACTTACCCACATGCTTATTGTTAGAAATTCTGAGCACTTGATCCTGTCATGAGAGAACTCTACAAGAGTACAATCCAATTCTATGGAAAATTCCTTAAGCACAGGGATGTTGGCTTGTACAATTGTCCACCTGTAACTGTGGGGGATTGGTTTCAGGACCCCCTGAAGATGCCAAAATCCAAGGATGCTCAAGTTGGTTATATAAAATGGCTTAGTACAGTGGCCCTCCGTATATGAAGATTCCATACACATGGAGAAGGAAGACCAACTGTACTTCCTTCATTTCTCTCAGGGATGGGCAAAAAAAGTTACCATTTTGATTCCAGATCACTTCACATCCAATTAATATTTGGGATCTAACCAGTGTTTACTAAATGTTTATAACAGACCTGAGTCCTTCTTACATTCTCTTATTTATTTTATTTTTTAATTTATTTTAATTGGAGGCTAATTACTTTACATTATTGTATTGGTTTTGCCATACATTGACATGAATCTGCCCCGGGTGTACATGTGTTCCCCATCTTGAACCCCCCTCCCTCCTCCCTCCCCATATCATCCCTCTGGGTCATCCCAGTGCACCAGCCCCGAGCACCCTGTATCATGCATCGAACCTGGACTGGCGATTCGTTTCACATATGATCTAGAAAGATGGTAACAATAATCCTGTATACAAGACAGCAAAAGAGACACAGATGTGTAGAACAGTCTTTTGGACTCTGTGGGAGAGAGGGTGAAGGTGGAATGATTTGGGAGAATGGCACTGAAACATTCTCTTATTTAATCTTCACAACAATTACCGACTATAGGATGGTCTCAACTTTACGGAAGAGGAAACAGTGACTCAGAAAAGTCAGTTGACTTGCCCAATCACTCAGCTAGAAGGTGGTGATCCTGAAATCAGAATATGCACTCCTCCTGCTCCACAGTACAGTGCAGTGCTATTTTCTACTCTGCAGCTGCGTTGCTGGTGGTAGTCCTTGCCCTGAAGAAGAAAGTCTGTCTAAGGTCAGCAGATCTGCCCCATCAGGACAAAGTCCCTGGTGTGGAGAAGGGGCACCCAGCTTCATAGAGCAGGGCCTAGAGTCTCCTGCTGTGACAGGCACCAGTCCAGCAGGTTCCCAGGTCTCTGACTGTGTTAGCAAACTGGCCACAAAATAGCTTCTGATGCATGTAGAAGGGCAATGTGGGCCCATCTCACTACTTCTGCCAGGAGTGGGATACAGGGGAGAAGTCTGTCTTGGCTGGCTCCTCTTACTCACAAGGCCCAGGCTAGTGGCTTCAGTGTTAGCTCTTTCCATTGAGAGGGCAATATGGGGGCTTCCCAGGTGACTTAATGATAAAGAATCTACTTGTCAATGTAAGAGACATGGGTTCAGGACCTAGGCCGGGAAGATTCCACACGCCATGGAGCAACTAAGACCATGATGCTGTGCCCTAGAGCCCGGGAGCCACAACTACTAACGCTGCTGCTGCTGCTGCTAAATCACTTTAGTCGTGTCCAACTCTGTGTGACCCCATAGACGGAAGCCCACCAGGCTCCCCCGTCCCTGGGATTCTCCAGGCAAGAACACTGGAGTGGGTTGCCATTTCCTTCTCCAATGTGTGAAAGTGAAAAGTGAAAGTGAAGTCGCTCAGTCGTGTCCGACCCTTAGCGACCCCACGGACTGCAGCCTACCAGGCTCCTCCATCCATGGGATTTTCCAGGCAAGAGTACTGCAGTGGCTTGCCATTGCCTTCTCTGACTACTAACGCTGGTGCTCCCCAAAGCCTATGCTCCAAAACAAGAGAACCCACTGCAGTGAAAAGCCTCTGCACCAGAGCTAGAGAGTAGCCCTTACTCACCACAACTAGAGAAAAGCCTTCAGGGCCACAGAGACCCAGCACAGCCAAAAATAAATACTTTCTTAAAAAACTTAACAAAAAAGAGGGCAATATGGGAACCCAGTTCTTCCAACACAAGGAGGTTGTGGTGGGGTGACAAGCAACACTTCCACACCCTGCCTGTCCTTGACCATGGTCTTGCAGAGCCACAGGTACCAGCCCTTGAGCAAGAAATGGGGCCATCTATGTTATCCATCCAGGCTTAGCAGGAATTGCCAGAGCTAGAAACAGCTGGGACCCAGGTAGGTCTATTCTTTCCCCATTGGTGTAAGAGATCCATGAGAGCTGGGATTTCAAATGTCTTATTTCCTGCTGTCCTTGGTGTCTTGAACTGTGCCTGGCATATAGTAGGCACCCAGTAGATACTGTTGAACGAATGACTGGATGGATGAGCAAAAGTACCAAGAGGCATGCTGTGTCTTGTGTGCACAGAATCCCGTCTGCAAGGGAAATGCAGACACAGGCCTCCCCTTAGACCCTGCCAGCCCCACTCCCTCCTTCAACACACACCGTTTCCTGGAAAAACATCTCTGAATGATCTCTAAGCATTGCCCTTATGCTGTCACCCTCTTTTTCCAAAGGCTAGAAAAACTTGTCTATCAAGTTTTGCTTAGACTGAGCAGAAACAACTGTCGCCAGTTTCAGAATCATGGTTCTCCCAGAAGCACCTGAGCCCTTTCAGCTTAACACCTCTCCCCTGAGGCAGAGGAGAGGCGGAAGCCATGCCACAGTCCGAGCTTGGGTCTCCCATCCTCCAGCTGCCCGAGGCAGGCCCCACCATGAGGCCGGGCCCCAGTGATCATCTGAGAGAGGTCACAACCTCCTGTGCACTCCGGAGACTCTCATCTAGGCAGCCTCCTGGTTCTTTGCCTGAGGAAGTCTATAATATGTGTGACCAAGAGTCTCACAGGATATTTGACTACAGGAAACTTTCTTGAATTTGCTAAGCCACAGTTTTCTCATCTATAAAGTGAGAATAACAATAGTATCTGCCTCATAAAATCATGATGCAAACTAAATAAAAGAAAATACACAAAGTGTTTGGCACATAATTAGAGCTCAGTAAATGATAAGCATTATTTTTCCTGTTAGGTATGGTTTGTTCCTGTGCTTTTGTTGTGAAAACAAACAAATGAACATAGTTCACAACCTGAAATAAGTAGAGAAAGTTCACTTATCATTATTCATTCATTCAGCCAAGACTGTATCAGGCTCCACGCCAGGTCCTGGGCAGGATAGGGAAGGTCTTGAAGGTTTTTAAGGTCTCTGCGTGCTGTCATTCAGTCGTGTCTGACTCTGCAACCCCATGGGCTGTAGCCCACCAAGCTCCTGTCTGTGGGATTTCCCAGGCAAGGTTACTGGAGTGGGTTGCCATTTCCTTCTCCAGGGGATTTTCCTGACCCAAGGGTTGAACCTGGGTCTCCTGCATTGCAAGCAGATTCTTTACCGTCTGAGCCACCAGGGAAACCTTCACTTAGGTGGATCCCTGAAATGAATCACATATACTCTCTATTTGCCTATCTCTCTTTTAGTCTCCCAAACTCAGCCAAATGGAATCTCCTTTGCGTACGTTTTCCCTGAATGGATACATCCCATGCTGGATTCCTTGGGAAGCAAATTCTGAGATTAGCATGTAGGAAATCCTGTGGAATGGAGGAAAAGAAAAGAAGGCTAGATGGAGGGAGATGATAAGCAGCAGTGCAATTCCAACAGGGGACCTCTGCCACCCCACAGACCTGTCAGGTAGCAATGAGTGGCCCGGCCTTCATACTCCCAAGTTGCATCAGTCACTGGATGCAGGCTGCCTCTGGAAGGTACAACCTTGGATGAGGCCGTTTTCTTCACTTCAGACAATCCCCAGAAAGGGCTATCAGCAGATGGGGATCTGGAAGCCCTCCCTGCAGCTGGGGAACAAGCCCTTCATTCCTGAAAGTGGATTTGAGCAGTGCAACGTATCATCCACAATATACTCCAGCCTAGATGTTATTGGTTAAAAGAGATGTTGATTTCCAACTGTTTGACTCCTATCTCTCAACTGGTATATTACATGAATATAATAAAAGAAAGGATTTTACCAGGCCCTTGAATTCTCAACTGCATTAAAATCTGTCTTATCCTTGGGACTTCCCTGGTGGTCCAGTGGCTAAGACTCCATGCTCCCAATGCAAAGGACCTGGGTCAGGGAACCAGATTCCCACATGCTGCAAGTAAGAGTTCACATGATGCAACTAAAGACCCCACATGTCACAGTGAAGATCGAAGACCCCACATGTTAAGACACGGCACAGCCAAATAAATAACTAAGTGTTTTATTTAAAGATCTGTGCTATCCTCTTCTGTTCCACAGCCTGGAGTCCTTTCTTCATTACTAAGCATCCCTGCCCTCAAGGCTGTGTGCGTGTGTGCTCAGTTGCTGAATCATGTTCGACTCTTAGCAACCCCACAGACTGTAGCCCACCAGGTTCCACTGTCCATGGGATTTTCCAGGCAAGAATACTGGAGTGGGGTGCCATTGCCTTCTCTACCATTGAGGCTAGATGTCAACAAATGTATGATGGCTTATAATAAAAGAAGTCAGTCAAGACTGGGGAGGCTGGAGGATGGACAAAGGTTGTTTATCTCTGGACTGGCCTGGGCATAATTTAAGACTATTTTTGATGCTTCCATGGCTTTTTTGAAGAGAGAAGAGGGCAGGCAGATTTCAGTCTCACCAAAAAGAGCAGCAAGTTGTTTCCTTGGGCTGTCAGGTAGGTCTGCTGCCGTTATCAGTTTGGCACAGTCTGTCTTAGGAAAATGTAGCCGGTGGTTCTTCTGTCTGTCGGCATGCTCCGACAAGGCCTAACTCTAGACACACCGAGCATAAATGTCTATCTGAGTGAAGTCTGGGATCACGCAGTGGATTTGCAAACATGTTTTCAATTAAAGTCTGCTCTCAGGAAACTGCAGCTGCTTTTCCACCCTAGAAAGAAAATTTCCAAAAGTCCAACTCCAAACTGAGAACTGAACTTGCATTTCAGGCTTGTAACAGACTTTTATCAAGGGTTTCTGAGTGCCCAAGATATGCTTCAGATTTCTTATTATTACCCTCAGTTCAGTTCAGTTCAGTAGCTCAGTCGTGTCCGACTCTTTGCAACCCCATGAATCACAGCACACATTACCCTAACTTATTATTATTACTAACGCTTTTATGAATCTTAAGAATTATGAACACATCCTACACTCATTGTAGTGGGTTTGTTTACTGTGAGGGCACACGGGTCCCTGAAGCTGATTCTGAAGCTGCTGTATATATTTTATAGGACTGAGAAGCAAATGAATATACTAATGTTGAGATCCAGGGTGTCCGCTGTGGAAGAAGGGACATACAAATACGAACTGATAAACATGTGTATGTTAATTAACTAGACAGTGGGAATCCTTTCAAATTACCATAATGAGCATGTTAAACATCTTACAATTTTATTTGTCAATTATACCTCAATAAAAATGAAAGAAAAAATATGGATTGGGAGAAGCAAGAAAGTATTCCATGAGGATGGAAATGGAAGTATAAGTGTAAAATCATGATTTCTAAAACAAGTATGTGTGTGTGTATACATATTTTGTGTGCACATATGTATGAATATATATTTATATTTACATACATGTGTATATTCCCTAAGCTTGCCTGCCAAAAGGGTCAAGAAGCAAACCCTCCTTTTGCCCCATAGCAAGGAGCACACCTATTTGCCCCAATCTTGTTCTCTAATACCATCCCTCACTAGGAGGAAACAGGCTTCTCAGAGAAATGATCAGTTTCAGAGATGAGGTGAGGTAGGGAGAAAATAAGCCTAGAATATCCTATTATGCCAAGAATGCTAATGAGGGAGAAAGAGAGAGAGAATTGGGTCATGCCACAAGGGCACAGGAACCAGATTAGAGGGACTGCTGCTACTGCTGCTGCTAAGTCACTTCAGTCGTGTCCGACTCTGTGCGACCCCATAGACGGCAGCCGACCAGGCTCTGCCGTCCCTGGGATTCTCCAGGCAAGAACACTGGAGTGGGTTGCCATTTCCTTCTCCAATGTGTGAAAGTGAAGTCGCTCAGTCGTGTCCGACTAGTAGCGACCCCATGGACTGCAGCCCACCAGGCTCCTCTATCCATGCGATTTTCCAGGCAAGAGTACTGGAGCGGTTTGCCATTGCCTTCTCTGTAGAGGGACTACCACTGGTCAAATCAATTAAGTCCACTAATGACTTCCCTGGTGGCTCAGAGGTTAAAGTGTCTGCCTCCAATGCGGGAGACCCAGGTTCGATCCCTGGGCTGGGAAGATCCCTGGAGAAGGCAATGGCACCCCACTCCAGTACTCTTGCCTGGAGAATCCCATGGACAGAGAAGCCTGGTGGGCTACAGTCCATGGGGTCACAAAGAGTCGGACACGACTGAGTGACTTCACCTTCATTTTCAATGCATCATAAAGCATGGGGAAAAAACAAGAACATGTTTGTCCTTACCAATAATGAATAAGATAGATAGATGGCTGAATGAATGAATGGAGCACTCTTGCTTACAGTAAAATGTAGAACGCCACCTGGTGAAGGGGAGGTAGTCCTGTGGTTGGAAAATGCTCGTTTTGCAACCTTCATGATAAAGATAGGCTGAAATAAGAACCATAAACGAAAGTAAAACCTAGGAGGAAATTTTGACTAAAGAGTAAAACCTATGAACCATCTTTCAGGTATCTCTCCCACAGACTGTTTATTAGGAAGGGAAAAAAGGAACTAAAGAGTGGAGAAATCAAGCACCTTGACTGGGTGATCAAAACTAACATCACCAAGAGGGACAGATGGACATCAGGAGCCTCCAGAAGTGACACCCTGAGGACACGATATTGTGATACTGCAGTGTTTTGGCCGAGAATGCATGACCTGAATTTAATCATGAAGAAACATTAGATAAACCTAAAATAAAGACCATCCTATAACCCAAAGGGGAGAGAGGTTGAATTCTTCAAAAATCTCAGTGCCTTGAAAGACAAAGAACTGCTGTGAACGAGGAAGACCAGAGACTAAAGACAGATAGTAGCAAGTGTTGGGGAGGATGTGCAGAAATTGGAACCCTCACACACGGTTAGTGGGACACAGCCGGTGTGGCTGCTTTGGAAAACAGTCTGGAAGTTCCTCAAATTTTAAACACTGAGTTACCATGTGACTTACTCAGCAATTCCATTCCTACACAGATACCCAAAAAAAATGAGAACATATATCCACAGAAAAAAACTTGTGCATGAATATTCATAGCAGTGTTACTCATGATAGCCAAAAAAAAAAAATAGACAAATGAGCATGAACCGATGAATAGATAAAGTAAATGTGATGTATTCATACAATGGGTTATTTACTATTCAGCAATGGAAAAGAATAAAGTGCTGATAAATGTTGCAACATGGATGAATCTTGCGAACATGCTGAGTGAAAGAAGCCAGACACAAAGGACCACATGTTGTTTCATTCCATTTATATGACATGTGCAGAACAGGAAGATCTCTGTGGGCAGAAAACAGATTAGTGATTGCCTAGATCTAGGGAAGGAGGGCAGGGAATGCTAATGGGCGAAGGCTTTGTTGGGGGTTACAAGAATGTCTAAACTTTGGTTATGGTGATGGCTGCACAATTCTGTGAATAGACTGAAAACCACTGAACTGCATGCTTCAAAATGTGTGAATTTTATGGTATGTGAATTCTATTTCAATAAAGGTGGTTTTAAAAGTCTAATGTTCTTTAAAATACCTGGATAGCAACAATATTTAGCATAAGATCTACCTCTACAGAGAGCAATTTTTAAAAATAAAGAAGTAAAACATGCACATACAAGGATGGTTTGGGAAGCCTGGAGGACACTGGTGACCCAGGGACTGGGCAGGAGCAACTTTAGTGAAGAAGTAAAGATAGGAAGCCAACTGGACTGGGTCAGAGGAATGCAAGGTGAGGAAGCAGACAGAGTGGGTTTATATTGCAGACAGCTCTTTCAAGGAGCCTCCACGTAAAGGGCAGTAGACAGATGGAGGGAGAGATAGACAGGCATGTGAGGGCTGGAGGAGGCTTTACTCATATAGGAGAGCTGCAGTGTTGAATGCTTTCCAGTGGGGAAGGAGATGAAGGAGTTGAAAGCAAATCCATACAGCAAAGTCCAAGAGAAGTCATGGGATCCAGAATCCACATGATACCCAGAAGCACACTTTCTCCATCAAACAGGAGGGATAAGAACAGGTGAGGGGCTGGTATGGACAGGGCTAGAATTTAGCTTCAGTAAGATGAAAAAGTTGCGGACAGTTGGCTTCCACCTGTGAAAAAGGAAAAAGGATTGGAGGTTTGAAATTTCACATCCCAAGTTGATCGCCTACTAGCTGTGAGATCTTGGCAACTGTGAGCTTCTCTGAGCTGGTTTCTTCCAGTTCCAGGTTCAATCTTTGGGCTGGGAAGATCCCCCCTGGAGAAGGGAATGACAACCCACTCCAGTATTCTTGCCTGGAGAATCCTATGGACAGAGGAGCCTTGCAGACTACAATCCATGGGGTCACAAAGAGTCGGACATGACTGAGTGACTAACACTTTCACTTACTTTCAAAGTGGATTATACCTTGGAGTGTGCTTGTGAGGATAAAATGAGATAACACAGGTAAAATGTAAAGCAGAATGACTATCATACAACAAATGTTAGGCTCTCTAACAAAATTTTAGTTCATTTCTATAAACTTGCTCAATCTTTTATCACCCCCAAATAGATGCAAAAATAAGAGCTTCTTAAAGGCAATAACCTGGGACTTCCCTGGAGGTCCAGTGGTTAAGAATCTGTCTGTCAATGCAATTGACACAGATTCTATCCCTGGTCTGGGAAGATCCCACATGCTGCAGGGCAACTAAGCCCATGCACCACTACTGAGCCCATGTGCCACAACCACTGGAGCCCACGCACCTTAGAGCCTGTGCTCCACAACAAGAGAAGCCACCACAATGAGAAGCCCATGTACTGCAACTAGAGAGTAGCCCCTGATTGCTGCAACTAGAGAAAGCGCGTGTGCAGCCAAATAAAAGGGCTTCCCTTGTGGCTCAGCTGGTAAAGAATCCGCCTGCAATGCAGGAGACCTGGGTTTGATCCCTGGGTTGGGAAGATCCCCTGGAGAAGGGAAAGACTATCCACTCTACTATTCTGGCCTGGAGAATTCCACGGACTGTATAGTCCATGGGGTCACAAAGAGTTGGACACAACTGAGAGAGTTAATAATAACCTTATTTTATTAATCATACTCCCATAACCTGTAACAATACTTGGCACATAATCAGTTCAGTTCAGTCGCTCAGTCGTGTCCGACTCTTTGCGACCCCATGAACCGCAGCACGCCAGGCCTCCCTGTCCATCACCAGCTCCCAGAGTCCACCCAAACCCATGTCCATTGAGTCAGTGATGCCATCCAGCCATCTCATCCTCTGTCGTACCCTTGTCCTCCTGCCCTCAATTGTTCCAGCATCAGGGTCTTTTCCAATAAGTCAGCTGTTCGCGTCAGGTGGCCAAAGTATTGGAGCTTCAGCTTCAGCATCAGTCCTTCCAATGAACACCCAGGACCGATCTCCTTTAGGATGGACTGGTTGGTTCTCCTTGCTCTCTAAGGGACTCTCAAGAGTCTTCTCCAACACCACAGTTCAAAAGCATCAATTTTTACATAATAGACGTTTGATAAATATTTGCTTCCTAAATTCAGATTCAGTTCCTCTTCTCTGAGTAGGTGTCAAGTGTACAGCCCCATGCTAGGAATTTTCACCCATATCACCTCATCAACTCCTCCCAGCTACACTGGAAATGGGGTGCTGTCATCTTTCCTTTACCAGCAAAGGATCTGAGCCTGGGAGAGGTTAAGTCAACCAGACAAAGGTGGAACTCCCAGCCAGCTCTTTATTTCAACATTAGAATCTTTCCACTGTCTCCTGGGTACCTGACTTTGTTTTTGTCTTTTGCTTTGCTTTGTTTTATTGTTTCTCCTCTCTTAAGTTGGCTGATAGGTGTGTCTCCAAGACGTTGCCTAGAAGAACCTGTGCAAGCCTCACAAGGGCAAGAAGTTAGGCATTCTGCTCACCCATCCTAACTGCCCCCTCTCCACCAGAATTGCCATCCCGTCTTTCTCCCACCCCTCCCAGACCTGATGAAGATGACTGGAACCACAGTTAGAAGTTTTAAAGGCTTCATTTTAGTTATTTCCAGACCCAATATATAAAGAAGAGAATAAAGGGTAATCTTAACAACTAGTAAAGTATCACTGAGCAAGTGAAAACCTTACCTCGTAGCTTTGACATAATAGAAAGGCTTTGGAATGCTGAAACGCCTGAACTTATTGCCAGTGTGGAAAGGAAAGAGGGGAAAACGGAATCTTTTCCATGATATGTTCTGTCTTTCTAAAAATTTCTTAACATTTTAATGAAAAGCTTTGAACATACAATTATAGTCCTATAATTGTATAATCACCTAGTAGAGAAATTAGTATAATGAACCCAAGTACCCAACAATTAGCAAGATTTTGCTGGACTGGCTTCATCGCTCTCTCTTTTTTAAACTTAATTTCTGACTTCCTGTCATTTCACATTTCACTCCCTACTTCAGGATGCAGTTTTTAAATGGGCTTTTAAAAAAAAAGAAAAAAAAATTACAGAACTATTTGTATACCTACCAAGCTGACAATAACCTAGTATCACCTGATACCAAGACTGTATTCAAATTTCTCTGATTATTTAACATTTTTCTTTCTCTCCTTCTTTCCTTCCTCTCTCCTTCCTTCATTTGGTACATTTGAATCACAATGCCAGACCCACTCACTGCATTTGGCTGTTCTGTCTCCTAAAACTTTTTAAGAGAGAGAGTTTCTCTTTCCTAAGTCCTTTCCTTGCTTTTGATGCTAATTCATTGGGAGGAACTAGATCCATTGTTCTGAGAACAATTTCTCAGAACAATAAACAAATTTGAGAAAATAAATTCTATATTAGTTTATTTCCTTCTGATAAAATTTAACTTGCTTTCTCCCTCATGATTCCTGCACACTAGAAGTTAGCTTTAAACATTGGGTCGGCTTCAGGCGCTTTGGCACTGATTCGCTGAGGCGATGTTGTGTGCTTCACGTTGGGCCACATCAGGAGGCGACAGCACTATTTGTCCTGCTCCTGGAGATGCTGAAGTTGGTCAGTGGGTTCAAGTGGTTGTCCCGCCCTTTTCTGGGGTATGCTGCTGCTACTGCTTCACGACACACTTCAGTTGTGTCCGACTCTGTGCGACCCCATAGACGACAGCCCACCAGGCTCCCCCGTCCCTCGGATTCTCCAGGCAAAGAACACTGGAGTGGGTTGCCATTTGAAATGAGCTATCAAAAGTCAAACTGAGAGTGACCATTAACTCATTCAGGAGTCGTTACCTGAGTTCCTATCATGTGCCAACCACTCCCTTAAGGAGATGAAGAAATAAATAAAAGAATACTTCTCCTGGCCTTGAGAGAACACACCGCGATAAAGGAAACACTGTGAACTGCCCTGGCCTCATGTCATGACTGGCTGCCTCCTCTCTAGGTTCACAGAGTTCTATAAACACAAGACACAGCCCCCGAGCCAAGGAGTACCATTTTCTCCTAAGATATCACCTGCAGCCTTCCTGGACTCCTGGCCATCATGAGCTTTCCTGTGGGAAACTAAGGGAATAAGGATATTTTCTCTAATAACCACAAGGTGCCTAAGGCTGTCTTCCTTGAATCCTGAAAAGTTTGACTTCATAATTCAATGAGCAATTGTTCTTTTTGCTCTTTGTGTCAAATTTTAAAAAGTAGAAACTCTCACCTCCAGAGAAATGAAGGGGTTTTGAGAGCTGCTTTGAAACATTTGTGTCTTAAGTACCATGTGACTGCTTGTGAATGGGGAGAGTGAAGTCTGTACTTGGCAAAATCATAATTTTATAATTGTGTCAACTCAGCTTTTATGTGCTATCCAAATGCCTCACCCTTCAAAACCCTGCATGAGACTTCTCTGCTGGAATTCTATTTTGTATTCCACTCTTTTTTATGGTGGGGGACAAACAAGGAATATTGCTCACTATACCTCAGAGGATGTCAAGTGTGTTCTGAGGTCCTGTATTCTTTAAAAGAGGCTCTACCAAGTCACCTGGTGCCAGGTAACCCTCTTGGAGGTGAAGAGAGTGGAAGCAGCTGAGGACACTCCGCTCCAGGCCACTTCTTCCTCTGAGTGTTTTTATTATGGATGATATACCTTTAAAGGGCTTCCCTGGTGGCTCAGACAGTAAAGAATCTGCCTGCAATGCAGGAGACCAGGGTTCGATCCCTGGGTCAGGGAGATCTCCTGGAGAAGGGAATGGATACCCACTCCAATATTCTTGCCTGGAGAATTCCATGGACAGAGGAGCCTGGCAGGCTACAGTCCATGGGGTCCAAAGAGTTGGACACGACTAAGCAGCTAACACTTTCACTACACCTTTAAAAAGCAATGAATGCAGTCTACTGCAAAAATTCCCTCTGTTTGCATTTCTAGCAATATTTCCTAGCCGGCTCTGGAGGTGGAACAAATTCTTTCCTCCACCTGCCCCTCGTTTCCCCTCTCTCCTTCCTGAGTGCTGAGCCAAGCCTGGAGACTGAAACTACAAGTGACACATCCACGCTGCCTGTTGACAGAGGAGGCTGTGGCCTCCACCCAACGCCTCAGGAACCTCCTCCACAGAGTTCACCCTGTTCTCACCAGGGGTCAGAACCTTCCATCCAGGTTGGATTGATCACAGTTCCCTTGACCCAGTTGCCTCAGCAACAGCCCTGAGTCTGAAGAGAACAAGGGTGGGGAATTGCTGCCCTCCTCACCCACTCTGGAGCCCAATCAGCCTCCAAGGACCGGTCGCTCTGACACCAGTTGCATCATCCCCAGTCACCTCGTTTCACACAATTTTCTTTCTTTCTTCTGTTTTGTTGCTAATTTTACATAACTTGGACTTACATACCAAATAATTCCTTAGGAAACCACAAATGTATGTTTGGGGACTTATGAGAAAATTTTGAAGAATACGATTGCCAGTGGGTAGGGTTAAGGTGCCTGACAGGCTATAGTCCCCAGGGTCGTAAAGAGTCGGATACGAGTGAGCACAGGGCACAGGGTTAAGGGGAGAGAAGGGTGGTTGGGCATAGACTTGTCGATGTGAAGTCCGTCACCACAATAGGCCGTATATACTTGCAGTGACAGTCGCAGAGTCATAGAAGGCCTTCCCTACCAACTGGCCTCGTGTTTAATATCTTTTATAGGAAGAAATTTTGATTTATTTGCAGATCCTTACATCTGGGTTATAAATTAATACTTTATTTAAACAAATTTACAAGCTCTAAGAGTCAGACATTCTTCTCCCACTAAATCATATGAATGTCCTTTCCATTAGAAAGAGGGAATAAAAGAAGGTGGAGGCCTATAAAATCTAAAGCATTATGGAAGACCTTCTAAAAGCTCAGTCTTTTGCTAGAAAAGCAGGACGGTCTAGCTCCTCCTCGTGCACCTGAATTCAGATATTAAGCCGACCGCTTGTCTGTCTTCTGCAGGCGAACCCTGGGAGACCACCTCTTCATACATAAACTAGGAAAGAAATAGCGTTCATCAAGGTGTTGAGAGACCTTTTTATTTTTTCAAGCGTGTGTGCAATATTGGCACCTAGTGGTACTCATTACTGGTTAGTCCTCTTTCTTATCATGATGAAAATATGGAAGATTTTTCAGAATTTATTAAATCCATACAAACACTTTGGAACATGAGCTTTGAAGTCCAACTCCCTGAGCTTAAATCCTGCTTCCCTGTCTTAAAAGCCCTAAGACCTTGATCATTTTCACTAACTTTGCTGTGCCCCAATCCCCTCATCTGGGAAGTGGGGATAGTGGCTATACCTATCTCACTGGGTTGTTGTCGGACTTCCTGGCACACAGAAAGGTGCTCAATAAATATTAGCTTCATTCCAGGAGCTGAGAAGTGTGAAAGTTGGAGCAAAATTACCCTTTCTACTTAACCTTGTCATTATAAAGAACTTTCTCAGTTAAAGAAAAGAAAAAAAACTGCTGTCACTTTTCTCTAAGAGCAAAACTTGCCCATTAAGGAGCTACTTGAGTTGAAATGTATTATCAAGAGACCTTACTTTTGATGGATTGTGGCAAGTTCTGTATAGCACACAACTTGTGAAATGAAATGGGTTACGGTTTTGTAAACTCTTCCCACTCTAAGAAGCTTAGTGCCACTAGGGGTTCTCCAGCAACAATGCACACTTTTGTTGGGGTTTGACATTAGAAGTGTTTGATTGTTCAGTACCTCTTGTTTGAAGAGTTGCTTTACTACAACTTAATGGCAAATTCCATTCTGGATTTCCTGCCAACAAATCTATAAAGCTTTGTTTGAGACTGAAAGCATTCAGAACTTCTTCTTTATATTAAAAAAAAAAAAAAAAGCTGGGAGGTGCTGGGTGTATATTTAAAAAAAAAAAAAAGGAGGAGGAGAAGAAAAATCCTGTGGGTGTAGGATGAGTGTTTGCTGTAAGAACTGGCTGGTCGGCTCCAGAGTGGAGCAATTACAAAAGGTTTAAAAGGGCCAACATGAAGAGTGAGGCAAGGCGAGCAAGCAGCTCCATCATCGCCCCGCCCAGAAGAAACAGCCCTGCTCTGCCCCTTGCATTCAGCAGCTGGTTCCTGCTCTGAACTGAGGTGATGACAAAGCAGCTTTGGGGGCATTCTTACCAGGATGTAACATTATATAACTGCTGTTCTGCATGGCCTGCTGCAGGTGCCATGGGTTAATATCCAAGACTGGCATTCCAAGGTTAGGCTCAGGAAATAAATGCGTGGTGGTTTTCTTGCCAGTGTTCACAGATGGCACCTGGTCAAAGAGCCTTTCAGGCCTATGTTCCCAGGGCTGTATCCGTGTCAACCACCCGGTATTCATGTTGGAATAATGTAGATTAAAAATACAATGAAATTACCCACTAAAGGAGAACTTCTTAAAATGTGGATAAATATCATGCATATAATGATAAGTGAAAAGAATGGTTGCCAAAAGGTATGTAGCTGTATGAAGCAATTTATGTGACTTTCAACCTAAGGCTGAACAGCCCTCTATATCCACAGGTTCTGCATCATTGGGTTCAAGCAACTGTGAGTAGAAAACATTCAGAAGAAAACTTCCAGAAAACCCCCCAAAGCAAAACTTGCATTTGCCCACTCTCTGGCAACTATTAACTTAACATTTACATTGTATTTACAGTGTTTACATTGTATTTATGGTTATTTACACAGCATTTATTTTGTATTAGGTATTATAAGCAATCTAGCCACTCCAGTACTCTTGCCTAGAAAATCCCATGGATGGAGGAGCCTGGTGGGCTGCAGTCCGTGGGGTCGCTGGGAGTCGGACACGACTGAGCGACTTCACTTTCACTTTCACACATTGGAGAAGGAAATGGCAACCCACTCCAGTGTTCTTGCCTGGAGAATCCAAGGGATGGGGGAGCCTGGTGGGCTTCTGTCTATGGGGTCACACAGAGTCGGACACGACTGAAGTGACTTAGCAGCAGCAGCAGCAGCAGAGATGTTTTAGAGTATATGGGAGGATGTAAGTAAATCATATGCACAAACCACACCATTTTATATAAATGACTTGAGCATTCATAGATTTTGGTACCCGAGATGTTGTTAGAATCAGTTCTCCATGGATACCTAGGGACGACTATTATTTACAGAAGTATTCACCAAGTACGAAAGCATGGCCAGAAACCCCGAATACCAACTTCAGGACAGTCGGTCAGCTCCGCAGAAGGATAAAGAGATGAAGAGAGGGAGGAGAGAAAGAGGAACAAGCCCTACCTGTATTTGAGGGTTTTTTTCCTCTCTAAATCCAAAATAAAGAGATCTGAGACTAATAAATCAAGATGTTAGCATTTATTAAACGTAGGTGACAGGTGTGTGGATATCTATCATATGTTCTCTACTTTTCTGCTTTCAAATATTCCTAACTTAAATTTTTATTAGAAGATAGTAGTATATCTATATCATGAAATAGAGACCCATGTTTGATCCCTGGGTGGGGAAGATCCCCTGGAGAAGGAAATGGCACCCCACTCCAGTACTGTTGCCTGGAAAATCCCATGGACAGAGGAGCCTGGTGGGCTACAGTCCATGGGGTCGCAAAGAGTTGGATACAACGGAGTGACTGAGCGCATATATATGATGGAATACCAGGCAGCATTAAAAAGAATAAGGCAAGGGTATAGGTTATCAGACAAATATGTGCAAGAAATATTTTCGATCAAAAAAGCAGGCTGCTTACATTGCCCAGGCCAGAGTAGAGGCCAGATCCAGGTGGAATGGGGATGGTACAGACAGATGGGGGAGGGCCTCTGGACCACATCTTTCCCCTCATCTCTCCCTATCCTCTGGCTCACATATGCCAGCCACCTGGTGGGGGCTGCCACCATGTCCCTGACCTCCTGGGCCAACTTCTACACAGGGGTCAAGCTGTTTGTGACTGGGGGTGTTTAGCTGGGGTACGGGTGCAAGGCCTGTCAGGGTGCCCCGTGGAGGCCCCCATCATCCCTACCTGATTTCCCATATCTCCCCTTGGGCATCCCTGACTAGGACTCTCCCACCCCAAACTCAGTCTGCTGAATTTCAGCTCCTAACCCCATAGACTTGAAGCCTACTCACCAATGTGCCAAACCTCCCCACATGTTACCAAGGAAGTAATTTCCACCCAGAAAGAGGAGGCATCATCACAAAAGCAAGAACAAATACAAAACCAAGACAAAGTAGGTTGCTGTGTAGTTTGAAACTATAATCTATTTTTGCATAGTAAAATATACATATGTGTACACAAACACACACACACATCTAAAGTTTTCTGCTGGGCTCTATACTCATAATCAATGCCTAAAATCTCCATTGGATGTCACTCAAGCAACCACAAAAAACCTACTGGGTTCAAAACTCACTGGATCTTCATCTTTCCCTCCAGACATTCTCATCTTCTATTATTCCCCATCTCAGCACGTGAAACTATCATCCACTCTGGTGAAAATCCCAGGAGTCAATGACAAGTTCTCCCTTTCCCTCAAGGCCTGCTGGTCCTATCTGCCTGCTCTCTAACCCATCCCATCTTCTCACTTTCCCTGTCATCCTCCCATCTCACTCCCGCCGCAAGTCCATTGTCAATCACTGGAGGCCTGCAAGGGGTTCCCAACCAGGTCTCCTGACAGCAACTGTTGATCCCTACGACCCATTTGCCACATAGCCAGAGTGGTCCAGTAAAGACCTAGTGAAAGTAAAAGTCGCTCAGTTGTAGCTGACTCTTTGTAACCCCATGGACTATACAGTCCATGGAATTCTCCAGGACAGAATACTGGAGTAGGTAGCCTTTCCCTTCTCCAGGGGATCGTCCCAAAAGAGGTCTCCCACAATGCAGGCAGATTCTTTACCAGCTTAGCCACAAGGGAAGCCCAAGAATACTGAAGTGGGTAGCCTATCCCTTCTCCAGTGGATCTTCCCAACCCAGGAATAGAACTGGGGTCTCTTGCATTGCAGGCAGATTCTTTACCAACTGAGCTATCACGAAAGCCCTGTAAAGGCCTAAGTCATCCTTAACTAAAACCCATTAATACTCCCGCTGTTCTCAACTTCTTGATCATGCGTCTGGATCTGCCACTTTCCCCTGCCTCTTCAGGCACCATGTGTCCTTCCCTCCCCTGCACTCCAGGCACCCTGGAGGACTTTCATTTCCTGGGGATCATCGTTCTCCCTCTAGGGTCAGTGCACAGGCTGCTTCTCTTGCTTCAAATGCTCGATCCTCTTTTCCTTTGTATCAGATGTAACCATAAATTTAGTTAAAATGCCCATACTGAGGGAAAATCGAATAAATGTATTTATTTGTTAACAGTGGCCACTAGACTGCACAAGGTCAGTTTTCATTTCAATCCCAAAGAAGGGCAATGCCAAAGAATGTTCAAACTGCCATACAGTTGCACTCATTTTACTTGATAGCAAGATTACGCTCAAAATTCTTTAAGCTAGGCTTCAGCAGTACCTGAGAACCTCCAGGCGTATAAGAAGGGTTTCAAAGAGGCAGAGGAACCAGAGATCAAATTGCCAACATCCGCTGGATCATAGCAAAGGCAAGGGAATTCCAAAAATTCATCTACTTCTGCTTCATTGACTATGCTAAAGTCTTTGACTGTGTGGATCACAACAAACTGTGGAAAATTCTTAAAGAGATGGCAGTACCAGGCCACCTGACCTGCCTCCTAAGAAACCTGTATGCAGGTCAAGAAACAACAGTTAGAACAAGATGTGGAAAACTGACTGGTTCAAAATTGGGAAAGGAGTACAACAAGGCTGTATATTGTCACTCTGCTTATTTAACTTCCATGCAGAGTACATCATGAGAAATGCTGGGGTGGATGAATCACAAGCTGGAATCAAGATTGATGGAAGAAATACTGACAACCTCAGATAGGCAAATAATATCACTCTGATGGCAGAAAGTGAAGAGGAACTAAAGGGTTCTTGATGAAGGTGAAAAAGGAGAATGAAAAAGTTGGCTTAAAACACAACATTCAAAAAACTAAGATCATGGCATCCAGTCCCATCACTTCATTGCAAATAGAAGGGAGAAAAGCAGAAATAGTGACAGATCTTATGTTCTTCTACTCTAAAATCACTTCAGACAGTGACTGCAGCCATGAAATTAAAAGATGCTTGCTCCTTGGAAAGAAAGCTATGACAAATCTAGATAGCATATCTAAAAGCAGAGACATTACTTTGCAAACAAAGGTCCACACAGTCAAAGCTATGGCTTTTCCAGTAATGTATGGATGTGAGAGTTGGACCATAAAGAAGGCTGAGCGCCAAAGATTTGATGCTTTTGAATTGTCTAAAACAATTGAAGAAGACTGAAATTGGAGAAGACTCTTCAGAATCCCTTGGACTGCAAAGAGATCAAACCAGCCAATTTTCCTAAAGGAAATCAATCCTAAATAGTCACTGGAAGGGCTGTTGCTGAAGCTGAAGCTCCAATACTTTGGCCACTTAATGTGAAGAGCTGACTGAATGGAAAAGACCCTGATGCTGGGAAAGATTGAAGCAAAATGACAAGGGGGCAACAGAGGAGGAGATGGTTGGATGGCATCATCGACTCAATGGACATGAATTTCAGCAAAATCTGAAGGACAGGACAGCCTGGCATGCTGTGTTCCACGGGGTCACAAAGAGTCAGACATGACTGAACAACAATTTCTTGAGTAGCGTATTTATTTAATCCAGCAAATATCTATTGAATGCCAACTGTGTCCACAGATCAGTTCTAGATGTTATGGTTCCCTTGTTTGGCTTCCGCATCTCAAGCCCAATTGCTTTAAGGTTTACATTAGAGGTTTCATTTTGATTTTAGTCCTTTGTACAGGAACATCCAAGGCTAAGCCCAGCTCTGCTATGTGATGGCTGAGACTCAGTGGAAATGCAAACACATTTTCATTTCTCATAAGACCGAAAAACTTTTACAATAATAAACCATCACCTTCAGGAGACAAGGCTAAACAGCCATCATTGCAACCATTTTTCTCTTACTTATAGACAATTACAAGTCTAGAAAACAAGTAATTTTCACTGTTTTCCCATCAACCACTTGCTCTGAGATTTCTGCTTCCAGCCTGTCCACTCTTCCTAACGTTGGTGGCTCAAAACCAACTTTGGTAGAGAATCTGCCTGCAATGCACGATCCCTGGGTTCAATCCCTGGGTCAGGAAGATCCCCTGGGGAAGAGAATGACTACCCACTCCAGTATTCTTGCTTGGAGAATCTCATAGACAGTGGAGCATGGCAGGCTACAGTCCATGGGGTTGCAAAGAGTCAGACACGACTGAGCTACTCACACTTTCACTGAGGAATTTCAGAACTGGAGCCCAGGGTGAGCAGTTTCTAGGATATACAGAAAAGTACTCTGTGCACCACGTGCCCCGCACATCCGTCTTCTCATCTCCTTGGGCAGAGTTTCAAAAGCCTCCAGGCAAAAGTCTGTGAGGAAAACATCTGTTCGTAAAACCAGGTTGATTATCAATATTAATTCAACCCAGTTTCTGTTTTTCCTTTTTATTTCCCTAAAAGACCTAGACATTACTTTGCCAACAAACGTCTGTCTAGTCAAGGCTATGGTTTTTCCAGTAGTCATGTATGGATGTAAGAGTTGGACTATAAAGAAAGCTGAGTGTCAAAGAATTGGTGCTTCTGAACTGTGGTGTTGGAGAAGACTCTTGAGAGTCCCTTGGACTGCAAGGAGATCCAACCAGTCCATCCTGAAGTAAATCAGTCCTGAATGTTCGTTGGAAAGACTGATGCTGAAGTTGAAACTCCATTACTTTGGCCACCCGATGTGAAGAACTGACTTATTTGAAAATACCCTGATGCTGGGAAAGATTGAAGATGGGAGGAGAGGAGGACAACAGAAGATGAGGTGGTTGGATGGCATCACTGACTCAAAGGACATGAGTTTGAGTAAACTAGGGGACTTGGTGATGTACAGGGAGGCCTGGCGTGCTGCCGTCCATAGGGTCACAAAGAGTCAGACATTACTGAGTGACTGAACTGAATTGAAAAGACCTGAGTGTATAAGAAAATACTCAGTGAACATCTGACTAATTGTGGAGATGAGTGGAGGTAGTTAGTTTAGCACAGTGTTTAAAGCAACGGCTTTGGAGTCAGAGAAAGATTGCTCAACATGCTCTTTCCTTCATGACTTGCCCTTCGTTTCCAGACAAACTCCTACTCACCCATCAACACCCACCTTAAATAATCCCTTCTGGAAAATTTTTCCCAGTGCAATCAATGTAAATAGATAGTCCTTTTTTCCTGGGTTTCAAGAGCATGTCTATTATGTTTAGTTTAGCACTTGTCATGTTATCTTAAGTTATTTGTAAAATTTATGTCTCTTTCATTGAATAATGGCTTCCCTGATGGCTCAGCAGTAAAGAATCTACCTGAGATGCAGGAGACTTGGGCATGATCCCTGGGTTGGGAAGATCCCTTGGAGGAGGAAATGGCAACCTACTCCAATGTTCTTGCCTGGGAAATCCCACAGACAGAGGAGCCTGGCAGACTACGGTCCATGGGGTTACAAAAGAGTCAGTCAAGACATAATGGCTAAACAACAACACAATTGAATAACTAGGTTCTAGAAGGCAATGACACCCCACTCCAGTACTCTTGCCTGGAAAATCCCATGGACAGAGGAGCCTGGTAGGCTGCAGTCCATGGGGTCGCTAAGAGTCGGACACAGCTGAGCGACTTCACTTTTACTTTCATGCATTGCAGAAGGAAATGGCAACCCACTCCAGTGTTCTTGTCTGGAGAATCCCAGGGACGGGGGAGCCTGGTGGGCTGCCGTCTATGGGGTCGCACAGAGTCAGACGTGACTGAAGCGACTTAGCAGCAGCAGCACAAGGCCAGAAGCACACCTTGTTCTATTTAGTATGGGGTCTGTCATATATCATAGTGATCAAATACGAGCATTAAATAATCAGTCAGACCTGGGTTCAAATCCTGACTTTACCTCTTACCAGTTATTTAACTATGAGAAGTTAGTTCATCTCCATAAACCTGTTTCCTTATCTAAAAGATGTTTTCCTTTAAGAGTTGTTGAAAAAGTGAAATTGGAAAATTAAATTGGGTATTAAATTAGCTATTGTTGAGGAAATGAATTAAATATTTGATCTGGTAACTGGTCCGTACTGAAGGATTTTTTTAAACTCTCATTTTTATTACTAACTGCACAAATGTTTGTTAGTCAAATTAATAAAAGCATGGATCTAAACCTCTGATGATAACCCCTTCATGTCAGCTGAAGAAGGTACTGTGAGTGAAGTATAGGAAGAAATGTCACTAATATAGTGTCCACTTTTCTCATAAAATATATGGGTGTTTTAAAAGGTCACTTGTGAAGAATACCTGTTAGGAAAAAATAGCCTAATTGTTTTAAACTACTTCCTGAGTTAGGTAAAAATCAAACTCAATTTAAATGCTGAAGGTCTTATAATGTGCATTTCAGTCTGCCTGTTTGGGCAAGCGATTTTCTCTGGGAGCCTGCAAGAGACAGCTTAATTAGTGGTCGTTAGCAGGGATGCAGCTGATTACACACCACTTAAAAGCATTTCAGGTCAATTTTTTTTTCAGTTTGTAATCTTCTACTTTTATCTTTCCCTGGCAATTTTTCTGCTTACTCCTGATTGAAGTTTAAGAGATAGACACACTTTCATAAAATTTTATAGCCTGTTATTTTGCCTCAGGCTCTTCATCTTTTCTTAATTATGATCATAGTAGCATGAATCCCCAGAGTGCCTACTATGTGCTAGCCAGCCAGTGTACTGTCGGATATATCATATACCTCCTTTCCCCAGAGCTTATCACCATCTAACATACCAGAAAATTTGCTTCTTCTTTATTTCATTGTTAATCATCTTTTTCCTTCCAGCCCACCCTTCACTTCTAGGAAAGTAAGAGCCCAAAGTCAGGGATCTTTGTTTTGTTTCCTGATATACACCAAAAGATTAGAACAATGCCTGGCACATAGTAGATGCTCAATAAATATTTGTTGAATGAATGCATCTTCACAGAACCCTGAGGGAGCTAGTCTTACCATTATTTTGAGGTTGGAGAAACTGAGGAACAGGAATTTAAAATAAAAATCCTGGCATCAAAGAGCTAGTAAGCAGCATCAGAGGCCCTTGGACTCAGACTGATCGAACTCTAAATTCTCCACTTTCTCCACAAGGGAATGCCAAGTTGCAATCAAGTTCTCTTCTGGAACACATGCATCCCCTGTGCCCAGACTGACTTCAGACGAGATTTGAGCTGGAGGATGGCAATAGCAGGGTACACATGATTGTGTTGCCAGGGCTAGAAAAGGAGACAGGTCAGACTGCTGGCCACCAGTGGGTAGCTGAGAGCCAGGTTGCCTGACCGTAATACCCTCTGGCTCTGCACTCAAAGAGAACTTTCTGATCTTCTCAAATTCTGTTTTTCCTGCATGCCAGAAGTTAATATAATCACCCCTACCTCTTAAAGATCTCCCTAACTTTCTGTGAAGATTCATAGTGGTTGGGCAGAGACTTCAGGTCTTTAGAGAAAGGTGTTCTCTAAATGCCAGGTGTTCTCATTGAGATCACTTACTGCTATTCATACCCTTCGATATTTGGAACTAGACGCCTTGATTCCTGAACCTCTTTAGTCAAAACTCAAACCTGTTTAATAACCAGCTCCTTTCCTCTTTATGCTGTGAGTTGTGAAAATGTTGGCTGAGTTCCGTATTCCCATCCTGGATGTGGATTCTGGTGAGTGAGTCAAACTGAGAAATCATGACCTGTTGTGAATGGTTCGGTGCCCTCTCCTCATCATATATACTTCCTTGGAGTGCGCGCATGGTGAGTCATGTCTGACTCTGTGACCCCATGGCCTGTAGCCCACCAGGCTCCTCTGTCCAGGCAAGAATATTGGAGTGGGTTGCCATTTCCTCTTCCAGGGGATCTTCCCAACCCAGGGATCAAACCTGCATCTCCTGTGTCTCCTGCATTGCAGGTGGACTCTTTAACACTTGATCTTCTGATTCCATAGCTCCAGCTGCTATTTACTGATTGAATTCCCAATCAGCATCGCCCTCCCACTTTGCTTTCCAAACTCCAAACTCTTTTTTTTTTTTTTTGGACACACCACATGGTAGAATCTTAGTTCCCCAACC
The DNA here is from genome assembly GCF_049115385.1 of Moschus berezovskii. NCBI lineage: Eukaryota > Metazoa > Chordata > Mammalia > Artiodactyla > Moschidae > Moschus > Moschus berezovskii. Next base: position 44,112,528 of record NC_142473.1, read on the forward strand.
AGGAGGGATCCATCCAACCAGCACCTTCTGCATTGGAAGGCAGAGTTTCAACCACTGAACTACCAGGGAAGTCCCCAGACTCATTTGTGCAGAACTGGCTTCTGTGTACCTCCACCTGGATGAGTGAAAAGCATCTCGCATCCAGCATGTGCAAAACTCAGTTTCTCATCTTATCTCCAACTCTTAAACACCCCCCTCAATTCTTTCTCTAAATGAATGGCATCTGTCATTTTTTACTCCTCAGTCCTCATTTCTTCACCACCCACATCCAGGCATTAAGCTTTTTCTGTTCCAAATCAGAAATGCTTTACATCTGTTTACTCCTCTTGGTGTCTGCCCAGTTCTGACCTCAAGCAACTTCCTCACTGGTCTTTCTGGACAGTTTCTTCCTTTTACATGTGGCTACCGCAGATATCTTTTGACATGACAATCTGATGATGTTACCTACTCCAGCTCTAGGGTCTTCAGAACTGGCCCCAGTCCATCAGGATGTGCTCACACCTTGTCCTCACCACTGTCTTCCGTGCCTACCCTGTCTTTACACTCTTCACCTTCCCCTACATGCAGTGGTCTTCGTTTCTTCCTGCCTTCACACACTCTGTTCCCTTTGTCTGGAACACCTTTCCTTTTCTTAGTCACCCAGCACACTCACATGCATCTTTTGGGTCCCATCTTCTCTGCTTTTCCACATCCCCTGCAGGTGGAATAATACCCTTCTCTGTGGTTCTATAGCCATTTGTAAATGCCCTCTTTTACTAGCCAGGGTTCCCCAGAAAGATAGAACCAGTAGGAAAAGGATATATATGTAGGACGTGATTTATTATAAGGAATTGGCTCATGTTATTATGGATGCTAAGAAGTCTCCCAATCTGCTGTCTGTACCTTGGAGACTCAGAAAAGCCAATGGTTGATTTGGTCTGAATCTAAAAGCCTGAGAGCCAGGAGCACTGACGGTGGGACAAGACTGATGTCCCAGCTCAGCAAGAAGAGATGGATTCTTCTTTCCTCCAACTTTTTGTTCTATTCTGGCCTTCAACAGGTTGGATGATGCACATGGGGGAGGGCAAACTGCTTTACTGAGTCTACCAGTTCAAAGGTTAATTTCATCCAGAAACACTTTCACAGACACATGCAGAAATAATCTTTAGCCAAATATATGGGCACTTGTGATCCAGTCAAGGTGACAAAAAAATTAAGCATTACATCTCTCAAAAACAATTCTTACTAATAGCACCCTATAACACATATTTTGTGATGGGCACTTTTCTGACACTCATTTAATACCTGCAATAACGCAAAGAGTAGTTGTAATTTTACGTGCGTGCTAAGTCACTTCAGTTGTGTCCAACTCTTTGCAACCCTATGGACCATAGCCCGCCAGGCTCCTCTGTCCCTGGTATTCTCCAGGAAGGAATACTGGAGTGGGTTGCCATGCCCTTCTCCAGGGGATCTTCCTGACCCAGGGATCAAACCCACATCTCCTGCAGCTCCTGCTTTGCAGGTGAATTCTTTACTGCTGAGCCACTGGGGAAGCCCAGTTATTATCCTTATCTTCATTTTATTCTCATAAGACTAAGACTAGAGTTAACTCACTTGTCTGAGGTTACCCAGCTAGGAAATGGAATTGCCGATTCAGCTGGAGATAGTTTGCACCACAGTCTATGCACTACCCATTTCGTTTCTCACTATGAGATTTGTGTATCTGTCTAGACTGTAAGTTTGTTGGCTTCACCTTCAACTATTATGCCACCATCCCACTTCCTCTTGACTTTGTTGATTCACTAGTTTTCTGGATCTACAAGTCTATTTCTGTTTTTCTTTTTTTAAAATTTGTTTTGCAGGTTCCACACATCAGTTCAGTTCAGTTCAGTCACTCAGTCGTGTCTGACTCTGCGAACCTATGGACTGCAGCACACCAGGCCTCCCTGTCCATTACCAACTCCAGAGTCCACCCAAACCTATGTCCATTGAGTTGGTGATGCCATCCAACCATCTCATCCTCTCTCGTCCCCTTCTCCTCCTGCCCTCAATCGTTCCCAGCATCAGGGTCTTTTCCAATGAGTCAGTTCTTTGCATCAGGTGGTCAAAGTATTGGAGTTTCAGTTTCAGTATCAGTCCTTCCAATGAATATTCAGGACCGATTTCCTTTAGGATGGACTGGTTGGATCTCCTTGCCATCCAAAGGACTCTCAAGAGTGTTCTCCAACACCACAGTTCAAAAGCTTCAATTCTTCAGCACTCGGCTTTCTTTATAGTCCAACTCTCACATGCATATGTGACTACTGGAAAAACCATAGTTTTGACTATATGGAGTTTGTTGGCAAAGTGATTTCTCTGCTTTTTAGTGTGCTGTCTAGATTTGTCATAGCTTTCCTTCCAAGGAGTGAGTGTCTTTTAATTTCATGGCTGTAGTCACTGTCCACAGTGATTTTGGAGCCCAAGAAAATAAATTTGTCACTGCTTCCACCTTTTCCCCATCTATTTGCCATGAAGTTATAGGACTGGATGTCATGATAGTTTTTTGAATGTTGAGTTTTATTTTTTTTATTTTTTTGGTAATTAATTTATTTTTTATTGGAGGCAAATTATTTTACAATATTATATTGGTTGGTTTTTAAACCAGCCTTTTCTCTCTCCTTTTTCACCCTCATCAGAAGGCTATTCAGTTCCTCTTCAATTTCTGCCATTAGAGTGGCATCATCTGCTTATCTGAGGTTGCTGATATTTCTCTTAGCAATCTTGATTCCATCTTGTGATTCATCCAGCTCAGCACTTCACATGAAATACTCTGTGTATAAGTTAAACAAGCAGGGTGACAATGTACAGCCTTGTTGTACTCCTTTCCCAATTTTGAACCTGTCCATTGTTTCATGTCTAGTGCTAACTGTTGCTTCTTGACTTGCATACAGGTTTCTCAGAAGACAGGTAAGGTGGTCTGGTATTCCTATGTCTTTAAGAATTTTCCACAGTTTGTTGTGATCCACACAGTCAAAGGCTTTAACATAGTCAATGAAGCAGAAGTAGATGATTTTTTGGAATTCCCTTGCCTTTGCTATGATCCAGTGGATGTTGGCAATTTGATCTCTGGTTCCTCTGCCTTTTCCAAATCCAGCTTATACATCTGGAAGTTCTCAGTTCACATACTGCTAAAGCCTAGCTTGAAGTATTTTGAACATTACTTTGCTAGCATGTGAAATGAGGGCAATTGTAGGGTAGTTTAAACATTCTTTGGCATTGCCCTTCTTTGAGATTGCAATGAGAAGTCACCTTTCTCAATCCTGTGGTCACTACTGAGAGAATATCACCCCTCAAAGAAACTCTCAGTTATTTCCATTCTGCTTACTGCAAATGACTCTTGGTGAAAAACCGTGTTGTATCTAGATACAGACAGGGCTGTGCTCACTGATGCCAAGAAATCAAGATATAAAACATGTATTGCAATAAAATCTGACCACAACTTCCAAATGAATCAGGAGCACTGCTTCACAGGCAGGCCAATGCATCTCACATATTAAGTATCCTTTGTTGTTTATAGCTATAGAAGCTGCCGAGGTTGGGAGTAAGGGGAAGAAACCTGCCCAACCTTTCCTGTTGATGAAATTCCAGTGGAGTCTGGTTCTCAGGTTTGGTGATTATTGAGCCAAGTCTGGGAGATCTGACACTGAGCCAGGCTCTACTTTGTTGGCAGACCTGGAAAGCTTGGATGGGGTGGCTCAGAGGAAGGACCGAAAGACAGTGTGACTTGCTTAGAGCCTCTTGCACAGTAGATGTTCAATATACATTGGCTCCCCAAAAGGCTGAGGCATTCAAGAAAGAATTTATAGAGTATGATATTTGAATTAAGTTATAGGGGTTCTTGGAAGAATGGGAGGAAGGACAGACATTTGATATAGGAAGGATAGTGTGTGCAAAAGGAGAGAGGTATGAACAGGTAACCTCAAGTTGTCTGGTGAGGCTAGGGGAGGGTGGAAGTGGGAGATGAGGCTATAAGATGTATTGTGCTAAGATGTTTAGACTTTCTTCAACGGATAGCAGGAAGCTTTTGATGAATGCAGAGCACACGAGCGGCATAATCAGCCATGGGCTCATTCACCCCTCTCTTTCCTAGTTACTATTCCAGCATAAGCTTCCCCTACAGTCGGTGTTGCTTCCACTGATTTACCTCTCTCTGTTCCTTCACCTTCAGAACCCTTCCTCTCTCCATCCCAATTCTTGATGTCATCATAGAAACCTTCAGCATCCATGTGGATGTGTCTCCCAACACCCGTGGCCTCTCAGCTTTGATGACCTTCAACTTCAGCCATTGCCTGTAGCCATCCACACCCAGAGTCACATCACAGACCTTCTCCACCCTGAGGAACTCAAAGCCCAGGTGTTCTCTTCCTCTGTCATCCATTGAGCAGGCAGAAGAATCAGTCATGTCATTCCCCTGCTTGAAGCTTCTCAGTGAGTCTCAGGGCATTACAAATAAAACTCCAAACTCCTGCCTGTGGCCTTCTGCACCCTGTATGCTCTGGCCCTTGCCAGCTTCTCCAGTCTCATTGTGGGTCACTCTCCCCATCACCTTCCATTCTGCCTTTGCTCTTCATCCTTTAACCGCCGCAGTCATATCCCCACTCTCCTCACACCAGACTTCTCAAACGAATTCTCATTACTTGCTCTCCCCATCTTTCCACTTCCCACTCACTTCTCAAGCCACTAAATGTGGTTTCAGCACCCCCAGTCTTCTGACATTCCCTTCTCCAAGGCTACGGTTATAAACTGCCAAATAGAGTACTGGTAGCCACACTTGTTCTGAAATTCACTTTCCCTAAACATGATTTCCACAATGTTGCTTTTTCCTTTGTCTGCTTCTGTTTTTTCCTTAGTCTTTGTGAATTTTTCTTTTTCTATTTACTACTTAAACCTCCATGTTATCCAGAGCTCTAACTTCAGTACCTCATATTCCACTCTACACTCTTTGAGCATCTGATTCCCTGTGCATGGCTTCCCTCCCCCCATCAGATGCACCCACAGGCACCTCAACACAACAGATTCAAAGCTGAGCTCACCATCTCCCACTCCCACTTCATGCCAAGAGCCAGTCCACACCATTCAAGAAAAGCACTCACCCATATCTTCCCATTTGCCCAACCTGAAAATCTGGGAATCATTCCAGGTTGCTCATTCTCCCTCATCCTCCACCAGTGATTAACCTCCACACATGAGTGAGGCAGGGCTTCCCTGGTGGCTCAGACGGTAAAGAATCTGCCTGCAATAAGGGAAACCTGGGTTCGATCCCAGGGTCGAGAAGATCCCCTGGTGGAGGGCATGACAACCCACTCCAGTATTCTTGTCTGAAGAATCCCATGAACAGAGGAGCCTGGTGGGCTGCAGTCCGTGGGGTCACAAAGAGTCGGACACGACTGAGCGACTAAGCACAGCACAGTGAGTGAGGCAAGTTTCTAAAAGTCTCCATCCCTGCTTAAGCCCATCCTCCAGTTCAGGCCCTCCTCGTCTCTCTTCCAAACTTTTGGACCATCTGATGACTCTGTTCCCTGCCTTTGTTTTTTTATCTCTTGTCCTCATTGTGAAGTAAAGTGAAGTGAAAGTCGCTCAGTCGTATTTGACTCTTTGCGACCCCATGGACTAGAGTCTATGGAATTCTCCAGGCCAGCATACTGGAGTAGGTAGCCTTTCCCTTCTCCAGGGGATCTTCCCAACCCAGGAATTGAACCAGGGTCTCCTGAGTTGCAGGTGGATTCTTTACCAGCTGAGCCACCAGGGAAGCCCAAGAATACTGGGGTGGGTAGCCTATCCCTTCTCCAGCGGATCTTCCCAAACCAGGGTCTCCTGAGTTGCAGGTGGATTCTTCACCAGCTGAGCTATCCGAGAAGCCCCTTGTCCTCATTGGGTCATGTCTTATACAATTTTGTATCCTCTGGGGCTGCCACAGTGGCTGGCATGTAGTGTGTACTTATAGTAGGTGTTGGTGACTGTACCAATGAACACATGAATACATGACTAAAAGAAGGAATAAATGGGGCAAGGCACGTGACATTGCCTAGTTCAAAACAAGTCTACAAAATTAAAATTCATGTAACTTGCACAAGGACTTTGTGAGGTACTTATTATTATTCTTAACTTTTCTAGATTAATAATTTAGCCTAAACCATAGAATTAGTAAGTCAGAGAATCAGCAAGTGGAAAAGCCTGGATTTTAACCTATGGCTCCAAATCTTAAACTTCTCACCATGTCTTAGAGTTTTTCTCAGCAGTTGCATTATTATTTATTTATTTATGGCCATACTGTGTGGCTTGTGGGATTTAGTTCCCCCACCAGGGATTGAACCTGGGGCCTTGGCTGTGAGAGCACAGAGTCCTAACCACTGGACTACAAGGGAATTCCTAGCAGCTGCATTAATTTTAGGTCCTACCAACCATCTGGGTTTAACCAAATTATTTTACTTTGCAGCACTGTTTCTAAACAATACATTTTTTTCCCTTAGAAAATGAAATGTATCCATTTCCTTAAAGCACAAAGGTTTATCTTCATTGTTGCTGCTCCAAACAACGTGTGATCATGAGTAACTGCAGGTAGACATTTCAGTCCTGATGTGTATGTTCAAAAAATGGCCCTGGATACCAAAAATAGGAAGAATTGTATGCTACTCTGTGGCTTGAAACTTTCACTTCCTTGGTGATTTTGTCAGCCAATCATCTCCTAGAAAAGCTGACAGAGAAAGAACCTCATCCAAACAGAGTTTGATTTCCTGCACCGTCTTCTCTCAAACCACCTCCTCCTCCCATATTCCCTACTTCTGTAACTAGCCACCCATTTCCCAGACCAGAAACCTGGTTATCATCCCTGAGTCTTCCTTCTGCACATCCAATCCAGCACCCAGCCAACCTACTCCACCTCCTCAGCATTCCCGGGGTCTGCTCTCTCTTCATTCCAACGACTACTGCCTTCATTCAGGCCTCCACCTGAATCTTTGCTACGTTAGGAATCAGCCTCCTGTCACATCTCTCCATTTTCTGGTTTTGCACACACAAACTGCAATCCACACTGTAGCCAAGGTTATGATTCAAGCAGACACATCCCCTCATGGCAGATGTCTGCCTTTGAACCTCTAATGTCTTCTCTTTGGTCTCAAGATTAAGTCTACAGTCTTCATCATGGCACACAGGACCTATCATGGTCAAGCCCCTACCCACCTCACCAGCCTCCTCTCTCTGCACTTTCCACCTCTCAGCTCTGGCTTTGTGCTGTCTTCTTCTGCACTTTGCATGAACTGGTCCCTCCCTCTCCCACTTCAACTTGGTCAACTGCAACCAGTCCTTCAAATCTCAGCCTGGGCGTCATCGGCTCCCAGTGTCTCTGACTTCCACAATCTGGGTTAGATGCCTCCTTCATTTTCCCATGGGAGCCATATAGCATATTGTGATTGTATACTTGTTTGTCTACCCTTTACCCCCACACCTCTTACTCAGTGAGCTCTGCGAGAGTCAGGAGTGTGTCCTGTTCATCTCTTTGTCTCTAGTTTCCAAGCCCGTGGATGCTCATGAGTTTAAGTCAATGAATCCTTATCCTCACCTCTCCCAACTCCCCTTCCCTTGCCACTGCGGGGGATACACCAGTAGAACAGCCAGTGTGAATCAGTGTTAATGGAGCTGTGTGTAAGGCACCCTGGGAGCAAGGAGAAGGGAGCCATGGCAGCTTCGGATGTCTCAATGAACAGTATGGCAGAAATATGCCTGGGATTTAACTTTTGGAAAAACAGCAAATGGAAAGAGCACCCCAACTTACAATCCTGAAGAGCAACTTAAAAATACTTAATTCTCTAGGCCAGTGGTTCCTGTTCTGTTTCCATATGAGAACATGTTCTAATATCAAAAAGTTTCCATGTATCTGAGTAATAGTAGTTGACACGGAAAATCTTAAGATTCCTCTAACTTCAGGAAGGATTTTATGTATTCATCATAATGCCATCTACAAAGATTCACAAATTAGCAGTACATGAATGTGAAAGATGGTTTATTATGCCCTCTGACTGCCTGCTGTGGGTATGGGTTTGTGAATACCCTGTAAAAACTCTGCAGGGCCCCAAGCTGCCAGGGGTTTAGACTCACTTATGCTACAGTAGCCCTTTATGCCTCTCAGCTACCTTTTCCTCCTGGATCTGGACTGACTCAGAAAATGCACTGATGTAGAAGACAGACATGGCTGGAAAATGAGTAACCGGTTAACACCTTCATAACTAAGTGATTAATTCAGGCATTAAGAGATTAGTTCAAAACTTGAACACAGAATGATCAGATTAAATACTTTCCTTTAAGCAATTAATCAAAGAGTTACTCTACTCAAAAGACTGCTTTGCTTGATGAGAAGATCATCTGTCCAAGAGACAGAGGTCACTTTGTTATCCCTCAGGGTCTGCAGGTTGGTTGGTTCAGGGTCAGACTGAAGCTGCTCCAATGATTCAGTGCAATCTTCACTCTCATGGTTTTAGATCCTATTTTCAGCAGCTATGTTTACCCAAGATATAAGAAAACAGTCTCCCACAGTACTTTGCTCATACCTTAATTATGACACTTTAATCTTTTTTTTTAGTTATTTAAGTTATATGTACTTGCTTAAAAAGTCAAATGATACACAAATTTATAAAATAAAAAATAACAGTTTCTCATATCACTCCCTAATCCTATTTCCCAAAGATAACCAGAGAAAATAGTATAACAAAGTTTATTTTTCTGTTTTATTAAAAAGAAAAAATTCATACATATTTTCTATACTTCTCTTCTGCAATTTTTTTCACTTTCTACCATTACAATCCTTGAACCAATACATAAACCCAGAGAACAGTATAATGTATCCCCATATACCTATCACTTACATTCAACAAATATCAACAGCTTGCCAATTTTATTTATCTCTCCTGACCATCCAATTTTTCCATGAAATATTCGAGCAAATCTCAGACATTATCTTATTTCACCATATTATTTTATTTTGTTTTGCTAACAGGTAAAACCTTTTAAAAACAATCATTGTGCCATTGCTATATCAAAAAATAGCAATCATCCTTTAATAAACAGTCTATTTTTCCTGATTGTCCCTAAAATTTTTTTAACCCTTGGTTTGTTCAAGTTACTATCCCAAATAAAGTCCATAACTTGTTGGAATATCTCTTAGTCTCTTTCAGTTATAATGTTTATTTCTATTCCCTCTTTTAGGTTATTTATACATGAATTTTTGCCCTATAGAATTGCCCAGTCTAGATTTGACTATTACATACTCAGAATATTATTCCACATATTCTTCTCTTCTCCCTGTTTCCTATAAGCGCCACAATAGAACTAGACTCTTGATTAGATCCAGACTCAATTATTTGGGGTGGAATATTTAATACATGGGGCTAAGTGCTTTCTATCTTATCATAGTAGGAGGTACATCATGACTGGACGTCCCATGGATGTCAGTGTTGTCAACTGATCCATCCACTATAAAGTTTCCCATTAACTTGACACCTGCTCATTTTAATATCATCAATGATCACTATCTAGATGCATTAATTTGTTATGGGCTGCATATGGGTAATTTTCTATCATTTCTTCTGCATTTGCTAGATGAAATTCTTTTGTAAAGAAAAACCTTTTCTCATCTGCTGACTTAGAAACACAGCATGTACAAGAAAGACAGAAAAAATGTTCTCTTTATCACAAACTTCCAGAGTAACAACTTGGTATCCTAGCCACCTCATATTAATCAAAGTTGATTAATAGGTAAATTTTTTTGTAATATCATTGTGAACTCCTAGTCTTTGATATTTTTGTTTCAATTCATGGTATGTTTCAAATCACTATAGCTGCTGTTCTCACTGAAATTAATTTTTTCCTGTCTTTAACTTTGAAGCCCCTCCAGGTTGCCCCTGAGTTTATATATAGCATTAAATCCCCTACAGTTTCCTTGCTTTCTGGAACACAGGATATAGCAAGCCTATCTTATCTATTTCTCATCATGAATTTGGAATCAACCATTACTTCAAGGAGTCTTTTTAATAGAAAAAAATGGTATTTAGATATCAAGTATAGGTGTTAGTGACACCCCAGGCAGAAATTGATTCCAGGCCTTTTCTGTAGACAAAGCTAAGAAATGTCTAACTTCTAGAGCTATGAGATAAGTTTACACTATTGCCATTTCCTTGCTTTTTTATTTGACAATATAATATACATGATTGTTTTCATGTCAGCAATGCAGATCTAATTATTTTACTAGCTATGTAATATCAATATAATAGGTGTTAGTGATACCCCAGGCAGAAATTGATTCCAGGCCTTTTCTGTAGACAAAGCTAAGAAATGTCTAATTTTTAGAAGCTATGAAATAAGTTTACACTATTGCCATTTCCTTGCTTTTTATTTGACAATATAATATACATGATTGTTTTCATGTCAGCAATGCAGATCTAATTATTTTACTATCTGTGTAATATCAATATAATAGTATGACTATAATATGGTTTATATAACCAGTTTTCTCTTTAGGAAAAATATTAGTTAAAAAGGCTTAATAAATTTAAAATCCAAATACCAGTGTCTTAAAGGGCATTTTTAATTATTTAATGCTACCTATTTTATTGATTCTTACTTTTGCAGGCTTAACCCCTAGGCCTGGTATATAGCATGAACTCAACATTTGTGTATTGACTTGGATTGGGCAAGCCAAGGCTCACAGAAGAAGGTGTGGAAAAGAAAAAGTCCAGGCTAAGGCCTCTGTAACGACTACAAAGGACCTTGGGGAAAGCTCTATGCCACTGGTCCAAAGAGGATGGCAGACCCATCTCACAGATTAAGCCCATCCCACACCTAAACCCAACCCACAGATTAAAGCCAAGTTCAGCAGAGCATTGCCAGGATCAACCAACCCCCAAATGACTCACAGGTGCATAAGTGAGAACAAATGAATATTATTTTAAGCCACACTGAATTTGGGAGTAATTTGTTATACTTTATTATTGTCATATTCTTGGACAGAATGAATTAATAAAGATATCAATTCTGCTCAAGAATTGATCCCAATAAAATATACTGAGAAAGATTATTAGCTACATAAGATTTTCTATAACTGAAATTATAGATGATATCAAAATGAAGAGGGTGAGAGACCCGAGAAGTGAGACTAGTATGTTAAGATTCTTATCTTGCTTGGGGGCAAACACAGCACTTACAAGTTTATATAGAGGTCAGAAAAAATAAGCAGAAGTATGCTTGGAAAATAGAAGAGCAAAATTAAATGTATAACTTTGAAATCAGTCAAAGAAAAATCTACCCATCCAATGAAAGAAAAAAAAAAGGAAAAAAAATCTTGTAAGTGACTTAAGTTGGAATGGCACAGAAAGGACCTCCAGAAAGCCACTTGTCAATAAAAGTAACAAGAATACTGTAAAAAAAAAAAAAATCATCAAAAACCTAAGTGTTAGAGCTAAAACTATGAAACTCTTAGAAGAAAATAGAGGAAAACTTCCGGACATTCAAGAAATCCAAGGATTTCTTGGATATAACACCAAAAAAACACAACAAAGGAAAAAATAAGTAAGTTGGATCCCATAAAAAAAAAATTAAACAAAAAACTTATGCATCAAACACACCATCAACAAAGGCAATAAATGGAATGGGAGAAAATATTTATAAATCATACATCTGATAAGGGATTGATATTCAGAATATACAAAGAACTACAACCCAACAATAAGAGTAACAACAACAAAAACAGTCTAATTCAAAGTGGACAAAGGACTTGAGAAGACATTTCTCCACCGAAGATAATAGAGGTTATCGGGGTTGAGGAGAGGAAAGAGGATGAGGTACATATATACAATAGAATATTACTCAGCCATTAAAAAGGATGAAACAATGCCATTTGCAGCAACATAGATAGACCTAGGGATTATCATACTAAGTGAAGTAAGCCAAAGACATATCACAAGATATTGCTTATATATGGACTCTTTAAAATTGTTACAAAGTAATTTATTCACAAAACAGAAATAGACTCACAGAGAACAAACTTATGATTACCAGGGGAAAGAGGAGGGGTAGATTGGGGGTTTGAGATTAACATGTACACACTGCTATATTTAAAATATATAGCCAACAAGGACCTACTGTGTGGAACACAGAACTCTGGCTTAATAACCTAAATGATAAAAATAATTTGAAGAATAATAGACGCACGTATGTGTATAACTGAAAACTTCCAAATGTACAAGGCAGAGGAACCAGAGATTGAATTGCCAACATTCACTGGATCATAGAAAGAGCAAAGAAATTCCAGGGAAACGTCTACTTCTGCTTCATTGACTACACTAAAGCCTTTGACTGTGTGGATCACAATAAACTGTGGAAAATTCTTAAAGAGATGGGAACACCAGACCACCTTACCTGCCTCCTGAGAAACCTGCATGCAGGTCAACAAGCAACAGTTAGAAAAGGACATGCAATAACGGACTGGTTCAAAATTGGGAAAGGGATACATTCAAGGCTGTATATCGTCACCCTGCTTATTTAACATATGTGCAGAGTACATCATGAGAAATGCTGGCTGGATGAATCACAAGCTGAAATCAAGATTGTTAGGAGAAATATCCACAAGCTCAGATATGCAGATGACACCACCCTAATGGCAGAAAGCAAAGAGGAACTAAAGAGCCTCTTGATAAGGGTGAAAGAAGACAGTTTAAAAGCTGGCTTAAAATAACATTCAAAAGACTAAGATCATGGCATCAGTTCCCATCACTTCATGGCAAATAAATGGGGAAACAATGGAAACAGTGACAGATTTTATTTTCTTGGGCTCCAAAATCACCGTGAACTGTGACTACAGTCATGAAATTAAAAGATGCTTGCTCCATGGAAGGAAAGCTATGACAAACTTAGCATATTGAAAAGCAGACATCACTTTGCCAATGAAGATCTGTATAGTCAAAGTTATGGTTTTTCCAGTAATCATGTATGGATATGAGAATTGGACCATAAAGAAGGCTGAGCACTAAAGAATTGCTGCTTTCAAACTGTGGTGCAGGAGAGGACTTTTGAGAGTCCCTTGGACAGCAGATTAAAAAACAGAGACATTACTTTGCCAGCAAAGGTCCATCTAGTCAAGGCTATGGTTTTTCCATTAGTCATGTATGGATGTAAGAATTGGACTCTAAAGAAAGCTGAGCACTGAAGAATTGATGCTTTTGAACTGTGGTGTTGGAGAACACTCTTGAGAGTCCCTTGGACTGCAAGGATATCCAACCAGTCCATTCTAAAGGAGATTAGTCCTGGGTGTTCAGTGGAAGGACTGATGTTGAAGCTGAAACTCCAATACTTTGGCCACCTGATGCAAAGAGCTGACTCATTTGAAAAGATCCTGATGCTGGGAAAGATTGAGGGCAGGAGGAGAAGGGGATGACAGAGGATGAGATGGTTGGATAGCCTTACTGACTCAATGGACATGAGTCTGAGTAAGCTCCGGGAGTTGGTGACGGACAGGGAAGCCTGCCGTGCATGTCACAAAGTCGGACACCACTTAGCGACTGAACAATAACAATAACTGAATCACTTCGAAATTAACACACTGCTAATCAACTATGCTCCAATATAAAGTTTAAATTTTTTAATTAAAAAGATATAGCATTTCCCATTAAAAGGAATCAGAGCTTCTTATAGCGATGGTTGATTTCAGGTCTGAGTCAGAAAATGTACAGTCTGAGCTTGGAACATCTTGACACAACGAAGAGCAAAGGAAGCTATCAAAGATTATGAAAAATGTGTGAAAAGGATTCAGAACTAACCAAAGAAGCTCCCACTCAGCCAATAATAGTACCAAAAATACAGTAGATTGAAACACATTAAATATTTTAAGGTCAAAATTTAATAATGATTCCCAAAAGGATGAGCAATAGGATAAAAAGCTCATTAGCCACCTTTGGAGAATGCTAGGGGGAAAATCATATTATTTTGAATGCCGTAAATAAAAATAAAATGTAGAAATGCTGCTTTTATCCTATATTTCAGGATAATCAACATGTAAACTGTTCTTCAGGGTGACATTTGACAAAAGGGAGAACCTTTCTTTAGAAGTATTCCAGTTAATGTGAGTGAGAAAGGAATCAGGGAGGGAGAGGATAAAAAGAGTGAGGGAAAGGAAAAGACACAATGAAGAGGTGGGCGGAGGATGTGAGGCCAATATTAGTAGAAGAAAATATCGTGTCATTCTTTTATACAACTTCTTAACCAAGAACTCTAAACCACAAACCATAAGGGAAAGATGGGGGTGCTAGATTTGACTGTAGTAAAAAATTCATTTTTTCAACAACAAATACCAAAGACATAGTTAAAGATGAAGGACAAATTACAGTAAGATATTTACACTTGTTCTAAGGTTAATAAGAAAGTAACATTCAGAAGAAGTAAGGAACTCTTGCAAATCTGCCAGAAAGAGGAGACCCAAAGGGAAAATGGTTGATAGCAACAGGCAGTGAACAGAATAACCCAAAGGATAATGAGCGTACGAAGGTCAATTTCACCTAGAACTCAAAAAGAAATGTCAAGTAAAGCCAACTTGTAAATAGTAGAAAGTTGGATAATATCAAGTGCTGGTAAGACTGTGTGGAAAATGGGAATCTTCACTGCTGATGAAAGCCTGACCTGGTAGAGCCTTTTGGAAGAGCAATTAAGCCATTCAGCACTGAAACAGCTGGGTTTTAAACCTCAAATTATCACATATGGCCATTGATCTCTGTCTGCAACATTGCAGACATTACTGCAACATTGTTTGAGGACTTCGTTACAATCTAGATGTCCCTCACTAATGTTAGTTGCTCAGTTTCTGTCCGACTCTTGGCGACCCCATGGACTGTAGCCCACTGTCCAGGCTCCTCTGTCCATGGAATTCTCCAGGCCAGAATACGGAGTGGGTTGCCATTCCCTTCTCCAGGGGATCTTCCCCACCCAAGGATCGAACCCAGGTCTCCTGCATTACAAGCAGATTCTTTACCTTCTGAGACACCAGGGAAGCCCACTAAGGAAATGTATAAATTAAAGTAACAGTGTACTATGCAGGTCAGAAATAATGAACTAGATTTACAAACTGTAGTGTGGGGTGCTCACACAAACACAATATCGTGTAAAAAAGAGAGAAATACAATGAGCTTTGTAGCTCAACAAAGGTCATATATATTGAACATAAGCCCACAGACTGTTTCTTTCTACTTTCCAAGGATACATAAACGAAGCAAATAGATTGTGCCAGTGCATTGCTCAACTTCAGGATTACTATTCACACAGTTTCCTATGTGAATGGTGCCCTCTGCTGCACGATTCCAGAATACAGCATGAATGGTGCCCCCTGGAGGTGTGCAACATGACAGCCCTGTATGTGTTAAGATGGCTTTGGAAGATTATAGACTACACTAAAATAGGTGTCTATGGTGGGGAGAAAGGAAATGGAAGTAGGATTGGGGGAGGAAACATGAAGTAAAAATTAGAAGAGGGACCTTGTACAAACTGAGGATGGCAGTGTGACCTCAATGAAGAAATATGATCCACTCAACTCTGTGGTCTTAAGGTGGGAAAGGATGACTCTGAAGACAGGTCTTGAGCTGGCTAATCAACAACCTTATAAATCGTGCTAAGAAATGTGGATTTTATCCTGAAAGCAATAGGGAATCCTGGAGATGTTTGAAACAGGAAAATTTTGCATGGGACTGGATGAGAGGGGCAGAGATTGGGGCAGTGGTCTTTCACAGCAATCCACTCTAGGTGTCCACATGTGCGGTGGAGTCAGCATGGACACAGAAATGCCCTAAATCAGGTGTGCCTGCCCAACACCATGGGCACAGGGATCTTTGGAAGACCCAACTCTGCCTCCCTTCACCCTTCTCCGATCCTCAAGTACCAGAGGCTCAATAAGGAACAAGACCTGGTAAAAGCTGGCAACAGCTCCTGCAAAGTCCTGGTTGGTACTGCCTTCCAGATGTGACTGTGAACAGGGCACTGCTGTCTGCTCTGATGGCCAAGGATTCCAGTTGCTGACTGTGCACCTTGAACTTGGGACACTCAGTCAAAGTCTCCGTGGTGACACAGAGGGTACTAATTTTATGTGAGAACACTGGCGAAGTTTTCAGCTCTCAGAGAGATGCCCAGATATTTACACAGGAATTTCTCCTCCTTCATCTTCTCCTAAATGCTCACACTTACTGGCCCTATGGTTTTGAAAAAAATCATTCCATCTCTCTGGTGGAAACACCTGAATAAGACTTGATAGTCTCTGAGTACCGCTTTCTCTAGTGCCAACACTGAGGGCTGTGAGCAATCTTTTTTCTGAGTGTGCAGAGCATTTCTTGGGTAAATGTACCTGGAGTGATGCAGCAAAATGGGTACAGATTTTAGTCAGGCTTAGGTTAGACTCTTGCATCTAGTACTCACCACGTGGGTGGCCTTAGCTTCTTTATCTATAAAAACTGGAGGTTAAAAAGGTCTATCACAAAAGACGAATGTAGGGAAAAAATGCGCGGGAACTCAGCACGAGGAGCTAGTATTTGGAAAGTGCTCAAGAATAGACAGTCCCTCCTCATTTCCCTTCGTTTCTTTTTAAGAGAACGCATTCCACAAACTCTTTCACACGGAAAGTCTCACAAATTGTCATGACCAAATTTTCCCTTTTCAAGAATTTAAGGGTGAATTCAAGTATAGTATCAAATGTAGAAAGAAATGCCTAGAAAAATCTAAACTGTTAATTATAGGCTGTTAATAAACAAGTGGGCTTATGTATTTATTTTGGTTTAATTTTTGATAGGATGGATAGGGAGAAGCATGAAATCAAGTATGTTCTATGATACCACCTTCTGAGGATAATCTTTTCTACTAGACTCAAGATGGAAAAAGACAGTGAATATTTTCTTTCTATAAATCTGATTCTATTCATTAATCCCCTTAAGTTGCTCTTGTAGAGTTTTTGGCCCTCCTGCTCACATGGGTCCCCTAGACAAGATTGCTACTAATAAGCAAGAGTTCAGGGAAATTAAAGAAGTGGGAAGAATAGAAAGCACCGTGTCCTCTTAACACTTCTAATCGGATGACCTGCCCTTCAGGCTGTATGGATATTTTAAGTCAGTGGTCTCCAGTCCTGGGTTCCAGGGGCCACAATGAATTAACTAATTAATTTTGGTTAAAATACTTTCTTAACAAAATACAATACCTAATGAGAGTCAAGGTGTGGTGAAACATGTACTGTTATGCAAGGCAGATTGTAATTAGACCAAATCTTTTGAAAGGCAATTTGGCAATTAAGTATCAAGGCTTTAAGTGTTTGTACTCTTTGACCTGAGAATTCTCTTTTGGGGAACTTATCTTATTGGTGGAGAGCAGTATCTAATTAGGAAAACAGATACGAACACAAAGAAGCTTATCACAGTGTTGTTTTATAATAGAAAAAAAAAGGGGGAACAACCTAATAACATGAGAACAATTATACGCAATGGGGTGCCTCCAATGCATGGGTGGAGCCGTATACAAGGAATCTGTTGAAATCTGAGCCCAAAAGCATTCAGACAATCTCATTAAAATTATATTTTAAAAAAAGAGGCAAAATAAAAATCTTCACAATTCAAAAGGTCTGGAAGGAAATATACCAAATTTTGACAATGATAGCTTTAGGTGACGTGATTTTGAGTGACTTCCTTCTTATTTGTTATTTTTAGGACCACCATAAAGAGTATAGAACATAAATTTTGTAATTAGCAAATCATCATCACCATTGTCCTGTTTTATGAGAAAGTAAACAGAGATGCCAGATAAAATCTTTTTGGCTTGGGAGATGGCCGAGAATGGGATCACTAAGATCAAAGATACAATAAATTCTACCAATTCCAAAAAAAGATGGGGCTGGTGGTAAGGAGCCGGCTCCATTTCATCCTCTCCTCCACAAGCTTGCTGATTCCTCCCCAGGAATTCTGCTAGACGTGGAGCACAGGACAGGAGGTGGTTTTCCCGGCACACTTAAATCCTGGGGCTGGTGCATTCACTCTTACGCATTCATTCTCATTTCTTAGTGGCATGCTGATTGTTTTAAAAGTGAATGAAATTTTAAGACTAAGGTCGCACAGAGTCGGACACGACTGAAGCGACTTAGCAGCAGCGGCAGCATTTGCGAGGCACTTTCCAAGCACAGGCACTGTTTCGCTACTTTTTATCCCCATATTTCACCTTCCTCAGGCTTGCAAGAGTTCTCAGTAAAAGGAACCATTGTTTCTTTTTTTCACCCTGTTCTCCTTTCTCCTACCCACACAGAAAGTGCCTTTGGGGGATATAATAGTTGATTTGGATGAAAGAAAAAATGGGCAGACTGGGTCACCCTTTGTTATAAACAAAACCTCCTTCACTGCCTGAAGAGGTAGCTGGAGAAGCATCTTCCGGTGGCCAGCATAGGAAGGTTCTAGAAAGAGGGCACCAGAAAACCCTGCAGGCCTTCTCCCTGTGATGTGGCTTATTTGCTTTATGGGCTTCAGGCATATTTGCTGACATCAGCAGCCTGTCAAAGTTTAAAATAATAATAGTGAAAAGGAAAACAGCCCCTTTCTGCCAGGCAGTCCTGTTCTGCCAACTTCTGTGTTCTCTTTTGAGTTAATAAACGTCCAAGAACCACCTCCCCTGCCACCCTGGGGGCGGGGAAAAAAGCACAATAATTTTAAAACCACCAGGTCAGGCTATTGCCAGCATAAACCATTCAGACAAGTAGCGTTTGTCACACTCTAATGAGGATTTTACCTCTGCCTCCAAAAGAAAGCTATCATTAGGCTTTGTGTTTATGGGATCAGATGATTGTCTAGGGACAGTGGGTTTCTTTTGGTCCCTTCCTCATTTTAGTCATGCCCAAGACCAAATCCATAGGTGTTTTCTGCATCAGATGAAATGAAAAAACCATAATTATGCCAGCTAATGTCTTTGGAAAACATCAATTAAGAAAACGGCCTTTTAATTCCCATTTTGCTTGAAAATCTGAAAATATCTACACATGTTGTAATAGCATGGTGATGGTGGAGGGTGGGGGGAAGCCTGTCTCTTAAAAAGGAGACAGCTCAAATGGTTTGAGGAGGTCAGGTGAGCAGGTCGCTCTTGGCAACAAGTAGAGAATCTCTCCAAGGAAAGAAAGTTCTTTATAAAGCAAGACCTTAAGTTATCTTCCCATGTAGTACTGAAACTGGAGCCAGCCCCTACACAGTGAGGCTGATACCAGGCTGGCACCGCACACACACCCCATTGTTAATACCTCCTCAGGAGAGATTAGATCCCCACATTCCTCAGAAGTTCTGAGCTCCGGAGGGAACACCACCAGCAGGCTCCTTCCACCCGGGCAACAACTAGCTACAACTGATAAGTTTTCATTGAAATAACTGGAACAATTACACTGAGTCCCCACAGGGCTCTGTCACTAGCTATTAAGAGAGAAGCATTGCACTTGCATGCTGTGGTGTCTGCAAAGGTGTGAGCCAGACAAGAGCAATTCAAGTCAAGTCTTTAGCTCCATTTTATATGCTTTTATCAATGGCTACGTGCTGTTGTGAACCAAATTCTTCACCTAAGATGTACTATTAGATCGTTTTATGTTATGTTTCCTTTTCAGGTCTTATCTAGTAAACTTGATATTTACACTATCTCGATTTAGGTTTGGACAAGTAACTAATTAATCTCTGACCAAAGATAGACTTGGGTTTGTTTGGTAAAATCTGTTGAGGTCATGGCTGGTTTTAATCATGTAGCTTAGTTAAAAAGTTGAACACTAACAAAGATCTTTGCTTTCAAGGCTTACCTTTCAATCAGAGTGCTCATTAAACAGCAAATGTAGTTGTACTTGAATTCTGCAACTTCCCTTTTATTTTTTCTGGAATAACAGTGTCTGAAGGATTGAGTGGCAATAAGAATAAAAGGACAACACACATCACCTTTGCAGGAGCAAATTGTAAAGGGCCTAGATTAAATTTTAACCAGGGGTTATGTCCACCCTGATTCTGTATCTCAAAGGGTTAGGTTTGGCTTTGAGAATAATAAAAGGTGAGTTTGAGAAAAAGGACCCTATTTTAACATATACTGTATTTGCTAGGAGGAGACAGAGTTAGTCTTTGAAAGAAAATAAAAGGCAAAGAGTTTAGCAGATGGGTAATTCCCAAATATGCAGAAATGTAAACAGCCAGGATTTGGGTGCCTATGGGTTTTTATCAAAGATGTAAGGCTGAGGCCAACACCAGTGCGTCCTCTTTGGCTAGTTTTAACACGTTCACAGTCAATTAACATTCAAGGAATTTCCTTTTCACCCAAGTGTTTCTTTAAAAAGTATTTTATACCACGAGCTAAAGTTCTAGCTGCCATCAGTCCTTCCCATACAAAAAATTGATGAAATCGCCATAATACTTTTTTCTTTTTCTTTTTTTGAAAATGGGCTCGGACCACGTCAATTTCCTGGGGCGTTTGTTTTCCAATATAAGGGGGTTTTCACCTGCTCCCTCCTTCCTTCCCCTGAGAGAGCTTGTAGTGGAGACCCAACTTCCTCGTCCAGCAACACCCTCCACTTTCACTCCGCGGCCTGAGCAGCGCCGCGCAGGCCCGGCGTCCCCCACCCTCCCGCTGCCCAGTCAGAGGGCTGCTGGCCGGCGAAAGCTCCGGGCCCACTCCCCTCCGGGTTTCAAGTCCCTGAGCCGGCCAGGCCGGAGTTGTTTAAGGAAGGGAGAGGCGGCCGTCTCCCCCTCCCACCCAGCTCCTCCTACACAAGGGATTCGCACACGGGCACCGAGTCCGAATCCTGGCTGTGCATGGAGCTCAGCCCGGTGTCCGAGTCCTCGTCGTTACCAGGACAGCTCTTGGCCAGTCCGCGGGCCTGGTCCACCCACACCTCGGCGCAGGCCTGCGGCCCAGGGTCCCGCGAGGGCCCACTGGACACCGGAGTCCCATCGGGCGCTACCGTCAGCTCCAACGTGTGCAAAGTCTGGAGAAGGCCCTGGAGCTCGCGCTCCTTGCTGTCCCACTGCTGCTGGCTGTAATCCAAGTCCGACTTGACGGCCTCCAGGTCGGTGTTGAGCCGGAGCCCGATGTAGAGGCTGGTGCTGAGCTGCGTCCGGACCCGCTCGCGCTCCAGCAGCAGCTCACCGTCGAGGCCGCCCTCGGCCTCCGGGGGCTCCTCCCGCGCTGCGAGCTCCTCCTGGCGCCTCCGCATCCACCTCTGGTTCAGCTCCTCCTGGATTTCGGCCGAGAGGCGCTCGAGCAACTCCTCCTGCTGGGCCCGCTGCTCCTGCAACTGCAGCAGGTCGTCGCAGCGCCGGGCCAGCTCCTCCAGCGCCACCGCCTTCGCCTCGCCGTCCAGGGGCGGCGGCGTTGGCGTCGTTGTCGTCGCTGCCGCCGGCTCGGGCTCCGGCTCGGGCTCCTCTCCTGGGCCGGTACCGTCGAGTTCGATCCCGGCCCCCACCAAGTAGGTGTCCTGCACGTAGTTCACTCCGTGTCGCCGCATGCGGTCCAGATGCACCTTGGCTTCGTAGCGGTCGATCTCGCGGTCCAGCTCCCGAAGCCGCTGCACCTGCTGACGGATGGTGTGGTCCTGGGAGAGCACCAAGTGCACCAGCGTCTCCATACGCTCCAGCGAGGCGCTCTCGGTGGCCCGCGGCGACGGCGACGAACAGGATGAGGCTGCGGACGACGACGTGGACGAACAGGGCGACGACGGCTGCTGCTGGCGCCGCCGGTTGAGCTTGGCCAGCTTGCGGAAGGCCTTGCGCACCACCCGTCGCTGCTTCTCCTGGGTCAGGGCTAGGCTGGGCCGCGCTGGGACCCCCCGCGCGGAGCAGGGGCGCTCGCGACTGAGCACGACGCGCGCCTCGGCACTGCGGGGGCCCGCGTTGGGCAGCGACGCCTCGCTGCGCACCAGCACGAAGCGAACGTTCTCCTGCTCTTCGCCCCAGGCGGCCCAGAGGCGCAAGATGCGCGTCTTGTTGGGCAAGATGCGCTCAAAGCCCCGCCACTTCTCCACGATGCAATAGCACTGCGGGGGCCCGCACAGCATGCCCTGGGGCAGCGCCTCATCGTCGTCGTCCTCGTCGTCCTCGTCCAGGGACTCCGGCAGCTCTCCTGGGCCTGGCGGGTCGCCGGCCGCCCCCCGCCGCCGGCTCCGCCGCTGCCGCCGTCGCCGCCGGCAGCCATCCTCCAGGAGCACCCGCACTACATCCGAACAAGTGGTGCGGCGGGAGAGGCCGGACACCAGTTTCTCCTCCTGGCAGATCCACACTGATATCTTCTTCTCCGAAGGATCCATGGCGCAACCGGGACGCAGGTGGCGCGGGGCGCGGGGGGCCGAGTCCCACTGGGGCGGCAGGGGCAGCAGGCAGCCCAGCAGCTCCGGAAGAAGGACTGGAGCTCGGGACCCTCGCTCTCTTCAGCAGCGGCCCCTCTCCCCGCTGCGCACGGAAGGCAAGCTGACGCGGGGCCCCGCCGGGACGGTGCGCTCCTAGAACCGCGCGCCGGGGCTGGGGCTCCCGCGGCTCGGCTCTGCCCAAGCTTCCCCGGGCCTTTGGGTTTTGCTCCTCCCCACGTGGCTCCTCCCCCTCCCGCTCCCAGCGCCCGGAGCTGCTGCCAGAACGCGGCAGGCGCGGAGCCCAGGCCCGCCCCCCTCCCGCCCTGCGGGCTTGGGGACTCTGCAGCGCGTCGCTGTGAGAGGGGGACTCCGGGACCCCTCCTCCCAAGGGCCTGGAGCCTGTGCCTCGGCGCGGATTAGCTCTGCGTCTCCCTGGGCCCACTGGCTCCTCTCCTTGGGTCTAGAGCTAGCTAGACTGACTTTTGCATCTTTCTTGGCGCCCCAGGGGCGTTTCCTGGACTTTCAGAGCAGCGCCGTCTGACAAGTGCCCCGGCACAGAGAAACCGAGACGCTGAGCATCTCTAACGAAGATTAACCTGACCTCTAGCTGGGATCTGTAACTGCAGTCTACAACGCGGAAGGCCTTCGGTCTTCTTAGTCTGAAGGCAGAGTTTGCATATGGAAGGAGAACTGGCGGGGCAGTGTGCTCCAGGAGCAAGTATAGATTAGATTAGTAAAATCTAGACTTGCGGGGTACTTCCTGGCATCGTCGTGTCTTTGACTCCTCACGTAGCCTCGGCGTCGCATAGCCTTCTTGGTAGGGGACCCCTGATTCTAGAGGGTGTTCCAGGCCCAAGCTCTTTTTCCAGATCCCACCTTCATAAAGAGAAACCTCGTCGTTACCGCGACAGTTTCTGGCATTACCCAGTCCCCAGATGTGGTCAAGTGGAGATAAGAGCCAGCTTGCACAGCTCAAGAAATCTAAGAGCAAAATGCAAATAAGCTTTTTTTTCATCCTCAGATGCTGATGAGGATGGTTCATTGTGTGCAAGTCTTGCTCCCAACTTGTCCTTGGAGCATAGGCTTGATAAGATCACTCCTTTGCTTCAAGACCTTGAATGGCTCCTCACTGCCTCTTGAATAAAATATTTTATTTATTCTTTCATTCATGCACTCGATAAATATTTGAGTACCCACTGTGCTCCAGTATTCAACACAGGTGCTAAACGTGTCCAACACAGGACCTTCTGTGCTCTGATAACAGGGAGCATGAAGTGCCAGAGGAATACTAGAATAGTGTCCTACTCAATCTGCAAGAGTTGAGGAAGGATTTCTGGGGAAGTGTCATCTTGGCAAGACTGAACGCACCATTTGAGTCATCCAAAGGAAAAATAAGTAGATGGGACAATTCCATGTGTCGGTATTTGGACTGATCCTAAGGGCAATGAGAAGTCATGGAGTGTGGATTCTGAGGTCAGACTTCCTGAGGAAAAATCTCAACCTGTCCCTTACTACCTCTGCAATCTTAGAAAAAGTATTTCATCTCTCTGAGCTTCACCTGTGAAATGGTGATAATACAAATACCTGCCTGATGCAAACTATTTTATACAGGATGGATAAACAACAAGGTCCTACTGTATAGCACAGGGAACTGTATTTAATATCTTGTCATAAACCATAATGGAAAAGAATGTGTATATATATATATATATAACTGAGTATATGTATATATATATATATATAACTGAATCACTTTTCTGTACAGCAGAAATTAACACAACATTGTAAATCAACGATACTTCAATTAAATGTTTAAAAAACCTACCTAATAACTCTAAAAGGACTGCTATGAGGATTAGATGCTTGGACCTGTTAAGTCTACAATAGAAATTTTATTGGAGGATTAGGAGTCACATGGTGTATTAGTCTTCTATTGTTGTTAACAAATTACCACAAATTTAGTGGCTTAAAATAACACCCTTTTTATTAGTCCTGCAGGTTAGAAGACCAGCATGGCATGTCTGGGTCTTCTGGCACATGGTCTCCCAAGGCTTAAAGGCAAGGTTTTCGCTGGGTTGAGCGCTCATATGGAGGTTCTGGGAAAGAATCCATTTCCAAGCTCACTCAGGTTGTTGGAAGAATTCAGTTCCTTGCAGTTGTAGAAGTGAGGTCCTTGGTTCCTTGCTTGCTATTGGCTGGGGTTACTCTCAACTCCTGGAAGCCTCCCTCAGGTCTTTTCCATATCAGTCCCCCCTTCATCCACAAGCCATCAACAGCATGTCAAATCCCTTGATTCCTCCTTGGCTTGAAGTCTCTGTGATTCCCCCTTCTGCTACAGGCCGGAGAAACTCTTGCTTTTAAAGGGCTCATTTCATTAGGCAGAGTCACCTGGATAATTTCTCTGTCTTACAGGCTGATTAGTAGCCCTAACTAACTGCAAAATCCCTTTTGCTGTGTAAGATAATCACCAGAGTAACACGAGGAGATGGAGATCATGGAGCCATCTTAGATTTCTGCTTATGAGAGACCATAATGTAACCATTCTCCATTTTGAAAAATCACTCTGTTTGCATTGAGGATGATGGGGGGGGGGCAGTCAGCCAGGTGGCCCTTTAGAAGACTGTCACATTCATTCAAGGAGGAGACAGTGGCCTGCACTGAGAATAGTGGCAGTGAGAGGACTGGACAAAACAGAGCTGTCAGGGGAGGCTGGAGATGCAGGACTTGATAATGGATTCAAGCGGCATTTTCATCTCCCTAGCATGGTATTGGGGGTCTCTTATAATCTGGTCCAGCCCACCCTTTAGCTCCTCCCTCACATGCTTGGCTATCCCTGCCTCCTTCCCCTCTCCCTCATGATTGCTAGAGTTTGTTATCAGCTGCAGTCCCTTTGTTCTCAGCTGCAATCCCTCCTAGATTTTAAGCTCCACAAAGGGAGGGATCATATCTTCTTTGCTCAGTTTTGAATCCTCTGCATTTAGCACATTCTAGGTTTACTAGTTATCTATTGAATTAAAAAAATGGATGAATGAATGAATCCTACATCCTTGCAAGTCAACACCTCATTCATTCAGAGCAGCATCTGCATCCTGACGCATTCATGCTTTTGTCCATGCTTTCTCTGCTTATTAGGACCACTCTTAAACAACTTCTACTCGTCCTGCAGAAGCTCAGCTCAAACATCATGAGGTGTAGGAATTCTTTCCTTCCTCCTCCGAGTTGAACGGGCTCCTTCTTTCTCTTTTGCCTCTCTTGGTGCACAGGTTACTTTGCAATGTGATGTATTATTTTTTTTCTCATGTCTGTTTGTCCCTCAAGACTTAAGAGCTCTTTGAAAGGGTGAATTGACTATCTTATTTATATTTTGGTCCTTAGTGCTTGTTGCATGGCAGGCCCTTAATCTTACTTAATTCTGTAAGGAACACTAAGATAAATAATATCTAAGATATTGTGCTGTCCTCAGTTCAGTTCAGTTCAGTTGCTCAGTCGTGTCTGACTCTTTGCAACCCCTTGAATTGTCATGAACATGAAATTATGTGCAACACATTAAAAATTTAGTATGGTATCTGGCATACAATAAATGCTCAATAAAACATAGCTAGCTTTTTCCACCCATTTTGAGTACCTGTGTCCTGGGCTATATGTTAAGGCTACAGCCATGAATTAGACAGGCATGGTCCCTGCCCTTACAGAGATCACAGTCAAGACTAGTTTAGTATTTGTTTGATTAGAAATATATTTGTTAGATTAGGTGAGGCTGTAGTAATAATAGAGTCAAGCATGTATAATGGCTCAAATGTAACAAAGGTTTATTTTTCTCTGACACAATAGTCAAAAGCAGATATCCTGGTTGGTAGGTTGCTTTATTCCAAACAATGATACAGGGATCCTGGTTGCTTCCATCTCTTGACTCCAAAGTCCTCTAGGCTTCATCATCTAAATCCAGCCAGAGGAAAAGCAGAGGAGGAAGGAGCATAGCCTTTCCTTCAAGGCCTTGGCCAAGAAATGAAGCACACTGCTTCCCCTCACATCCCACTGACCAGAACCCAGCCACATGACCACTTGCAATGGCAAGGAAGGCTGGGAATGTAGTGAGTGTCTCAAAAGAAGAGGAAGTGGGTTTTTATGAATAGCTAACTACCTGCCAGAAGATTCTTTATAAGAAATTGGGGATGATGCAGAGGGATAAGTTTGAAAGTCTGTCTGTTGCAACAGGAAGTCCATAGGCCAATTCTGGCCATCTTAGATGGAGCAAACCCTTTCCAAGTGGCCATGACCCCAACATCCTCTGTGTCTCTTATAGGACCCAATTCATCTATCTCCACAACTTGCCTGCCCACCATAGCCATTTGAGTTTGTGACTCCTGCTTCTGCACCTCCTCCTAGGATTATCTCACCAACCGCCAGGGAGTTAATACTAGCAGTATACCATGGCTCCCAAATCTAGGCATCTCTTTCAGATCTCCTTATCTCTAAATATGCACAGGCAACTGCTTGTGGATAGCTCCACTTAGATGGCCCCCAAACACCCTAGACATTTTTCAAAAAGATAAATTACACTTATCATCTTTCTTCCCAAACCCATTCTGCCCCCTGAACCTCTATTTCAGAGAATGGCCCCACCATTTTGGGGCTTCCCAGGTGGTGCTAGTGGTAAAGAATCTGCCTGCCAAAGCAGGAGACACAAGAGATGCAGTTTGCTCCCTGTCTCGGGAAAATCCCCTGGAATACCAAAGTGGCAACCCACTCCAGTATTCTTGCCTGAAAAATTCCATGGCCAAGAGGAGCATAGGCACCTACAGTCCATGGGGTCGCAAAGAGTTGGACACGACAGAGCGACTGAGCACACACACTCCACCATTTACCAGATGAGATGAAGCCTGAGGACCACCCCGCGTCATCACCACCTACCTTGTTTCACACAGTATAATGAGTTATCTGAGGGCAGAACTGTTTTGCTTTCTGCTTCCTCTCCAGTGCCGAGCACACAGTAGGCATTCAGTGTTGCGTAATGAATGCATGAACAAATGAATGAATCGCTTTAGGCCCTCATTATTTCTTACCTGGATCCTGCACTTTCCCCCACGCTAGTTTCCTTCTCTCTGGTCTTGCCTTCCTCCCATACTCCCTGCTGACAAATGTTTGATGGCTCCTCATTACCTTCAGGATCCAGTCCAGTCCCCTGAGCAGAACCTGTATACCCTCAGGATCTAATGTCTGTTTCACTCTCAGCCTGTACACTCCAGCCACCCCCTTCACACTCTTCCTTCTGACCCCCTGGCTAATTCCTACCTACCCTCCAAGTTTCAACTTAACTGTCACCTCTTCCTAAAAGTCTTCACTCACAACAACGTCTGCTCCAGGAAAAAATCTAAACAGGACTGTGTTTTAGGAAGATTAATCTTTTTCAGTATGTAGGATCAACTGAAGTTATGATACACTTTTGTTAAGAAGTGTGAAGGGGAGGTACTTTAAAATTCAGACTGCTGTCACTTAAACATAAACTGAGAAAATGCCTCCCAGTACATCATGGCCATTTTCAGTCTTAATCCTCAGGGCTGCACTGTCTAATACAAAAGCCACTAGACATATGTGCCTACTGAGCACTTGAAATATGGTTAGCTGAACTGAGGTGTGCTATGAGTATAAAATGTACACTAGATGTCAAAGACTCAGCATACAAAAAATTTAATAACTCAGTAATATGTTATATTGACTACATGTTGAGATGATACTATTTTGGAAATACTTGAATTTATTTTACCTACTTCTTTCTTTTTCATGGATGAAACAACACATTTATTTATTTTGATGGATTTTGTTTTTCAGGCAACATAAGAATGATATGTAAGTGATGTTTAGTTACCAAAAAAAAGTATAGGAAAACAAAATTTAGATACATTAAAATAGACCTGCTTCCAAATTCAAACAAAAATAACTGAATTTCATTAATTATTATTTTCTGTAACTGTGGTTTACTCTTACATGAATGGGACTAAGTTCTAGCACATTTACCTGTTTCTTTTTAATTCCTTTTTCATGCGGCTACCAGCAATTTTAAAATGTCCATACAGATCATAGTATATAATACCCATTAGACTGTGCTACCTGGGGAAAGGCGCAGAAAATTGAAGCAAATTCTTTGACTCTCTCCAAGTGTGGAGTTATCCTGAATATCCTAAACAATTGCATGTTTGCCTGGGTTACAGCCAGAGAAAGCCATTGCATACATTTTCTGGATTTGTAGTTTGAATGTTTCTTTTTGTTTCATGATGTCCCTTTGAAAAGTTTCTTATCACAACCTACGCTACCCCCATTAGGCTGTCTAAGAAGCATATTCTCTGAGTCCAGTCCTACAGTTGGATCCAACTGAAAGTCAAAGTGGTTACTTCCCAGACAGGACTTCACTATTCTTGCTTATCTACCAGCCCAGGCCCTTGATGGAGATTCAGGCAGTGTCCTGAGCCGGAAAACACACAGGCTTCAAAATAGGAGAAAATATACAAAATTATATTTATGACCTGGATGCAGGGAAGGCATTCATAAACAAGACATAGAAAATCAAAATTCATAAAAGAAAAGATCAATAAATATGACCACAAAAAAAAAAAAAAATGGAAAGGGTTGTGAAGATTAAGGGTGCTATTGGCTAAGGAGGAATCTAGTTGAGTACCTGGTTTAAAGAATGTGCTTCACAATGGAGCTTTGGTTTCTCTTCTAGAGCTGGTAGAGCCCTTTGCTAAATTGTCCTTATGCTGGATCTCAAGGATGGTGTGCCATTTGACACTATGGTTTTTTGGTCACTTACCTTTCTAACATCTAGGAGAAGGAAGACATAGCTTCCTCACCCTTGAGGAAACTGAGGCCACGGGGAAGGGACTGACCACTTTCCCAGTTCACAGAACTCTGTGGGAACTGGCATTTTGTCTGGAGTTTCTACCTGTCTAATCTATCAGTCACGGTTCATGGCAGCTGTGGAACACCCCAAACAGGAACTTCCGCCCTTAATTATATTGAAGCTTGCAGAAGTGTGACTGGACTTACTGCCTGAATCAGTTCCACTTAATGATTAACTGTAGAAAATAATCCGACAAATTATGTTTACAAAAACATTTGGTTGCTCTCAAATGCACTAGAGGAAATCTGGGAACTGCCATGCTCATTCAAGGGACACATTCCTGGTCAAACCAAACACCTGGCTGGGGACATCCTCTGGGATGTTGTTTCTTAAATTGGGTCAATGGTCCACCTGCCCAGAACTGCCTGTGGTGTTTATTAAGATGCAGATTCCTGGCCCCACTCTAGACATAGTGAACCAAAGTCTCTGGAGGTAAGCCCTCAAATTTGCATTTAAAGCAGTCTCTTCTGATTCTTACTCACACTAAAAGTTGACCCCAACTTTTCTAGAAGAAAAGAACCAGAGACAAGAATGCTCTTAGCAAAAATGCTCTTCAGCCATCTTGGCCCCATACATGGTAATCATATATAAAGGACAAATATACACAATAGGGTGCTGACAACAAATGCAGGTGAGAAAGAGATGCCCCTGAGGAGAAAGAGAAGGTAAGAGAGAGGACAGAATAGGGGAGCAGCTGCTAAGTTTTTACTCTCTGGAATATTTACTTTTTGGTGGGAGCCTATGTTACAAGATGATAACATAGAAATGTTTGGGTAAGGGAGTCTAAGGTAGCAATGAGTTTAGTCACCTGAAAGACATCCTGGAAGATATTTAGCATTCCTAGTCTTTGTTCCAATGAAACCAGCCTAGTTCCTGATTCACAAATCATCCTGGAAATGTATGGCACTGAGAGTCAAAGAGAAATCTCTCCAGCAAAAAGGCATCATCCATTCAATGGTCTATGACATCACCATTGAAGACTAAGTCAAAGAGGGTTTTGTGTGGTTAATTTTCATTATCTGTTGTTACCCAGTTAATGAAAGGTGATACAATTAATGAGTGTGTGAACGAGACAGTGTCTTCTTTGCCACATCTGAAACATCTCCCAGCTTTTTCAGGGTAGAATAGACCTGACCCAAAGTGTGGCCTTTCTTCATTATAGAGAGATACAAACCCTTTCTCTCCGACTGCCCAACACCAAATTATTGTGTGTCAGCTGCTCACCACCCAGGACACAATATAAGGCCTGTACTTGAGTTACTGCTATTTTATGTGAGCTAAATGCTAGCTTTCTTTTCTCAGGAAAGTGGATTGATTTGGGAGAAGTTTCAATACCACATTTCTTGGTCTGAAAGCATGATTGTTTAATAGCTGGTTGTGAACTGCATGGAACTTGGCAACTCCCTTTAAGAAATATTTAGAAGATGTTAAATTTGATTAAATGGAACCTTTGATACAAATGACTGAGACAATGAAATGTCTTCACAAGGAGATGTTCTTTTTCCCCCACTGAGGAAGAAATGGAGACATGTTTCCATTGTCAGTGCGTCCTGTCCATCTGATTATAAAGGAAGGCTGTGGGCTAGATAAGCAAAAATAGGTTACATCTGGGAAGCCAGCAGTGTCTCCCTGCTAGCTGAAGAAGTTCCCCTTTGTTTCACTCTTGAAGCACTGCGTTGTTTTCTTGGACTGCTGCTCTGAATTAAACCTGAGTTAAACTATGGATCCCTTACACTTGATTTTGTGATTGGAAGACCTACACAAATGCAAACCTAGAATATAATTGAACTCTTAAGAGCTAAAATCTCCACGAATAAGAAAGAAGCTACTTGATCCTACAAAAGATTGTCTGGTTGCTTTCTCTTTTGTATCCACTGTTAAACTAGAAAAAGAAATCACTAAGTTATCAGTCTGTATTCACTACTTGAGAGCACACATTGAAGAATTTTACAAAACAAAATTCTGTCATAAAAAGTGTTTCATTCATGTGAATCAGCCATCCCATTTCTTCATGTGTATATACCCAAAATAATTCAAAGTGGAGTCACGAATAGATATTTGCACACCCACGTTCATAGCAGCATTTTTTAAATAGCCAGCCAAACAGTGGAAGCAACCCAAATGTCTACTGGTGGATAGTTGGATATATAAAACGTGGTATCAATACATACAATTCAGACTTAAAAAGGAAGAAAATTCTGACACATGCTACAACACAGATTAGTGTTGAGGACATTATGCTAAGCGAAATAAGCTAGTCATTAAAAAAAAAATACTGTGTGATTCCACTTATAAGGTACCTAGAATAGTCAAATTCATAAATACAGAAAGTAAAATGGTGCTTACCAGGGCCTGGGGTAGCGGGGAATGGAGAGTTACTGTTTTATGGATATGAAGTTTCTGTTTTTCAAGAATTCTGGATATGGAGGTGGTAATAATAGAACAGCAGTGTGAATGAACTTAATGTCACTGAACTGTGTACTTAAAAATAGTTGTAAATTTTGTTATGTACATTTCACCACCATTTAAAATCATAATACTTTTAAAAATATGTTTTAGAATTTTTATGTCAAAACTCTTGTCAAAGGAAGCTTCAACTTTTTCAAAATGGAAAATACTTTTCACATGACTTTCAAAGTACATACAATATCTTGTT
The DNA here is from genome assembly GCF_049115385.1 of Moschus berezovskii. NCBI lineage: Eukaryota > Metazoa > Chordata > Mammalia > Artiodactyla > Moschidae > Moschus > Moschus berezovskii. The sequence goes on from NC_142473.1 coordinate 44,144,445, forward strand.
AATGCTCTGCACCTTTCAGGAAACTAATAAATTTCTGATCACTGTTCATTTGAAGAAAAAACTTATGTCTTCCTTCTGCTTTTATATCCTTTCTCCCTGGCTCCATGTATTTGTAAGCTTTGTCAGGGATCTATGCTGATTTGTGGATTTATTGCTCCAGTCTTTACGAGAAACTTAGGTAAATAGTTGCAAGCTTTGGTAAGCTTGAAAAATGATAGCTGGGTACAAGTCTTTTATGTTGAGAAAACTATGACTACAAAGTATATTCTTAATAAAATTAATGTTCTCTGTAGTTCACTGAGCCATGCACAGAATAAACAGCACAATTTCTGCCCGGAGACAGTTGATATGAACACATGCTGTCCTAGTAGATATTTGCTTATTAAGCAATGGCAAAGAATAGAGCTAGAGGGACCCAAAGACACTGCTTCTGTGCCTAAGCTACAGGTTTCTAAGCAGGTCTCCTAGGAGCAACAGAAGACAGGGCTCTAAGCACACCATTCCTATATCAGCTGGTGAAGCTCCATTTGTCTATATTTTATACTTTGGGGCTCCATTCCCCCCAAAAGTTTGAAATCCACTGGCCATGAAAATGTGTTTCCTGACTCTGCATCTTTCCTTCTCTCTTTTTCACTTTCTAGTTGCCCCAATTCCAAATGGGAATCAATGCAGCTGTAGGGAGGTTGACTCCAATCTCAGCAGTGGGAATGGACCTAGCACCACATGACCTCAGCCTCACCAATCATCACATTACATCCCCTGTCAGTGATTGGTTCAGGGACAGGCACATGGCCTCAGAGGGTGTGGTTAGAGTAAATCTTAGAACTTCTGCTGATAACACTGGCGCAAAGATGTTCTCTTTGTGCAATTCATGAATGGGGGCATATAGAAATGGGAAACAGCTGGAAGCCGTTTTGCAACCAAATAGTCTGCTGCTGCTGCTGCTGCTAAGTCACTTCAGTCGTGTCCGACTCTGTGCGACCCCATAGACGGAAGCCCACCAGGCTCCCCCGTCCCTGGGATTCTCCAGGCAAGAACACCGGCGCGGGTTGCCATTTCCTTCTCCAATGTGTGAAAGTGAAAAGTGAAAGTGAAGTCGCTCAGTCGTGTCCGACCCTTAGCGACCCCACGGACTGCAGCCTACCAGGCTCCTCCATCCATGGGATTTTCTAGGCAAGAGTACTGGAGTGACTTGCCATTGCTTCTCCGAATGGTCTGCTGAGATCTCCCTAAGATGAAGCCACACCAAGGAAGCAGTAACAAGAAATGGTGAGGGGGAAATTGGTTCATGGTTAAGTTGTTTGAGCTAAACGTCAAGCTTTTCAAATCTTTTTGGGCTTTTCAATTACATGAACCAGTAAATCCCCTTTATAAGATAACTCAATATGAGCCAGTTTTTCTGTTACTTAGAAACAAAAATATCTGAACTGTTACACCATTGATCCATGTCAAACAACCCCTTAATTTTACAGATAAGGAAACTAGTACCCATGGATACTATGTGGATAGTTAAGAGGCATAGCCTTTCAGTTCCAGGCCATTTTCTTTTTAGTCTCCTAATCATTTAGAGCATGATTGTGGTGTGTTCGACAATAATGAATAAAATGTTAATTCTCTTTATGACTAAGCATTCTTTGGATGTGCTCTAAAGGACTAAGACTGACTTTCCTCATGTTTGACTTCTGGCAAACAATCACGTTACTTTATGCCCACTCTGTGTATTATGCACCCTGATGACTCATTAAAAAGAAGAATGATTAAATAGTTGGAAGAAGGTGTGGGGACCTCACAGAAGAATTTAATTTGTAGCTAGTTTACCAGCAACTTAGGATGCTACTTTGTCATTTTCTTCTAAATTTGTCATTCACTTTCATTTCTTGATAATTGTCCCTTATTATCAGTTCTTATCTTTTGAAAGCATAGCCCCACTGCCCTGTCTTCTTCTTACCTTTTGAGACTTCTTCTGCAGCTAGAATTTCCAGATTCTATAGGCTCTTCTATATGGGCTTCCCTGGTGGCTCAGCTAGTAAAGAATCTGCCTGCTATGCGGGAGACCTGGGTTCAATCCCTGGATTGGGAAGATACCCTGGAGAAGGGAACAGCTACCCACTCCAGTATTCTGGCCTGGAGAATTCCATGGATTGTATAGTTCATAGGGTCACAAAGAATCAGACGTGACTGAGCGACTTTCACGTTCATAGGCTCTTCCTATAAACTCTAAAAATCCTATCATTTTAATCTACACATACCATCTCCCTCACCCAGACACTGGTTTTATTTTGGGGGAAGGACTTTATTATCTACCCCAACCCTAAAATTACTTAATAGTCATTGAGTCTTCAAATAAATATCCTAAAGTGGGGAGAAAAGAGAAAGGAATCCACGTTTTATGTGCTAGGAGGGGTACTCTATGTCTTACAGATATTCTCACAGTCACCTGACAGGAAGTAAGTAGTAGTGTCCTAGTCTAAAAAAAATAAAGAAACCACGTTGGGTGAGTTATAGGGTTGACACTCAGATCTGGGTGGGTGAAGTTCCAAAGACATTTCCTTCCACTGCCATGCTGGGCAGTAGAGTTTTTTGCCAGATCCAAATAATAGTGACCACCTGGATCCAGGGATGGGAAGACTGAGGCCTCATCCAGGCCTAGAGGGAAAGATGGTGGAGATGTCTGTCAAGCTTGCCACAGGGGAGTGTGGCTGCCCACATGCCATGCATTTCACTTCTCTGCATCCTGATGACCCAGTCAGCTCCAAACGTCCTAGGAAGAAGGTCAGGTGCATCCAAGAGTCTAGATATAAGGTTTGCAAACTCAAATGCATTAGCAGGGATGGTTTTGTGTAAAGATGAAGATGCATTTGTAGCGTGCTTGTGAGAAAACTAGAAGTCAGAGGGATAACTTTTGTCTACTGGAGGGGAGTCATGAACCAAAAGGCAGGTGAGAAGTTCAGGCCCTGGAAAGACCAGCGCACTTTTGCATGGGATGCACTGGGGCAGCACACCGGCCTCCTTTTTCAGACTCATATTGACGCACAAGTACATGAATGTTACCCTCTGGAGTGACTCACTTAAGAGGAACCAGTTCACCTGCCACCACACAGACTGACTCACAGGGTCTTTCAATCAAAGCATACAGTGTGGCACATGAACCCCGAGTGAGAAATGGCCAGTTTTCTTTCCCTGAAGAAATAGGAACATCAGGAAGGAGAAGAGGATAGTAAGCTAGCAGTCAGGGAAGCCACGTTCTAGCTGCTGCTTTGAAGACATGTTCATCATGCCTATCCCTTAGTTGGGTGGTGGATGACACTGCAAGTGACATGCCCAATGGTTGCATAGATGATGGTCTTCATGTGGGGTTATTCAAGATACACAAAAGGAAAGAGGCTGGATCTGGTCCCAGAAGACATTCCATAAAGAGTAAATGAATGAACAGGCAATGTAATGGAAACTAATGCAAATCATGGATTCAGAAGACCTAAGCCATATTCATCTTATTTCCTCATCTGAAGACATTCCATAAAGAGTAAATGAATGAACAGGCAATGTAATGGAAACTAATGCAAATCATGGATTCAGAAGACCTAAGCCATATTCATCTTATTTCCTCATCTGAAGAATACCTATGATTTTCAGTTGTCTGGGGAGGGATCTTTGATTGAAGAAGGCAAGGAGGGAAATTTTGAGTTCAGTAAGAGGTGGGGGTATTGGGGGCTGAAAGAAGCCCATGTCAGAATGATGGGCCAGGAGACAAAGTGGATTCTGTCCAAGGAATGGACACTGAAAGTGACCTGGGAGGTTGAGTAGGTTAAATTCTTCTATTGGGATAGATTGTCGGTTTATCTGAGCAGGAGGTTAACTGTGGGTTAACTGCAAAGGAGGCCATTCTCCAGAATGAATAACAGTGGATTTAAAGACAGACTTTGAAGTAGACAAATTAAAGACACCAGATCTTTGTGGTGAGTTTAGTATGATGTCTAGATTCCAGGGCTCTGCTTCTCAATTCTGGCTAAACCCAGAATTACCTGAGAGCTTTTAAAACTTATCAGTTCATGGACCTTTCTCCCAGAGATTCAGATTCAACTGGTCTGAAATGAGGCCATAAATCAATTATTTTTAAAAAATTTATTTAAGTATAGTTGATTTACAGTGTTGTGTTAATTTCTGCTGTATAGCAAAGTGACTCAATTATACATACATGTTTTTTTTTTCCCATTCTGGTTTATTACAGGATATTGAATACAGTTCCCTGTGCTATATAATAGGACCTTGTTGTTTATCCATCCTATATATAGTAGGATGCTAACTCCAAATTTCCAATACTTCCCTCCCTTCACCTCCTCCCCCTTGGCAACCACAAATCTATTCTCTAGTCTGTGAGTCTGTTTCTGCTTCATAGATATGTTCATTTATGTCATATTGATATTTTAGATTCTTCATAAAGTGATATCATATGGTATTTGTCTTTCTCTTTCTAACTTACTTAGTATGATAATCTCTAGGTATATCCATGTTGCTGCAAATTATTGCATTCTTTTTAATGGCTCAGTAACATTCCATTGTATGTATGTACCATATCTTCCTTATGCATTTATCTGTCAATGGACAATTAGGTTGTTCCCATATTTTGACTATTGTAAATAGTGCTACTATGAACATAGGGGTGCATCTATCTTTTCAAATTATAGTTTTGCCTCAGTATATGCCCAGAAGTGGAATTGCTGGATCATATGGTAATTCTGTTTTTAGAGGAATCTCCTTACTGTCTTCCATAGTGGCTGCGTCAACTTATACTCCCACTAACAATGTAGGAGGGTTCCCTTTTCTTCACACTCTCTCCAGCATTTATTATCTGTAGACATTTTAATGATACCCATTCTGACTAGTGTGAGATGGTGCCTCATTTTAGTTTTGATTTGCATTTCTCTAATAATTAGCTGTTTCCACTGTTTTTCCATCTATTTCCCATGAAGTGATGGGACCAGATGCCATGATCTTTGTTTTCTGAATGTTGAGCTTCAAGCCAATGTTTTCACTCTCCTCTTTCACTTTCATCAAGAGGCTTTTTAGTTCCTCTTCACTTTCTGCCATAAGGGTAATGTCATCTGCATATCTGAGGTTATTGATATTTCTCCCAGCAATCTTGATTCCAGCTTGAGGCCTGGTGTGCTGTGATTCATGGGGTCATGGAGAGTCGGACACGACTGAGCGACTGAACTGAACTGAACTGAATAATTAGCTACGATAAGCGTCTTTTCATGTTCCTATTGGCCATCTGTATATCTTCTTTGGAGAAATGTCTATTTAGATCTTCTGCCCATTTTTCAAATGGGTTGTTTTTTTGTTATTGAGTTGTGTGAGCTGTCTGTGTATTTTGGAAATTAAGCCCTTGTTGGTGGCATCATTGCAAATATCTTCTCCTAGTCCCTAGGTTATCTTTTCATTCTATTTATGGTTTCATTTGCTATACAAAAGCTTTTAAGTTTGATTAGGTCCCATTTGTTTGTTTTTGCTTTGGGTGACTGACCTAAGAAATGCTTACAATTTTTGTCAGAGAATATTTTGCCTATGTTCACTTCTGGGAGTTTTATGATGTCACATCTTACACTTAAGTTTTCAAGCCATTTTGAGATTTTGTGTGTGTATGACATGAGGGTGTATTCTAACTTCATTGATTTACATGTGACTGTCCAACTTCCCCAGCATCACTTGCTGAAAAGACTGTCTTTTCTCCATTGTATATTCTTGCCTCCTTCATCAAAGACTAATTGTCCACAGGTGTGTGGGTTTGTTTCTGGGCTCTCTGTTTTGAGGAATATATATATATATATAGAGAGAGATATATATTTTTGGCTGCACAACACAGTTTATGGGATCTTAGTTCCCTGACAAGGGATCAAAGCCACAGCCTCAGTAGTGAAAGTGAAAGTAACCTCTGGACCACCAGGGAATTCCCTGGAATCAATATTTTTTAAAAAAGATGTCCAGGTGGCTCTTAGGCGCCACTAAGATTAACAACCTGCACTCTAGATATAACTCAAAGTAGGCAAGTTTTCAGGAGTCCATCCCTGAACTATGAAATTTTGAACGAACTCAAAAGAGACATTTTGGGATTATTGATCCACACAGTATATATCCTTGGCTTTTTACCAGTTCCTAGTCTCAAAATCTGGCAGATGCCAGGGTGACCTCCATCCATGAGAGAGTCCTTAGAGGGGCCAATGGGAGATACACTCATGGAACCATCCTTCAAAGTATGGTAAGTAAAGGTATGGTATGGTAAAGTAAAATCTCAGAACTTGAGTGGCCTGACACTGTAGCAGGAAGATGTCACACTGGAGGGTGTGGCAAAGTAGAATAAGCACTAGGCCAGGAATAAGAAGTCTTGTCTTTCACTCTTGACTCTGCCACTCCACCATCCCTAATCCTGGGCAAGTCACTTCACCTCTCTGTGAGCTCTGTTACCTGTCAACTTCAGTCTTAAAGTTTCCTTCCCTGTTTTTGGCTCTCTGACCCTAACTCTGTTTCTGAGGCCAGGCCGATTTGAGGTCTCTAGGCAACTTGAGTTTCTGGGGAGAAAGGGTAATGGGAGGAGAAAGTGTAATAAGGGAAAAAGTAGAAAGTGTAATAAGGGAAAAAGTGCACAGAGGTTATTTGAGCTTTTAAGAGTCATTGACAAGGTTCTATACCGAAAGACAATCTAAAGTTTATTTGGTTCTAGATACAGAATTCATCACCAGTCACATCCACAACTCGGTGTTTTTGGTTTGGCTCCATCTCTTCATTCTTCTGGAATTACTTCTCCTCTGATTTCCAGTAGCATATTGGGCACCTACCGACCTGGGGAGTTCATCTTTCAGTGTCTTATCTTTTTGCCTTTCCATACTGTTCATGGGGTTCTCATGGCAAGAATACTGAAGTCGTTTGCCATTCCCTTCTCCATTGGATCACATTTTGTCAGAACTTTCCACCACGACCCGTCCATCTTGGGTGGCCCTACATGGTGTGGCTCATAGTTTTATTGAGTTAGACAAGGTTGTGGTCCATGTGATCAGATTGGTTAGTTTTCTGTGATTTTGGTTTTCACTCTGTCTGCCCTCTGATGGAGAAGGATAAGAGGCTTATGGAAGCTTCCTGATGGGAAAGATTGACTGAGGGGGAAACTGGTTCTGATATAAAGTCTGATGCTGTAAAGAGCAATATTGCATAGGAACCTGTAAGGTTAAGTCCATGAATCAAGGCAAATTGAAACTGGTCAAACAGGAGATGGCAAGAGTGAACATTGACATTTTAGGCATCAGCAAACTAAAATGGGCTGGGATGGGTGAATTTAACTCAGATGACCATTATATCTACTACTGAGGGCAAGAATCCCTTAGAAGAAATGGAGTAGCCATCATAGTCAACAAAAGAGTCTGAAATGCAGTACTTGGATGCAGTCTCAAAAATGACAGAATGATCTCTGTTCGTTTCCGAGGCAAATCATTCAATATCACAGCAATCCAAGTCTATGCCCCGACAGGTAATGCTGAAGAAGCTGAAGTTGAATGGTTCTATGAAGATCTACAAGACCTTCTAGAACTAACATCCAAAAAGAGATGTCCTTTACATTATAGGGGACTGGAATGCAAAAGCAGGAAGTCAAAAAATACCTGGAGTAACAAACAAATTTGGCCTTGGAGTACAGAATGAAGCAGGGCAAAGGCTAACAGAGTTTTGCAAGAAAACGCACTGGTCATAGCAAACACCCTCTTCCAACAACACAAGAAGACACATGGATATCACCAGCTGGTCAACACCGAAATCAGATTGATTATATTCTTTGTAGCCAATGATGGAAAAGCTCTATACAGTCAGCAAAAACAAGACCGGGAGCTGACTGTGGCTCAGATCATTGACTCCTTATTGCCAGTTCAGACTTAAGTTGAAGAAAGTAGGGAAAACCACTAGACCATTCAGGTATGACCTAAATCAGATCCCTTATGATTATACAGTGGAAGTGACAAATAAATTCAAGGGATTAGATCTAATAAACAGAGTGCCTGAAGAACTATGGACAGAGGTTTGTGACGTTGTACAGGAAGCAGTGATCAAGACCATCCCCAAGAAAAAAAAATGAAAAAAAGCAAAATGGTTGTCTGAGGAGGCCTTACAAATAGCTGTGAAGAGAAGAGAAGTAAAATGCAAAGGAGAAAAGGAAAGATATACCCATTTGAATGCAGGGTTCCAAAGAATAGCAAGGAGAGAAAAGAAAGGCTTCCTCAGTGATCAATGCAAAGCAATAGAGGGAAAAAATAGAATGGGAAAGACTAGAGATCTCTTCAAGAAAATTAGAGATACCAAGGGAACATTTCATGCAAAGATGGGCACAATAAAGGACAGAAATGGTATGGACCTAACAGAAGCAGAAGATATTAAGAAGAGGTGGCAAGAATACACAGAAGAAGTTTACAAAAAAGATATTCATGACCCAGATAATCATGATAGGTCACCTAGAGCCAGACATCCTGGAATTCGAGGTCAAGTGTGTCTTAGGAAGCATCACTATGAACAAAGCTAGTGGAGGTGAGATAATTCCAGTTGAACTATTACAAATCCTAAAAGATGATGCTGTGAAAGTGCTGCACTCAATATGACAGCAAATTTGGAAAACTCAGCAGTGGCCACAGGACTGGAAAAGGTCAGTTTTCATTCCAATTCCAAAGAAAGGCAATGCCAAAGAATGCTCAAACTACTGCACAATTGCACTCATCTCACACACTAGCAAAGTAATGCTGAAAATTCTCCAAGCCAGGCTTCAACAGTACGTGAACTGTGAACTTCCAGATACTCAAGCTGGATTTAAGAGGAACCAGAGATCAAATCGCCAACAGCCATTGGATCATTGAAAAAGAAAAGCAAGAGAGTTCCAGAAAAACATCTATTTCTGCTTTATTGATTATGCCAAAGCCTTTGACTGTGGGGATCACAATAAACTGTGGAAAATTCTGAAAGAGATGGGAATACCAGACCACCTGACCTGCCTCCTAAGAAATCTGTATGCAGATCAAGAAGCAACAGTTAGAACTAGACATGGAACAACAGACTGGTTCAAAATTGGGAAAGGAGTATGTCAAGGCTGTATATTGTCACCCTGCTTATATAACTTATATGCAGACTACATCATGAGAAATGCTGGACTGGATGAAGCACAAGCTAGAATCAAGATTATTGGGAGAAATATCGATAACCTCAGATATGCAAATGATACCACCCTTATGGCAGAAAGTGAAGAAGAACTAAAGAGCCTCTTGATGAAAGTGAAAGAGGAGAGTGAAAAAGTTGGTTTAAACTCAACATTCAGAAAACCAAGATCATGGCATCCGGTCCCATCACTTCATGGCAAATAGATGGGGAAACCAATGGAAACCAGTGAGTCTTTATTTTTTTGGGCTCCAAAATCACTAAAGGTGGTGAGTGCAGCCATGAAATTAAAAGAAGCTTGCTCCTTGGAAGAAAAGTTATGACCAACCTAGACAGCATATTAAAAAGCAGAGACATTACTTGGCCAATAAATGTCTATCTAGTCAAAGCTATGGTTTTTCCAGTGGTCATGTATGGATGTGAGAGTTGGACTATAAGGAAAGCTGAGAATTGATCCTTTTGAACTGTAGTGTTGGAGAAGACTCTTGAGAGACCCTTGGACAGCAAGGAGGTCAAACTAGTCCATCCTAAAGGAAATCAGTCCTGAGTGTTCACTGAAGGACTGATGTTGATACTGAAACTCCAATACTTTGGCTACCTGATAAGAAGAACTGACTCATTTGAAAAGACCCTGATGCTGGGAATGATTGAAGGCAGGAGTAGAAGGGGTTGACAGAGGATAAGACAGTTGGATGGCATCACCGACTCAATGGACATGAGTTTGAGTGAACTCTGGGAGTTTGTGATGGACAGGGAGGCCTAGCGTACTACAGTCCATGGGTCACAAAGAGTCAGACATGACTGAGCGACTGAACTGAACTGAGATACAGAATTCACTTAAATTGAAGGAGAAAAGGTGAGACTGAATGTGCACTTCTCTGGTTGGAGAAAAACCTAACGTGATGATGGTGATGATAATAGTAATAATTGGACATTCTGTAGCACTTGACAGTTTATAAAGTGCTTTCACATGCTAATAATTACAATTATGCCTTACTTTACAGTAAAAAAAAAAATGCTTTTTCGTGTTCTCCCACCTGTACGAGTTGGTATTGACTGGAAATGTAAATGGGCTTGTTATTTACATGGTGGTTAGTGGAAGTAAGAGGGATGGAGGTTCGGCACCCGCATCTGGACAGTGAACAGCTCAAAAGATGACCTGGCACACCTGCATCAACACCCCTGTGTTCAACCTGATGGTCTCCTAATTGTGATCATGAGCAAAATTGGAGCGGTGAGGCCCTGCTTACTTTCCTGGGAAGTATTTCTTTCCTCCATCATCACTGAATCGTTACTTTTGTTTTACTTCTCCTTCCATTTACATTCCAGTAACAAGCAGTCATTTTGTCTTTTCTCTAGAGACAGAATCCTAGCCTGGGAGAAAGAAATTCTGGGTCCTGGTCCCAACTCTGCCATTTAATTATTTTGTTTCATCTGATTCTCACTTTCTTCCCCTAGAGCAGAGTTGAACCAGCTCTTTTCTACCCCACTAGGTCTATATTGGGCTTCCCCAGTGGCTCAGATGGTAAAGAGTCTGCCTGCAATGCAGGAGACATGGGTTCAATCCCTGGGTCAGGAAGATCCCCTGGAGAAGGAAATGGCAACCCACTCCAGTATTCTTGCCTGGAAAAATCCCATGGACAGAAAAGCCTGGCAGGCTACAGTCCATGGCATCACAAAGAGTCGGCCATGACTGAGCGACTAACACTTTCACTTTCAGGTCTACATCAGGCTTCCCAGGTGATGCCTGCCAATGCAGGAGATGTAATAGATGCAGGTTCGATCCCTGGGTCAGGAAGATCCCCCGGAGGAGGGCATGGCAACCTACTCCAGTATTCTTGCCTGGAGAAGGCTCAAATAAAGTAATATATGTCACAAGGTTTTGAAATTTTGAAAAGCACAATCCAGATAGACGTGAAAGAATGTGAACTATTGTCATTCGGGGGCTTAGCAGGACCAGGGATTTGTTCCCATTGCCTCCAGAACATGCCAGTGCTGTGCTGGCCTCCTGACGTCCTACGGCCCTCCTCCCATCACACAGTCCTTGGCAGGGCCCAGTGATCCTGGGATTGGCCCCAGGGCTGCGCCAACCACCTGACCATCCTCAGATAGCATCCCTGGTCCTTACAGTGCTCTTATGGGCTTCACCGCTCCAACCGACCGTCTCCTGCCCACATCTGCCCCAAGTCTTACCTGAGTTAGGTACTTCCTCAGGGAATACTAAATATTTTTGCTGTCAGTCTATAATCATAATTAGGAAGATAAATCAGCAGCCCCAATAAAGGAGGCTCATATGTTACAAAGCCCAATATTAAATATATTCTTGGAATGGCAGCTAAGGTTGATACCTTGACTCGCCTCTTAGTCCCTCCCTTGAAAAAACCACCTTCTCTTTTCAACCATCTTATCCTCTTAAATTTTTATTGCTACCCCAAAAATGTGTTTATTTATTTTAACCTGAGAGTCCTGACATGTTAAATGAGGAAATTTGTGGTTAATTGTAGCCAGGGACTAATATTTAACAGCAATAACAAATTTTATAAGTTCCTGGAAGAGGAAATAGATTCTCAATTTTTTTATTAGCATGTCCATAAATTAATCTACCATCAATTTCAGCCATACACTTAGAGCCTGTAACCTTATGGTAGCTACATAACAACATTTTTCTGAGAAAAGGAAAGTTTAATACGTCAAATTATGTTCTATTCTTTTTTTTTCATTAACTTTTTAAGTGAGCATTCATGGACTAAATCTTTGTTGATTATGATACACACAGTGAAAGAGAACAAGAATTGATTATTTGATTCCCTATTTTTTTAAGTATTAAAATCTAGTTCATAAATGAAATATGTTTTTGTCTAATTTTGGTAAAAGTTAAATCCTTTCTAATAGGATTATCTTTAAAATAACCAACAGACAAATTTTATTGAAAAGTTTTTTAAAGAAATTTAGAGCTAATGGTTATTGGACATTGTTAACTGTCAAGCACAGGGCTAGGCACTTTGCCTCCATCATATAATTGAATCCTTGCAATCCTGTGAAGTAGACATTTTTTAATTTGGTTGTTCAAACATCAGGATATATTTTCTAATCATAATAGGAACCATTTCTTAGAGCTTACTATGTGCTAGATACGCTGCCAGACACATAAATTTGCACTTAATCTCTGCTGCTGCTGCTAAGTCACTTCAGTCGTGTCTGACTCTGTGTGACCCCATAGACGGAAGCCCACCAGGCTCCCCCATCCCTGGAATTTTCCAGGCAAGAACACTGGAGTGGGTTGCCATTTCCTTCTCCAATGTGTGAAAGTGAAAAGTGAAAGTGAAGTCGCTCGCTCAGTCGTGTCTGACCCTTAGCAACCCCACGGACTGCAGCCTACCAGGCTCCTCCATCCATGGGATTTTCTAGGCAATAGTACTGGAGTGGCTTGCCATTGCCTTCTCCACTATAGCCCTAAAAAGGAGGCTTTATCTTCCCTATTTGCAGTTGAAGACCCTAGGGTTGAGACTGGTTAAGTGAGTTGCCAAGGTCATAGAACTAGTAATTAACAAATCTAAAATTCAGCTTTGGTTTTCTGATCACAACACCAAGATCCACCAAACTCCCTTCAGGTTATCCATTCATTCATAAGTCTGGGTCCAACAGCTAAAATAATTCATTCCAATTTGCTCAGATTTTAGAGTCCTTGATTAAGGGACTATTTATCATGCAGGGTTAAGGGAACAAAAGAGGGATGGTTAAGCACTAAAAGATAACTGTATCAAGTCCTGTAGAAAAACAGAAATGAAAAACCATGAGAGTGTGAACAGGAAGAATTCACTATAATGGATAGATTAACCAGTCATTGGAAGACTAAAAGGGCAAAAGAGAACATTTCTAAACAATTAGATCAAACCACTAAGGGAAGGCCTCTTTGCCTCTGGGCAATAGCAGCTACTACAATCCTGCAATAAGATGCTGAAAAGTTAACAGTTGGTCTGTGAGTCACTATATGGACTCCACTCCAGGTTCAGGCTTTAGTAAGCAGTCAGGGAAGGTCAATTTAAGTTCAGGCTATGCTTTTAGAAAGCCCAGTGGGTACCAGAAAAACCTAGCACCTGTTATACTACCATTTGTCCCAGCAATTCCATTCTTGGGCGTTTATCTGAAAAAATAAAACCACTAGTTTGAAAGGACCCATGCACTCCAATGTTCTTAGCAGCATTATTTACAATTGTCAAGGTATGGAAGCAACCTAAGTACCCATCAACAGATGAATGGATAAAGAGGATGTAGTATATACATACGTACAATGGAATACTACTCAGCAATTGAAAAAAATAAAATTTTGTCATCTGTGACAACATGGATAGACTTGGAAGGCATTACGTTAAGTGAAATAAGTCAGACAGAGAAAGACAAATCCTGTACAATATTACTTATATGTGGAATCTAAAAAATACAACAAACTAGTGAACATAGTAAAGAAACAGACTCATAGAGAAAAAAACTTCTGGTTACCAGTAGGGAGAGGGAAGGAGGAGGGGAAGGTAGGGGTGGGGATTAAGAAGTGCAAACTGTTATGTATAAAATAGGCTATAAGGATATACCGTACAGTATGGGGAATATGGCAAATATTTTATAACAACTATAAATGGAATACAGCCTTTAAAATTATGAATCACTATGTTGTAAACCTGAAACTTATATTATATATCAAATATACCTCAATATAAACAAACAAACACTAAACCTATCACACACTAAATCCTGCCACCCTGGTACCCACAGAAACAGGGCTACTGGAGCATGATCTTATCGAAACCATAGTCAGGATCTATTCCAGTTTCCCTGACCTAGGAAGTGAGTCTCTTTCAAATGCCAGAGAGGAATGGTTCATAGACAGGAGCAGTTTTATGAGAGGGGGAAAAGGCCAGCAGAGTATGCAGGGACCTCCTAGACCCAAGTCATAGATTCACAAAACCTATTCTCAGGGACTTGAGTCCAACAGGCCAAGCTGATAGATTCACCTGAGACTTAGAGCTCAGGGCTAGGAAGAGCTTAAAAGTTAATGCCACACTACACATACATGGGGCTATTTGGAAGGAAAGATGTATACTAACAGCAGAGAATAAACAGGTGAAGTGTAGCTTAAATCTACTGAGACTCCTAGAAGCAGTGCAGCCGCCCCCAACAAAGTGTCAATGATTCATTGTTGGGGTCACCGAAAGAGGGATGCAGAGGTAATAGAGGGGAACAACACGGCAGACACAGCGGCCGAATGGGTGGCACTAAGAGGCCAAATCCACCCAATTATTTCCCACTCTACACAAAGGAAGAATTAGACAAAGCCTGAAAATGGGGCTTCAACAAAGATCTAGGAGGCCATGTGTTTCTAGTTAATGAACATGGGCAATACTTTCTCCAAACTGCAGCTTGTCAAGCCATCAGGGAGGCTCATCAGGGAACTCACTACAGAAGGGAAGCTCTGTATAGTTGGTTGGTTGAGGTCATGGTAACTTCTGGCATGAAAATATAATCAGTCGGATAGTTGAGACCTGCCCAATCTGTACAATGAACAACCTCAATGTCAGGCTCCTGAGAGGCCCCCAGATAAGCCCCATCCAGGACATATCCTGAAGATTAGGTGATTGATTTCACTGTCACGCCAAGAGCATTAAACAACTTCAGGTGTCTCTTGGTATTAAAGGATACATTTGCAGGGTGGGTAGAGCATTCCCCACTACAACTGAAACAGCAGCCACAGTGGCAAAAGTATTACTAAGAGAGATAATCCCCAGGTTTGGGCTTCCAGGGCCCCTATAAAGTGATAATGGCCCAGCATTTGTATCTCAAGTGACAAAAGGGATAACAAGTACCCTCCGCATAAAATGAAACTTGCACTTAGCCTGGACACCCCAATCGTTTGAGAAAGGAGAGAGATCTATTTAGAATTTAAAACAACCTTAGCAAACTTATACACTAGGAGACTCGAAAACACTGTATTAAGTTACTCCCAATTGCCCTGCTCCACATGTAGTTAGCCTCAAGGGATAACTCAAAGTGCATTTGAACCCATGTATGGTAGACTCGGGCTTCCCAGGAGGCTCTAGTAATAAAGAATCCACCTGCCATTGCAGTAGAGGTAAGAGACGTAGGTTCAGTCCCTGGGTCATGAAGATCCCCTGGAGGAAGGCATGGCAACCCACTCCAGTATTCTTGCCTGGAGAATCCCATGGACAGAGGAGTCTGGCAGGCTGTAGTTCATGGAGTCATCAAGAGTCAAACACAAGTAAAGCAGCTTAGCATGCACACATGGTAGACTGATTCCCCAGCCCAAAAGTAGGGATACCTTAGCCCCTTGAAACAGAACAACTCAAGTATACCCTCCAGCTAGGAGTAACCATGAGTCCTTCCTGGACCATGGACCTGGCCCTCCCTCAGTTCTAGCTAGGGGATCAGATGAACCTAAACACCTGGAAAACTGCAGCCCGCAAGGTCAGCTTACTCCTAAGAGGTCCAGTCTCCACTCGGTGATACTAACCAGCCATCCTGCCCTGAAACTGTGTGATCACTCCGTGGGGACATCACACTCAAGGAGACCCCTGAGCCCCAACCTCTGGAGAGACAACCCGGGCAACAGACTCCCTGACTCCTCGAGTGAACCTCCCTCTGACCCAAAGTGTCTCTTCAAAAAACCACGAAAAGTGTGGCCAGGGATATTCAACCATGGCAGTGAACCTTGACATCAGGGCACAATTATGCCTACAGGCAAAGACCAAGATACCTTCATTTGTAGGAAAAATGGAATGCGTGACCATTATTCTCCTGCTAACATCTGAGCCATGCATCCTAAACTGTCCGTAGTCCTCCATCTCCAGGAAGCTAGAGTTTCTAAACCTCCAAATGGCGGCTGCTCAGGGATGAGAACAGTCAGGACGCAGAACTGTGACAACCAAGTACATGTAAAGGCAGCAGGAGAAGCTCTGCTCCTCCACTCAGGGTTATGTCGACGCCCCAAACCAGCTAAGCAGTTATAGAAGACGGACCTGCACCCCCAGTGCCCCTCAAGAGTGAGGGAGGAGTGGGAGGAAAAACCGAGGAGGGATTTGTCAGGGGCAAAGCCCATTAGCAATTCCCAGGAAATTAACATAGAATGTTGGTAATAAAATAGATCAGTCCTGGGTGTTCATTGGAAGGACTGATGCTAAAGCTGAAACTGCAATACTTTGGCCACCTCATGCGAAGAGTTGACTCACTGGAAAAGACTCTGATGCTGGGAAAGGTTGGGGGCGGGAGGAGAAGGGGATGACGGAGAATGAGATGGCTGGATGGCATCACCGACTCTGTGGACATGAGTTTGAGTGAACTCCGGGAGTTGGTGATGGACAGGGAGGCCTGGCGTGCTGTGATTCATGGGGTCGCGGAGAGTCGGACACGACTGAGCGACTGAACTGAACTGAACTGAACCTTTTCTCCTTTGTGCTTCATCTAGATTCACCTGCTTGTAGGGGGCTGCGTGCAGAGACCTTGCACTGGGCATTTCAGATGTGGACTGTGCGGATGTCTCAGCTTGGGACCGAGTGCAGAAGCGCTGCACTTGATGCTCAGTTCAAGACGGCGGTGGTGGGGATGGGGGCGTGCACAGAGACACGGAGCCTGGATGGGCAATCCAGAGCCTGAGCAGCACAGCTGCGGCTGCCTCCTTGAGCTCCACTTTCTTCCTCCCCCTCCCCGCTGACTTAAACCCTATAAAGCAGCCCCACTCATGGCCTGCCTGGATGAATGGGCACTCTACAGCAATAGTCCCCAACCTTTCTGGCACAGACACGGGTAGAAGACAATTTTCTGCAGACTGAGAGGGGGAGAGGGTGGTTTCAGGAAGATTCAGGTTCACTGCATTTATTGTGCATTTTATTTCTAATCCAATGCTACCACAGATCTGGCAGGAGGTTCAAGTCCATGGCTCGGAAGTTGGGGACCCCAGCCTCCTCCTTTTTTTTGATCAAAGAACAGCTTCCTTTGCTTCTGAACTGAACTTGGTCTGGTTCTACTGGCATGAGCATCAGAGGGCAGAACATCCCTTGCTGGGGACCGATTTGAGAGGTTCGGTAACAATGCTGTGCTTAGAACTAGGGAATCTCCTCACTAGGAGGAGATTGGGATTATTCATTAGGAAAAGCTCCATGGACTGGGCCCACATCTGTGAGGTAGATGCTACCTACCTGCTGGCCCTGTTCTTCTGGTCCTGAGAGCTCCAGAGCTGAGAGCACGGCCACCACAGAGCTGATTCCCACACCTGTGAGAAGAGGCGCCTTAGCAGGCACTGGTTAGGTGAGAGGGCACAATGAGGCTGATTGTGAGAATGGGAACAAAAACCTGAAACCTGGAACCAAGGGCCACTGCCGGGTGACGAGCTATGGCTCAGAGCGTTCTGACGGGAGCAGGAAGCCGACACTGAAAGATGAAGACCTTTCTTCCCCTCCCTGCCTTCCAGCTCCCTTCAGTGCCCCTTGTTGACCGAACCTAACCGTGAGCCACTGGCAAAGGAGTACAGAAATGACAGGGTCCGAGCCCCAGGAGGAAATGCTGAGACTAGAGGGATGGGTTTGGAGCGGAGAAATTAGAGCTGAATAACGAGCACCGCCTACCGTTGGCAGCTCCCCATTCACGCATGCTCTTCTACACATACTGAAACTGCGACATGACAGAGTTGCACGCTTCTGCCTGACAAAATGCAACTGTCCTTTGTACAAACGAAGCACCCTGACTTCTCCCAGAGAAGAGAGGCACGAAATCTCAAAATTAAATGTGTCCATTTCAGGATCTTCACTGGTGGTTCAGAAGGCAGAAAGCGTCTGCTTGCAATGCAGGAGACCCAGGTTCGGTCCCTGAATCGGGAAGATCCCCTGGAGAAGGAAATGCCAACCCACTCCAGTACTCTTGCCTGGAAAATTCCATGGACTGAGGAGCCTGGCGGGCTACAGTCCATGGGGTCGCAAAGAGTCAGACATGACTGAGCGACTTCACTTTAACTTTTTCATTTCTGTATGACAGTCACAGTATCTGTCTCTGGTTGATGTGAGTGGCAGTCCTAACTGAATGTTTTGTAACCAAAGATTAATTTTAAAATTTGCCACCATCACTAGTACTTATATAAATTATAAGGGAAAGAAAGGAAGAGAAGACATAAGTGTTTATTAAGTAGTATATGTGTGTTCAGTCGTGTCTGATTCTTTGTGACCCTATAGACTAGCTCACCAGGCTCCTCTGTCCATGAGACTCTCCATGCAAGAATACTAGAGTGGGTCACCATGCCCTTCTCTAGAGGATCTTCCTGACTCAGGGATTGAACCCATGTCTCCTGAGTTTCCTGCATTGGAGGCAGATTCTTTACCCACTGAGCCCCCTGGGAAGACCATTTATTAAATATAAATGTGTTCAAACAAAGTCACTTATATGTGGAATCTAAAATTTGACACAAATGAATCTATCTATACAGAAGGAACAGACTCAGACACATATAAAACAGATTTGTGGTTGCTGAGGGGGACGTATTGGGAGGTTGGTGTTAGCAGATGCAAAACCAATTTATATAGAATGGATAAACAGCAAGGTCCTAATGTGTAGCACAGGGCACTTTATTCAACATCCTGTGATAAACCATAATGGAAAGATATATTAAAAAGAATGCATGCATGTATATAACTGTAATCATTTTGCTGTACAGCGGAAATTAACACTACAATGTAAATGTATACTTCAATTTTTAAAAAGTAAACCTTTGCAAACATGTAAAGAAAAAAAAACCCGTGCAGAGTGGTGACAGTCCTTGTTTCTGTAGCTGGTCACCGGGCAGGGTTGAAATTTATAACTTCCTTCCCCTGTTACTCATTCTATGCTTCCTTCCTTCGCTCTCAGCCAGCACATCAGCATGTGTGTTTTCTTTACCTGCTATAATGACCTCAGCTTTCATTTCTACAGGGTCTGAATCTTCAGTGCTTCTGCCCATCTTTCCATTAAGTATTACTATTGGACATGGAAGTACTAAGAGGTGCCCCAAGCATCCCCTAGGTTCCAGACATGGCCCTCTGTGTCCACATTGTGTGGCAGGCATCCAGCTTCTCCTTGGTAATCAGAACCTGCCTTCCCAACACAGAGAAAGTTAGTCAGTTCAGTTGCTCAGTTGTGTCCAGCTCTTTGTGACCCTATGGACTGCAGCATGCCAGGCTTCCCTGTCCATCACCAACTCCCAGAGCTTACTCAAACTCATGTCCATTGAGTTGGTGATGCCATCCATCCATCTCATCCTCTGTCCTCTTCTCCTCCTGCCTTCAATCATTCCCAGCATCAGGGTTTTTTCAAATGAGTCAGTTCTTTGCATCAGGTGGTCAAAGTATTGGAGTTTCAGCTTCAGCATCAGTCCTTCCAATGAATATTCAGGATTGATTTCCTTTAGGATGGACTGGTTGGATCTCCTTGCTGTTCAAGGGACTCTCAAGAGTCTTCTCCAGTACCACAGTTCAAAAGGATCAATTCTTCGGCGCTCAGCTTTCTTTAGAGTCCAACTCTCACATCCATACATGACTACTGGAAAAACCACAGCTTTGACCAAATGGACCTTTGTTGGCAAAGTAACGTCTCTGCTTTTTACTATGCTGTCATAACTTTTCTTCCAAGGAGCAAGTGTCTTTTAATTTCAACATGGAGAGTAATTCTCTTTTTGCCTTTTAGTTTTGTGACCCAATGAGCTCATGATGGTTCACTTCAATGGAATCTGCTGTGTCCTCTTGTGGAATCATTCTTCCCACTTGGGTACTCAGAGCCCCTAAAACATCCAAACAAAGTTCTTTGAGTAAGTGCTTCCAACTCTTGATACCCAGACCTGATGTTTTACCTATGTGTGAAAACAGAAATATGTATTGGTTGTTGATTCAAAGTATATCCTGCATCCCATTAAAAAAAAAAAAGAAAACCTCTAAACTTTCATGGTGTTATCTCCTGCTTAGTGCCACAGATAGGTCAGCAGTAGGCTATTCCACTCTGTCATCTACCTGGCCTGTGGCTTCTTATGAGGTAGGAATGGTATAGACAGATCCCATGGACAAGGGCCTCTTGCCTCACTTCTTTTGCGGTAAGTCTTTTGCGGTAAAATGTGTTCCTTGATGAGAAGAAATGTTGTGGGGGAATGATGATGGTGCGTATTTTACCAGCTCACGGAATCAAAATGATTTAGTATCAGCCCAACTGTGCAACAGCTTCAAGGCATTACCACCCCTGGACCTGAAAGGGAATGGGGCAGGAATTGTACCTCTGAGCCCAGTGAGAGCTAGAGATTTGGAGGAGGCACTTCCCTCCCATCCAGCCAGAAGAAGCTGCGGCCACAGAGGGACACAGCTATCGCTGGAGGCTTAGGCTGAAGCAGAGAGGAATCTGCAAAGTGCTCCAGGCTCACCTCCTGCTGCCCTTTGATCTCTAGTCAATGTCTCCCTTTGTCTGAACTGCCCAAGTCTTCCTTTGAATCCAAAGGGAACCAGAGACTTCCCTGGTGGTCCAGTGGTTAATAATCTGCTGGCCAATGCAGGGGACATGGGTTTGATCCTTGGTCTGGGAAGACACCACATGCAACTCAGCCCATGCGTCGCAACTACTGAGCTCGCTCGCCCTAGAGCCCTTGTTCCACCACAAGAGAAGGCACCACGATGAGTAGCTCCGCACCGCAACTAGAGAGTAGTCCCCACACCACAACTAGAGAAGCCCACACAGCAATGAAGATCCAGTGCGGTCAAAAAGAAGAAAAGTGGGGGAGCAGAAAGCAAAAGGGCTGCCGTGATGCTTCCCACAGGGGTTAGCCTCCCCAGCTGAGAGTGGGGCTTGCAGTGAGGAGGGGTGGTAGGGAGGGAGTAATCAATACACAGAAAGAATAATTCAGGCAGAAGAAATCTGGAAGGAATCTCTTGTAACCTTGAAGTCCTAGGTGGGAAACTGAAAGGTTTAGGATCCCAATTCTCATGCTCATTGCTTCTTTCAGTCATAGTAGATTGTCAGAGGGTGACATGAATGTAGAGTCTGGCACAAAGATAGTGCTTAAAAATTGGTGGTTATTAATAATAAAACTACAAGGAAGGAAGAGGGAGAAAGTTTATCCAAAGAAAGTAGAATAATGATGACATGAAATAATGCTGAGGTTCTAAAGGCCAGGTTCTCCCTGTCTTCTTTATCTTGGAATCAGGGCACCAAACCTGGGCCTGGCAATGAGCAATCACTCAAGGCTGATAAATGAATAAAAGTGACATGGAAACAATTCTAATGAAGGAGAAGCTCAGCGGTCTGGAGCAGGTGGCCACACACAGGATGGAGGTAACAAAGCAGACAAACTTGAAGTTTGGTTTCTTTTTAAATTAATTAATTTTTGGCTGTGTCAGATGTTAGTTGCAATATCCAGGATCTTCATTTTGCTGCACGGGCTCCATGGTGTGTGGGATCTAGGGCTCGTGGGCTCAGTAGTTGAGGCTCATGTACTTAGCTGCCCTGCAGCATGTAGAATATTAATTCACCAACCAGGGATCGAACCCACGTGCCCTGCATTGGAAACAGATTCTTAACCACTGGACCACCACTAGGGAGGTCCCCAAACTTGAAGTTTTAACCTAAGGATGCACACATTATCTCCCTCACATCTTTGGGATATGGGGGGAATAGAATTACAGCTTAATATTGTTAGAGAAGACTGAGACTGTTCAAAGCAAAACAGTGGAGGAAGGGGATGGACAGAGAATCTAAATACACCTGTCTCTGTGAGTGAGTACCCAGGCGAGGAAGCCAGGCAAGAGCATGAGAGGGTCTGTGGGAGCACCCTTGGGGCCATTGGCTTGAGGAGGCTGTGAACTGAGATCACTTCAATAATAATTAACATTTATTAAATGCTTCCTGCAAGCCAGGTACTTTTTGTAAATCATCATTTTTGGGGGCCCAACATCAATCTCATAAGGTTCATTCTATCATACATACTTTGAAGAATTGGAAATCAGGGCTCAGAGAGGTTAAGTAACTTATGTATGGTAACACAGCTAACATGGGAGAGACAAGATTTGAACCTGAGTCTTATGAATTTGAATTTATGCCCTTAGTTACTTCTTGTGGTAGCCAGCTTCCAAGATGGCCCTTCATTGATCTTGGCCTGTTGGTATTCATACCCTGTGTGGGCCACTTCCCCACTGTTGGTGTGACCAGTAGAATACAGCAGAAGTGGTGCTATGGCACCTCCAAATCTAGGTTATGAAAGACATTGTGGTTTCCGATTTGTCTCTTGGATCATTTTCTCTGGGGAGGTTGCTGCCATGTGGTGAGAAAAGGCAGGTCCAGTTGGTGAGGAACTGAGGCTTCCAGCCAACAGCTAGCAAGGATCTAAGGCCTCCTGCTAAGCCACAGGAGTGAGCTTGACTGTGCACCTTTCAGCCCAGTCAAGCCTTCAGATGACTGCAATCCCTACTGACATTCTGCTTGTAACCCCATGAGATAGTGTAAGTCAAAACTATCCAGCAAAACCACTCCCAAATTCTGACCCACAGAAACTGTGAGTTAATAAATGTTTTAAGCCACAGTGTTTTCAGGTAATCTGTTTTGCAGAAATATATAAGTAATATAATGTTACAGCAACAATACAAGCAAGGAATCCTAATGTCTTTCTCAAATTTCCAACGTTTCTCATCTGAGCCTTGATAAATGAGTAAGATCTCACTTGGAAAGCAGGGCAAAAACATAGCATGTGCAAAAAAAGACAGTACAATGCAGCACTTGAGAACTTTTAATAGTATGGTTTAGTTATGAAAAGACTATGTTTAGGAACAGAAAGAAGTGGTGGGTAGCCTGTGAGGGGTAGATTATGAGGCTGTTGTTTATATCATTGTAAGATGCTTGCATTCTATCCTATAGGTAATAAGGAACTCCTGTAACAATAATGGACCAAGGCAGTGAGGAGGAGAGATTTTTAAAATAATGTAAGGAAAACAAATACTGAATATCCATTGGAAGGACTGATGCTGAGGTTGAAGCTCCAATACTTTGGCCACCTGTTGCGAAGAACTGACTCATTTGAAAAGACCCTGATGCTGGGAAAGATTGAGGGCAGGAGGAGAAGGGGACGACAGAGGATGAGATGGTTCGATGGCATCACTGATTCGATGGACATGAGTTTGAGCAAGTGCCAGGAGTTGGTGATGGACAGGGAAGCCTGGCATGCTACAATCCATGGGGCTGCAGGATAGGAATGACTAAGCAACTGAACTGAAGGGAAAAAAAATGGCCCAATTTTTAAAATAGCAAAAGATTTGAAGATACTTTACTAAAGGGAATATAGGTACAGTACGGCAAGCAAATATGCTCATTTCATGTCCGACTCTGTAACCCCATGGACTGTGGCCTGCCAGGCTCCTCTGTCCATGGGATTCTCCATGCAAGAATACTGGAGTGGGTAACCATTCCTGTCTCCAGGGATCGAAGTGCATTGCAAGTGGATTCTTAACCATCTGAGCCACCAGGGAAGCCCCTATCATTCCAGTATACATGTATATAATCAATATGGGGTTTTCTGTATATGCCCATGTAAGTTTGAATTGGAATGGTTTCTGACAGCATCCATTTATCACTGTAGGTCAACAATCATGAATGCAAAGGATTTTTTTTAAATCAAATCACATCCAACAGTTCATGCATCTTCCATAGTTCTTGAATTTTGGCTACTCTCAAATAGTAAAATTTCTTTATCACATGCCACAAACTCCTTCATGATGCTACATTTAAGAAAAAGTAGAAACACTTAAAACTTGATGCTCAGTCCACATTTCTCCTCCAAGTTAAAAAAAATATTGATGTGAGACCACAGAGCTGAACACGAGTCTTACTGGGCTAGTCCTGGCGGGAGACAGTGAGACCAGAACTGGACAGGAATGTGCCTGTGGACAATACATAAAATAGAATTGGCAAGAAAAAAAACCCTGTGGGTTCAGCAGAGGGTGTGTGTATGAGAGAGAGAGAGAGAGATACAGACAGAGACAAAGAGACAGATGGAAGGAGAGAGGGAGAGATGGTCCTGGGACAGGGACACTGATTTTTTGGTTCTTTTATTCTTACCAGACAAGACCTGGAATCAACACATAGAAAAAAACCTAAAAGAAAAAACTTTAAGAAAAAAATGGGATTTTTTTTCCCCCCTCTTTTCTGCACAGAGGAAAGTTTAAGCTCTCCTCACCGAGTTTTCAAGCTTAAGACTTTTTCTTCCAGGGTGTTGAGATCTGTGGGCCCAGTACAGAAAGCTGCTGGTTTAATTGAGGCTTCTGCTCCCCCAGGGCTGAGGCTCCCAGGAGGACAAGGAATTTCAAGAAAGCTCTAAATGCGGGGTAGCCTCCCTACAGAAACCATCCTCCAAAGGAGGGGTAGCAGGAGGCTCCCCTCAGGGCTCTTTGAGCAGCTCCAGTGTCTGAGGTCTATGGGTGGGCTGAGCGGTCTCTCATCAGGGACTCCAAGGAGAGTGATCCCCTGTCCATTACCTGCAGAACTTTGTTCCCGCACTTCAGAGCCTCCTCCTGTTATTTGAAGGGTTTTCTGCCTTCTCGAGTTCCTTTGTCAACAGCTCCAGGAAGGAGCCCCAGCTGCTGGGGCAGAAATGAATGCAAGCTCACACTCTACTTGTGACTGCTTAATCATTGCCTTGATCACCACTCCTGCACTGCCTTTGTTTGAAACAGTAACATGTGGGAAAACTTCCCTTTCTAGGTTGAAATTAACAGCAAGGCAGAGAGAGGTCATTGATGAGCAGAACCTCAAAACTCACATGGAGAAAGAACTCTGCTCGAGCGTGTGTGAGTGAACAATAGGGGAATCAGATAAAGCGATAGCAGTTATCATCCTGCGGTCAAGACACTTCTGTAATATTTGAAAGCTCCCTGTACACCCTGCCCTCCCTTGGACCCAAGAGACAGACTACCAAGACAGACCGCTCAAAAGAAACTGAAGCTTAAAAAAAATAGTTTGTGTTCAACAGAGGTGATAGTGCCGAGGTAAGACATGGGAGGGAGGCAGGAGGGCTTTCTTTTACTTCTTTCCCTTTTGCTTTTTAAGGAGCATTTATCACTCTCTGCTTTTATCTTGTTCGCGTATTTGAATTTACTATTATCTGTCTCCTCTCCTAAATTGAAAACTCCATGGGAGCCTGGCTATTTTCAGTCTGTTTATCATTGCATCTCCAGGCCCTTGAACAGAAAGAAGTAGGCTTTAAATAAATATTTGCTGAATAATAAATGAATATGTCCCCAAAGGTGGGCTCTCAGGAAGGTGGGCTTGTGATGGTTTTCAGCCCCAGCCTGACCACATGGCTGGAATGTATTCATGTCACTTGTCATCCCAGTTAGAGACTCACTTGGGGAAACAAGCATCACTTAGACATGCAGCCATCTCTGGGGAGTAGGAGGGGGAGGGGTGGTTAATGGCAGTCTTATCTTCCCCTGTGCCCAGTGTGGGTGCTTTCCCGAGGATAGGGAGCTAAGATCCCTAGCACTGAAAAGATGGGTCTGAAGGGCAGGAGGGCATTTGGGAGTAGCACAGCCTTGATGAATCCATGAAGCCCTATGTTTAGGATGGTGAGGAAGCTCCAGAAGTTAGAGAGGGAGGAGGAAGAGTGTCTGGACTGCTGTACTTACAAAGTTTCCAAATAGCTGGGCTTGTACCTCTGAAAGAAAATAAATCTTTTTTTCTCCTTCTTCTCCAAGAGATTCTGAAACACACGAGGAAACAATGTCACAGGAAACAGCAGAAATAAACAAAGAAACCACCTCAGGCTCCGCAGTCCTAGAACTTGGGTCAGATCTAGTTGCTTTATCCATTCACTAATACATTCATTTAACCAGTGTTTATTGAGCACAAATTTGAGCTAGAAATCATGCCATTGTGTCCTCAGGAGTTTCTGACTTGTAGACTCCAGAAACTTTTGTGATCTATTGGGTAAAACAATGTTTTCTAAGGAAATGACGTTCTGATAGCTGAATATCATATTCAAATTACTGTATGGAATATAAGCCATTTTAATTATTTATTTTCAAATTTTTATTTATTTTTTAACATTTTGGTTGTACTGGGTCTTCGTTGCTGAGTGCAGGCTTTCTCTAGTTGTGGCAAGCACAACTAGCCCCTTGGGGGCTTCTGGTTGTGGTGGCTTCTCTCGGTGCAAAGCAGGGGCTCTAGGGGTACAGGCTTCAGAAGTTGCGGCACGTGGGCTCAGTAGTTGTGGCGGCCAGGTTTAGTTACTCTGCAGCATGTGGAAACTTCCCGGCCCAGGGGGGATGTCCCCAAACCATTTTTAAATTGAGATTTGTCTGCATTGCCTTACACTATTCACGAATTCTTCCCAGGCTGATAGTATGCTCCTTGAAGACAGGCCTGGGTCTAACCATGAGAGTAAATATTGCTCACCAGGGCTTAATTCTGCTGCTTTGGCTGTTGCTTGTTGTTTGCTTATTTCTATGGTTTCTTGTGAGATTGTTTCCTTGTACGTTTTATAATCTTGAATTGTAGGCTAATAGTTGAGGGTGTTCAACAGTGGGATTTCTGTGTAGTGTGGGTTGTAACTCTGTCTACAAAGCAGTTTTTGCATTTGCTTCTGCCAGCCTTGTTACCAGCTCAGGATGCTTTTCACGTTAGGGACTCCTCTGCCCCTCAGGTAGTGTAAATTTGAACTTGTGAAATTTGAATAACCCCTGTGGGTAAAACCTTCTAGTTATAGTTGGCTTCTCAGAAGGGAATTTTTTTTTCTTACCCAGAGCCTTTTACTGGTAAGCAGACTTTTCCAGAAGGTGCCTTTAAAAGTTATTTGCTTTACGCAAGGGTCTCAGTTGAAGGCCTTGTTCTTGTCCCCAAACGGGCAGTAAAACTCAAGCTGGACAACTGTGCCTCCAAGGACAGCCAGAGCATCAGATTTTACTTGAAAACCCATTTTTCAGCTTCCACTCCGTTTCTGGACCCTGAGCATTTCCTTCCTCTTTTCCTTTTGCAAAAGTATATTGCAGAAATGGGTGTCTATATTGATCCTATGACTGTTCTCTAATGGTTCATAATTCACAACAGACATGTTTCAAAAACCAATCAATAGATTTTTCAAAATCTGCACCAAGAGGGGGAAATACTGTGAACCATTGACGTTCAGGCAATTTCACACATGTTGTCTTATTCAAGTCTCATAACAATCTTGTGAGATCATTATGATCCCCATTTTACACATGAGGAAGCTGTGGCTCCAGATGAAGTGGCTTGCTCAAAATCACATCTCTAGTCCATAAGAGGACTGGCATTATACTCATGTCTGTCTGACCCCAAAATCTGTGCTCTCCCACTCTGCCATGCTGAGGGTTATCACAGAGCCAGAGAGAAGACATAACCAGCAAAAGGCTCACTACAATACAAAAGGAGAAAAATAAAATGATAAAAACTACACTGCAAGAGATATTACTAGGCCGCAAGGACATGAGTAGTTGCTGGTGAATAAACCCCCTGAATAAACCAGAGGGCTATGGCTTTAGTGAACTTTAGGGCCATAGTGAACTGGGAGAAGGAGAGACTTGACTTGGGCCTTGATGATACTGCCTCCGTGGAAAAGGAGAGAAGCACATTCCTGACAAAGGTGAGAGCTTAAGAGGCACGACAGTGAGAAAGTACACGCCTGCTGGGATCTCCAAGAGCAGACGGGACATGGTTATATAGAAGTATGGCTGGGAGATAAAATGGGAGAAATTTGAGGCAAATATGGAGGAACTTCACCGCCAATGGATGAAGACTATATTGAGTAGGTAATAAAGAGCCTTTGAAGGCTTTTAGCTGGGAAAGATGTAGCCAGGTCAGTGATTCGAGACTATGTAAGTGAAAGTTATATACGAGATTGGCGGGGAGAGAATGAAGCAAAGGGGAGAAACTAGTGAGCCCGGGTTAAGGTGGGAGTAATAAAAAGGAAATGGAAAGGATAGATCGACATTCCTCCTACGCAGGAGAAATGTCCTGAGAATGACAGGGGAAATCTCCTAGTCTCCTACTTTACTTGGTATGTATTCAGTGAGCAGTAGTTTTATTATTAGTTCAATGCCTTCATTTTACAGATAAGGCATCTGAGATCCAGAAAGTGTTGGAATGGCCAAAAAGTTTGTTCACGTTTTTTTATAAGGTGCTATGGAAAAACCTGAATGTACGTTTTGGCCAGCCCAATAGTTTGCTCCAGTTTGCAGTTAGTGGCAGAGCCAGCAGTCTCCTGGATTGATATTCCTTAGCTCTTTCCACATAACCAAAGAAATCACCTACAATTCTCAGGTAAAGTGGTCATAGGTGGGTTCAAGCCTTGACTGTAGATTGGTTGAATTGATGAGAAACCTGGATATAAGGAATTAATAGCAGCTCTGAAATCTCCCTATAGCCTCTCGATGTGACCAACATTGGCCTTCTTGTCTAATTTCTTGGGATGCTCAGCAAAGTCAATCCTCATACAATGCTCCATATTTCTCTCATAGCATTTTCATATTCTACCAGAATTTCAAATTTTGGGGTACCAATCCTTGTTATTCTTTTCATACCCAAGCCAAGGAACAAAGCTATGCTGTATACTTGTTTTGTTTATTATTAGTTGTTCTATAACAGGCTTCCCAGATGGCTCAGTGGTAAAGATTCCTCCTATAAGTCTAGGTGGCTGATTCTTTTAGTTAATACTCTAGGTGATAATATAGATATAGATTTCTCTCCAAAAAATAAACAAAACCAAAATATCTTTCTGGGTATATTAATATAAACTTTTGTAACTCTGGACCACACCCTCTCTCCTTATACTTTGAGTAGATGAATAGCCTGTCCTTGTCAGGATGAATGGAGAACGTTTACCTTTGTCAACATTTATTGGTGCAGTACTATATGCTGCCATTTCTTTAATAAGACAGTAAATCTTTAGCAGAGTTTATAGGCTGTCTTTCATCCAAAGACCTCAAAGTAACTTTGCTAACACTGTGTCATTATTAATCATCCAACTTGCCCAAGGAGGCAAGCGATGATTGTTTCAGAGGAGAAACTGAGGTTTTAAGGAGGTTCTATGACTTCTTGGGGTCATGAACAGGTTCAGAAAGAGCTGAGCACACTGCCCACATTCCTATCTTCAGGCCAAGGACCCAGCCCTCCCTCAGCACTCTCTAAACATTTCCTTTTGATAGAAAATGCAATTGGCTACCTTGATCTATTAAGCAGAAATGAACTCTAGACCCTCCTTCAATAGCTTGAGGAAACTAAAGTTTATTTTTGAAGTGACTTCAAGTCATAAAACGTTTGATTCACTATATTAAATAGTAATATTAAAATAAGTAAACAGCTTTGTAGTCATAATGATAGCTTGGGTTTAAATGGTGCCTGTTCACATTGTACCATTTGAAAAGCCCTGCAGTTCACAGGCTTCTGAAGACTGTCCGTCATTTTGGTTGCCCCGTCTTTTTGACTTCAGGGATCCTTTTCCTTCTCACAAGTCTTTCACACACACCCCTTTCCTTTTATTGAGTCATATCTTCCTATGCATCAGGCAATCTCAAGATAATAGAATTGCCTTGCTTTAGCTAGATATGAAGAAAGACTTCAGGTTCTCTGGAATAGGCTGTGACTTCCCACTCCATGGGACTCTCCATGAGGCTTTCATAGGGATGGGTATAGATCCAATCTTGCTTGGAGATAAAGGATCAAACTTACAAAGACTGTTTAGAATCATCAAACAATCAAATGGTCCTCTAAGTACCCCAAGCCCCCTTATGTTGAGACTGGGGTTTTGTAACTAGTCAGACCAATGGAAGGAAAGACAATTGAGAACAGAATTCTTCTTCCACCTCTCAAACTGCTGAGTGACTTTGGAGGCCATGCCTTCCAGGTGGTACCCTACAAGGCAGAGGATGGCTGCCCACCGACTTCAGACTTTATGTGAGCAAGAGACAAACTTTTGTCAGGTTAAACCACTGAGATTTCAATCAGTGGTTGTCAATTATCCTGACCAACACCCGGAGTAGAATATCACTATAATAAAGACATTTAAGGTGTGTGGCATTAGCAGTCAAGCCGGAGGGATGGCAATCCATGATATGCAGTGACAAAAAGTTGAGTAAAGCTGGACCAGCAATAACTTGGAAAGCAGACTGTGAGCTGACCGAATGTGTAAGTCAAAGGCAGGAGCCCACGAACTTTTCTGTAAAGAGCTAGATAATAATCTGCTCCATTTTACGGACCATATAGTTTCTTTTGCAACCACTCAGGTCTACCGTCGGAGCACGAAAACCACCACCATAGACAGTATGTAAATGAATAAGGCATAGTTACGCTCCAATGAGACTTGCCATTGGCCGCATTTGACAAGACACTTCAATAAAGAGGTGAGTTCCAGGAAAAGGGAACCCGCCTACGCTGTTGGTGGAAATTTAAGTTGGTACAGCCACTATGGAAAACAGTATGGAGTTTCCTCCTGAAACTAAAAATAGAATTACCATATAATCCAGCAATCCCACTCCTGGGCATATACCCAGACAAAACTATAATGCAAACAGATATACACACCCCCTATGTTCACAGCAGCACTATTCACAACAGCCAAGATATGGAAGCAACCTAAATGTCCATCAACAGATGAATGGACAAAGATGTGGTATATACACACACACACACATGCACACACAATGGAATACTGCTCAGCCATAAAAAGAACAAAATAATGCTATTTGCAGCAAGATGGATATAACTAGAGATTATCATACTAAGCGAAGTCGGAAAAAGACAAATACCAAATGACACCACTTATATGTGGAGTCTAAAATATGGCACAAATGAACCTATCTACAAATAGACTCCCAGACATTGAGATCAAACTTGTGTTTGCAATGGGGAGGTTAGGGAGAGGGGTGGACTGGAAATTTGAGATTGGTAGATGCAAAGTCTTCCATTTAGAATGGATAAACAAAAAGGTCCTACTGTATAGCACAGAGAACTATATCCAGTCTCCTAGGATAAATTATAATAGAAAAGAATATTTAAAGAAGAATGTGATATGTGTAAACTGAGTCACTTTGCGATACAGCAGAGATTGGTACAACATTTAAATCAACTATACTTCGATTTTTTAAAAAGTGATTAAAAGAGAGTGAGAAAAGTTCCAGAACTATTGGCTGATTTGCAGACAGGAATTAAAGGGAGAAGTTAGACATTTGGGTTCTCAATCTTCCATAAACTATAAGTGGGCTAAGACTGCTGTGAAACTGCCAAAGCCCATTCAGATGTGGAGGAGGGGGATAAATGCATGAGGAGTGACCTCCTAGAGAACAGAGCAGGAATGGTGGTGGAAAGTTAACATTTGAATAAAGGCATTAACAAAGTGAAAGACAAGTCAATTAGATCATAGGAGAACAGAATTACAAGCAAGTGCAAAGGCCCTGAGGCAGGAGTATGCCTCATATTTTCAGGAAACCTCAAGCATGGCTTAGGAAATAACACTGAACTATTAAAGATAAAGGGGTACCAGGCATAGAGAAGGGGTATGATACTTGCAACTAACCCTCAAATGGTTCAGAAAAAAATACATACAAAGGACATATATGTGTGTATACACATACACAGAGGTTGTGTACGTACATGAGTGCATTGGTATATATAGAGATGTATATGTGTGTGTATATTTACACACACATATACATTTATATGAACAAATATGGCAAAATATTAACAATCAGTGACTCTGGATAAAGAGTATACAAGGGTTATATGTATCATTCTTGAAATTTCTCTGTGAAATTTGAAATTACTTGCAAAAAAAGCTTTATAAAACATTTGACATCCAAAGTCAAGCTTACTTTAAAAAAAAGTTTAAGCTAGTTAAGCTTTCAACTTAAGGAAGAAGTGGACTATGTCTACCCCCAAAGGGTATCCTAACTTTCATAGGGAAGGAAGGAGGATTCTGAGGAGGGCAGCACGTAACACTGGCCTGTGTCTGAGACTGGCGATCACGAGTCCTGGAGCAAGCACAGAGTGGCCAGCAGGTGCTCCCTAAATCTTTCTACCACTTGGATAGCCTCCTTGTCTCCTTGCTTGAGCACTTACCTTCTTTTTCCAAACAGAAGCTGATCAGCATTCTTTTCCCTTCCCACTGGGCCCCAGAGTCTCAGAATCATCTCAACCACTTGATATCACTACTTCTCAAACCTGGCTGCTTGGTAGAATTGCCTGAAAAACTTGAAAAGTGACTGGTGTTTGGGCCCTGCCTTCAGAGATTTTGATGCATTGGGTATTGTGCATCTGTGTGTGTGTTGAGGAGGAAGGGTGGCATGAGCATTAGGATTTAAAAAAAAAAAACAACCCTACATTGATTCTCCCGTGCAACCAATTTGGAGAACCCACTGATGTACACCAAGTTGCCTCTTGCTCTGAGCTGAGCTCAGAACTCGGTGGGGTCTCAGGTATTCAGCGAGCTGTCTGGCCTCCTTCTTTGACTGCAGCAAGTAGCTCTTCTCCGTGGACAGCTTTGCAATCCTCATCTGGGAAGCAGGACTTCAGGATGCTTGGAAGCGTTCATCTTGGAGGGCCTTCTCCTGCTGCTGCTAAGTTGCTTCAGTCGTGTCTGACTCTGTGCGACCCCATAGGCGGCAGCCCACCAGGCTCCCCCATCCCTGGGATTCTCCAGGCAAGAACACTGGAGTGGGTTGCCATTTCCGTCTCCAATGCATGAAAGTGAAAAGTGAAAGTGAAGTCGCTCAGGCTTGTCCGACTCTTCGTGACCCCATGGACTGCAGCCTACCAGGCTCCTCTGTCCATGGGATTTTCCAGGCAAGAGTACTGGAGTGGGATGCCATTGCCTTCTGCATTGGAGGGCCTTGGGCATCACCAAAGACATCCATTAGTTCCAGAGTTTCTGCAGCCAAGCTCAGCATTAGCAGGGTGGATGGGGGTTTGAGGTCACTACTGGGAGAAAGCTGCCTTCTGCAAGAGCGATCAAGGGGGAGAGCCCCAAGGGTGCTTTCAGAAGCTTTTCTTTCAATTCACACCCCTGTTCTACCCTGAAAGCCTCTAACAGCCCAGAAAATCCAGGAGCAGCACATAACACTCGCCTGTTTCTGAGACTGGTGATCACAAGGCTTGGAGCAAGCACAGAGTGGTCCCTATATCTTTCTACCACATGGATATCCTCCTTGTCTCCTCTCCTCTTGAAGGCACCCAGCTTCTACATTCTTTTTTTTTTTTAAGTCATTTTCAGGACTTCCCTAGTGGTCCGGTGGTTAAGACTGTGCCTTCCAGTTCGGGGCGGGGGGGGGGGGGGCCCGCAGGTTCAAACCCTGGTGGGGGAGCTGAGATCCCACCTGCCTTGCGGCCAAAAACCAACCAAAGAAATGTAACAAACCCAAAGCAGAATTGTAACGAATAAAGACCTTAAAAATGGTCCACATTAAAATAAATACATAAATAAAACTATTTTCAACAGCCTTGGAATGCCAGTTCCAAACAGCCTCTGGCATCGCGGTAGGCACCTCATAGGCACTTTTCATCTCTAATCGCCCCTGCTCACCTATTAAAAGATACACTTTCAAAGCGATAGGAGTAAGTTACTCATTCAAATGCTGTTAACAAATAACAGGATTTAAGGGTGTAATAGGTAGTTACTCAGCTTTGAAAATTTGCCCTGAAGAGTTAAAATTTCTGCTTCATTGACAAGGGTTGGGGGCGGGAAGGTCCTCGTGGGAGGAATTTTCAGCCCCTGGAATTTTCTGTCTGATCTCACTCCCCTGCATCTGAGCTGGAACACGAGATCCAGCGGGAGATTGCAGGAGAGGGAGGGCTGGGGACAGTTCTGGTACCTGCAGGTGTTCAGCGGCTGCTCCAGCCAGGGCTACTCCCCCACCCCAAGCCAACAGACACCCGCCAGGACTTGCCAGAGCCCATGTCAGGGGAGCCGGCTTGTAAATTACTCTCTGGATCATCCTTCCAGGTTGGACAGGATCACAGGCAGGCGGAGTGTGGTGCTGCAGCCCAGGCTTCAGGTGGAGGGCTTCTTGGAAGAAATCCATCCAGGAAAGACTGACAGTGCGGTGAGTGAGACATGCCCCAGCCTCCCAGCCAACTCAGCAGAGCCTCCTCCTCCTCACCACCACCCCCAAAGCAACCAGGAGCCAAAAGCTGGGGTACTGCACCCCCTCCCACCTCTGTTGTAAAGATTGCCTTTTATTTTAATAAATATTTCCTGAAGTCCTGCACAACGAGAATGTGACACTGAGTCCTTCCCTATGAGACATCCTGCTGTGGGGACAATGCCTCCAGGGAGACTGCAGAGTCTGGTTCCTCGAGTTAAGTGCCTGGTAAGTGAAAGTTCTCTCCTGGCGTTTAAGAAAATCTTCAGGCCCCCAGGGTCGTATTAAGAGGTAAAGTGTGAGGCCTAAAGTGAGGTCAGTAATAAGGCAGCAGGAACGGTAAGGGGGTCAATACTCCACCTTAAGGGACTTCACGGTCGATCACCGAGAATTCCCAGGTTTGTCTACTCTGTGTACAGGTTCAAGTTTAAAAGATACTTGTGATCATATGTGACCAGTCCAGGTTCGACGCATGATACAGGATGCTTGGGGCTGGTGCACGGGGATGACCTGGAGGGAGGATATGGGGAAGAGGGAGGTGGGAGGGGGGTTCAAGAAAGGGAACACATGTACACCCGGGGCGGATTTGTGTCAATGTATGGCAAAACCAACCAATATATTAATGTAAGGTAAATAATAAATAAATAAACCTAAAAAAAAAAAAAGATACTTGTGGTACAGAAATTCAGAAAATATTTCTTGTACATATTGAAACTGAAGTGAAAGTGAAAATCGCTCACTTGTATCAGACTCTTTGCCACCCCATGGACTTAGTCCATGGAATTCTCCAGGCCAGAATACTGGAGTGGGTAGCTTTTCCCTTCTCCAGGGGATCCTCCCAACCCAGGTCTCCCACTTTGCACTTTACCAGCTGAGCCACAAGGGAAGCCCCTGATGTATACATTGCTATATTTAAAATAGATAACCAACAAGAACTTAAAGAGTTGGATATGACTGAGCAAATAAGCCACAACACAGTTTCTCTGGGTTTCCCTGGTGGCTCAGAGAGGTGGTTCGATCCCTGGGTGGGGAAGATCCCCTGGAGAAGGGAATGGCTACCCACTCCAGCATTCTAGCCTGGAGAATCCCCATGGACAGAGGAGCCTGGCGGGCTGCAGTCCATGGGGTCACAAAGAGTCGGACATGCCTGAGTGACTAAGCACATAGCGAGAAGGACTTACTGTAGAGCCCAGGGAACTCGCTCATAGTCTAGAATAATCTGAATGTAAAAAGAATTCAAAAAAGAATAGAAATAAATAAACAGAAATATTTCTTAAAGGAAGAAACAATGATTAAATTACAGGCGGGTGAGGGTAAACAGAAATATTTCTTAAAGGAAGAAACAATGATTAAATTACAGGCGGGTGAGGGGGTGTCATGACCAACGCAAGACTTGAGTTCCCACTTGAGGTGGCTCCTGAGCGCGCAGGCACAGAGCTGAGAGGCCAAGGCGGGTACAAAAGCCACTCAAAGCCCGGTGGAGCTTCAAAGACGGTGGGGAGGGGAAAGAGGCTGAAGAGAAAGAGCAGGAAGGGAAGAGTCAAGGGTCAAGTTCTCAAGTTCTCCTTTTCTATGGTGAGAACAGCCGTCTCTCCACAGGGGAAATTCAGTGTGCCTTCAAGTCCCCCTTCTCATCAGGGATTTGGCCTCATCCAACTCCCCAGTCTGCCCCAGGCCACCCACAGACAGACTGGGACTCTTAGATTATAGCTTGAGGGTGCACGAATTCAGGACCCAAGCCAGTACTTTAGATATCTCACCTCAGAATCTAGAAATCCAGGCCTTAGCTCCCCGTGAGCTTACCACTCGCCTTCCTCTACATAAATCACTTTTCAGAGTTCTTGTCTTGGATCTAATCGACACTGATCTACATTTTTGTGATAACATTTTAATTACATTCGCATGTATCTATGGATTTTCACATCCAGCCAAAAAGGATTGGAGGCAGCCTCTAAAGTTTTCATGTGATAACTCTGATAAATCTGGCTTGAATCAGCCCGCTTCACGAACAGCTATATGCACAGCTACAAAGGAGATGAATTATCTAGTTTAACTGTAGAACAACATGCAAAGTACCTTTGAAATCTGGCTCCAAGGTTTAAAATATGTGCATCTACTTAGTATCCCAAGAAGTTGCAGACAATATTGGGCAACCTGGTCACAGAACTGGTACTGTGGGTGACCTCAGTCTGCTGCTGTCAGAGCTGTTGAAATCCTGGGCTTTCTCAAAAGTATGCCCACCTCCCGCCCCGCAGCATGAGACTGATTCTTATGCGGGAGTTCGGATTCAGGGTTTGGGACACCGGGGAACAGAACTTTCTTGATTTGCTTCCTTTTGTTGTTGTTGCTGTTCAGATGCTCAGTCGTGTCCAACTCTTTGCGACCCCACAGGCTGCAGCAGGCCAGGCTTCCCTGCCCTTCACTATCTCCCGGAGTTTGCTCAAACTCACATTCTTTGAGTGGGTGATGCCACCCAACCATCTCATCTTCTGTCACCCCCTTCTCATTTTTCCCTTAATCTTTCCCAGTATCAGGGTCTTTTCCAACGAGTCAGTTCTTTGCATTAGTGGCCAAAGTATTGCAGCTTCAGCTTCAGCATCAGTCCTTCCAATGAACATTCAGGGTGGATTTCCTTTAGGATTGACTGGTTTGATCTCCTTTCCTTGCAGTCCAAGGGACTCTCAAGAGTCTTCTCCAGCATCATGCAGAGGAAAAAGAGGGACAAAGTTTGTGCTGGAGAGAGGTATTTTGTCCAACCCATGGGGTACTGGAGGAGAAGGGATTCTCTTCTCTTCCAGAAGTCCCTGCAGTGCCCTGAATCTCATCAGCTCAGGACTTTCCCAGCCACACTGATGCCCTGTCCCAAAGAAAGTCCATCCATCCAAGTTGGACCTGTAATCCTTTGCTAAAAGTCCTCTTGGCTGCCACGGAGCTCAGCAGGTGAGGGCCCAACATTGTCCTTGGCAGGCTTGCTGTATGGGGTCCCACCCTGTGGGGCTCCTATGCTGTGGGAACCTAGCAGAAGCCCCTTTGCACATTTACAGAGGTTGCTGTTGGGGTAGGGGCTTGCAACAGGACTCGCCTCTCTGGGAAATTCAAGCAAGTCCCTGGGCATCTTCCCCCCGGGGTAAGAAGCACAGCCTTCTCTTTAAGTCAGTGACTCAGGGCCAGATCTGCTCTCTCCCCGCCTTAAAGAGACCAAAAGGGGGGCATTTTTCCTCATTTTTTTTTTTTTTTAAATATATTCCCTCTCTTCTGAAAGCATCAAACAGCAAATGCAGCAGCCTCTTTTGCCGGAGCAGAATACTTGCTTTCAAATAAATTTTCCAAAGGTCCGTCATCAGTCTGATAAATGAGAGTTGGAATCCCGATTCCAGCGCCCTCAGCCCAGCCGCTGCAGAGCACTCCTCTCTATACTATCGCCATTGCTACCCATTCAGGCCTGCACTCTCCAGTTGCCAAGGCAAAGCCAAGCTGCGCACCCGCTAGTGAATCTCATTCCACAGAAGGGCAAGGCAGCACAGCGATGATTTTTTGTTTTGCTGTTTTATTGTGACTGCCCATCAATAAAGCATGCTCTGCTCTCACATCTGTCGTGCTCTTCTTATTCAGGATGGGTGTCTGCTCCTGCTGTGTATCTGAGTTCACAATCCCTGGGTCAGGACATGTCCACTGATGATGACAAATTTTAGCTCTGTCTTATTTTGACACCTGTGTGTTCTGGGACTTGCCTTATGAGGCTGCAAAGTCCTCTACGTACTACTAAGTCGCTTCAGTCGTGTCTGACTCTTTGTGACCCCGTGGACCGTAGTCTGCCAGGCTCCTCTGTCCATGGGATTCTCCAGGCAAGAACACTGGAGTGGGTAGCCATGCCCTCCCCCAGGGGTTCTTCCCAGTCCAGGGATCAAACGCACATCTCATGTTTCCTGCATTGTCAGGTGGGTTCTTTACCACTAGCGCCACCTGGGAAGCTCGGTAATTGAGATAAATCAGAAGCTGACTGGGAATGAGGAGTGTTCCCTGAAGCTAGTTTTCACTGGGCTGAATCAATGCTGAGCTTCTCCTGAGAACAGGAGAGAGCAGAGTGAGCTGTTGGATTATTGCTTTAAAAAAAAAAAAAGAGAGAAAGAAATTTAAAAAGTTCTTTCTTTGCTTGATGAGAGATGCAATCCAGGTCACAGACCTTGGGTGGATGAGCAGTTTCCTGCTTGCAGCCTTCCCTGTGCCTGGGAGAGGGCTGGGACGTAGCCTGGGGGAACTTGTTTCCATCTGACAAAGCAAAGGCGAGAAAAAAAATGGTATTTCCCTTTTTCACTTTTGTAGGGGCATAATAAACCTGTGAAAAGAGGGTGCCTTTTTGAATCCAGATAGAACAGGGTTCAAATCCAAATTTTCTTACTTCGTAGCTGTGTAACCTGTGGAGAAATTATATCAAGTTACATTTTGAGGCTAGTTTCCTAGGAGAAAATGTAAATGACTCAGCTTGGTGCTCGGTGATGACCTAGAGGGGTGTGATAAGGGTGGGGTGGGTGGGAGGAAGGTGCCAGAGGGAGGGGATACATGTATACAAATAGCTGGTTCACTTCAATGTTCAGCAGAAACTAACACTGCAAAGCAATTATACTCCAACAATAAATAAATTCAGATGAAAATAGAGCTCTGGACAGCATGCTCTAAGGGTTAGAGGTCATCTCTGGAAAACGCTCTCCCAGACCCCAGGGCAGGCTCATCGCAGTAGGTCTGACCCTTGGCAGGAGCAGCAAGGCATAGGGCACTGCTCACCCAGCTGCTGGGCTTATACTTTCAAAGTAAAAGGAACTGCTCTCAGTACAGACAGGCTTTACTGGAGTAGCAAAATGCCAGGCGCCACCTCGCCTAAGGTGGGGCTCAAGAGTTTCTGATTTTCAAAGATAAAAACAAGCAGACAGACAACCGACAGCACCCACCGCCTTGCAGCCTATTCAAAGTTGGCTTCAAACCCTAGTCCTCCAGGGTGAGAAACTGTTAAGTGGTAATTTGCTGCCCTCTGCTGTCCACTTGGAAAACTCCAGCATGCGTCTGGCTGTGCTGCTGGACTCCGAATCCCAAGGAGTTTGGATGGCCAGGGCTTACCAACCCGTCCGAAAAGTGCACCCTAAAAGGGAGGGCAGGTAGTATCAGGACAGGTTACAAAGTCTGAGGGGTCCAGGGTGAAATGCAAATCACTCTGTTAGAAGATGAGTTTCAAGATGGGGACAACAGGGTATTAAACCAGGCAATGGGCACTTTGGAGGAGGGGGCCCTGTGAAGTCCATGTGTGACACACACAGAGCTGGCATGCCTCATGATTACCTGCTCTTG
The DNA here is from genome assembly GCF_049115385.1 of Moschus berezovskii. Lineage (NCBI taxonomy): Eukaryota > Metazoa > Chordata > Mammalia > Artiodactyla > Moschidae > Moschus > Moschus berezovskii. Next base: position 44,184,101 of record NC_142473.1, read on the forward strand.
ATATTGAACTTCTGGATCTATGTCATAGTCTTCACAGGTCCCCAAGGAGCTGAAATTTAGCAGAACATGTTGGGGGAGAGAAGGTGGGGAAAGGGCCTCCCCTGGTAAGCCAGACTCAGGGTGGAGGTGCTGTTTCTTTTGACCAGAATGTAGCTGTCGCACAAATCTAATCTCCTGGTTACTGCTGTAGTTTGAGGCAGCATATATTGGGTTGGTCAAAATTTTGGTTTGAGTTTTACCATACGATGTTATGGAAAGGTCCAAATGAACTCTTTTGGCCAGGTAAAGAATCTGCCCGCAATGCAGATCTGGGTTCGATCCCTGGGTCTGGAAGATCTCCTGGAGAAGGAAAGGGCAACCCACTCCAATATTCTTGCCTGGAAAATTCCATGGAGAGATGAACCTGGCGGGCTGCAGTCCATATGGTCGCAAAGAGATGGACATGACTGAGTGACTATCACTTTCACTTTCCATATATATATATGTATATATGTGTGCATATATGTATACATATGTGCATATATGTATATATGTATGTGTGTGCACGCGTACACACACACATATATATACACCACAATTGTCTTAGCCTTGGGAACCAGTTCAGACTCAGGAATTAGACTGATGAAGATTCAAACATCAAACTTACAGAACAGGTTACATGGGAGGATTTCCCTGGTGGCTCAGTGGTAATCTGCCTGTAATGCAGGAGACACGGGTTCAATCCCTGGGTCAGTAAGCTCCCCTGGAGAAGGAAATGGCAACCTACTCCAGTATTTTTGTCTGGGAAATCTTATGGACGGAGGAGCCTGGAGGGCTACAGTCCATGGGGTCACAAAGAGTCAGACACAACTGAGCGACTGAGCATATATATGGGAGGACAGAGCTTACCAATAACTAAAGAGTGTGCTAAAATTCACACTCCAATTCCACCAGGAGAGATGCGCCCAAACGGGAACGTGGACCAAATGCTGTCATCCACTAAATGCTGTCATCCAGGTGATTCAGTGTATGTAACTTCCATGGGCAGAGGTCAGGGGTAAGGAGAGATGCCAAGAGTGATTAGAAGAAAATCCCTCTCCATGGAAACCAGAGCAGTGGGGAGAATGTGTTCCTGCACCTGTATTCATCAGGGACTAACTAGGAAAACAGAAACCAGGTATTTACAACGAAGGGAATCTGATGTAGGAAACTGGTGGCAGGGCGGGGGAGGGAGGGTGCTGAAAAGCTAAACTCCAAGATGATCAAGAACAGAAAGTCACTCTCACTTTCAGGATGAAAGCACTAGAGATAAGATGGTGGTCCAAATCCCCAGATCACCAGTGGAAGCTGGAACACTTGGGGGTCCTCGAGTAGGAGTTGGAGCCATGAAGAAAGTGCACCTGCTGCTGGAGGGGCCACCTGAGATGGAAAAAGAGAGAGCAGTGCACTGGCTTCTCCCTTCTTCCCCTTCTACCTGGACCTTCCGATGGCCACACTCCACTGAAAGCAGCTGGCAGAGGAGCCTGGAGAAGACAACCAACATTATTTCAAAGGAGGTAAAAGGCAAGGAATGGCTCTAAACAGGCCTAGGTGCAGAGACTCCCTTAATGGTTATAGACTCAGATGACTGGTGCCACCTATTGGATACAATGCAAATTCAGCACCATGACAAGAAAGGTCTTTGCCCAGCTAGACTACTTCCGAACCACGTTTCTGGCTACTCCCTTGTCCTGGTCGGGCACTTACTTCCTTATTCTAGGCTTTCAGTCTTGCTTCCTCTTCCCATAACATCCTTTGCCCCTACCATCCCCTTCTCACTTCTCATTTCTCCTCGACCTGCATCCTTCTCTTCACCCCATGCTTCTCCTTTTTCTTTCCCTTCTTTCCTATTTCCTTCCTTTCTCTTCCCATCCAGATCCCTCTCTCCATCTTTCCTTCCTGCCTATTAATGAGCAGACTGAAGTCCAGGTCTTTATGTAGATTATTGTTTCCTAATAACTATTTCTTAAACCCCCCTCCCATCTCCATACCTAGGAAGCCCTAGACTTAAGATTTAACTGATTAAAATCAGCCCAAAGTTTCTTTACTGAACCACTAGATGTCATATTGATTTCACAGAAGAGTTGGGAAGCCCTTGCAGGAGCTCAAACCTGCAAAGATAGAAGCATCTTCATACTTTATTTGACTCTAAAATATCACAGGCAGACTTATGCTTACAGTAATGACTGAATAAGATTTTACTGGATGGGGACTTCCCAGGTGGTCCAGTGGTTAAAACTCTGAGCTCCCAATGCAGGGGGCGTGGGTTTGATACTTTGTCGGGGAACTAAGATCCCACATGCCCCAGGACACAGCCAAAAAAAAAAATGAAAAAAGATTTTACTGGATGGACATACATAAAATGGAAGCACGGGAAAGTAACTAGAAGCAAGTGGATTTGGGTGGGAAGTCCATGTATAGAGGCAGAAGTGATGGGAAGTGAGCTCCCTGTATCTGCTGTTTTGGGCCCAGGAGAGTGGCGGTGCCGACGGAAAAGCTGCCATCTTTCTGGCCCATGAAAAACAAGATCGAGTACAGGGCAACTACAGCTGCTGGAGGGGAGGATTCCTGGAAGGGAACGGCCAGAGAGGAAACCCCCAAATTCTACCTGGTTGTTAATAGTTGTTAAGGCTACTCTATTTAGGTTTTCTACTTCTTTGTGAGCTATAGTTTTCTAAGAACTTTACTATCTACACTTACAAATTCATTGGTATAAAGTTTATAACTGTATATTTTATTATCCTTATCTGTAAGATCTGTGGTAATACCCCTATTTCCATTCCTGTGACCCTGTGGAGTTGGTTGGTTTGGTTCTCTCTTTCTCCCTCTGTTGTCAGTCTTGCTAGGGCTTATAGATTTTATTTGTATTTTTCAAAAACCAGTTTTGACTTGTTGATCTCCTCTATTGTGTTCACTTTCTATTAATATCCCGTTACTCTGTGCTTTATTTCATTCTATTTGTGTGTGCGTGTGTGCGCACGCTTATTTTTATCTTCTTTTAACTTCATGAACCGAATAGTTTGTTAATTTTTGGTCTTTCTTTTTATCTAATACCAACTATTCTCCATGTTAGTCTAGTAAACACTGATTTGGCTGCATTCCACATATTTTAGTAAGTCTTATTTCTTTAACATACAGTTTTCAATATTTAATTTCTGTGGTTTTTCTCATAGGTTAATTAGAAATGTTGACTAATCCCCAAATATATGACAGCTTTTCTAAAAATTCTTTTAAAATTGATTCTACTTTAATTACTTTGAGGTCAGAGACTATTGTGTGGTATTATAACCATACTTTGGAATATACTGAGACTTGCTAAATTGGCAAGTACATGGTTTTCATACCATTCCATGTGGCTGAAAAAATACGAATGACAATTTTGGGAGACAGAGTACACATACAGTCAATACTTTGATTTTTTTCCCCTACATATTCCTGTAATTTGCCTGCTTGTCCTACCAACTACTTAAACAGATGCATAATTCTGTATTTTTCCTTGCAGTTCTCCACTCCCTGAGAGTTAAGGAAGTTTTATTAAGACCGTGTGTGTGTGCTCAGTTGCTCAGTCATGTCCGACTCTGTCACCCTATGGGCTGCAGCCTGCTAGGCTCCTCTGTCCATTAGATTTTCCTGACAAGAATGCTGGAGTGGATTGCCATTTCCTCCTCCAGGGGATCTTCCCAACCCAGGGATCGAACCCATTTCTCCTGTGTCTTCTACATTGGCAGGCAGATTCTTTTACCACTGAGCCAGAAGGCAAGCCCTATTAATAGCATACCAATTTACAAGTATTTCACCTTCCTGGTGAATTTAACCTTTCATCACATGAAGTAACATCTTTATTAAGATTCCCGAATAAATTGTTGGCCCTCCAGTCTTCTTTTCAGGTTCTGCTTCCTGGGAACCTAAACTAAGACAGTTGGTCCGCTGGGATGACGTAGTAGCAGTTACTAAGACTGTCAGCTGCCACGGGCTTCCCTGGTGGCTCATTTGGTAAAGAATCCACCTGCATGGCAGGAGTGGTGGTTTCATCGTGTCCAACTCCTGTGACCCCATGGACTGTAGCTTGCTAGACTCCTCTGTCTATGGGATTTTCCAGTCAAGAATACTGGAATGGATTGCCATTTCCTTCTACAGGGGATTTTCCTGACCCAGGAATTGAACCCGAGTTTCCTGCATTGCCGGCAGATTCTTTACCAACTGAGCTATGAGGGAAGCCCCCTCATACTGACTGAGCATTTCGGGAGACTTGGGTTCAATCCCTGGGTTGGGAAGGTCCCCTGGAGGAGGGCATGGCAACCCACTCCAGTATCTTGCCTGGAGCATCCCATGAACAGAGGAGCCAGGAAGGCTCCATGGGGTCACAAAGAGTCAGACATGACTGAATGACTAAGTACCTGTCATAAACTGGCATTGGTTCCACAAGGAAGGGGATGCCCTACCTAACTCAATCTCTAGCACGCTAGAGCCATGGGTGGCATTAATTATGATTGGTTGGTGGTATTAATAGGTTGATTGTTGCTAAGTGCAATTGGTGCAAAGAGGAAGAAAACGCCAGGCTCAACTCAGGGCATGGCATAAAAGATCTCCCTGGCGGCATTTAAAGAGATCCTTAGCTCAGGCAGTTGAAGGACAGACTGTGCTAAAGATCAAGCCAGAAATTACAAATAAAGCTGAATTTACAGCTCTCACAAGTTTCCCGTCAGGCCCCAATAGATAAGGAGTGGGGGCACTGAAACATGGAGAGGGAACATCTGGGTGGAAACATTGGGAGCTCTGAACCTCAGATTTCTCAAAGCCTTCTGGGGCTAGCAGTCCAATCCCTCTGCCTGGAGACCACGTTAAGGCCTCATTTGAAACAGATGCCTCACAAGATGCAGTGTTTGCCTCCCCCCAGTCCTCTCCATCTCATCTCACTGCTTCCACTAATTGCTTCTAGCAGCCTGACTCTGCTAGTTACAACCACCTAGATAAAATCGACATAGGCGGCAGTAAACAGAAGGATCTTCAAAGGCAATGAAAAGAACTCTAAGGCTTCACAAGCTTACACAACACTTGTGCTTTTTGGGTCGGAATTGTATCAGTTGCTCACTGATGACTGAACAACAGCAGCTAATTTAGCCGTCAATAGGCAGTAGCCATGCTAATCAGAGTCCTCAGTCAGTTGTAAGGCAGGAAGAAATGATCAGGGTTCCCAGGGACATTTATTGATTCTCAGTCTTACAAGAAGCCTTATTTGCTCTCCCCTGTGTGTCTTCAATCTCTCGCCTCACTGATGCTAGCTTCGCTAGCATGCGACTCTCTCTGCTGAACTGAAGCTAATTGGAACTGCAGGCCCTGACAAGATGTTTCTGATGAGCTAAAGCATCTTTAGAGGAAGCGCAGGGCCAAAGAGCCACACAGCCAGCACCAGAGCCAGGACTGCAAGGGAGGAGGGTTTTCCGCTTCTAAATTCTTGCCACTTACTAGCTTTTATGATCTTAACAAGGATTAGCTTCTCTGGGCTCTCATTTCCTTATTGGAAAATTGGAAATGATTCTTTTACTCAAGAGCATGTGGGTTAAAGGATGTTGTGAGTGTGAAGGGAACTGGCACATAACAGGGCCTCAGCAAAACACCCCAGTTCCCTTCCCCCTGCCCTGGATAGCTTGTTGGACAACTGCCTTCTCTCGAATGGTAGCTTGCTAAACACATGCCTCCTTCAAAGAAAATGGAACCCAATATTTTTCTGTTTCCACTTGCACAGTGCCTTGGGATTTGAGGCAGGTTGCATCTCAGACTTCAAAGAAATGGGGAGAAGCAAAACCAACTGAGGTCTAGTTCAAATCAAAAACCAACTGAGGTCTAGTTCAAATTAAAGTATCCCAGGGTACATTGGGTCCTGCTACCAGAAGCCCAAGGTTATTGTCTAAGGAAGACCCCGACCCCCAGATTTCTGCCCCTGAGCCTTGAGTGGCTTCCATGGAGTCTCAGTGAGCCAAAAGGCAGGGGCCAAGAGTCAAAGCCAGGGTGATCTATTGAAGGTTTCACCACTCACCAGTCATGACCCTGGACCACCTGCCCCTTCCTGAGCATCGGCTGGGTGTGTGTGTGTGCGTGTGTGCGCGCTGCACACACCTGAGGACAGGGCCCCTTTCTGAGCATCGACTGGGTGTGTGTGTGTGTGTGTCTGGGTTTGTGTGTGTGTGTGTGCTGCACACAGCTGCGGACAGGGCAAGGTTAGAGCTCAGCATGCACCGTGTGGGCACCCACCACCCTTTATTTCCCTCTTTCGCACATCCACTGTTCTACCCCTGGCTCCTGGCATGCACTGAGCAAGGCGGGTTAACAATTTCAATAACACACTATAAAGAGAGGTAAGCAAGCAGGCAGACAGATTAAGTGATCCATGGATATTTTTAAGAAACCTTGTTAACGGGAACTGTACTTAGTATTTTGTAATAACCTATAGGGGAAAAGAATATGAAAAAAAGATATGTATGTATGTATAACTGAATCACTTTGCTCCACCCTTGAAACTAAAACAACAATGTAAATCAATTACACATCAATTTAAAAAAAGGAACAAAGAAAGAAACCCTGATAGACATTAACACTCCTGCTCCAATTACTATACTGAGCTTAGTGGACACCATTAAAAGATCACTATTTTAACCTCCTTTACTGTGTCCTTCATATATTCTCCCATAACACATAAAACACCTTTTCATTTTCAACAACATACATTTTCTGCAGATAAAAAAGGTGACCCACACTTTCATTTTCTTTATTTTTCATTGATACCGTATGAATACAAAGTTTCTATAAAGCTACAAAATGTCTACCACTTTATCAAGAAGGCATCAAAATGTGTCACTTTGCAAAGACATGAAAACACCTGCAGGAACTGACACAAAAATAGCATTTTTAGAGTGATGAAATAATTGCACTTAACTGTCATGGATATTACAGTTATCACACATATGTACCGCGAAAGCTAGAATACATTTTTTTTTTTTACAAAGCACTTTATAAAAAAATTCTCTGCACACAAACCCTATAATTTTCATATAACTATCATACTAAAGATAAATTCACTTTAAAGCCAACACTTAGAACATTTTTAAACAAAAAGGTACCAGTACCTAAACACAGACATTAACAAATACAAGAATACTGTACTGCCAAGAGGTTTAACCAAATGCCTTTTGAAAGCTTCTGCAAATAGGTTAAGAAAACATATGTGAGAATTTGCACCCCCCCCCCACCCCTATCTCTCCAATCTATCCAAGAGGAAGCTTACTGCCCAAAGGCAGACTCCTCAGCCCACTCCCAGCAGCAGTACAACATTAAAGGAACCACTGAGCAGATGAAACGCTTACATCACAAGCCCATTTTATACACGTGACACAAAGACACAGACTGTGAGAATCCCATTAAGTCATTGAGAATGTGAACAAACACACGTGGCAAAGGCCAATTTACATAGAATTGAAGCATATTAATAAGAATTAAAGGCTATTCAGGTTTCTTTTTTAAATGTTACAAAACATTTTTTTTTTTGTCATTTTTAGGCACGTAGTTTTTGTTTTTACTTTTTTTTTCTTCCTTATCTGCAGTCATGAGCCTACTGAAAAAGGCCTACGGAAGTGACTCTTTCAAGGAGGTAACAGGGAGATTTGTTTTTAAGAAGTGCAGTTCATATCTAATTTACACAGTGAAACTAATCACAGAAAGGACTGAGGCAAAAAGGAAAAGAGAACGAAGAAAAGAAGGAGGGAGGGAGAGAGAAAACCAGAGACTGGTTTCCAATTGATTTACACCTCGACTCTGTCAGCCTCTCTTAAGAAAAAGGGAAACGAGAAAATTTCACAGTGGAAGTCAGACAAAAGAGAGCCAGCCTGAGAGAGGTGGAATCTTTTGGACTCTGACCCCACTTAATGATGAACAGAGAGGGAAAATAAAAGCCATTTCAAATATTAAAATGATGGAGTGGGGTATATGACAGACTCAATGCAAATTCACAGAGAATAAAACAAGTTAACAGCTTAGGAAGTAGGACAATAAATACAAATATTTCATCTTATTTAATGGTGCATGACTTCAGTGAAACTATCCTTTGCAATGCAATACATTTTAAACGCAAACCTTCATTCTTAACAATGTAAGCAATGAGTTAATGAGAGAAAACTATTGCCAAAGAAAGCACAGTAACAGTTAAAGAGGGAAACAGGAAAACAAACATTTGATTAATTTCTTCCAAGTTGTGGAGTAGTCTTGACATGACAGGGAGGGGCTGAATTCAAGCAGCTAACTATAACTTGTGTTGAGCAATTTTCCTTTTCCTTTGACTTTTTTTTTTTTCATTGTATAAACTTCTATGAGTACTCACAACTTGGGGTTGATAGAAATCACTCCTGAAGTTTCAGAGAGCCCAAAGAGGGTATTCTTAAAGACACCAGGTAGAAACAGATGGATCATACGCATTCAGAGGCTAACTTTCAATGATTCTAATGTCACTGTAAAGTCTATATTGGTAAAGAACAATCTTTTTTTTTTTGTCCTGGCTTTTATTTGTCTGCTGTTTTTGCCTTCTCGTCCTTTTCACTCCTCTTCCTCCCCTCTGTCAGTTTTCCCAATTGACACAAAGTTTTGATAAAAGCCAACACGGACTCTAAAACAGTTGCCCTTTAGAGGGCTGGAACATTCTTTGAAAATTCCGAATTGTGAGTGGTACTCTTTGGGAGTTTCTCATAGCACATTCAGACAACACTCAGTCAACATTTTCGCCCTAAGAAGAACACGTCAATTGTGATGACCCTAAACCATTTTTTGTTCTGCACTGTCATCTCAGTTTGAGGCTTCCAACTTTCAAAACGGTATCACTGCGTAAACCGGAGAAGTGCGCGCTGGCATCTGAGTGGAAAGGCAGGCTCTACAGACTGAGCACAAGCGTACGGAGAAGGTCACATCTGTCCACTGGCTGACAGCCTGCAGGTTGTGTGCAAGTTCCCTCAGGTGGACGCAGGGCTGGGTGACGGGCAGAGATGGCGCACTGGGTCATGGCACACAAACATACCAGTTTCTGGGGATCCTCCTGCTGCTGTGGGCTCCAGGGCTGGGAGTGATGGTGGGGCTCCCCTACGGCGTATGATGCCCAGCAGGTGGGGTCCGCGTCATGCTCTTGTGAACAGAGGCCTGTCGTTGGTTATTCATCCCGGTAAACCAAAGGCATTACGGTGATCTCAGAATATTTTTGGTCTCTCTACAAATTATCATGATTATGGCAGCACTTTTCTAAGCTGGAATCTCAAACCAAAGGCACTTTCATGCTAGAGTGCAGAAGGTTCACAAATAGCTAAGTTTTTGGTCGTGGATTTAAAAGGCAACATTTAAAGTGTACAATTTGCTTTTCATAGTAAACTATGAAGTTGCAAGACCTTCCATTTTGGTATAGACATTGGACGGTGTGGTCAATGAACTGACTTCTGTTCATTTTGGATTTCAGACCAAGAAGTCAGTTTTCTATAGATATGGAGAAAAATGGGCTTACGAGAAACGAAATTGAAAACAACGCTTGCTTATTCTGTTTCAAATACTGAGCCGATCAGTAAAGGGACATAGATAACTGGTGTGAGAAAAGGCTGGCGGCACGACTAAGTATCACTAAGGCACTGCTTACTGAACGCTTTGGCAGCTCTGAATTGAAAACTTCCTACAAAAGTAACAATAGTAAGAGAAATGCTTCCAGCTTACAAAAGGGCTCACAGTTCCGAGGCAGCCTTCTGCACTGCAAACCCTACACGCAACATCGCGAAGATTTAAGGCTTTTCAGAAATGACATGTGCAGGGTTTCACCACAGAAACATCAACAGAAGGAAAGAAGCAATGCAGATGTAGCCTCTTAATGTCACAGGTGTGAACACCGACACACAAAACAGGTTCTACCCTTCGCTAGAACAGGCGTAGTGTACCAGAGCATAGCAAAAATCATACAAGGGATCGGTACCTGGTTTGAAAAGTTGACTGTCATCTTGTGTGATTTAAATAACTTACATTTGTAGAAAAACAAACTGCAAAAGCCGCTAGAGTGTTGAGACCTAAAGAGAAGGCTTGGGTCTGTAACACCAACTTCTGGGCATGGGGGCTGGTTGTTTTTTTTTGGCTGGTCTGAGAGTGGGACTTTGCTGCTGGGATGTTTTGTGAAGAGAAATTTGATTCAGAGCCTGTGGCAGGTGAACTGTCCTCAGGGTAAGGAAAAGGCTCATCAGCTTTCCTATCTGCTGGTGGACGCCTCCCAACAGGACCCTCAGTGAAGAAGCAGCACCAACCCCGGGGGATGCTCTTGCTCTGGCAGAAGGGTCTTCCTCTCCCTCTCTTCCCCACCAAGCACCAAAGAGGAACAACCCCCACCAGAAGGCTGAGGATCAAGCGGCAAGAGTCCGAGAGCCTTCCCAGCCAGCTGTCACTGACCAGCACGTGACTTTGGGCAGATCATGTCTCCTCCAGGTCTCAACTCTCATCTACAAACTGGAGGTCACAGGCATACCTCGTTTCCTCACGTTTCACAAATATTGCAGTTTTTACAAATTGAGGGTTTGTATCAGATGAGTCTATGGGCATCATGTTTCCAACAGCATTCGCTTACTTTGTGTCTCTGTGTCACGTTTTGATAATTTTCACAATATTCCAACTTTTTCATTATTTTCGTATTTTTAATGGTGATCTGTGATCTTTAAGTTACTACTGTAATTGTTTTGGCATTTTCCAGCAATATCTTAAAGTATGTGCATTGATTATTCTTTTTAGCCATAATACTATTGCACACTTAATAGACTACAATATAGTGTAAACATAACTTTTACATGCACTGTGTGACTCGTTTTACTGTGATATTTGCTTTTTTGTGGTTCTCTGGAACCAAGCCTGTGCTACCTCCGAGGTATGCCTGTAGACTATGCTCTCCTATAGCTTAGTAAAGAAAAACTCTAGCAGTCTTCTTACAAAACGAATCCTTCTCTCCTCCATCCTTAAAGATGAAGTGTTTCAGAAGTTTCTATAAATTCTACAAAAAAGATTGAGTCTAAGGCTAAAAGTAGAAGACCAGAAGAAATTCACTAAAATGATCAAAGGTCTGATTATGAGAACAATAACCTTATTAGAAATAGTGAAAATGGGTGGCATTATTTAACCAGATGAAATAAGGAATCAAGAGCAAATCAGAAATGCTCTTTAAGCAGTATGAGTTGATCATAGGGATGCTGGTAACCAGTTGTCCCCAATTTCCCCAGGGATGAAGGAAAGAATACTTGTAGCTGACAGACTCTGTTGTGAAGTAGAAGTTCTGAAACAGGAAGAAACACGGACACAATGTCATTGGAATAGTATTCCTACCTGTCTCTTGATGGCCTGAAACAAGGCTCCCAGGAGAGAAGCTTTCTCAGGATAAAATGGAAGGAAAAAGAAAATGTCAAATATGGCATTTGTGACCCGTGGATGTAGGGCAGTGCTTTTCAAGCAGGGGCGATTCTGTGGCCCATGGGACATTTGACACTGTCTGGAGACACTTGGGATTGAGACAACTGGGGAAAGAGTGTGTCCAGTGGGCAGAGGCCAGGGATGCTGCTAAACCTCCTACAAGGCACAGGACAGCCCTGTACCACAAAGAATTATCTGGTCCAAATGTCAACAGGGTCTAGTAAGGGTTGAGAAACCCTGGTCTAGGGCAGCTTAGACATTCTGGGATTCTAGGACATGTTTTGAAAAAGCCTCGACTTTACTTAGGTCTCTTGCTAAGATGGGAAATGAATGCCAAGAGACCAAAGATCAGTTCTTTAGTTTCTCCCTATTCAGGCTGTGGAAAGTGGCCTCCAAACTCTCCAGTGAAAGCACAAGATGTCCCTGAATCAATCCTGGTAGTGGAGGGTCAACCAGGAGATGGAGCACCCAGAAGAAAGCCGTGAGGACAAAGTTTTGGAAAGGCTTCTTTATGGTTCAGAAAGCTTGATGAATGAATAAGACTCTGCCATGAATGGTCAAAGACCAAAAATCAGACTTGGATTAGATGTTGTCACACAAATCTAATCCCAGGGTCTAATTTAGAAGAGACAGAGAAATGGACCAGTGGTTATGACAGGCAAACTACCTGCCCTGGAGAAACCTTTAGAACAAGACAAGAAGCAAACTTGTTTTAAGAGCAAAAAGTAACCCTCAAGGTCATCCACGGAGACCCCAAACTCAACTACAAAGGCATTTGGAGGAAGAGGACAAGTATCAGAGGGCCCAGCTTGACTCTGTGAGGCCAGGTATTAGTTAAAACAGAACTAATCGCTAGCTGGTGTTTTTGGGTCTCAGTCTATTTGTGCTTTGAAAAAAGTAAATCCTAAGAGCCTTCCTGGCAGCACGGAAGAGTCCCATTCCCAGGAGAGAACGTGAACCAAATACCTCTTCCCCTGAAGCTCTGGGATGGCCTGGCTTTTAGCCACATAAGATCACTTGCATCCCTAGGTCCTGAGAAGACTGGGGGTAATTTTCAGTAAGATGCAGGAGATGGGAGCAAAAGAAGCACCTGTAAGAGGGGTGACCAAGAGAAGTCATAAGTATGATGACCAAGGGAGAAGCTTAATACTTGGGCCAAAGTCCAGATGGAAGGGTGGGCCACTGGGTCAACTCTTCAAAGGCCCACTCAGAATCAGGGAACAAACTGTAGTCTGTGTATGGAGGGAAGATGCACACCTTCCTGCTGGCTTACGTAAGGGATGTGCATTCCAAAAGGGGAAAGTTCTGCACTTTTTCCTCTGGTCTTCCCAGGGACCAGGGTCATGGGTTTGGGTGCGGTCAGGCTTGGTTCAGCATTCTGTTTCCACAAGCCAACCACACCCTCATGCTCCTGACCTCAGATACTAGCCAATACATAAGCAGTGTCACAGTTGGTTGGGGGGATAGGGAAGAGGGTGTGTAGGTTACTTGAATGTGACAGTACAAAGTTTTTTTATTTTTCTGGCTTGATGTAAAAGTCTTGACATGCTTTAAAACTTTCAAGACATTTCATGTTCTGTAGTGTTAACATTCCTGACAATTATCAGCAAGTCAATTTCCTCCAGGAAGGTGGGGAGTATGCCCTGTCCTCTTCCCAGTGTATGGAAGTAACAAGACATGTGACCACACCAAACCAACTCTGCCTGGACAATGCTTTGGAATATATGGGTTGGAAAGTTGAAACTCTCTTGGGAAGGAAACCTCCCAAATGAACCTGTTTGGAAAGGGCAGAGATAGATAGCCGAGCCTCTTCAGCCTCAGTCAAATAAGTATTGTGACTTATTGAGAGATGTCAAGAAAATGGGTGTCCTTAGAGAATACACCAAGATCTATGGACACAGATTGAGAAATACATATATCAGCACCTAGCAAACTGAGTGACACTGAACAGATGTTCAATAAATAAGCATTGAACAACTATATATGTATGTGTTTGTATGTACACACAAACACACACATACATATATAGTTACAACAGGTTAAAATGCATATTGGATCACCAGAAATAATTTATCCACAGGCTGGTGAGTATGCTTGTGATTTTCTGGGGAGCAGAAGTCCTAAAACTGATGAGCCTTTTATAGGTTTGGTTTGATGAAATTTCTCCCAGCCACAGGGTTTTCTATAATTTGCAGCTCACAGTGCAGTATTCATGCCAATTTTGAATTTCTGTTATTAAATTTCAGTGGTTCAAACATTTACTCATCTTAATAAAAAATTTGGTTGTCCATATAAAATATAACTGCACACACAAGACTATAAACATTGTAAGCTTAGATTTTCAGTATTTATCTACTTATTGCAAAAAGAGCCATCTTTTTTTTTCATTAAATAATCATCACATTAGTACAATACAATTTTATATTTTTTAAATATACTATATATGTTAAGGATAAGGGGTGAAGTTTTCTTCCTCTGTAATACCTGTTTCAAGAGTTTAATGGATTAGGAGATTAGTTTTAACCTTGAGGAAAAAAGTACAAATTTGTCTCATTAGGATATTTCTACCAAGTATTTCTTAAGGCTATATTTTAACATTTGGTTTCAAAAAGAAAGAAAAGTTTCATTTAAAAAATAATTTAGTGAATTACATTCTTTCATAACTTCCACCCTAATTAGTTACAAAGATAAGTCTAAAGATTCTTAGTTTTGTGTACTAATTTACATTTATATTTAAAGATTAATTTTACTTGTATCTTAAAACAAGAATTTTATGTTGGAAAAAACAAACACACTAAATACATTTGTATAAAGGCTGTAAATGTCCAATGGCAAATGCTCTGTCTCAATTTTTTTTTTTACCACAACGAGAAATAGGTCTCTGCAGACAGAGACATGGGTTCTTAAGGTTCACCTTTCCGAGGAATTGTGGGCTATGGATCTGAATAACACACAGAAACAACTCGATTTCTCTTTTTACAACTGTACCAGAACTTCACAGCTACAATGAGTATGAACACATGAAAAAAATGACTTCAAACAGGATTTAGAAAAATCGGGGTGACCTCAGGGCCAGGGCAGCACCCCTGCATGGTGAGGTTTACAGTCAGTCGTTCGATCATGGAGAGAGTGTGTGTGTGTGCGCACATATGTGTGTGTGTATATACAGATATCTATATATATAAATAACCACGGTTAGTCCTTTACAAGCCTGTAAATATGATGCTGTGCTCCATGTTCACTATTTGAAACTTCAAATACACAGGCCATGCACAGGAGAGTTTCTTGTGTATCCCTGTTTGTTACCACCTGTTAAAAAAATAAAAGTGTAAATGGAAAAGATTGTGAAAAAGAAAGTACATATATATATATATATGTATGCATAACTGAATCACTTTGCTGTATAGCAGAAATTAACACATTATAAATCAACTACATGTCAATAAAATTTTTTAAAGTTATATATTTTTATATATATATATACACACACACACATACATATCTATATCAAACACCACATGAATAAAAGTATTCCACCTGTGCCATGACGAGATGATTTACTCGGAGACAAATACAGAGTCTAAAGTTCAAAAAGTGGATTAATTAGAGATCTATTCAGCCTCACTCTGCCCTCTCCTGCACACTCAGGATACTAAGGGTCTAACTTAAATCCTATCTTAGTTACCATATGTAAGAAAGACCTTACAGATGGGGTTTCACTCATAATCTGAGCCTAAGAAGACACCACAAGAATTAGTGCAAGTTTTTTTTTTGAGGGGGGAGGGCTGTGACTTTTTCTTTTAACAACATAGAGGATTTTCTATAATTCTGTCCCACAGGACAGTCATTTACCCTAGGAACCGTTTCCTATCTTATCCCTAAACCTTTACTCAATTTTGTTCCACAATAGTCAATGGGAGACATAGTTCTGTGAGTGACTTAACTCACCACTACCTTAACATGTAGTGCCTGGATTCAGTGAAGCAAGTGCTGAGTAAAAGAACAGTCATGCAGTTCAAGAGTCTACTGTATTTGCTGAATGGATGGATATTCACAGATAGCCACTATCTGTTGACTGTTTACTATGCCTCTCCTCGGTATTAAACACTTTGCAGGAAGAATCTCATGTAATATTCCAACTCCAGCATCAGGTGTCATTTCACCCCCGTTTGACAAGCGAGGATGCTTGGGGTTAATTTGTTTAAGGCTGTACTAATGTCAACGAGGGGCTTCCCTCCTAGCTCAGTTGGTAAATAATCCGCCTGCAATACAGGAGACTCCAGTTCGATTCCTGGGTCGGGAAGATCCGCTGGAGAAGGGATAGGCTACCCACTCCAGTATTCTTGAGCTTCCCTTGTGGTTCAGCTGGTAAAGAACCCACCTGCAATGCGGGAGACCTGGGTTTGATCTCTGGGTTGGGAAGATCCCCTGGAGAAGGGAAAGGCTACCCACTCCAGTATTCTGGCCTGGAGAATTCCATGGACTGTACGGTCCATGGGGTCACAAAGAGTGGGACACAATTGAGTGACCTTCATTTTCACTTTCAATGTCAACAAAAAACCCAGATCTTCTGACTTTGAAGACCTTTTTCTTACCTGTTATGCCATGCTGCTCTAAATGAATGAATGCATACAGTGATGAATCATCTACTTTTTCTGGGTAATAAAAGTTTTTTCAATACGAACATCCACCTGCTTTTCTAGCCTCACTCCCTGCCACTTCCCTTACAGATCAAATACTCCAAGTGTGCAAGTCTTTCAGGACTGAAATCTCTCTCTCCCTCATCCCCACATCCAAACAAATGTCATGTTCTGCTGGTTTTACCTCCTCAGGAGTTCCTGAATCCATCTCTTTTTCCCACTGCCACAACCCAAGGTACCAGCAAGCCTGATCTGGTCTCCCCTACCAGGAGTTACCCTCGCTGGGCACCAGTTCCATCTGCACACAGCAGCCACCATGACCTTGAAAGAGAGATAAATCTGACACCACCACCCCCCTGCTTAAAAACTGAATGGACTCTCTTGAAACTCAGGATGAAGAGAAAGCCTGTTCTCATCCTACAAGGATGAGCATGAGAAAGACAGGGCCCACTCTGGCTGGTCCTCCCTGCCCAGCACGCTGCTTGCGGCCCTCCTCTTTCTCCCTATGCCAGTCACACTGCTCTGTTTCCAGTCCTCCCAGTGCCGCGTTTCCTCCTACACGCAGTATTCCCTCCTACCCTCTCTGCCTATCTATCTAGCCATCCGGCAGACACCTCTCAGTTGTTTGTTGATCGGAGAAGCCTTCCCTGACCTCTCATTACACACCTCTTGGCACCGAGCACCGACCTTTACCAACCATCCGCCACAGCTGAGTAATGCATCTGGTGACTCCCTGTGCTTGACAAATGCCCACCTCTCTCACCAGACTCCAAGGTGCCCGTCCCGACTGTCCAGTACACTGCAGCTCTGCACCTGACACGTCAGTATGCACCCATCAAATGACCCTTCTCTTGGTAAATCTGAAAAATACATCTGCTTATCCATCAAGGCAACTTAAACATCATCTTTTAACATCCCTGAAAAGTCCCTACCTCACTCAAACTACAGGTGCCTGCTCAAGCAGTTCAATTACTCTTTTTCACAAGTGTACCACAGCCGTGACAGCCTTGCAGGGTCACCATCTATTCATCTGCCTTGTTCCCCTCACCAGGCTCACATTTCCCGTGCTTTATTTGCACTGTATCGCAGCAGCTAGCAAACCTTGCCATAGTTTAGCTGAGCAAATGAAAACACTCTCAATAACCAACAAAGTGGAGACGGCAGACTTGAGCACTTTGTAAATGGAGGAAAAATGAGGTCTGGAGATTTTTAATGACTTAAACAAGGTCATAGGTAGTGCTGGGTCCTAAACCCAAGTCTTCTCATTCCATGACCACGACATACCCTGCAAAGTGTCTTGTCTATCAATTCAAATCTTAAATGTCTATCACTGGCTCCGTGACCTCAGGGGGGCCTAACATTCCTCTGTCCATAAAATGGGAATACAAATGACCTCACAGTTCCGCAGTGAGAATGTCATAGTCTATCTACAGAAGATTCAGCATTGTGCCTGGAACCTCTGTGATCTAGCTTACCTTCTTGCAAACTTTCTATGAAAGAATATATCCTACATCCTATTTATGCTTCATGCTTGAGATGAAGGAGGAAAGAAAAAAAATGTTTCCAGCAAGCTGTATGTCAAGTATGACCTTGAAAGATGACTGGAATCCTTGGCCCACAATTCAGTTGCTGTCTTCCTTGGTCTGACTGCCATTATTAGGCAGAACCTACAGGGTCACCTCAATTCCAGAGTCATCCTGATGAAACCAGAGACTACCCTACAGGCCAGTAAGTGCCTGGAACTGGTCTTGGTGACATACAGGTTTTGTATGCAATGACCTAGTAAAACACCTGCAACTATGTCCAGCAGCTGTCATCCCGGCCATGTCCTTAATCTCATCCCCTCCAAGGAAGCACTGAAAAGCATGATCTCTGCTGTTTATCAGTGAGATGACTTCGTTACCCAGGAGTGCTGGCTTAATTTCATTTTTCTACAAAAAAATATTATTCCTAGCACATATTTATTAAGAGCTACTAATTCTTTATAACCAAGGGATTTATGTAGTCGATATGTTTTAAAATTAATTTTACCAGGTAAGTTCTATGGATGGAAGCCATGTTTTCAAAGAGGCATTACCAATATAACAGTTAATGGGTTCTGTGGGTAATAGATACTCACTAACTTTCCCAGCTCATATATTCTTTGGTTGTGTGTGAGGTCAGGTTTTAGGGACTGAGGATGTATTCCTTGTGCTGAAATTGTCTCACCGGTTTGTAAGAAACAGCTAAGACTCCTTCCAGGAGAGGGAGGGTGGCCATTCATTCAGAGAGTTTCGCTTAACTTCTGAGGTTATTTAACATCCACATAAGGATGCCACACTCAACTTTCTGCTCATCTGAGCACTAAGGTGATTCATATGTCCTTAAGTAGCAACAAAAAGCATCTATAGCCAAGTACCTGCCAGCATCCTAAACCTTGAACTGCTCAATTTTCACTGAAGATCATTAAAGAAAAGGATAATAATGAAGAGTTAGTGAAGGATATGTTTTTTAAACTTTCTCCCAGACTACTAGCTTCCAAGTTTCAGAGGGACATGGACACACAGGAGAATCCACTGAGATTCTCTCCTTGGAATAAATGAAAACAATATACAAAACCATCTGTCTGCCTACTGTATGCCCATAATCACGTGTCTGCGAACTGAGGCCCCCTGTGGCTCACTCACCAATTCCATAAAGCAATGGGTCTCAACCCGGCACACCAGAACTACCTGGGGAGCAGCAAAATAACAAAAACCATGATGCTCGGCTCCATCCTTCAGAATTTTTTAAAAAATATTTACTTATTTGGCTGCACTGGGGTCTTAGCTGCAGCATGTGGGATCTAGTTCCCTGACCAGGGATCGAACCTCGGCCCCCTGCATTGGGAGCCTGGAGCCTTAGACACTGGATCACCAGGGAAGTCCCCTGAATTTTTAAAAATGTCCTGGATGAATCCAATACTCAGAAGGTTTTAACTTTCTTAATTTTTATTTATGTATTTACTTTAACAGTGGTATACAGGAACTGGTTCCTACTAGCTTTGAATGTTATTGTTATATATTAAGGAATTTCATGAGCTAGATGGCCACTGTGGAGAAGGCAATGGCAAGCCACTCCAGTACTCTTGCCTAGAAAATCCCATGGATGGAGGAGCCTGGTAGGCTGCAGTCCATGGGGTCGCTAAGGGTCGGACACGACTGAGCGACTTCACTTTCACTTTTCACTTTCACACATTGGAGAAGGAAATGGCAACCCACTCCAGTGTTCTTGCCTGGAGAATCCCAGGGATGGGGGAGCCTGGTGGGCTGCTGTCTATGGGGTCACACAGAGTTGGACATGACCGAAGTGACTTAGCAGCAGCAGCAGCAGATGGCCACTGTAGCATCAAAGTGCCCATGGAAGGTATATTTACATCATAAAAAATGGGCAAAAACCATAGAGCAGGGTTTTGGGAGAAACTAGAGGACAGCCTTTTATTTTCTTTCTTTTTTACCAGTACATTACAGGGCTTCCCTGGTGGCTCAGATGGTAAAGAATCTGCATGCAACGCAGGAGACCTAGGTTTGATCCCTGGATCGGGTAAATGCCCTGGAGAAGGGAATGGCTACCCACTTCAGTGTTCTTGCCTGGAGAATTTCAGGGACAGAGGAGCCTGGCAGGCTGTGGTCGATGGAATGGTAAAGAGTTGGACACAACTGAGTGACTAACACTTATACACACTGATTGAAAAACAATGTCCCATTGGATCCAAAGTCCAGGTACAGAATTCCTGCTCTTCAGGTATTCTAATTTGCCTTCAGAGGGCTGAATATTTTACCACAATATTGTCCTGCTGCCCCTTTTAGCAAAATCGCTTCCACTGAATTATGTTTTGGCATTTTGCCGTTGGTTTAACCAAGGAATGTTATTTTTTGAAAAACGAGCCTTATGAAATCCATTACTATATATTTTATGGGTGTATTTTGAGGAGAACATTGCACTTATTAACCTTCCTAAGTCACCAAATGAAGTCTCCATGAGAAATTGTTTCAAAGTTAAATACTGGGGGGGAGGGGGGGGAGGAGAAAAAAACACACAGAGCATTGCCCAAGGGAACTGGAAAATTTTCCCACCATGGACCTTCAGCACTACTGGTTTTTCCTTGCTCTTTAGCTGCCTGTTAAGTTTTGACCATAGTTTTCAGCCCATAAATATTCTCCCCCTCTCCTGCTCCTGGTTATGCCATTATATTCTAGTTAATATTTCTCCTGGTACTGAGAGTTTACATTTTGCTATATTAACATATACTGCTTATAATAAGGCCTTGTAAACTCTTCCTGAAATGAGTGTAGGAATGCCTCAAGTACAAACCTGCTAACTCAGCTTTTGCCTCATTTATGGTTTGTATACTACGGGGCTGCTGAGACTTCAACTTAGCTACTGCTGGGATAACTGGGGAACTTTGGAAAAATACGCACCTGGGTCCTATCAACAGAGATCCTAATTTTACTGATCGAGGATGCAGTCCTGCTATCAGGATTTTAAAGACATTCTTCAGGTTTCTCTAATCTGCAACTAGAATTGAGAATCTAGTTTTATTACCCCTACCCTCCTTCCCCAAATTCCAGTTCTGCCAAGCTTAGAAAGCCCAGCCAGATGAGAATCCTTCTCTTTCACAAACCTGAGCCAAACCAAGTTTGCCTTATGGATGCATGAATCCAGTGGCTGGCTGACCACCTGGGACCCAGACCCACCCAGGCCCCTCTTCCCTGGCAGCTTCATGGCTGAGTCTGACAAAACAGGAAAGAGACAAAACAGTTACCAATAAAATTGTGAAGTTTTCCAAAACACTGTTCATCATATATTTCTCTGGTAAGTGTTTGAGCTTGTGGATGAAGTTGATCATATATTCACACATTGGGGAGCGGTTTATTCGGTAGACAAATCGGCCATTCTCAAACCTTGCATATTCCGTCTGTGAGGGAAAAAGGGTTTATACTTTTGACTTCAACATACATGAAAACGATATGATTGTCTATAAAAGCATTTCACTTTTGCAACATGAATCTGCTGTTATATGTTGCACTACTTATGTACTTTACTTAATTAAAGAAAACCCTAACTCTAATTTTAACACCATAATCAGGATCCATTACTTTTCTGGAAATTTTTTTTAAATTATAAAAATACTTTAATGAAAAGTTGTATAGATGTTTTTTCAGCAAAGATCAGGAAAAAAAATGTAACTGCCTGCTGAATGATTCCCTACCTAGAAATTTGTGAGAGCAGGCCCAGCTAGTCACAATTCTTCAAAGAGCCCACAGAAAATCTTTCTTTACTGTGATAAGGCCTCATAGGCCAAAAACCAATGCAGCTAATTTCTCTACTTTAGGAAAAACTGCTTCACACTGATCAAGAGCCCCTGGCTGTGTTATGTCTTTAATTTTTAAAGATGTTTTATACATACATATATATGAGAAGGAAATGGCAACCCACTTCAGTATTCTTGCCTGGAAAATTCCATGGACAGAGGAGCCTGGCGGGCTATAGTCCATGCGGTTGCAAAGAGTCAGACACGACTGGGTGACTAACAAAACACTTAAATACATATTTGAAGATCCCACTGAAACACTCAGAGAGAAGAAAGACACTCTTAGATACTTTGGATCAAAGAGGACTTTAAAAAGAAATTACAAGCGATCTAGAGAGTAATGAAAAAGAAAATATTTACATCAAATTTTGGGGACTCAATGAAGCTGTACTTGGAGGAAAGCAGCTTCATGTCTTCATTATTAAAGATGAAAAGTTACAGAACTTAGTACACATCTTAAAAAATTAATAAACCCTACAAAATAAACCAAAATCAGGGAAAATCAGGAACCAAAAATTAATAAAGATAAAAGCTCAAGTGAATGCAAAGGAAATAAAAAATGTAGACAGGATAAAAAATCTAACTTTAAAAAAAAACAAAATAAACCCTCCATAAGCTTAAGAAGGAAAAGAATGGAGACAAAACAACAGTCACATTATCAATCTGAAGATTAAGAAAAGGTTACTTCATGTAACTCTATGGTAAACAACCAATCAATCAATCAATAAAAGCAAAGAAAAATCCAGTGAATAGGATGATGTCCCAGCAAAACACAAATCACTAATACTGAACCAAAAAGAAGTAGAAAACTCCAGGAGGTCAATTACTGTAGAAATAACTAAAAACTATGCTATGTAGAAATCGACCACTGAAAACAGTCCAAAGACTGAATGGTTTTACAGCTAAATTTTATGTAACCTTTAAGTAATTTTCATCTTGTGACATTTTCAGTGTTATTCAAACTATTCCATACCATAGAAAAAGGTCAGTATTCCAATTATTTTTGTAAAACTGATGTACATTCAATACTGACATATGATGAAGAGATTATAAAAATAGAAAAGTACAGACCACTATCACTTATGCAACGCAAACATTTTATGTTAAACAGCAAACAATGCATTAAGGCATCCAAAATAGAGCTTTCTTTGGGAATGCTGTGGTGGTTCACACATGGGATGTTTGTTAACTCACGATGTCAAAAAACTGGAGGAAAAATAGAGTCGGAGTTGGTGAAAAGGCATTTGACAAAATATTGCAGCTATTACTAATAAAAAAATTAAGTAAAATAGGAAGAGAAAGAATTTAACATAAAATAAAGACCATTTATAAAAACCAATAATAAATCCAATGTTAAAACACCAAAACTGTTTCTATTGACATCAGTAACTGTATAAGGATACTCACCATCACTATTTTTTTGATTTCTTTTTATAACTGTGTTGGAAGTTTTAGTAAATGAAAAGAAGGTAAGAAAATAATAACAGTAATAATAACAAAAGTGGCAAGAACACTGGAAAAGAAGAGATAACGTCTTCCTTTTTTGCTGCTAAGATAATATATCATTGGAAACCCAAGAATCTGGAGGGTAAAAAACCACTAGAAATCAATGACAGAATATGGCAAGATGGCCAAATAGAATATAGATATGCGAAAAGTAGGAGGTTTCTTCTAGTAATTAAAATCTAGAAGTTGAAAATTGTATTAACAAATTTATATAATATTTAGAATTATATTTAACAAGAGATGAATCTATATATGAAAAGTATAAAATCTTACTAAAATAAATAAAATGAGATGAACATGCAAATAGATTCTTGATTAGACAGATTTAATATAAAACTGCCCCTAAATAATATCTAAATCTAATGCAATTACAATTGTTGCTGTTGTGATTGTTGTGTTAGTCGCGCCTGACTCTTTGCAATCCCATGCACTGTAGCCCTCCAGGCTTGTCTGTCGTTGGGATTCTCCAGGAAAGAATACTGGAGTGGGCTGCCATTCCCTTCTCCAGGGGATCTTCCAGACCCGGGGATCAAACCCGGGTCTCCTGCGTTGCAGGCAGATTCTTTACAGTCTGGGCCACCAGGGAAGCCAGCAATTACAATTACGTTGCTCAAATAAGACTTGTTTTTTACATTTTTAAAATGATCTCATAACTTTGGAAGAATAAATGCTGGTATCTGCCTAGAAAATATGTGGAAAGAAAGAGTAGGGAGACCGATTCGCCCTAGAGGATATCAGAAAATGCTACTGTTGTTGTTTAGTCACTAAGTCGTGTCCAACTCTTTGCAACCCCATGGACTGCAGCAAGCCACGCTTCCCTGTCCTTCACTATCTTCTGGAATTTGCTCAAACTCATGTCCATTGAGTTGGTGACACCATCCAACCATCTCATCCTTTGTTGCCCCCTTCTCTTCCTGCCCTCCATCTTCCCTGGTATCAGGGTCTTTTAAAATGAATTGAGTCTTTGCAGCAGGTGGCCAAAGTGTTGGAGCTTCAGCTTCAGTCCTTCCCATGAATATTCAGGATTGGTTTCCTTTAGGATTGACTGGTTTGATTTCCTTGGAATCCAAGGGATTCTCAAGAGTCTTCTCCAGCACCACAGTTTGGAAACATCAATTCTTTGGCAGTCAGCCTTCCTTATAGTCCAACTCTCACATCCATACATGACCACTGGAAAAACCACAGCTTTGACTAGACGGACTTTTCTGAGCAAAGTGATGTTTCTGCTTTTTAACATGCTCTCTAGGTTTCTCATAGCTTTCCTTCCAAGAAGCAGGTGTCTTTTAATTTCATGGCTGTAGTTACCTTCCACAAGTGATTCTGAAGCCCAAAAAAATAAAATCTGTCACTGTTTCCACTTTTTCCCCTTCTATTTGCCATGAAGTGATGGGGACTGGATGCCATGATCTTAGTTTTGTGAATGTTGATTTTTAAGCCAGCTTTTCATTCTCTTTTATTCTCATCAAGACATTCTTTAGTACCTCTTTGCTTTCTGCCATTAGAGTGGTATATCTGCATATCTGAGGTTGTTACTTCTCCTGGCAATCTTGATTCCAGCTTGTGAGTTATCCTGCTCAGCATTCCTCATGATGTACTCCATATATATAAATTAAATAAGCAGGGTGACAATAAACAGCCTTGACATACTCCTTTCCAACTTTGAATCAATTCTTTGTTTCATGTCTGGTTCTAACTGTTGCTTCTTGTCCTGCATACAGGTTTCTCAGAAGACAGGTAAGGTGGTCTGCTATCACCATCTCTTTAAGAATTTTCCACAGTTTGTTATGATCCACACAGTCTAAGGCTTTAGCATGGTCAATGAAGCAGCGGTAAATGTTTTTTTGGAATTACCTTGCTTTTTCTATGATTCAATGAATGTTGTCAATTTGATCTCTGGTTCCTCTGCCTTTTCTAAATCCAGCTTGTACCTCTGGAAGTTCTTGGTTCACATACTGTTGAAGCTGAGCTTAAAGGATTTTGAGAATTACCTTGATAGCATGTGAAATTAGTGCAATTGTACGTTAATTTGAACATTCTTTGGCCTTGCCTTTCTTTGGGACTGGAATGAAAACTGACTTTTCCAGTCCTGTGGCCACTATTGAAGTTTTCCAAATTTGTTGGCATATTGAGTGCAACAATTTAAAAGCATCATCTTTTAAGATTTGAAGTAGTTCAGCTGGAATTCCATCATTTCCACTGTTTTGTTTGTAGTAATCCTTCCTAAGGCCCACTTGACTTCACTTTCCAGGATGTCTGGCTCTAGCTGAGTGACCATACCATCATGGTTGTCTGGGTCATTAGGATCTTTTTGGTATAGTTCTTCTGTGTATTCTCACCACCTCTTCTTAATCTCTTCTGATTCTGCTAGGTCCATACCATTTCTGTCCTTTATTATGCCCATCTTCACATCAAATGTTCCCTTGGCATCTCCAGTTTTCTTGAGATCTCTAGTCTTTCCCATTATATTATTTTCCTCTATTTCTTTGCACTGTTCACTTAAGAGGGCTTCCTTAATCTCTCCCTGCTATTCTCTGGAACTCTGCATTCAGTTGGGTGTATCTTTCCCTTGCCCCTTTGCCTTTCGCTTCTCTTCTTTTCTCAGCTATTTGTAAGGCCTCCTTAGATAACCACTTTAGCTTCCTGCACTTCTTTCTCTTGAGGATGGTTTTGGTCACCTCTTCCTGTTACAAACTTCCCTCCATAGTTCTCCATGGAACTCTGTCTACCAGCTCTAATCCCTTGAATCTGTTAATCACAATGTATAATCATAAGAAATCTGATGTAGGTTTCCCCATTTTCTTCAATTTAAGCCTGAATTTTGCAATAAGAAGCTGATGATCTGCGCCACAGTCAGCTCCAAGTCTTGTTTTTGTTGAATGTACAGAGCTTTTCCATCTTCAGTTGCAAAGAACATAATCAATCTGTTTGCGGTATTCATCATCTGGTGACGTCCATGTATAGAGTCATCTCTTGTGTTATTGGAAGAGGCTGTTTGCTGTGACCAGTGTGTTCTCTTGGCAATACACTATTAGCCTTTAGCCTGTTTCATTTTATATTCCAAGGCCCAACTTGCCTGTTACTCCAGGTATCTCCTGACTTCCTGCTTTTGCATTCCAATCCCCTATTATGAAAAGGACAACTTTTTTGGGTGCTAGTTTTAGAAGGTCTTGGAGGTCTTCATAGAACCGGTGAACTTCAGCTTTTTTGGCATTAGTGTTTGGGATTACTGTGATGCTGAATGGTTTGCCTTGGAAACAAACCAAGATCATCCTGTCATTTTTGAGATTGCACCCAAGTACTGCATTTTGGACTCTTTTGTTGACTATGGGGCTATTTCATTTCTTCTAAGGGATTCTTGCCCACGGTAGTAGATATAATGATCATTTGAATTAAATTCACCCATTCCAGTCCATTTTAGTTCAGTGATTCTTAAAATGTCGATGTTCACTCTTGCCATCTCCTGCTTAACCATGTCCTATTGACCTTGATTCATGGACCTAACATTCCAGGTTCCTACGGAATATTGTTCTTTACAGCATCTGACTTTACTTTCATCACCAGACACATCCACAACTGAGCGTCATTTCCTCTTTGGCCCCTCCTCTTCATTCTTTCTGGAGCTATTTCTCTGCTCTTCCCCAGTAGTATACTGGACACTTACTGACCTGGGGGACTCATCTTTCGGTGTCATATCTTTTTGCCTTTTCATACTGTTCATGGGATTCCCGAGGCAAGAATACTGAAGTTGTTTGCCATTCCCTTCTCCAGTGGACAACATTTTGTCAGAACATGCTACAAAGCTACTGTAATCAAATCAACACAATACTGGGATATGTAGAGATAAATAGAGGGTGGAAAAAAACAGACTCCAGGAACAGCCCCCCAGGTATATGCTTTCTCCATGAAAATTCCTGGAATTTCATCATTCAAAGGCAACCAGCTACAGGTAAGCCCTGACAATTTGGCCATTTGGTAACAAAGCCTAACACTAACCTTCCATGTTCCCAACCAGCGACAGGTACCTTTGCTTCTTCTTTCTTGGGGGAGATAGAGGTCATGTACCTCCAGGCCTCTCAGTCATGTCTCATTACACAGCCACCTTCTCACCTACCCTCTCCTTAGGGTGAGGAGCTCCCCATCTTTTTTCCTCGGCTTCTCTGTCTGCGTCTCCCTTCCACTTACCCCAAGGCTGGCTGCTGCTCATTCTTTATTCTGTGCTCTTTCTATTTCCTCTCTGGAACTAGCTCTCTATTCCCATGGTTCTGATTATCTTTAATGTCCAGGATTCCCAAATGATATTTTCAGTCTTTACTTGTCTCCAAAATCCTAGTCTGGCATCTATAATCATCCCTGACTATTTCCAGTTGGACATCTGATGTACTCATTTCTGCTGGAGACTGCACTGTCCTTCGAAGCATAAAACGTGTGATCTTTAACTCTTCCTCCTCTTTGATCTTTAATATTCAGTTTCTAAGTTCCATGTCTTCTTGGCTCCCCTCTGCCATTCTTTTAGTAACTCTCCTAACACCGAAGCTTGTGGCAACCGTCTAGTCAACTCACATCTTCCTCTACCATCATGGTTCTTGTTCAGTCCCTAAGTCGTGCCCAACTCTTGGCGACCCCATAGTCAGGCTTCCCTGTCCTTCACTATCTCCCAGAGTTTGTTCAGATTCATGTCCATTGAGTCTGTGATGCTATCTAACCAACTCATCCTCTGTCGCCCTCTTCTTTTGCCTTCAATCTTTCCCAGCATCAGGGTCTTTTCCAATGAGTCAGCCCTTTGCATCAGGTGGCCAAAGTACTGGAGCTTACACTTCAACATCAGTCCTTCCAATGAATATTCAGAGTTGATTTCCTTTAGGATTGACTGGTTTGATCTCCTTGATGTTTAAGGGACTCTCAAGAGTCTTTTCTAGCACCACAGTTTGAAAGCATCAGTTCTTTGGTGCTCAGCCTTCTTTATGGTCCAACTCTCACATTTGTACATGAATACCAGCATAATCCTAACACCATTCTCAGGATGCCCATCCTGTGCTCAGGAAGCTATGAGGGCCTGCAGCACCCCAAATCCTCCTGTTCAGCCCAAAGTCTTGAAAAACATCTCCTTGTTCCCTCTCTCCACCTAATACATCCTTTCCCTCATGTCTCATGAGAGGAAGGATGTATTTTTGTGGCACAAAAGTCAGGGTGGGCTCCTGGACCTGAGAGGTCCTAGACACCTGTGAATAAAAGCCACTGTGAGCATGGATGAATTGAGTGGTGGGGAGAAAACACTGGAAAACACAACTCTGCGTGAAATATCACCTGCAAACATTATTCACAAACAGCAACCCACCCCAGTAAAATGACCATCTATGTTTAGAAAGGGAGGGACGTATGAACTATAAAAGCCACAGATAAGTTTTTGGTCCCAGTATGTACTGAAATAGATTTAAAACAATTATGATGAAGGGAGTGGAAATGGCAAAAGCAAAGACCAAACTCAAGGTGGCAGGGATTTAGAAGTGAATGTGAAGTGGCTCAGTCGTGTCCGACTCTGTGACCCCATGGACTGTAGCCTACCAGGCTCCTCCATCCATGGGATTTTCCAGGCAAGAGTACTGGAGTGGGTTGCCATTTCCTGACCCAGGGATTGAATCCAGGTCTCTTGCACTGCAGGCAAATGCTTTACCGTCTGAGCCACCAGGGAAGCCACCTGGGTTTTAGAAGGCAGCTGCCGATTAGTTGAAGACCACCTTGGTTATTATCAAGACGCCTGGAAGTACACTTGAACTTGGGGGTGGGAGAGGCACCATCTACTGGGTATCAGGATCTATCTCTAACAGATTCCACTCAGTCCCCCTCCCTCCTCAAGGCCTCCTGTTGGACTGACCCGCTGGCAAGAGCAGGGCTGACTTCATGGCCAGGGAGGGTGGCATGGATTACATCTGGCCTTCTTCCCTTCAGTTGCTTTCAAATCATTTTGCCTTCTTAAGTAATGGAGGGTGGTGAATGGGAGAAGGCAGAGAAGGAGAAGACACTTAAAAAAAAACCTCTCTGCCCCAGTTTAGATATAAAGGAAGGTGACAGGCCACCCCGAATGAAGGTTCCAGCATACAGAGGCCAACTTACCTCTACTTTTTCTACTACTTGCTTCCCAAAGGAGCAAACTTTGGTGGAACACGTGACTGTCATATTTTCAGAACTCTCATACTGACTGGTCACGCCGTAAAAAGCCCCAGCATCATCTTGAATATTGCAGTTTAAATCAGCCTGTAGGAAATGAAATGGAGGCGGGGGTTACTCTCTTATCACAGGAGTCATGGCAACAAGCAGTAACTATCAGGCAAAGACTTCCACCATGCTGGATGGAGGGCAGTGGAGGGTCGGGGTGGCTCAGAAAAGGTGGTGAGTTCATGCTCAGCTAGAAACAAGTTCTATGGCCCATTGATTGTGTTTTGAAAACAATGCTAGCTTGGGTAGTCTTCCCTTGAAATAATGACAAGCTGCATGTTTCGATTTCATTTTTACTTTCTTGCATTTAGTATTTAATCTATTTATTGGTTCATTTTTGTCTGCGCTGGGTCTTCGCTGTGGCAGCTTCTCTTGTATGGTGCATGGGTTTAGCTGCCCCGTGGCATGTAGAATCTTCATGGGCTAGGAAGGAACCATATCTCCTGCACTGGCAGGTTGATTCTTAACCACTGGACCCCAGGGAAGTCCTGCATTTAGTATGCTGCTGCTGCTGCTAAGTTGCTTCAGTCATGTCCTACTCTGTGCGACCCCATAGACGGCAGCCCACCAGGCTCCCCCGTCCCTGGGATT
The DNA here is from genome assembly GCF_049115385.1 of Moschus berezovskii. NCBI lineage: Eukaryota > Metazoa > Chordata > Mammalia > Artiodactyla > Moschidae > Moschus > Moschus berezovskii. The sequence goes on from NC_142473.1 coordinate 44,213,858, forward strand.
CTCCAGGCAAGAACACTGGAGTGGGTTGCCATTTCCTTCTCCAATGTGTGAAAAGTGAAAGTGAAGTCGCTCAGTCATGTCTGACTCTTAGCGACCCCATGGACTGCAGCCCACCAGGCTCCTCCATCCATGGGATTTTCCAGGCAAGAGTACTGGAGTGGGGTGCCACTGCCTTCTCTGGCATTTAGTATAGAATACGCCACCTCATGCGACGAGTTGACTCACTGGAAAAGACTCTGATGCTGGGAAGGGTTGGGGGCGGGAGGAGAAGGGGACGACGGAGAATGAGATGGCTGGATGGCATCACCGACTCTGTGGACATGAGTTTGAGTGTACTCCGGGAGTTGGTGATGGACAGGGAGGCCTGGCGTGCTGTGGTTCATGGGGTCGCGGAGAGTCGGACACGACTGAGCGACTGAACTGAACTGAACTGAACTACATATCCTTGTAATAAAAGACTCATGAGGTCTCTGAAATATGTACAGAAAGCAGTATGTGAACTGGATTCATATTCACTAATCTGTCAATATATTTAAAAGAACAGGAGAATCTGTAGCTGACTGGCCATTTGTTATATATATAAAAAGAGAAACTTCATTACTAATTATGTATCCAGAGGGAAAATGGTTCCTATTAAAGACTGACTTAGAAAGATGCAAAATAGTTAATACAAGGCCCCACTCATTTGACATATTCTTAAGACTATTTGCTATGTGAGATTCATGCCAGATACAAGACTACAAGCCAACATGAGAGAAATGTACAGAAAATAGCTCTAATTTAGATAAGAAGTCGGAGAAGGCAATGGCACCCCACTCCAGTACTCTTGCCTGGAAAATCCCATGGACAGAGGAGCCTTGTAGGTTGCAGTCCATGGGGTTGCTAAGAGTTGAACACAACTGAGCGACTTCACTTTCACTTTTTACTTTCATGCATTGGAGAAAGAAATGGCAACCCACTCCAGTGTTCTTGCCTGGAGAATCCCGGGGACAGGGGAGTCTGGTGGGCTGCCGTCTATGGGGTCGCACAGAGTCGGACACGACTGAAGCGACTTAGCAGCAGCAGCAGCAGATAGAAAATAAGTACCATGTCAAAGGCACTCAGAGTTTGGACCATGGAAACATTATTTTCAATTAAAGGTATTTACTTTCAGGATGGTTAAGGTTTGAACATGCAGGGAAGGGCTGAGGGAGTATTGCACACGGAGCAGCCTGGAGTGCTTAATTTTAGCTACTTTGCAAGGACAAAGGAGATGGGGAGGAAAGAGTTTGGAAATGCAGCAAGGTCCTGGGTCGGGGAGGGCTTAATGAGGGGTGTGAATTGTATGCTGTAGGAATTGGGGACCCCTTGAAAGTGTTGCCACCAGGCAATGAGGTGATCAGAGATGTGCTTCAAGAAGAGGTGTTTCAGCATGGTATAAAGTCCACTGCAGAGGGAGGCTGGTAGCCTGCTGCAGTGGCTCCATCACTGAGGACAGGCCCCCTTCCCTCGAGCATCCACTGACCCTTTCCTGCACTCTGGGCATGGGTGTGGAGCTGGGGATCAACGAGTGAGCAAGAAACAGTCCCTGCGGCTGTGGAGCTGACAATTTAGGAGGGAGGACATTGCAATAGAAAGAAGCGCTCCTGGGATGGGCACAGAGACATGAGAACAAACAGTGGGGAGGGAGCCCTTGCGGTCAGGGAAGCTTCAGATGATGATGCAGCTCAGATCCAGAGAGAAGAGCTGGCGTGGGCAGGCAGAGCCTGCTGTAAGAGAGTGCGCACAAGGGCAAATGGCCAGAAACACGGCTGGAACCCAGACGGCAAGGAGAGAACAGGCCTGGAGAGGCAGGGGACTGGGGTCTTACACAAGATAGGGGCAGTGATAGTTTAGGATCAGATCTGCAACCCAGAAAGGCACCCCTGATCACAACTTGAAGACACTAGAAGAGAGTGGACGCAGAGATGCAGCAGGAAGCAGGGGCAAATGAAGCACCTGGGCTGCAGAGAGAAAGAGCACTGAAGCTGACATAAAATGAGACTATATTTTGTGAGGTCCGGCGCATTTCGACTCACTGATTGTTAATACCTTGACAGGCACTAACCACCATAAAGACCTGAGTCATCCTACATGTATTTTTAATAAGGATCTGCATTTCAACTTCCTTCTTAAATTGAGTATCAGGAAAATGTCCATTTCCTCAGGCAAAACTTGGGATATTCTGGCTTCAAATAAAAAGGACCATACACTGTATATTCCCTTTCCTTATGTGCCAAGAAGTTCAAAGCTACATTAAGTGCTCTACTATAGTAATTAACTTATCCTGGGTACTTCTAACAGCTACTAACAACCAGTGTCCAACCCCTGTTACTGGATTTCTGCTTTTACTTGCACTGATACTTGTCCAGTTTTATGTTATACATAAATTTATGTGCCCTCACATTTTGTTTTTTGAAATTTTATGGGGCACAAAGTGCAAATAATTAAAAATGCCCAGGTGTGCCTTTTTCTCATATGCAAAGGTGAGAAATGGAACATTTGGCTCAATGAAACGGCAGTCCAGTGGGAAACTAGAGGTCTCATCCTGAGAACTGTATCTGAGCTTCCCAAAGCTGGAAAGGGCCCTGGGACTACCAGAGCTCCAGCCTTCAGGGGAGAAAGGTACCAACATATCCCAGGCACACAGGAGCTCTGACACTGGGCTGTCATCCAGCCTTCCCAGGCAGGTGTCACCTGCCATGAACTAACAGCGAGTCTTTGACAACTTCAAGCTGGTCCTGCCATCAGCTGAGAACACACACAGCTCGGAGAAACAGCTCAGGTGTTTTGTGGTAGTGGGATGACCAGTGATGTTCTTTGCAGGACTGATGCTCTTACTATTATGATGTAGCTTGTACGAACAAGTTTTAGCTTAAAAAAAAAGCACACACAGCAACAACAAAGATAAAAATATATATGTGGCAAGTAAATAAAAAAAAACAAACTGTAAAAAGGAGGTACATTTTATTTCTACCTTGTGCTTACCATTCTCCCTAGGCGACCAGTGTTATCAGTTTTTCAAGTATCCTCTTAGAGATATTTAGCATTTACATATTTAAGCATACACATTCCCTCTTTTCTATACAAACCATAGCATTCTTTTAAGCCTGGCTTTAAATCAATCAATCAATAACTACTTTTTAGAACTCATATAGTACTGATATAGGGCTACCCTGGTAGATCAGTGGTAAAGAATCCACCTGCAATGCAGGAGACATGGGTTTGATCCCTGGGTTGGGAAGATCCCTACCCAGTAGGAAATGGCAACCTAGTCCAGTGTTCTTGCCTGGAAAATTTCATGGACAGAGGAGCCTGGCAGGCTATACAGTCCCTGGGGTCCCAAAGCATGAGTGAGCACACACATAGACATACATACACTGATACAGAGTATCAGTTTTTTAAATGAAAAGTCCTTTGAAAAACTGAACAGCCACCCTTTTGGTGGCTGCATACTACTCCATTATACAGATGCAATATAATTTAACATATCCTCTATTGATGGACATTTCGGATGCTTCCCAACAACAATGCAGTAACAGGCGGAGCAGCAAAGGTACATTAGAAATTATTTTGACTTTTTTTAATTTAATCTTTTTTCCACTTCTTACTTATTTTAGGCTGTGCTGGCTGGGTCTTTGTTGCTGCATGGGCTTTTCTCTAGTTTCAGCAAGCAGAGGCTACTCCCTAATTTTAGTCTGTGGGCTTCTCATTGTGGTGGCTTCTCTTGTTTCAGAGCATAGGCTCTAGGGTGCTTGGGCTTCAGAAGCTGCGGCTCCCAAGCTCTAGACCACAGCCTCAATAGTTGTGGCACATAGGCTCAGCTGTTCTCCAGCATGTGGGGTCTTCCCAAACCAGGGATCAAACCCATGTCTCCTGCATTGGCAGGCAGATTCTTTACCACTGAGCCACCAGGGAAGCCCCTACTTTGACTTTTGTTTTCATTCAGTTTTTTAAAATTCCCAGCTTTGAAAATGAGAATTAATTGACCATAAATACACTGTTAACTAATATTGCAATTTAAATTCATTATTTTGATGTAATCAAATTGTTGTGAAGCACTGATTAATAATCAAAAGCAGTCTGGTGTTTGTGGTGTAATGGGTGGAGTGTGGGAAGGAGCTGGGGAAATTAGCAATGGGCGGGGGAGTCAACAGGAGAGCACAACGATCAACCTCAACTTGCATCAGTGCTTTAACCAGGAAGGAGGTTTCTTAAGAATGGCACCTCAACTCCCTAGGTACACTGTTTTCTTTCTTTTTTTCAATGCTGCATTTTTCACTTTATTCACTTCAGTGGCATTATCTTCTTATACAATTTTTAAGGGTTACTTTCCATTCAGTTATTACAAAACCTTGGCTATATTCCCTGTGCTGTGTAGTACATCCTTGAGCCTGACTTACACCCAGCAGTTTGTACCTCCCATTCCTCTGCCTCTATAGTGCCCCTCCCCGTAACTGGTTATCACTAGTTTGTTCTGTGAGTTTGCTTCTTTTTGGTTATACTCACTAGTTTGTTCTGTTTTTTAGATTTCACATATAATTGACATCATACAGTATTTATCTTTTTCTGTCTGACTTATTTCACTTGGTATAATGCAGCAGCCTTTACTTTCAACAAGCGAAAAGATTTACAATGTAAACAAACCAGGACTCTTAAACTCTAAAGCAAGCATAGAAATAAACACACAAAATAATTCAACCACACATAAATTTCAAAATGTTACCGAAGTTTAGAATGGCATTCGCCATAGATTGATATTAGCAAAACTGCTGAAAATTTTCAGCTTTTTTGTTTCCGTCTCTCCAAGTTCCCACACTTCCGCAATGCTAGGTGCCACAACACACCGAGCATATTTGACAACTAAGAGTGGGTTGTTTCTGAGACCTGTTTCCTTTATTTAACAAAATTATCAAAATTATTTTAGTAATAATCAGCACTGTTTCACTGTTTTTAACTTTAAACACAGAAACTCTGTGGTAACAGAAAATGACAGAATTGAAGTAACTCTAGTTCTACTTTTCCGCCTTCCTAATTACTGTGCTCATTTCCATATCATGGAAGCGGCAGCACTGGGTGGACTGCAGCTCCAATGATTCCAAACTGTTAGAACTTACTCTAGAGATGAATATAAGAGTGAGTCTTTAATAACATGTGCTATTAAGGAATAAGTAATAAAATGGATAAGCAACCTAAGTGTGTTAGTTTGAAGCATAAATATATATATGTGTGTATATACATATATATATGAAATAAAAACTCAAGACTATTTTACCAGTTGTTTAAGACTTAAGCTAACAAAGAATTTTTTTATTAGGAACACTTCATTGATAGCCTTGTTTAGAACCATAGGCACAGGGTGATAATAAAAATGACAGCTGTTTTTAGATGGTTCTGCCATATAAACTTCTCTACAACGAAACTCCTTAATGCCTACATCTGGGGCAGATAATTCCACCCCCTCACCTTTGGTTCACCACTGTACCTTAGAATTCTCAAATTTAATTTAATTAGCTTTAATTGGGAATGGATGACCTGCAGGTATAATGACAGAAAGTATCAAAATTGAAAGTATTCAAGAATTCACATTATGAAACTCTGCTGTCAGAAACAATCTCAACAAACTACGATATTAAAGTTGTCACGGTTAACTTTTTTACATGAAATTAGAACATACATTCAGAAGTGTACAAATCACAAGTTTACAGATTGATTAATTTTTATAAAGTGAAAACACCCATGTGACCAAGTGCCCAGGTAAGGAAATAGAAAAAAAGTCCCCTCATCCATACTCCACCCCAGTGAACATCAAACACTGTTCCCTTCCAGTGTACCTCAAACCCCCCGTCACAGAGTAACATTGATCCTGCAGTCTTGTCTGATTTTTCGAATGTTACATGAATGGAGTCACATAGTGTTCATTACTCTGTGCTTAGCTTTGTTTGTGCAGCATTGTAGGGTGAGAGTTATCTATGCTGTGGTGTGTGGTTCATCCATTTTTGTCACTAGAGTACTCTGCTAAATGGAAAATACCACCATCTATCCCTTCTATGGATGAACGTTTACAATGCTTCCAAACTGAACCTATTATGAAGAGCGCTACTCTGAATACTTGGGGATACGCTTTTCATGAACATATGCGTGCACTCCTGTCAGGCGTTCCTAGGAGTAGAATTGCTGGTTATGAGATATACGTGCATTTTCAGCTTTCATTTAGGTAAGAGGAACTGATGGTTTTTGAATTATCTTGTTTTGTTTTTTAAAAAACAGCTTGATAAAACTTTATATATAATTATTAGCATATATTTAACAGGTTGCATTTTAAAAGACTTCTCAACTAATAGTAAATAAGCAATCTGTTATTACCACTGCTTCTCAATTACTTTTGAACATGGAAAATAATTACACAGTCATCCAACCATATCACAGCTGTTCTTTGGGAATTTTCTAGGAGGTATTGATGGGAAAGATAATTATCTGTTAGCTGATAATATTACAATTATCCCAGAAAGAAATGTGGTCACTGAACTCCCACAGAGCAAAGGTAATATCAAAGAAAGAATGCTAGCATTAAATCAACAACAGGGGAGGTGAACTCTGTAATGAGTCTAGGATCCGTGCTGAGTTCATTATCCACCCTCTCCACTCCTTTTTCCCAACTGAAAACTCAAGACAAACCTATTCCACATAGTTTTGAAGGCAAGAAAATGAGAGAAGAAAAAAAAAAAAATGTGTTGTTTCCAGACATACAAACTATTTCTGCCAAATCAGCTCTTATCTGAAATCAGGATATTTTCTAAAAGCAAATAAATACAAAAATCCAAGAAACAACTAAAACCAGCAAACTTACCTTCCCAGAAAATTCCAAATTCAAACCATATCCTGTCCTTAGGAGATGAGACAGCTCTTGCGGCACAGGGCAGGCTGTCCCAAAATGTCCCCCAATGGCATTTGATTATTTTGGATTAAAGTTACTTAGGAAACAACCCATGAAGAGGGACACATGGACCCTCCCCTCTGTCTCCCCAAAAGCAGGAAATAAGTCTCTCAATGAAAGGTGCCTTCCTTGCATCTGGAGGTGGAAGGAGACCCTTACCACCAGAGATGGATAATTTAGGGTGGAGAAGTCTGTATACACATCTTGTTACTTTTACTTCTCCAAGCCCAAACTCTGTTTAGATTTTCTCCAAACCTATGTTTCTTTGTCCTGTCAATTCCTCATAAATTTATTGTTTATCTAAAAAGTATGACAGATGCCTGCTCTGGCCACTTCTTAGGTCTGGTTTCCATGTGAACCTCAACGCCATGAATTAAAAATTTGTTTCTCTTTTCCTATTAATTTGTCTTGTGTCGATATTATTTTCAGTCCAGTCATAAGAAGGGTAGCAGGGGAAGTTTCCTCCTGCCTAACTGGTCATGGACCATGTTCTAAAAAAAAGCAAAATAAACCTTGCAAATGTGGCTGGAGGGGGCAAGTCCACGCAAATGGGCCCCTCTAAGGAATCTTTGCCCATTTTGCCCTAGAACAAAAACCCTCCATATGAACTGGGTTCAGAGACCAGCTCTTTCTCCTACCACCCAATGCAGGAATCCTTCCTACAGTACCTTGATTTACACTGTCTTCTGGCTGAATACCTTCAGATATGGGAAAATCATTAGTTAATAAAATATTTACCATGTTCTGGGCAGACTTAAGTGTTAGAGAGTTGCATTAGTCCTCTATTGCTTCTTTAACAAACAACCCCAAATTTAGTGACTTAAAAACAACACCACTTTATGATTCTCTACTTCTGCAGGTGGGATATCCAATATGTACCTCACCCGGCTGAGGTCAAGGTTTTGGAGCTGTGTCCCTTTCTGGTGGCTCTACTCTGGGGAAAGGTGAGTCTTTGCCTCCTTCAGTTTCCACAGTCCTTGTCTCTCAGTCCCTTCCCTCCCATTTTAGAGGCCCGCAACACCAGGCTGAGTCCTCATGTGGCTAGCTGTCAGCTCTCTAGACCTCGTTTTTCGCCTCCCTCTGCTACTCTTAAGGAAACTCGTGATTTCATTGGGTTCACTCACATAATCCAAGATACTTCCCTTCCTACTCTTAGCAACGCTCACCTCACTTTTCATGTATTGGATTACGTCCCCTAGCACCATGAGAAGAACTTGGACACAACACTGCCTACCATACCCGTTAAGTTGCCATCAGCTTCTCAGCAGCTTCCACCTAGAGCTCTGCTTTCTGGAAGCATGCAGGCCTAAGAACAGTGCTGAAAGACAACCCAGGAATTCTCTTTTATTCCCCCCTAATCTCACCTTTCCACACCCACTTCTCACCCATAAAGTTGTTCAGGTTCTATCAGCTTCCTAGGATCCAAGTTCCAGGCTTATTTTTAGTAAACTCCATGTGATCTCCCTTCCACCCACCTGGTCCAGAGACTTGAGAATTCTGACTCTGCATCTGTCACCATCTTATCGCAGTCACCTGACAGGCAGTGGTCATCATCCCTTTGCAACTCATTGTTCTCATCTTTAAACTCAGAGAAGACCTGCTTCCAAAGGCCACCATGGTGATGAGAGAACGCATACGAGACCCATCTGTATGCTGAAACATGCCACATAAATGGCCATGCCTATCAACCCACGGATTTCAACACTGACCAGCAGAGAGATGAAGCAGAGCCTCAAGTCACATCTCCAGAGTGGGATCTGAAGTAGATGGTGGCACATGATCAACAAATAAGGTAAAAGCTTTCCCCCCAGAGTCAGTCCGAGTCCCTATCCACACTTATCAAGTGAGCAGCACAAACACAGCAATGACTTTTTTCAAACAGAAAAATTAGTAGTTTTTCTGATTTGTGAGTTTATAACACGCCTTAGGTTTTAGGCATAACTGCTCAAACAGGTACAAAATTACCATCTTTCCCACAAAGATATGATTAGAGATCTCATAAAATTCTGTCTGGAAGCAAAAAAAACAACAACAAAAAAAAAAACAAAGGCAATAATTAATCAACCATCTGGGGAATGAATCAAAGACATGGGGATCTATTTGTGGACAAGTCCTGGAAAACAGCAATGCCAAGCAGATAAAGCAGACTGCACTAGACAGCAAGGAAACAAAAAAGTGAAACATCACATTTCCCCAAATCCTTCCCTAAATAATCCTCTCTCACGCTTGTTACTTCTGCAGCTGGAACACCTAAGTTATCAGACAAGTCTGCGGCTTGGTTTCTCCTCCATTACCTCTCATTCAGCAAGCATATTTGTTCACATCTGTGTTCCACTGTTTCATGTTTTTGAAATTGAAAAAGAAAAAAAAGCAATATTCTTCAAAGAATGATTCTTCCCATTTCATGAGTGAGAAAAATGAGATCTAACCCAGTTATGTTGGATCCATACAGCAGGGAGGGCTGGACCAGGGGGTCAACTCTGCAAAACCACAGGCCCCTGGAGAGCTAGTTTCAGGTGCCTGAGGGACAGGAAGTGAGTGTTAGGGTTGCAAGTGCAGAATGGAAGGGCACAGCATTCGCTGAGGACAACTCGTTTGTCACTAGACTCTGAAAGAAAATGCCTGCAGGAAAAAAGAGGAAACAGATCAGCCCAAAGGCAGGGGCGCAGGTTGGGGTAGTGGGTCAGGAAAGGAGCAGGCTGCACACGGCTCCCTTCCCAACCGTTTCTCCCTTCCCCCCAGAGGGCCTGGAAGGGCTGGGCAGAATTACTTGGTTGCAAAAAAAATGAAAACATCAAGAGGATTGTCCCTGACAAGAGACAGTATAATAGGCACTGATGGATGCAAGGAGACGCTGGCATTTTCAAACCACCACTTTGAACCTCTCCTCTTCATCCTCTTCGAGCAATGATCAAAGGACCAAGATTTCAAATTGTGAAGCAATTTTTTCCAATGGCAGCATCTGGCTCCTTGGCAGGAGGCGCTGGGAGCCGGGCCCTGTCGTGGGCGTCCATCCAGGCCTGCCACATGGTGAGGCTCGGCTGCGCTGGGCACCACGCGGGCCTTGCAGCTGCTCCCCCAGGCGCCAAAGGACAATCGCTCTGCCCTCCGCCATGAGCCATCAGGCAGAAGTACCCCCAAAGCAGCCTGGGCAGGGGGGTCTTGAGGTTGATGACTGCTCCCCAACCCTCTCGCTTGACTCGTTTGTAAGCATCTGCTCCCTGGCCATGACCCCTGAGGCCACCCCGAGTGACTTCGGAGCTTGGGGTGTGGGAAGCTGGGATAAACGAGGGACGACTCCCCAGCAAGACTGGACTTCAGTTTGAAGAGACTGAGAAAGCTGCCCAAAGGTATGGGCGTCTTTGAAAGTGTTCACTTTGCCTGGTGCCCCTGCCCAACACAGGACGGCAGCTGTAGCTCTCCAGCCACAGCTGTTTTAAATAAGAATAATAGGCATAAACTCAGCCCCTGCTCTCCAAGTTACTTCCCACTGATTATGGCATATATTTACATCTACAAAATAGAAGATTTTAAAAGACAATTGCCAAGAGCCCCTTCATAGCGCAGATTGGCACCCCTATTCGAATTTCATCAACATTTAGTACTTCAAAGAATCTTAAAAGCTTGCTCTAATTACAACAGGCAGTGTCTGAAAGACTGGCTGTTTGCATTGCAAATTCCTACAAATACTGGCATTCATTAAAAAAAAAAAATTCAATTAATATCACCCATACAACTTCAGGTAACCACCACTGGTGACTTCACACAGTAGCTGGGATGAAAGAGCCAAGGTCTCAACCCCTAGGACAAAGCAGTGGCACAGGCCACTTGTCTCCAATAGAGGCAGTTAATGAGTCCGGGGCGCCCAGCTGAGCGGGCCCTCCACCCAGCACATTCATCAGGTGTGCGAACACTGACCAGAGACCACCCTTTCCAGACCAGAAAACAGGACCTTTTTCTGGTCAGGAGTTTTTGTGCGTGAAAAGTCTTACACAGAACAATGACAACAAATCAATCAACTAATTAACAAATGTAGAACTGCCAAATAAAATATAGGTTGTTAAGTCTGATTTTTAGATAAACAACGTACTTTTTCATAGGGATAGGGACATATCACTATGTCCCAAAGATGACATGGGACAGACACTGAAAAAGTATACACTGTTCACTGGAAATTCAAATCGAACTGGGTGGCTGGTATTTTAACTTGCTAAATTTCATAACTCTTCCGACAATTCACCTTTACCAAAGAGAATAAGAAAAACTGGGACTTTTGCCCAAATTTTCATTGCTGTAAGGAGACACATCCAAAATATTTTTTGAGTGGGAAAAAATGAAGCTGCTGAATAACACATGGAGCATAGCACTTTTTTTAGTAAAAACAAATGGAGTATGTACAATGTTTGTGGATGTATATAAGAAGTCGAGAAAGACACAGGGCTTGTGGGAAGATCTCACTCTTCCTTCTAAAGTCTTTGGAACTGCTTGGAAAATTTAACAAGCTTCTCTTGCTTTTGTCATGCAGACATTAAATTAGAATGTGGGTGGATGGGAAGGTAAGGTACCCTGAATCTCTACCCTCACCGGGAGAGGGAGTTTCACATATTGCCAATGGTCTGCTGCTGCTGCTAAGTCGCTTCAGTTGTGTCCGACTCTGTGCGACCCCACAGACGGAAGCCCACCAGGCTCCCCTGTCCCTGGGATTCTCCAGGCAAGAACACTGGAGTGGGTTGCCATTTCCTTCTCCAATGCATGAAAGAGAAAAGTGAAAGTGAAGTCGCTCAGTCGTGTGCGACTCTTCGCGACCCCATGGACTGCAGCCTACCAGGCTCCTCCGCCCATGGGATTTTCCAGGCAAGAGTACTGGAGTGGGGTGCCATTGCCTTCTCCGACCAAGGGTCTATGAAGGTCCAAATAACTAAGAGCCTTGAAGGGTTTATGACTATAACCAGATAATCAACTTATTCCCTGGAAAACTGGGTCTAGAAATAAGCAGACACATACCCTGATAGTGCCACTTCAGTTCTTTTCTTCTCAAGCTTTTCCTGGGGACGGTTATAACACAGTGAAGTCAGCTGTGCCTCCATGAATGAGGTGAATGCTGGGCAGTGCGGGTGGACCACATGTGTCTGCTTTCCCCCAGGCTTCTGTTTAGCAGCAGCTCTGGGGGGCACAGTGGCTTTGTATCTCAGCCTGTAACTGCAGCAGGAAGCAGAGTTAAACAGCCCCATGCAGGAAAGAATGGATGGATCCCTGACCTTGACTTTGTTAGCAACCACTGAGCCAAATGGTCCAGGATGGGAAGCAGGAGAGGAAGAGCTGTCAGATGGATTCTTCCACGAGGTTAAGGGAATTCCCAATTTAGATTCCGCCTAGATATCCTGAAGAGTTCCAGGTTAAAAAAAAAAAAGTGGCCATGGTGGGACTGAGGTGAAAGGCCTGAGGGAAAAGCACTGCTGCTGCTTCCATTTTCCAGGCAGTCCTGTTCTGTCTTCTCTTCTCAGGGGATTCAGATTCTTAAATAAAGTGACTATCAGGCAGAGTATCGTTTCCACTTTCAACTTGCACCATTCTCCTGGTTCTGTAAGGCCCGGCGGCCACTGGGATTCTCAGCCAACTCTCACTAGGATTCCTGGTCTCTGCACAACCCCTTCCCCCCCAAACTCCTTCCCACTCTCCCTCCACTGATTACATTTTCAAGAATCAGCTCAAATGCCACATCTTCATGAAGCCTTCCAGAAAGTTCTCAAGCAAAAAGAGTTCCTCCTCTACCTATGTTTTCACATTCCCACTATCGCCCCTACCCTACAGGGCTGTCATTTATCTGCTGTGTGTCTGCCATCCACACCAGACCCTAAAGTCTGCCTCTTACTCATGTCTGCTCCCTCAGCTTTCTAGAAGCAAAGTAGAGATCAGTGAGTATTTGCCAAATGACTCAGCAGTGATGTGTATATTCAACGCTGAAGCAAATGATTAAACTATTTTTATAAGAACCCAAATTCCCGAGACAGCCTGGAAAGTTTTTGTGTGAATCCCTTGAGGTCTCCCTCCACTGGCTTTCAGTAAATTCCTTGAGAAAGATCAGTCAACAAACTGTCCGATGCCTAGGCTATCTGCCTATACAATCAGAGCTGGTCCAGTGGTAGTTACAGGACCCCATGTACAGCAATTCCTCTACATGTATGGAATGAAATCACTCTTCATCTAACAAATTAAAGAAAATAAACTGTTGAAAATCTGCTATATACATTGCACTGCGGCATAAACAAATGTTACTGGATAGGATCCTTGCTCCCTGGGGAAGGCTTACAAAGAAGTTTAGGTCATGGGGCTGAGAAAACAGGAAGGAAGCAATAAAAGACTGCAGTCAGTGCAGCAAGTGCTAACAAGCTCCAGATACCATTCTCATGAAATCAAACCAAAATGGGTTGGATGTGCAAATTTACTAACTACCATTACCCCTCATCCCTCTACATGAAATATCAGAACCTGCTAGCCAGAGATGATTTTTCAAAAAAAAAAAAAACAACAGACCTGGTGAAGACAATAAGAGAGTCACAGTCTACCAAAGATAATCTATTACGTGTTAGTCCCAGGAGTACCCCTGAATATGGTGATGTTTCTTGTTAATCTTCCTTCCACTACACCATTCCATCATTCCCTATTGTTCACGTAATTTCAGAGTTTAACACCATTGTGAGATGAGATAGAAGTAGAGCGAAATGAAAATCTTGAACTGAAAGGCCCTTTTCTTACTGATAACAGTTTAAAACATGTGGGAAGCATATTATTCCATTTTGCTAACATCCTTTTCCATGAACAGCAACAGAGACATTTGGTCGCAAATGACAGACTCGAGTCTACAATTCTAGCCTAAATCACGCACAATCCAATTAGAAACAGGCTGAAACTCCAGAGGGGGTCTATTTGGCCAGTTTACATGTGCACCCAATTTCTTATCCCTAAATAAAGCCCAGTTGTTTTATTTATAGTGCCTGTCATTTTGTCCAACAAATGTGATTTTGTTCCTACCAAGATAAAAGCATCTTCTAAAGGCTGCCTTCTTTCCAGATAACTCCTTTCCATTTCTGTTTTATAATATCTTCTCACATCTACTCCGGCTAGTAAAACTAGTCTTGCTTTTTCTTCCTCCAAAAAAGTAGGTTAAGGAAGTTGAATGACTATGAATATACTGTTAATTGTTTACACTGGATGATCATAATTCCAAGAATTTTAAAAAGTAAAACATAAATAGCCATAGGGTAACGGGGTATATCCTGATTTCTAACATGCCACTAATTGATTTGAGAGAAAAAAAGAAGCATTGTAATTAAATGTATATTAAGAATTTGTTTCTTTTAATAACAAGATACAGATACATACAATCTCATTTTTCATATTATTTTCTTCTTTATTATTCCAAATAAAGTTTGAGATTAAGCCTTCATTATCCTGATTCTTCTGAATAGTTTTTGACTGTAAGGTTTATAAGTAACATGTTAGTAATGTATGGCTTCATGGGAAATAGAAGGGGAAACAGTGTCAGACTTTATTTTGGGGGGCTCCAAAATCACTGCAGATGCTGATTGCAGCCATGAAATTAAAAGACGCTTACTCCTTGGAAGGAAAGTTATGACCAATCTAGATAGCATATTAAAAAGCAGAGACATTACTTTGCCAACAAAGGTCCATCTAGTCAAGGCTATGGTTTTTCCCGTGGTCATGTATGGATGTGAGAGTTGGACTGTGAAGAAAGCTGATCACCAAAAAATTGATGCTTTTGAACTGTGGTGCTGGAGAAGACTCTTGAGAGTCCCTTGGACTGCAAGGAGATCCAACCAGTCCATTCTAGAGGAGATCAATCCTGGGTGTTCATTGGAAGGACTGATGCTAAAGCTGAAACTCCAATACTTTGGTCACCTCATGCGACGAGTTGACTCACTGGAAAAAGAGTCTGATGCTAGGAGGGATTGAGGGTGGGAGGAGACAGGGACAACAGGGAATGAGATGGCTGGATGGCATCACCGACTCGATGGACATGAGTTTGGGTGAACTCCAGGAGTTGGTGATGGACAGGGAGGCCTGGCGTGCTGTGATTCATGGGGTCGCAAAGAGTTGGACACTACTGAGGACTGAACTGAACTGAACTGAAGACAGAGTAGAATTTTGAGGCCCCTCCAAAAATATTACTTTCACTGCATTTTTTATTCCCTTAAGTAAACTACTACTACTTAAGTAAACTATTCTACTTAGGTTAAGAAGGCTGAGTGTTGAAGAATTTATACTTTTCAACTGAGGTGCTGGAGAAGACTCTTGAGTGTCCCTTGGACTGCAAGGAGATTAAACCAGTCAATCCTAAAGGAAATCAATCCTAAATATTCATTGGGAGGACTGATGCTAAAGCTGAAGCTCCAATAGTTTGATCACCTGATGTGAAAAGCCGACTCACTGGCAAAGACCCTGATGCTGGGAAAGACTGGAGGCAAGGGGAGAAGGACATGACAGAGGTTGAGATGGTTGGATGGCATCACTGACTCAACGGACATAAGTTTGAGCAAACTCTAGGAGACAGTGAAGGACAGGGAGGCCTGGAGTTCTGCAGTCCATGGGGTCACAGGAGTTGGACACAACTGAGCGACTGAACAACAGCAGCAACAAAACTACTACATGGGGCTGGAAACAAGAAGTGTTTGAAAGTGAGCTAAGAGTTATACTTGGGTTTCTGTCTTTTCGGATGCATGACTGAATCACACCCACCTCTTCCAGCTTTCGGGACTCTCTGATCAATTCCAAAGCAGCTGACATTTTATCTTAAATTAGCTGCATTGTCTGCCATATCACTGGCAATCCGTCTGCATGGATCTCAATTCTGAAATAAAGCACAGCTCTGTCCATTTGTGGGTGGACATCTTCCTTTCTTAGAGCCCACAAAGCATCTGATCGTTATTTTAAAAGGAAAATAAGAAGTATGGTTTTCTGCCAGTGCAAAATGTTGGCCTCACTAACCACAAATCTGGTTCCATACTCCTCCTCAATCATAATAACAATTTTAATGCTTCATCAAACTATATTTTTTCTGAGACACTTTAATTGGGGATTCAAATTTAAGCTACTAGTTGTTAGTTTAGTGTTAGTTGCTCAGTCGTGTCCAACTCTTTTCGATCCCATGGACTGTAGCCTGCCAGACTCATCTGTCCACGGGATTTCCCAGGCGAGAATACTGAAGTGGGTTGCCACTTCCCTCTCCAGGGGATCTTAGTCTAGTAGTATACACTACTAGTGCAAGTAACTCAACTAAGGTTAGAGTTACTAGGAGGCGGTGAGATGCTTTCTCACAGATTATCAATGACAACATATCCTCTTTAGACATCGATAATAAGGCTTTTAGTGTGTGCGCACACGTGTGTGTGTGCATGTAGGTATATGTGAGTTTGTGGGTAAGAAACCAAGTTGCTTTTTGAAAGTAGTCAAGCAGTTAGTGAATATACCAGGCATAAGCAGACACTTGGTATTATTTAATCCCTGGGAGGTACATGTGATAATTCCCACTTTACACATAAAGAAACTGAGTCATGGATAGGCAGAGTGACTTCTGCATCATGACACAGCTAGTCAGTGCGGGATCTGCTGGACTGAAATCTGTGTGGTTTCCACTGTGTCTGTGCATGGAAGTCAAGAGCATCTGAAGTGAAGCAGCATCATTTCTCTGTGAAGATCTGTCTTTACGGGGCACTCAGGTGTCTGTTTACCTGGGCACCAACAGTCGTTTACTGTTCCCAAGAAGTTCAGGTCGGACCCTACTGTGGCTCTGCCATGCATGTGTGTTTCGGCGTCTGAGTCCTGGGGAGGCCAATCAGGTTTCTGCTCTGAAGCCAGCGGAAGGACCACTGCACGGCAACGAGCGGGGCCACAGCTTGGGCTTTAAGCGCAGATACTGCAGGTACACTCGGTGCTTCAACCACAGCAAGCTGCTCAGCTGCTCCAGCCTGACTGAGCCCCGGTGGGACACAGAGCGATTAAACACATGGATAAACTAAGTCATCCTGCTGGTGATAACCTGGAGACTGCAGGTACTTTGAGAAAGGGGAAGTAGGGAGGAGAAGAAAGGATGTGTGGGTAGGACCTCTGTCGAGATGTACTGAATTTACATGAAAATGAAAATCTGTGAAGCAAATTGCTAATATGAAAGACATTTTAAAGGGAAGGTTAAGAAACACTGACTAACATTCAAGCACAGAGAGTCAAAGTGCAATTCACACTTTCTAAGTCTGTAGAAGAAGCCAATGAGATTTCAAATTGCAGCAAAGTGTAAACCTAATTCAAACTGCCTTTTCTCACTTATTCCAACATAGTTAGGACTGAATTTCTTCATAAAGGTTAAGTACTGCTAACAATTATACTGAAGGAGTGACATGTTTCATCATACTTATAGGAGACCTCAATTGTAATTCTAATTCTGCAAATCTTAATTTAATAAACTGATATCTAATCTCTTAGTAATTGTTTCTAAATCTGCACATCTCATACCTGCCACTACAGTCTAAACATTTGCAAACCTAGACCTTGTTATTTGGGAATTAGTGACTGAAGGGCCCCATCACTGAAAGCACTTATTAAAATCATCCTCTGTATAAAATGTAAAATTTTACAAGCAAAAACAAAACCTTTCTCATATCAATAGTTTCCATTCCACTTTATAGTCAAACAACAAGCAAGCTATAAGAAATCTTATTAACATTAAAAACCAACACATTAATTTGAAAGCACTGAAAATGGTTTATTTTTATCTTATCCCATATTTTCTGATTAATTTTAATTCATTTGGATAGAACAGCCTCTTTTTATATCTTTCACCATAGTGGCTGTCAAACTTTTTTATCTCAGGGACCCCTTTTCCACTCTTAAGATTTATTGAGGGTCTCAAAGAGCTTTTGTTTCTGTAGGTTATAGCTATCGATATTTTCTATATCAGAAGCGTAAACTGAGAAAGCTTTAAAATATTTAGTACCTGCTTTTAAAAATAATATTAAGGTTATTTGATATTAACACACATCTTTTTTAAATTGGACATACCTATATTTTAAAAAACAAAAACTAGTGAGAAAGGAAGCACTGATTTGCACTTTGCAATACTCAATATGTGGCTTAATGGAAAATACCTAGATTCTTATATCTGCTTCTAAAGTCAATTTGTCATGATTTGTACTTCAACTTTTGGTTGAAATACATGAAGAAAATCCAGCCTCACATAAACACATGGCTGGGAAAGGTAAGAATATTTTAATAGGCTCTTCAGATAACTGGCCGTTTTTCTTTGACACTAAATCAAAACTTGACAAGCAGTGGTTTCTAAAGGTTAGCTGCAGTGTGGAGTCTGAAACCCTCAATGAGCTTTTCATACTGTTACATTAAAACCCATTGGTTTATCTTGCACAGTATAAAAAAAAAATCACATTTTTTAATATGACTATGGATCCCATCAGAAAAGTCATAAATGTTGAGAAGCCATCAAGTTCACCAGAGTGGATACAAATTTTCCAAAATTCTCATTTCTATTTGGAAGTTCAAATTTTACCTTTGACAACAAATATCAGCTGTTTTCCTTGATGGAGCAGGCAGGTTCGCTGCATCCATTTTCAGTGTGTACTGTTGGTCTAAGATGTAATAAACTTTCACAAACGACACTCTTGGTTTGACTAATTCTTTTTTTTAATTTAAACTGTGCATGCAACCCAGTCTGATTGATCCAAGGCTTCAGCAGTTTTACCCTATAACACTGGAACCATCAGTATGCATATCAGCAGAATTCAAAAAGAAAATAACATATCAATGTCATAATAAAAGTAGTTTTGATCTTGTCTGCCCATTGAAAGGCTACTGAGGAATCCCCTACAGGTCTGCAGTTGAAAACTGTAGTGTTATCATATAACTGGCCCCCAACCACCATTCCAGTCACTGGGTGGCAGTCACTAATTTAGGAAAAGGAAGTGACTGTTACTGCTTTTTCAGGGTGTCCACATGTATTACCAATCCTGAGAACATTAATTTAAGTAGAAGGCTACTTCCACAATCCAAATTCAATACGGAAGCATGACAAATGAAATCCAGTTACCACGCAAGGATTAAAAAAACAAAACAAATTAAATTGAATATGTAAATTTCCTCCCAAGAATTTCAAACATGAATTTTTCCTTAGTCTGTTTGTTCTGCCATTTGTGGATGTTTTGTTGTGTGTGTGCCAGGCACTTGCTTAGCTTTGGAGATATGAAGAATGACAGACAGACCCTGTGAGCAGGGTCCTGGGGGCACAAAGAAGCCAGAAAACAGAGGAGAGGCACTTTTCAAACGGATCTGATTTCAAGCTCCAGGTCCCCACCTGTCCTTTGTAATCTCCGCGTCTCTATTTTCTTAGTTGGATACGAGGCAAATTCCACTTAACCCTGGGAAGACTGAAGGAAAAGTACGTGATGCACAAACCCAGCGCAGAGCCCACAGCAGGCATTCAATCAGTGTAGCCACACAATGAGTAAGGAGCCTGGAGTCCAGAAAGGAGGGGGACACACATCCCAGTTAATTGTGACACAGTCTGGGAACTGAGGCACTACACAACGTGGTGGGACTAGAAGAAAAATTAGTAGATTATTTCTGTAAGGAAGGTGTGATAATAAAGAAGACACCATCTCAAAAGGAGGGAAAGGAGAAAAACTGTACAAAGTCCATCCAGACACAGAAACACAGGCTGTAGGATGAACAGGAAGGAAAACACCCGGAACCAGCTCCTTCAGGGCCTTTAAGGCCATGCTGAGAAGCGCAAACATTTGAAGCCATTTTCTTTTTATTTTCGTCAAGAATGAGGAGTTACAAACACTCAAGGCCAGCAAGTTCTCTGGTCTAAGCCCCCAGGACACACCCCTGACCCCACAGCAGTCCTCTGGCTCAAGTCTGACCAGTGGAGAAGGGACAGCAGAGATCTCCTCGCAGGCTAGGGGACAGTCCCAGTAGCTGGAGGAATGTGCCCTTGGTGTCTGAAAGCACAAATGAGGCACGTAATAGGCAGAGCCATTTCATATTCTCTCTGATCTTTAAAGACTCGCAGCATGTCTTTATCTTCGCCCAAGCCCCTTCACTGCCTCAGGTCCTAGGTTCCCATGGAATTTATAGGTCGCTTTGCTTAGTGAGCTTCTCTGGTGGCTCAGACAATAAAGAGTCTGACTGTAATGCAGGAAACCCAGGTTTGATCCCCGGGTTGGGAAGATTTCCCTGGAGAAGGAAATGGCAACCACTCCAGTATTCTTGCCTGGGAAATCTCATGGACGGAGGAGCCTGGCGGGCTACAGTTCACGGGGTGGCAAAGAGTTGGACACAACTGAGTGACTTCACTTTGCTTACCAGAGTGAGAACCAACAGACAGTCTAGTGCCCGCATCTGCCACTGTGACTCCAGCCATCTGCGAGGTTTCTTGTCATTGCACAACTGAATTAAGCCCAAGGGGACACCATCTCAGCAGGGACGGCAACGTCGCCTGGGTCCTCACATGGCTGTGCCACGTGGCCTGTGTGAGGACGCCCACAGCTCTAGTGTGTGATCCCCTGGCGATCATGCAGATCAGTCAATGGGAACCCACAACCACTATAGCTCTGCCCTCGGGTGTGGGACACGACCATTTGGACAAAAATGACTGAAGTAACAGCAAGGTCTTACTCACCCAGAATTTTACGAGGAAGAAGGCATTTTGAGGGCCCTTTCCAAACAGCTCCTTTAAGCCACCTTTCTTTTCAGGAAATTTGTCATAAATCTGACGAATGTCCACTGATTCGAGCAATGGGTCACTGTAAGAATGGTTGGCGTGCCCGATGTGCACGAAGAGGTGTTTGTTGTACTGCAAGAAACCAACAGAAACATTCCCATTACAAACCCTTTGGTCAATCTGGGACACAGCCATCTTGAGCTGCATCAAGAGTGGTGATCCCGAAATCCTGGAGTTCTGCCTTGAACAGCCTCAGTTCTGCCTTTGAAAAGATGATGATATTAAGAAAAGTCATTACAGCACAGGGTTAAAACAATCATTGTCTATTATTGACAAGGGCATATATTCTTCCCAAACGCCTAAAAAAGTCTTTTTGTAGATACAGTAGGAAATGACTTGTGACCCAATTACCAAACCTAGAAACAATTCCATTACCCAGTTTCACCTGATCAACTGAAAATGACAGTGACAGTTTTGGGAGCACATTATTTACAGTGAGAGCCCAATAAGAAGTATGGGTGCTTCAGCTGATGCCATCACCCAGAAAGCACTTGTCGTTCCAGTTCCCTTAGCAACAGCAAGAATGCAGTACTCTGAGCAACAGTACTCACTTACTTCTTCCAGCGGGAATAAGAGAGCTGAGTGTCTTTCTCATGTGTCCCCTTAGTGACCAATCTAGCACTTCTGCATAAGGGCTGGTCAGTATGTGAATGTCCGTGCAAAGCTACAGTCATGGGTATAGACCATGGAGAGGACTCATGGTGCAAGGCTGTATGGGATCAATAAAAAAAGAACACCACTTGCTCATCCACAAAAAGTGAAAGAAACAGCTCAAAACCCTCTCAGGTCATTTAACTAATAAATGAAAACCTTTTCTTCTCCTTGCTTTAGCATAAGACAGGGTAAACTGGACCACAAAGGAGTGTGGCAAACAACTGGTTCTCAACCAGGCTACAGCAGAATCACCAAGGAACATTTAAAAATCATCAAAGCCAGGGTCCCACCCAGGCTAAACTGGCATCTCTGAGAATGAGGCCAGGCATCAGTTATTCTTAATACTCCCTTGATGAATTCCAATACACACCAAGTTGGAGAACTACTAGCCTAGACCCTATACCCCAGAACCCCCATGCCTGCCTCTTCTACTGAATAGGCAGTAAAACCAGCCTAATCTGACACCAAAACATCTGGTGTGCAGAGGTTCCTGGGAGCTCAGAACATAATGGGGTTCATAAGAGAAACCCACGTCACCATTCTCCCAACAGTCTGCATTCACTTTTTGAGTTTACATTGGCATTTCTCCAACTACAGTCCTTCTGAGTACTAACCCCATCAGTTCAGTACAGTTCAGTCGCTCAGTTGTGTCCAACTCTTTGCAACCCTGTGGTCTGCAGCATGCCAGACTTCCCTGTAAATCACCATCTCCGGGAGCTTGCTCAAACTCAAGTCCATCGAGTCAGTGATGCCATCCAACCATCTCATCCTCTGTCATTCCCTTCTCCTTTTGCCTTCAATCTTTCCCAGCATCAGGGTCTTTTCTAAAGAGTCAGTTCTTAAAATCAAGTGGCCAAAGTATTGGAGCTTCAGCATCAGTCCTTCCAATGAATATTCAGGACTAATTTCCTTTAGGGTTGACTGGTTGGCTCTCCTTGCAGTCCAAGGGACTCTTAAGAGCCTTCTCCAACACCACAGTTCAAAAGCATCAATTCTTCAGTGCTCAGTTTTCTTTATAGTCCAACTCTCACATCCATACACAACTACTGGAAAAAGCATACCTTTGACTATATGGACCTTTGTCGGTAAAGTAATGTCTCTACTTTTTAATATACTGTCTAGGTTGGTCATAGCTTTTCTTCTAAGGAGCAACCATCTTTTAATTTCATGGCTGCAGTCACCATCTGCAGTGATTTTGGAGCCCAAGAAAATAAAGTCTGTCACTGTTTCCATTGTTTCTCCATCAATTTGCCATGAAGTGATGGGACCAGATGCCATGATCTTAGTTTTTTTAATGTTGAGTTTTAAGCCAGCCTTTTTCACTCTCCTCTTTCACTTTCATCAAGAAGCTCTCTAGTTTCTTTTCACTTTCTGCCATAAGGGTGGTAGCATCTGCATATCTGAAGTTATTGATATCTCTCCTGGCAATCTTGATTCCAGCTTGTGCTTCATCCAGCCCAGCATTTTGCATGATGTACTCTGTGTATAAGTTAAATAAGCAGGGTGACAATATACAACCTTGACGTACTCCTTTTCCTATTTGGAACCAGTCTGTTGTTCCATGTCCAGTTCTAACTGTTGCTTCCTGACCTGCATACAGATTTTTAAGGAGGCAGGTAAGGTGATCTGGTATTCCCATCTCTTTTAAAATTTTCCACAGTTGTGATCTACACAGTCAAAGGCTTTAGTGTAATCAATAAAGCAGAAGTAAATGTTTTTCTGGAATTCTCTTGCTTTTTTGATGATCCAGTGGATGTTGGCAATTTGATCTCTGGTTCCTCTGCCTTTTCTAAATCCAGCTTGAACATCTGGAAGTTCACAGTTCATGTACTGTTGAAGCATGGCTTGGAGAATTTTAAGCATTACTTTGCTAGTGTATGAGATGAGTACAATCGTGCAATAGTTTGAACATTCTTTGGCATTGCCCTTCTTTGGGATTGGAATGAAAACCAATCCTTTCCAGTCCTGTGGCCACAACTGAGTTTTCCAAATTTGCTGGCATAGAGTGCAGCACTTTCACAGCATCATCTTTTAGGATCTGAAATAGCTCAACTGGAATTCCATCACCTCCACTAGCTTTGTTTGTAGTGATGCTTCCTAAGGCCCACTTGACTTTGCATTCCAGGATATCTGGCTCTAGGTGAGTGATCACACTATTGTGTTTATCTGGGTCACGAAGATCTCTTTTGCATGGTTCTTCTGTGTATTCTTGCCATCTCTTTTTAATATCTTCTGCTTCTGTTTGGTCCATACTGTTTCTGTCCTTTATTATGCCTATATTTGCATGAAATGTTCCCTTGGTATCTCTAATTTTCTTGAAGAGATCTCTAGTCTTTCCCATTCTATTGTTTTCCTCTATTTCTTTGCACTGATCACTGAGGAAGACTTTCTTATTCCCATAGGGAATATTCTTATATTCTCATAGGGAATGAGAAGTCCCAGATAAAAGAAGGCTGCTCCAAGCTTCTTTTGTACAAAAGAAGTGTACACACTGTACAATCAGTCTGTGTGCTGGCTAAGAGACGAGTTTGGGCTCAGTCTGCTCCAGCCCAAAACACTGTGTTATTACCAATCCAGCCATGACATTGGGTAAGTCTCTCCAGCCTCTACACAGGGACAGTGATGGCATCTACTCCCAAGGGTTCTGCAGGGATTCCCAATGAGGTACTGCATATTAAGGCTTACTGGAGCACCTCCATTCAACAAAGAGTAGACAATAAATGTTAGCTACTATTATTTCTCACAAAATCTCTCTCTTCTTTGAGTTTCACAGTGAATATAACAGGTTGAAAGCACTATGGTAGAGAAACACTGTTCAACTTTCTATAGCTTAAAGCTTTCCAAACTTGTTTGGTCACAAAACCCTATAAATGTATCCTGCAGAAGTGCTGGTTTACAACCAAGACCTGCCACCCACACTGTGGATCTCTGGCCACAGTACCGAAGAGCAGGACGGCCAATACCCCATCTGATGCCAGCTGTCCCCAACCACTGCACGTACAGGGAGTGCAGCCAGGACCTAGCACCTTCTGATCAACATCAGAAAGTCACCTTTACCAAGGCTTCCCAAATCCTAAAATGTGTCAGGTGACATGAAAAAGAAGAACTCAGAGCTCTGACAAGGACCTCGCCTCTATCCCAGCTGGATTTCAGGATGGACTGAGTCCTGGACACAGACATGCAAGAACAAAGTATGCTGTGCTCAAGGGGAACTTTTGAAACAAAGCAGGAGCCACCATCATGTTAGGGAGGTAAGGTTATGGGGAGAGGTGAAGTGCCTCTCTCTGATCTTTTAAAAATTTTCTCAAATGTTATCACTTCGTCTTTTCAATTACAAGCAAACCAAAGCCCACAGAAACATCTGGGGCACCAATGCTGAGGCATTTCCAGTCTCATTTAGAGGGTATAAGCAGAGAAAACAACACGGGAGAGGCGGGGAACACAAGACACTGGTTTGCAAGGTCCCCAGAGATGAGGAGGGGATGTCTTGTGTCTGCCCCTCTGCTGGTCCGCTAGTTACTTACCAGTACAGGAGCACAGGCAAAGGCGTTGTTCCTCCATTATCCAAACTGGCTGTCTATATGTCTATCACCCAACCCTTATTACTCACCTCTGACTGCAGCAAGTTCCGAGCCCTGCTGGACTCTGACAGGCACCACTTCTGTCACTTGTTGTGGTGTCTATAGGCACTGAGTTTATAGGAAAGAATGGAATACAAACAGAGCCTTGGGGACATCTATGAATAGAATCTGAGTCTCTGCTAAGCACACATCACACCCTGCTCTTCCACCTCGCCAGCCTCCATGGGCCAGGGCAGAGCTGGGGTGAAGTTACGTCTCTTAGGACACAGGGACCATAGCCTG
Source organism: Moschus berezovskii (assembly GCF_049115385.1). Taxonomy (NCBI): domain Eukaryota; kingdom Metazoa; phylum Chordata; class Mammalia; order Artiodactyla; family Moschidae; genus Moschus; species Moschus berezovskii. Next base: position 44,239,137 of record NC_142473.1, read on the forward strand.
GATCTCCCGGGGTCAGAGATCAGGAAAGTGAATGGAGGGTCAAATTTACCATTCTTCAGTGGGCCCACTCCAGTATTCTTGCCTGGAAAATTTCAAAGCAGGCTATAGTCCCTGAGGTCACAAAGAGTCGGCCACAATTGAGCAACTGAGTATATTGCTCAGTATATCAAGGAAGTATATCTGAAAATCCACACGCTGAGTGCAAAAGCACTCTAGAAAGAACCTGAAATCTCAGTTTTCTCCTGTGTACAATGGGGATCTATGACTGTCATATTGAACAGGTTGGAAGATTAAAAGAAATGATGCACACAGGGCGTTCTGGCATACAAGAAGCGTTCAATAAATCGTAGCTGCTAAGACTACTTTTGTGGCGCTTTATTATGTGAGATTAACTAGATCCTGGGGTAGAAGCGAAAGAACTTTCCTGCCTTAGCTATCTCTCTTGCCTAGCAAAGAAAAAAATAAACACAAATAAGCCAAGAGCTGGGAGCAAGTTGTGGAGCTGCATGACTGTTCAGATCCTTGATTATGGCCCACTCATTACTAGCGGCTGGAGTGCAGGCCTCGTACCTATGTCTGCAGGAAGAAAGGGGGCCGTGTCTGTTCAGTGTTTGTACAATGTGCTTTTGATATATGTGAACTCAGATACTCCTTGCCTAGCAACGGCACTGTAGGTGGGTTTTATTAAAGTCATTTGCACAGATGAGGAAATAGAAGCTCAGAGATTAACAGATTTGCCTGAGGTCACCCGTCCAGGAATAGTCCTGAAGAACACCTGGATCCAGCCACGCCACAGCCCACGCATTTGCTGCACCACCAACCGCACTGTCTTCAGGAGAATATATCAATGCCTAGATCCTTCTAACTCAGATCTACCTTTTCTGAAAGTTGATTTGAGAAAAAAAGAAAAGCTGAATAGTGTTTTCCAAATTCTGAGAAGTGAAATTACAATTTGGGACACAGATAATAACTCACATATGCATCAGATAGAGCCTTCAAAGGTTTCTATTCTGAGGAAGTTACCTTTGTGCCCAAGTCACTGAAATGAACTGAGAACGGGCAGGATGTCTTTGCCAAAGGAAACTGGGCACTGACTCTCACAAGGCTGGTGACTTGAAACCAAACCCTGAGTGTTGGCATTTGAGTGGTTCTATTCCCGCCAAGAGGTGACTTTGTTTCTAAGAATACAAAGGACTAAAGAAGGCGTCCTGGAGGCCGTAGCAGTGGAACAAACAGACATCCCTCTCTCCTTAATTCAACCTGGCCAGGTGAGGAATCCCTCTGCCCCCACATCTAGAAGGATGGAAAGAAGACATCTGATATGTTTGTGTTCAAATTTTAACAAAATTAAAACCCTAAAAACTATCTGGTGAGGCCTTACCTCCCATCCTGCCAGATCTCCTTCTAACGGAAAAAGGTTAGGGTGGAACCTCACTTCTCCCCCTTCTTCCCAAATACATCCTGTTTTCTTTCTAGCAGTGATGGTTTTCCCAAAACTAACGATGGAACACAAAACCAAAATAGAGCAGTTCTATTTATGTGGCAGAAAACAAATATTTATACAAATAACAACAATAACAACAACCAACAATCCTAAGTGTGTAGGGGAATGTACAAGCAGAAACAGGGCAAGTGTCAATGAGTTACATCTATCAGTCTAAGACTAAATTTCCTTGACATCCAAAGTAGAGGTTAACACTGGCTTGTTCAATTACAAAAAAGTCTCCCATGTGCTCAGTAGACATGCTGATTATCAACAGATCAATACAGCAACAGAAAAGGCACTCACTCTGCATATTTCTTTCTGGATTTCATACATAAAAGGTGTGTGACCTTTCACACACCTAAGGTCCATTATGTACCAGGCACTGTGCCGGGCACAAGGAATCCATGAACTAATATAATAGTACAAATAGTGTGTCTCCTCAAAGAACCTGTATGGAGCCAGTTTTTTGCCTCTGCAGTCAGAACCACTGGCCATCGATTAAATACATGTTCTCAAAGATTTCTATAGAGAAGACTGGGATAAGGACAGTCAACATTCCCTTTCCTGTACATCAAATGACTTTTATCAGCACTTACCTGCTCTTTTTATATGGATGTCCGTATTCTCCAGCACTAAACATATAGTGTTATTCATTAACAAGGAGAACACATGTGGAATTTACCTTGAAACTGTGAACAAAGGTTCATAAGCTTAAGATGAAAACCAAGTTATCCATCACATCTGAGAACAGAACACACTCTCAGATTTGTCAGGTTTCAGAAAATTGTCCTTCCTCACAACTATTTTCAGATAGCCACAGGAGGATATGTTCTTATGAAATGAGGGAGTAAAACAGAAAAGAGGGAGCTGAAACGGTAGCACAGAAGTGGTAACACGCTGGACCACAGCTGGGCTTCTGACCTGGACAACAGCCAGTCCAGGGTGAACAAGGACCTGGAAGCTGGAGGGCTCCTAAAGGGGCTAGAGAGGGAGTCCCTGACTCAGCTGACCATCTGGAGAAGAGTTTGAGAATTCTATTAGACACACAGGGGATGAATCTGTGTAGGTATATACAAACTGAACAAACAAAGGCAACGACAAACCTTAGGAAAAACAAGTTTTAGAATCAAGAAAATGACTTTCATAATAAAAATACTAAGTGCTAAACCTAAAGTTGTGAAATAACCATATTGGAGGGGTGGGGATGGAGGTTAGAAGGGTCATGTGCTTAATTCAGAGAGTTAAGTCCTGGTCTTGCACAGTAAGGAGTCAACAGATAAGGTCTCAAATTACGGACCGAGACAGGTAGTGTAAGTACGTTGCTTAGAAATACGGAGCAAATATACAAAGCAAGGCTGAAAGGCTGCAGGCAGCTGTCCTAAGGAGGACTGGAGGAGGCGGGAGTGGGAGATGGAGCAGGGCGGGCAGGGTACAGCTGCTTTTCCTTACAGGCCATGCCTGGGGTTTGATTGGGCTTACACACAAAGCACATCTATTACTTTATTAAATTAAATAAGCAGCCAATCTAAAGCTATCTCGAACCATCATGGAATTTCGTGAGGAAAGAACTATAAAGGGAAACAAAAACACACAGAGTCGTGCTCCAGGATGTTTATTCTAGTTGGCCACAAGTTCCCTGGACCCAAAACAAGGGTGAGATCAGAGCCTTCCTCCGGCTCAAGACACTCGGGATGACTGAGCAGGAGCTCGGACCCTTGTCTGCCCGCAGGGTTCACCAGAAAGACTGACATTGCACCGGGGCAAATCCTACTGGGCAGAGACGACCCCAGCTCAGCCACCCCCGCCACAAACCTAACACACAGATTTCTATTTCAACTTGGAGAAACGTTCATTTTCTTTTTTGATTGCTATAATCCCTCCAGTTATTCTTCACAGCGGTTGTAAACAGTGACAAAGGTAAATGTAATCCTAAAATCTCCACAGAGTGACTTGCAAAGGGTTATTTAGCTACCCTGGGGGATTAACAAAGGATGTTCCCCCCTCCTGTAAGGCGGTTCTAAGAGGTCACTTTCCTTCCTGGTCTCTGCCTCTCTTCTTTCTGCTGCTTAGGGAAGCTGCCGGGGGCAGCGGGGCGGAGGGCCAAACACTGGACTCAAGCACCAGAGTCAGACGGGGTCTGGGTCTGAATCCTGGCGCCGGCCTTGTTTCCCAGCTGAGTCATCTGGGAGGGGCGCTTCCAGCCCTCTCCACATCCGTAATCCAGGGATAATAATAGTATCTACCTCGAAGGAGTGTCATGAGGCTTAAAGGAGATCACACATGGAAAATGCACAAGGCTGTACCAAGCATGTAATTCTTCATTATTATTATTGTTGTTGATATTATTATTTCCCCCAATAGTCATGATGTGTCTGTACTCCGGGTGACATTACCTGAAATTATGGCGGTTCCTCTGACTGTATTAGGTCCTGTACTGTAAGGTGGCTGGGGTGCAGCTGACATGCACGCAAGGCCTAGAGGGATCTGGCCCCTGGATTTCTCCCAGTGAAGAATGCAAAGTCTGTCCTGGCAACTGGGGCTGGGGCAGCCTGTGAGGCTGCCCATTACTGCAGATGAGACAATTCAGAACAAACAACTCCCAGAATGGCCACTAGGGTTTAATTTTCTTTTCTTTCTTTTTTTTCCCCAAAGAGCTGCTAATACATTCTAATCCAGAGTCCTCTGATGAGGCAGTTCACTGTTTTCTGCAAAAGGAAAGGGAAAGCCCTAAGAATCTGCTGGCCCTTGGCATCTGAGAGGCTCCCATGGACACGCCCCAGCACTGCACTACACAGTCTGACCTGAAGATGGCGGTGTTTCCCTAAACTTGTTCCAAAAATTCCAAGTATTTGAAGAACGTCATAAAACCTTAAAAAATGACTGCTGTCAAATAATACCAGGAGAAAAATTATAATCCACTTAGGAATTTAAAGAAACCAAGACAAATAACTCATGTCAAGGGATGCTAATGTACAAGTTGGAACAGGACAAGGACAAATCACCTACATTTGCTTCCTGTTACGTTCCTGCCTGGACAGTCTGCTCAGACACCCCCCAGAGCAGCCTGGGCAAACTGCGATGGCCTCCGGGCCCTACAGGGGCAGGGAGTGGCTACAAGACCAAGCCAAGGGAAGTGACCTGCATCTTTGGCACCTTTTGGGGTAGGAGGGCTGGGGGGCTTGCTCATAGTTCAGCAGGCTCTCTCCTCAGCTACTGCTCAGAGGCACCAGCCCTGCTCTGGCTACTTGGCCCTGAGGTAGCTGGTCGCTCTCTTCCCTGTGCTCTTCCCAGAAAGAAACATCACTGGAAACAAGGAACAAATAAGTCCTTTCTTCCTGGATCTCACCCCAGGATCACCAGCTCGCCCCCACCTCCCCATTCCAGCACCATCTCCATAGAGTGGCTGCTGTTTTCTTAGAAGGGAGTCTTCCACACACAAGAGCAGTTGTGGAAGCCCACTGGCTGAGTGCAGGGACTGCGACCAGGAAGGCACGCGGGTGGGGTGCTGACCTGCCAAGGAAAGCAAATGGAGCCTGGCTGGGCCTCTGTGAAATGCCTATAAAACCCAGCTCTCCAGATGCTTTCAATTGCCTCATCCCCAAACGGTCATGAATAAAGAGGTGAGCGTCCAGAGCTCGGACGTGGACAGCAAACCACCCACCTCTGCTACGAGAGGGTGCGACTGGCATGGACAAGCTGATGGGAGAGCTCGCAGTCATGCAGGCCCGTGTGGGAAAGGCCACACTCACCACAGTGACCTGTCACTGCCAGCACCAGAGAACCCTCCGTCTCCTATGTCCTCATGGAAGGCAACGCTTGGTAAAACGTAGGAGACAAAGCAGGGAGAAGCATAAACAGGGCACAGTCAACCATCAGACCCGCTGCACTCTTCCTCGGTAGACCCGGAAGGCCAGATGTGCTCTCAGACCATTTATTCAAAGCACGTGGTGCATGCATTAAGAACAGCCTGGGTTGGAATCCAGGCTCTGCTATTTCTGAGCTGTGTGTGGCCTGAGGCAAGTTGCCTATCTGGGCTGGGGTAGCCTCATCTGCACACAGAGATGACACCTGGCCTGCTTATCTCATGGGTCAATGGGAAGGTCAAACGAAACAGTAAACATGACAGTTCTGTGTGAGCCTTAGGGAGCTACACAGATGCTAGTATGCAGGTTAATTATTAATGAGATCCACGCACAAACCATGAACTAGGGGGTGAGAAAGAGCCTCCTTTCTGAAGGACCAGAAACCAAATCTGCCCAAAGAGCTGTTTCCCATGAACACACGACCCTGCTCTGAGAGGCAGCGACTGCCTTAGCAAGCACTGCAGGACTTGGAAGCTCCTCCGGAGAAAACCTGCCATCTTCCACTCTACTCAGGATATAGGGGAGGATCCTCCTGGCCCAAAATCTAGACTCTAATAAACCCTGCTTCTGATCTCACCTCTCTGGTCAAATCCCCACACATGCCACCCAACTCTCCTTTCTGCCACTGGCCTCACCAATGTCCTATTTTCTGAGTTGCCCTGGTCACATTTTCCAAACCAAAGTCACCATCTGTGAGATCTGATAAAGAAATTGAGTTGATCTGTGAATTTAGGCCTTTGAAAGAAGCAAGAAAAACATGAAATCATCCTTGGGCCCACATTTAACCAGCTGCCCACATGGAAAAGAATCAGGTTATCAGAAGAATGTATGTGCAGAACTTGAGGGCAAGGCTCCCCATAGGAGAGAACTTGGGCCCCCTTAGGCTGTGAAGACTGCTGACTCACCCCTCCTCTCCAGGAAGTCCCAGGCTTTTCTGCTGCTCCATTCATTTAGCATTAAAGATTAGTAAACAGGTCACTCCAGACTGCAAAACTCCCCGCCTTCCGGTTGAGGACCTGCCACTGTCCACCATTCCGGGATTCTCTCCTCCTGTCAAGTGTCCTTACTTTTCTTTCTCCAAACATCCTGATCATCTTCTTTCACTGGCTGCGCCAGGGTGAAGGGCCCTGCTGAATCCAGCCTGGGCTTGAGGAGCTCGAGACTTTGAAGGGCAGCTGTTTTTGCATTTGAGTAATTTTTAATTTCTTAACAAATACAGTGACATGGCTCAGAATACACAGTAGAGCCAAACTTTGGCTCAGCCTCCTCCCGGTGGTGGAACTTGATGACGGACCGTACTGTTCCCGAGGTTCCTCTTTGCTACTGAGAGACTGGATGGAAGAACAGTATCTGGGTCAAATGCTCGGCACATGATGCTCACGACACAGGTCAGCAAGAGCTGGAGGTCACCCTGACAGCTGTAACTCAGGGAGGTTTCCCCTAAGTGAGCTGAGGTGTGCGCTCCCTGGTCAGGTCTGTTCCTGAGACCACATCACAGAACTTTGCTTCTTCCCCAAGGCAGTGCTCCTTCAAAATCAAAAGAGAGCAATCTCCTATCCTACCCTCTCCATCTCAAAGCTTGCCCTTCTCTGGCTGTATAACTCCTACCTAACTGAACTCCTCGCACACTCTCTTCCGAGATCACGGTTGACATTAAATACACTGCCTTTGCCTGGAAGATACAGCTGAGTTGCCAGGCAGCTGGAGGAAACTGCTCCTGCCCCAGGGAGTGGGTAGAGGGAGCGCACTACATTTTCCCTAGTGGCTCAGATGGTAAAGAATCCTCCGGCAAGGCAGGAGACCCAAGTTCAATCCCTAGGTTGAGAAGATCCCCTGGAGAAGGAAATGGCAACCTAGTCCAGAATTCTTGCTTGGAGAAGTCCATAGACAAGGAGCCTGGTAGGCTACAGTCTGTGGGCTCGCAAAGAGTCGGAGACAACTGAGTGACTAAAAGTTCAAACTTTCAAAACTACGCTTTAGCAGGAAAACCAGTCCTCATGCACACTCGGGATTCAGCTTACAACCCACAAAGGCTGGGTTTTCATCTCTCTGAAGCAGCAGCTATTGAAGTCAGTCTCCAGGAACTGGGCCCTGATGACAGGTGAGGAGGCCCTTTTAAAAGAGCCCACCTTAGGTGGAAGATCTCACACTTAACACTGAAAGTCCTTTGATAACGCAACACTGAAATCCTGTAGAAAGTGTGTCTTTAAGCATTACTAACCACTTCCAAAACAGTCCTTGTTTTTTCGATCTTCCTTTCTTCCCCCTCTGCTGTTTTCCTTTCAGGTTCTAGTGGAGCCAAAGGTAACAGAGGGACTGACTTGCTGGCTCTCCACCAATAGAAACAACCACGGATTCAGGGGCAATGTCTGGTTTACAGATGATGCAGAGCCAGCAGGGGGCACTCATCCCCCGGATTAGTCTTCCCTTGGCTTCTTGCAGATTCTGGCTGGCTACAGGGACTCATCGGATACAAATGAACCCAACAACTTTTGGTTACTGGAATCAACACATCTAGCTCTGAATCCCATTTCCAATGTCAGCTGTCAGGCGAACACTGGGCAGTCTATGTCACAGGGCTGCGTAAGACCATGCACCATGCAGGCTATGACCAGTATGACAACTGACAGGGGTGGGAGAGCTGTGAAGAATCTTCAGTGTTGGCAGTGGTGGTACATGTGGTAAACTGAAGAGTGAATTTCCAGGATAGCTGGGACTCAGAGAGACAGCTAACTGAAATGGAAGAGAATTCACAAGACTTTTCAAAGCATTCTGACAAGTCTCCTAAGCACCAGCTTCTCACATTTATAATATGTGTTTTATTTTGCAAACATGTGGTGCTGTTAAAATGAACATGTAAAGGCCCTTGAGGTCCAAGGTCACACTGAAAAAATGTGTTTGGTTTCGTTCGGAATGGTTTCGTTGGTTCTCAAACATTCAGAGCCGCCTAAAATAAATTCAGCTGGTACATTTATTTAAACAAATACAAATATGCTATCCTTAAAATTTAACATCAAACATTAAGCAAGTTAATTTGATAAGGAAGCCAACAAAGTGATCAATAGTTATGGGTCCTAAACAAATTTGACTTTGGATCCTGCAAATCTCTGTCTGCACACAGACGTGTACACACATTTCCCCTTGCTGCTGCTGCTAAGTCACTCCAGTCATGTCCGACTCTGTGCGACCCCACAGACAGAAGCCCACCAGGCTCCCCCATCCCTGGGATTCTCCAGGCAAGAACACCAGAGTGGGTTGCCATTTCCTCCTCCAATGTGTGAAAGTAAAAGTGAAGTCAGTCGTGTCCGACCCTTAGCGACCCCACGGACTGCAGCCTACCAGGCTTCTCCATCCATGGGATTTTCTAGGCAAGAGTACTGGAGTGGCTTGCCATTGCCTTCTCCAACATTTCCCCTTATGTCTCTGTAATAGCTCAGGCTCACTGGAATCAAAGGGCTATGGGTAATGCTGGCAAAGACCAAACAAATAAATTAATGAGCATGGTACAGTGTGATTTTTTTTCCAACCATATCACAGCCCTAAGAGTAGGGAAATCTAGTTCTTTCTATAGAAGAGGCTTGGAGAGGTCACTGTCAATGGCTGCGGCCAGGTCTGAACCTTCTCTGTCCATATGGTTCCCCAGGAGGACACAGGCAGGAATGCATACCTGGGGAGCAACAAAGCCAGGAGGGGAACCGAGTTTGCTGGTCCAGGGTGACACCCTTCGTCCCAGCCACTCTGGAAATGCACTCTCGAGTTAACCACATTTATCATCATTGTCACCATGGAAGTCATGTGTTGGAGTTCTAAAGAGTTAAGCCTTTCATCCATCAGTAAAAGGTCTACTCTAGTTGAAACAGCCAGACTCTTAATTCTGAATGTGCATGAAACACACATATCTGGACACTACTCCAAGGGCTCGGTGGGTCCTGCCTTTCTAAACTATTCACTGGCTTTCACCTCCTGCTTTATCTGCACCAGAGTCATCGCCTCTGGAATGCTCTTCTTCCTTACTCTTCCCGGCCCATATGGGTCCTCTACCTCTTTGCATAAGGGCTGCTTCCTCCACAAAGCCTGCGCAGTTTCCTGTCCACTCACAGCACCCCTAGCCGTCACACTTCCCAGTGACCCTACTGGGAAGGACTGTCTCACCCACTAGACGTCAGCCTCCACCAGGGCAGAGTTGCTGATGGGTTGGGCAGCACCAGAAGGCACCTTCTTGGTACAGCACCCTGAACACGTGGGTGCTCATAACTGTTTATAGGATGGACAAAAGGAACTTCTCAGCGATGCACAGGGTGGAGCCAAGTTACCACTAACAACTAGAAAAAGAGGAAATGGGCATTCTGGGCCCTGGTAGGTCCATAACTAAGAAGGACAGTTACCATGAGGGTGCTCAATAAGCTTCTTAAATTAAAAATTAAAAAAATTTTTGTGATAAAACACTATATTGAGTCTCTTGGGACTTGAGCTTCCTAGTGTCTTGGAGTTCTATTTCTAAAAAAGAAGTGTTTACAAGTAAATAGGTTTGCTCACCCAAGAGTACAGACTGAACGCACAATTCAAGACCTTCACCACTGGTGGTGGTTCACAGTAGTGAAAGAGTACACTGAAACGGAAGATCTGGGCTCCGGGTCCTCCTGCTCACTGGCTAAATATTCTACATCTTTTAATGTGTCTTGGCCTCAGTTTCTTCACCTGTAAAATGGGTAAAACAAAATCGACGCCACTAGCACTTGGAGGACAAAATGATATAACCAATGACAATGCGCTCTAAGCGATGAGGTGTCACACACACATGAGTTACTCAGAGTAGAGGCATGAACTGAGCCAAAGCCCAGCCTTCAGCCAAAGATATATCTACACTTCCCTGCAGGAGGAGGAAGCCAAGAGTTGCAAAGGTCATCTTCTTGGCTGTTTATTTCAATGCTCCCACAGACAAGGATTTAGGCACTCACCATCACCCTTCTGGTAAAGCCACTCAGACACTTGTGAAGAGTGACCCAGGAGGCTAGTCTTCTCTTCCCTATTGTCAATACTCTCCTTTCCCTTTGCCTGCCTCGACGGGCTCAATGACTACCTCTCTTTCTTCCTTTTATCCTAATTTTGGAGCAGATTCTATTTTTCTACCAGCAATCACAAGTCATGGGCAGAAATGTCAGGGGGCTGCACGTGGGTTCCCGAGTGTCCACTCTGGTGATGGCAGGTGGAAACCCCTCTTTTCATGGCACCATCCTGTCCTACCCTCAGAGGCCCTCCACTGAGCCAGAGCACAAACGCTTCAGGGAGCGGTCACCTCCTGTTGTTCACATCCCAGTTATTTACAACAGATGATGAACTCACTCATGACGCTTTCTCCTGCTAATAGAATGACAGCAAGGCAGCAGACAGACAGACAGCGTGGCCCCTGTGGACTCTTGGTAGCCGCCAAGATCAGCCGGGTGGGGTGAGGTAGAGAATATGGAAAGGAGTTGGTAAAGATCCCGAAGACAAACTCATGATTCCTTCCATTTTTGCCTTCGGCTCACCCACACACAGATGCAATGCTCGTACTCACAGCCAAGGAGTGGGAGTGAAGAAAGGGTCTTGGGCTTGTCGGGTGGAAAGAAGGGAGGCTCACATATGTAGGGGAAATGGTGGGCCCAGCTGGGGACAGGAGGAGGACGGGCACTAGATGGGGTGGGGAGACGGGAAGGAAGAAAAATGACAAATACGGTCCAGATGCTAACATAATGGGTATTTATGGTATTAAGATGCATCGCATTCTATGTCAAACTGCTAAAGTACTACCCTGTTACTTTGCCTTCAGAAGCTAAGAATTCGCTGTCTTGAGACACACAGCTTCGAAAAGAAGTATGAATAATGGCTAAATAGGCTTGAGATTAGGCTTGAGTTCTAAAGACATGAATTTGAATCTCTAAGCCATCAGATACTAACTGTGTGACTATAGAGGAATTACTTAACCTCTCTGTTTTCTCATGTATTAGACAGCACCTACCCTTATGGGGTTGTTTAAGAGTAAAATGTCATGCTATCTATTAATCGCCTTACACAATACCAGCCACAGGTCAGGGCTCAAAAAATGTTGTTTTTCAGCTGCTCAGCTGTATCCAACTGCAGGATGCCAGGCTTCTCTGTCCTTCACTATCTCCCTGAGTTTGCTCAAACTCATGGTCTATTGAGTTGGTGATGCCATCCAACCATCTCATCCTCTGTCATCCCCTCCTCCTCCTATCCTCATTCTTTCCCAGTGTCAGGGTCTTTAAATGAAAGAGCCTGTTAAGGTCTTACTCTTCTGCTCTAGCAATTCCTGGAGTTTGCAGTCCAGAGCATCCATAACCATTTAGCTCTAAAGTTTTCCATATTTGTCAACAGAAATACCTTTTTACTTCATTGGAGGGCTGCTCAGCCCTCCATACCCAGATCTGCTTTCACGCAGGGTATCTGATCTGTCAGGCCCAAAGGCAGGGTAAGAAGAGCAAAGTCTGGGGTCAAGGCACCCAACTCAGAGCACACTCACCGAGTCTGGGTCCCGCTGCTGTTCAAGGAAAGCTGAGAATTCCACCAGGCGAAGTTTGGTTGTGCCAATGGAGCGGCCCTGCCAGGCCGGGACCGAGGGAGCTGGGGCTGACGCAGGTTCAAACCCTGAAAGACCGATCAATCGTTACCTTAAATCCAGCTCCTTGCCTCCCATCATCAGGTCTCAGGCCACCCCTGGGGCAGGGCCTACAAAATGGACCACCCAGAAGCAAAGCTAACAGGTCCGTCCACCAGAGTCCAGGGGTGGAGCTAAGCCAGCAGTGGTGGGTTCTGGCAGAGGAGCCCAGAGGCATGGCCAAGCGGAGAAGCGCAATGCAGGTGGTTCTTCCTAAAGCCGGTACCAGCCCAGGTTAAGGGCTGGGGGTGAGGACACCTAACCTGGGGCAAAGGGGCCTCATTGGGGACCACAGCAAGAAAGATGAAGTGTGGAAGTGGATGCTGGCAAAGCGCTCCTGTGAGACAGGGATGTGGGCACTCCCTGTGCTCGTCCATCTCCTTTCCTAAGTAAGACTGTAGTCACCAGCACTGTGGAACGTTCTCCTGGGATGCTCCATGGTGCTGGAGCAGAGGGCAAGGTGTGAATGCATTTCAGTCTGGGAGCTTATAATGGAGAGTGTGTGTGCGCGTACATGTGTGTGTGTGTGTGCATGTATGTGTGTTGGGAAGCAGGCAGGCTGGCCGGATGCATGTTTTCTAGCTGGGCTTCCATGTAAGCACTCCTTTAAGGAAAGGGTACTCGGAATTGAAATACACTTCTCTAAGAAACAGCAAATAAAACTGTCTGCCCGCAACACTGAGATTGCCCAATGTGGCCTGTTTATGAGGAGGAAGGAATCAGAGCAAGTTCTCCTTTCAAGGGTGACCCAGGGCCCTGAGTGAAAGTGATCAGGCTTCCTGTTTTTTTTTTAAAGCCCATCAGCAGAGCTCTCTAGAGATGACAGAGGCCAAGCAGGACCTGGGAGGGGACACCGGTGACCCTCCTGAACTCTGGGCTAACCCTGCCTTAAGGAGGGTGGTGGCAAGAATGGGGTGTCCATGGCCCTGCAAGGGAAGGAGTTTGTGCAGCTGGAGAACAAAATGAGAGGGTTCCTCAGAGACTCACCTGGAATGGGGGCCGTGACTGCTGGCTGGATGGGGTAGGCCTGCTGCACGAAGGGCTTGACGCTGGAGACAGAGGACAGAGAGAGTCAGAAACCATGACTGGGGCAGCAGCTGCTTCCTGGGTCTGGCCGTGGCCTTCCAGGGCTAGGGACCCACCTTGGGTCCTCCTCACTATGAGCTTCCCTGTCTGTAGGTGGTAGCACAGCCCAGGCAGAGCTCCACCAAGACAGAGACCCAGCTATGCTGTGCAAATGGGAGGGGCCGGCTGGGTGCTGATGACCAAACCACCAGGCCTCGTGCCAGTTCCATGGCATGGGCTGGGCAGATGTCCGCTTGCCTTGTACGCACTGTGGCATCTACCTCTGAACCTTGCTTCTGCTCCCTGCAGAGACCGAGGTCAGCAGTCATCATGGGCAGGCAAGGTTTGGGACATGTTTCAGGCTCTCTTTCTCTAGACCAAATAGCTCCATTTCCTTTGAGAATATACAGGAGGAGGTTGCTTTTATCCCCAGTCTGTCCTCGCCTTCCGGCTTACTGAGCTTACCTCCCATGCTCTCAAAGCATCAGTAGGATTTTCTATTAGCTTCCCCCACGACAGGGAAAGCCGGAAGAAAATGGACTATAGGATCACCTCCACTGTCCTCTCTCAGGAGGACCCCAGGCTCTGCCCCCTCAAAGTCACAGAAGGAGAGACCCTCCTCTGTTGCCAGCTGCAGGCCCACTAACCCTGATGGTGCGAGAGAGCTCTTCACAGTCTCCCAAAGCTGAGCATCTCTTTCCTGCTACCGGCCTCAGGAGATAACGTGGGGGGGATGTCGGGGATCTCAGGCTAAATCTCCCTCCCACCCCTCGCAAGGCCCCAGGCAGTCTGGTGCCAGGAAACCTCAACCAGGGGTAGGCTGGTGTCAGCCCCTCCTCAGACTTACTCTTGTGAAGATCCAGGCTGCCCTGTTTGTATCATTCCTGGCCAGAACTGGAAGGCAAAATGCAAAGAGCTTCAGGGTTAGGAGTTCACCTCAAAGCACTGTTCAGGATGCCTATGCACGCCAATCCCTGCTAAACACAGGGGGTGCAGATCATCTGCCAGCTGCAAAGTGACAGAGCCTAAATGCAGATACCACCGGTTGCTGTCCTGCAGAAGATGTTAAGCTCCCTGAGGGCAGGCACCACCTCTTCAAGAGTTCACCTGACACCCAATAGGAATCTGGGTGCATTACAGAGGGTTCACAAATATCTCGTCTGACTGCTTCATCTACGCGCCCGCCCACCCTTCCTTTCTTCCCGTCATTCTGCAACACCTCCTACATGATATTCAGCCTCCACAGCTCACAGCCTGGGGAGAGGACACAGCTCAGAACCAGGACAGTGCAGACACCTCCTTTGCTGTGGGCTTTCCTAGGCCCTGGTGCCTACCGACAGCCTCCGGGAGAGGCAGCAGACGTAAAGGGATTCAGACAGCCTTGGGTTTGAGTCCCGACATGGCTCTCCATGTGATTATGATCGAGTTACCCAAACTCTTGTTTTGTTACTAATTAACTTCAGTTTTCTCATCTGTAAAATGGCAGTAACAGTAAGAGGCGTTTAAGGTTACTGTGAGGATTAAATGAGACCACAACATTAAGCTTCTCAGCCTTTGGCAGGTGCAAAATGAAAACAGTAGTATAGAATACTTTTGTCTCTTTAGAGGCTAGTTGCCATGAAGTGACCCAGAGGACACCGGAACAGAGACTAAGGGCCAGGAATAAAATGATAGAAATGGAGAGGCAGATCACAACCTGGAATGGTGCTGTAAAATGATACTTAACTCCATGTCTTCAGGGACTAAGATCCCACTCCCTCCCTCTCTCTCTCCCCCTCTCCCTAGCTCCCTGCTTTTCTCACCATTTTGCACCCAGCATCAGGGCACCACAGGGTGGTCCTTCCCCTCTCTTACACCTGACACAATGAACAGGAAGTGCCAGGTAGAGGGTTTCATGCTCGGCCATGTGGGCTCCATGTGGTCAGGGGCCATCACTACCCGATCCGGCTCGTGACTTACCCCCGGCGCCCCTGGGAAGGTGGGGCGTGGGATCCCAGGCAGCCCCAGCTTGTTGTGAATGGCAGTGGCCGAGACGATCTGGGCTGACGACATGGCGGCCATGTGCTGCAGGGCCTTATCCTTTGCAGTCTGATCCTTGAGGGTGACAGTACACACAGACTTAATACACAGCGCACGGCTACCGGGCGCTTAAACAGGCACAGCCACGAGCACGGGGACTAAAATACAGAGCCACAAAAGAGGCTGGAAAAGCAAACATGCACGGATAAATAAACACAGCCAGAAGGCTAAAACGGCCTCGACCTACTGTTACTCGGAACGTTTACTGAGAACACCCAGTAGCAAGATAAAAAAAAAAAATTTTTTTTACTCCATTTTCCAACAGAATGGGAAGCGTCTGAGAGTGGACAATGTATTTATTTTTCCAGCTTCCAAAAGGAGATGTCTCCAATTACTTAACAGACTCAAAGAAACAAGGGAGAAAAAAAAAAAAACAACAACAAAAAACAGCCCTGCTTTGAAGCACACAGATGGGAGGAGGGCGAGAGAAGAGGCATGGATGTGGATCTGGGGTGGGACCATCCACAGTGCCGGGAGGCCCGTCTGTGTGCGGCCTGGGAGCCCTGGCAGACACCTGGTGGGGGGCTCAGAAGCAGCGGGGCGGCGGGGCCAGGATGGGGCCAAGCAGCATGCTGGCGGGGGGCATGCTTTCTCAGGTATCCCCGCCGGGGTAGAAGGCTAGGCGGGTTCTTTCTGTAGCCAAGGACACAGGGGGTTCTACTAGGGACGTGGTTTCTCCTTTTCCTAAAAGGGTCTTTTCTAGGAAAGCCAAGGCT